>NC_053491.1:474664001-475367751 GCF_905171775.1 Rana temporaria | reverse complement strand
CCACAACCACCGGGCAAGGCTTGTGGGGATGAGGCCCTTGTCCCCATCAACATGGGGACATCCTCCCCATGTTGAGGGCATGTGGCCTGGTACGGTTCAGGAGAGGGGGCACTCTCTCATCTCCCCTCTTTTCCTGCGACCCGCCAGGTTGCATGCTCGGATAAGGGCCTGGTATGGATTTTTGGGGGGAGCCCCACACTATTTTTCTTTTCATTTTGGCAGGGGGTTCCCCCATAAAATCCATACCAGTTCTTAAAGCGGAGCTCCGCCCTAAAGTGTAACTCCTGCTAATCAGAACCCTCCCCCCTCCGGTGTCACATTTGACACCTTTCAGGGGGGAGAGGGGTGCCGATACCTGTCTAAAGAGAGGTATTTGCACCCACTTCCGGCCACACAGTCTCGAACAGACTGCGGGCAGAACGTCACCTCCCGTCCTCCCCCCGTTGTGCTCTGGGAACACTCGGCGCATGTGAAGCGGGTAGTGAAGCCGGAGCGCTTCACTTCCTGGTTCCCTCACTGAGGATGGCGGGGGGGGGGCAGCAGAGTGACGAGCAATCGTTCGTCCTCTGCTGCAGATGGCGTGGTAATAGACTGGGAAGAACACATGTCATTTTTTGCAATGTCTTTTATCTGTGTTGCCGGGACCCGACATTTCATTATAGCCGCAAGCAATTTTAAATGACTTTTTTTCTTTAGAAATATCATCTTGTGCAGGGACTGTTCTAAACACGGGAGACATGCGCTACTTTACAGGCATACTATAGACACCCCCAGGTACAAAATTTAAAGGAATATTTCACTTTTATTGTTTCACTTTAAGCATTATTAAAATCACTGCTCCCGAAAAAAATGCCCTTTTTAAAACTCTTTTTTTTGCATTGATACATGTCTCCTGGTGCAGGACCCAGGTCCCCAAACACTTTTTTATGACAATAACTTGCATATTAACCTTTAAAATTAGCACTTTTGATTTTTCATGTTCGTGTCCCATAGACTTTAACGGTGTTTGCGTGTTTGAATTTTTTTTTTGCCTGTTCGCATGTTCTGCTGTGAACTGAACCAGGGGGTGTTCGGCTCATCCGTAGAAGGCAGGGTATCTTAACCAGGAACCACTACACCAACAGTCTGAGGATGTGTGGCAAGTGTATACGTTTTCCATGCTAAGGGGTAGACATTGTCCGAAATTATCTTTCCTGAAAACAAGAAGGAGTGGGATCAGTCACCTCTTGGCCTTCTTGTTCCCCAAGCATACCTTACTTAAAAGCAGTCTGGGTTTGTGTGATGTTTGGGGAGTGTATATTTATAGGATGGTGGTACCAGCACTCAATCTAAATCATTGCCTTGGATGGCAATATAGAAATGGATGTAGTTGGAACTTTCGGGACTTGCAGAGGAGAACAGGACCAATAAAATGGTATGTGCATTTTATCTACATTTTAAAATCTTGAATAGGTGGGCTGTGACTTGAACAATGATGTAATAAAAATTATTTGATTAGAAATGCGGTCCATGAAATTGGTAGTAGGTCCCTCCCAGAAACTAAAACACATTGATGCACCAAGGTGCCTTTGATGAGTGAGGCCACTTACTCAAAACTATCCAAGGTTTTCAGCTATAGGACATAATGTATATAGCAATGTGCAAACTGGGAGCAGAAGAAGTTCCTGAATAAGTTCCGGTAATGGGGGGCCCTTTCCCTCCTCTGCACTGCATGGCTACCCCAGCAGCACACAAGATGTCATATGCCTTGGTGTTACCACAACAGGCTATCATCAGCTTACATTACCAAAAATCAGCCCTTCATTGGATACAGCCCGAGGTGGATGGAATGCACATTGGCGGCAGGATACTAGGATGCTGGCTAGATGAACTTTACACAGTGAGTACCGGGAGACCCACCAGTGACCCCCATAGGCTGTGTTATACTATCAGCACAGGCTAGACTTGGAACAGAGGTTGTAGTTTTGGTACTATGTCCTAGCATACCTGCTTACACAGATTCTACTTGCTTCCTGCTCTGTCCATGACAGACTTATATGGTTCATATTACTGTACATACATTGCAATGGACTTCCCAGTGAACCAACTATGGTGGTGATTTAGACTGCTAATCAGGTACCATTGATGTACCGACAATCTTATGCATATAATGGCTGTATTGCTGGTTTCACAGGCCACTCTACACCTGTATGCAATTTCTTCCAACAGCTACTCACACTCCTATGCACCGCTTGACTGCAGCCTAATTATCCATCCATGATTTGAGAATGGCTCATTGTCCATTTGCATTGGATTAAAATTGGGCTGTGGAATTTTACTTTCCATTCATTTTATGGTCATAGTTGGTTGCTTTTTGGCATATGCAGACTTTCCATCTTCACCCACTAAGGCCCCGTACTCACGACCAAACATGTTGGCTGAAACTGGCCCGCGGACCAGTTTCAGCATACATGTTTGGTCGTGTGTAGTTACGAGCGTACAGAATTTCACCGTACATTTGCCCGCCGGGCCGTTTTTCAGCAGACATTTATTTCCAAACTTGTTTTAAAACCGTCCGCTCAAATCCTGTCCGAACGTACATGTTTGGTGGTGAGTACACAAAACCAACGTACAAAAACCCCGCGCATGCTCAGACTAAATGAGGCCACGGGAGCGCTCGTTCAGGTAAAACTCACGTTTGTTTGGGATATGGCACATTCGTCAATAGAAAGATTAATTCTAGCAATAGAACACTGAAGCAAAACACACAATAACCAATGCTTGATGCCGTCGTTTTATTCATTCTTCTCTTGCTATAACTAATCATTTATTTAGCTCATGTTATTTCAACTGAGTTGTTCCATACTGAAAAGTGACATTTGTTAGCTGTGATGTAGTAAGATTTTTGCAAACTTTTATTGGCCCGACGTATCATATTTTTAGTGGTCCTCCACATTTCACATTTTTTGCTTTTAATGTTTAATGGTTATCTTTCCCACTTTCTTTAGGTGTTTATAGTTATGTCACCATTTAGAATATTTTAATAGGAAATAGTTTTGATTTAGCTTTTGTTTGTATATTTAACAGGATTTTTTTGAAGGTTGTTTACATTGTCTACCATGTTGGCACACCAAATGACCCCCCCCCCCCCCACATGAGTTAGTGAATATTTTAGATTAAACATTTTATGTGTTTGTAATGTTTGATGCCTAAAATAATACCCACAGTATTACAAACAATAGGCACGTTTTTCAAATAAAAAAAAAGGCTTTTATTTGAGCAAATTATAAAAAGGATCAAAAACAGAATGGCAGCACTTGAACAGCTAGCAACATACATGCAAACTTGCATTTGAAACATGGTGAAGGATAAACTAGCCAACCTCAGGAAGCACACAAAATAAAATCTGAAGCAGCAGCACATAACCAAAGGAACCCAAGCTGTGGTAGTCCAAACAAGATGCCATTTGTGGGGGATCAAATGGAAGGCAGGGCATCAACGTCTCCTCTTCCTTGCAACCTTCCTTCCAGGCTGCCTTCCAGCGGGTCTTCCCTGGGCCCTTGCAGGTGGGGATGATGTGGCAGCAGGAGAATGGTGTTCAGCAAGCCGGGCCGGGTCACATAGCCCAGTGTCTGGGGTCAGCAGCTCCCTCTGCATCCACCAAAGGGCCTGGTTGATGATGCCCTTGGCCAATTGCCTCTGCTCCTCCGTGCCTTTATTGAGGTCATGTGCCACGGAGGCACTGTAGGCCTCAGTGGGGTTGAGGGGGGCCCTCATGATGGCACTCGCCTCCTGAATCATTTTCAGGCTGGCTTCCTCCACTGCCCCCAATTTCTTCTTACGGCCTGGTGGCCTAATATAAAGGGGAGGAGCCTGGCTGGTGGTGCTTGTCCTGGGGAGCTGCTGAACGCCACTGGGCCCGGCCTCCTCCTGGCTGCCACTGACCCCTTCGGCCTGGCTGTCAGTGAGGAGAGGATCTGCCACCTCCTGGCTGGTCTCTTCTTCCTGTGTAAAAAAAAGGGACATGTTGTAATATATTTAGGAATATACTCACTCACATTTTCATGCTTGAATCTTATTTTTTGCCTTGAATTTAAACTTGAAAACAGACTCACCCTCTGACCCCTGCAGTTGTCATCCCTGACACCTATTTGTTTGCCCACGATTTTAGATTTTTACTTCCCAGCTTGTATTTTATTAACCAATATCAAGTCAAGAATCAAACAATAATTAAGATTATTACATAAATAGTTATGAAACTACTATACCTCATCATCGTAGAGGCGCAGATCTGCCTCTCTGTCAGCCAGGCCCTCTTCATCCGACTCTGCAGGGCTGTGGTGATCTTGGGAAGTCCCGCTGGGAGGTAGCGTGGAGGAAAGGTATGGATTCAGACTCGACATTGATGGCCTGCCTTCCAGTTGATCCCGCAAAAATGACATCTGGTTGTAATACCACAGCTTGGGTTCCTTTGGTGGTCTTGCTGCTGCTCCAGATCTTAGCTGCTTTTGGTGAGCTTTGTACGCTCTCCTATATGTGCCCCTGAGGTTGGCAAGTTTATCCTTCACCATGTTGGCACTGCATTCTGGCACCCATGTCCTCATGTATGCTGCTAGCTGTTCAAGTGCTGCCGCTCGTACGTCCTTATTGTGGTAATGGTCCTGCTTTGAATCCCACAGGATGGGCATTTCCCGAAATTTATCCAGCAAATGCTGGATAATGTCTTGGCTCTGCAGGAGATCCATTGTGAATTTATGATTTTCTTTTTTTTATTCTAGATTGAAAAAATGAAAAGAAACCAAAAACACAATTAAAAAAAGCCTCAGCATTTACATTGATAGAATATGTTGTTAAAAAAGTAGTACCTATATAGAAATACAAACACAGTGTCTCTTGTTTAGAAAATGCTGGCCAGCTCTGCCCCATTGGTTGGTTTTAGCTAACATTTTTTTTTAACATGCCGCCCCTTTGGTTACATTGCAGGAAATAATATAAATCTACAACCATACACAATTATTACAAATGACAGCATTCATCAAGGCACTATTGCATGTGTAGATATCCTGCCCCTCAGCATTGATTACATGAAAGAAACTTCCTAATGACCTCTGTCCAACCAACACAGAACAATACTTGGCCTGATCTGAATACACCCTACATAATTGATAATGAGTCACAGCATTTTTGATCTCTCTATTTTGTGATGTCTACAAAAGCATTTGGGTACGAAAATCACATTCTGGTATCCAAGAGACATAATAGCTTAATAAAACTGTGCAACCAACAGACCAAACCCCCATCCCATTGCTCTACATTTTAGAGCCCGCTGCTGATCCCATGTTTAAATTTCTTACCTGCCTCTCTCACAATCCTCGTTTCTTCCGCTCGCTGAATTAACACGTAACCTACGTAATCACGTCAAGCGCCTTTTATCCACTCCGCGTATGTATGAAACGCCGCCCTCGTCACCTTTGCCATGCCCCGAATCAATTGAAAAAGTAAATATGGCGTTAACTGTGTAGGTTCTGGAATCGCGCGAATATTCTCCGCGTAACCTACGTCAATACGTTGTTGGCATTCGCGACACTCCGCATATGCAATAATCCCCGCCCTCATCTCCGCCCCTGACGGGACATTTCCTCGTTTCCACGCCCCTAATCTCTGTGGGAAGGAAAGATGGCGATGTCACACGAGCGGGCACGGAGCTCTCATGGCGCAAGTGAAGGGACAGAGGCTGGACCGTCCCGATCCAGGCCTAAAAGATATAAAGCCACTAATATGGCGTTCGAAGAAATGGTGGAGTTGGTTTACATCATGAGGAGGAAGGATTATGATGGTGAATGTGGGCCCTACAAAACACCGAACCGTAGGAAGTCACACATAATGGACAAGGTGGCAAGGAGAATGAGGAGAATGTTTGGTGTCACCAGGTCAAAGGAGCAACTACGGAAGCGTTGGTCCGATTTAAAATTGAGGGAGCCACATCACATGAAGAAGATACTCAAAATTCTGCGTAAAAGTAAGTCCATATTATTTAAGGGGGGGGGGGAAATGTCTGCAATAATGTGTTGACATGTATTTTTTCACATCTGCCTCCTTGGCCTGCTTGTACTTTTGAACACGTGTAGATACTGTATTGTGTTTATGTCAAATAACAACCTTAAACAAATTTGGTGAAATAGTAAACACGCGTAATATGACATTGTTTAGCAAAAATGTGACGTTACTCCAGGAACAACACACCTGGACATGGCTGACTGGCCCCAAACTTGGTTTTCCAACATTGTTGAATAGCAAAATCACAGAAATTAAATTGAGTGAATGTGACAGGCAAACAAGATTCATTCTCCAAAATGCAAATAAAGCTGATATTTTAACATCTTGAAATGCAAAGCACCTGTGTCTCAAAAATCAAAGTATATTTATTTGGAGGGTCGACGAGAATTAATGTTTTGGGGGGACATCCATTTGTGTCACTTCTTTGCAAAAAAGGGGCAGGATCAGAGCTTGGCCTAGAACTACGCCAAAAATGGAGGATTGCTGAAAGAATAAACAACCAAAAATCATCATAAATGTATCGTCTATGCAATGTGTGCGATTTATGATATCCAATATCAGTGTGCTGATGAGTATACCTTTTGTTTTTTATTATTTCTTATAGGGGAAAGAAGACGCCAGCAATTGGAGGAGGCAGAGAGGGCCAGACACCCGGAAAATCAAACACCTCCACATGTTGAGCAGGAGGAGGCTGGGGAAGGAAGAGAGGAGGATGTGGAAGGAGAAGAGGATGTGGAAGGAGAAGAGGATGTGGAAGGAGAAGAGGATGTGGAAGGAGAAGAGGATGTGGAAGGAGAAGAGGATGTGGAAGGAGAAGAGGAAGGAAGAAAGGAGGAAGGAAGAGAGGAGGAAGAAGTTATTTTGGACTTAGAATTTATATCAGATGAAGGGCAAGTGGCGGAAGAACAATTTGGCGAATTGCAAGAAGGTGGATTGATGGATGAAGGAGGAGTCGAAGATGATGGGGAGGTGGTGGAAGAAGGAGGAGTGATAGAAGATGATGGGGAGGTGGTGGAAGAAGGAGGAGTGATAGAAGATGAAGAAATTGGGGATGTGGAAATTATCAGGCCATCAGGTCAGTGTCACCCCTATATTAATAGGGCCAAACATATGCAGATAGGCTGGAAATTATTTACATATTTTGAATGCCAATTTGTTTATTTTTAGGGGATGAAGATGGAGTAGCACAATTTTCACGTGCAAGTGCTTCTATCATTATACAGCAACTAATGGAGTGCAGCACGGAAATGGACATTATGCGGGAAAGGATGCTAGTCATGGAGCAGAATGTGCGAAATGTCATTTCAGAGTGTAGCACGGAAATGGAGAACATGCGACAAAGGATGCTAGTCATCGAACAAAATTACAAAAATATCATTGACATGATGGGCCGTGTCAAAGACTGAACCACAGAAGCCCATCCCCCGCCCATCCCCCGCCCACAAAACCCTTTTTAATTTTTGTACTTTATAATACGCCAAAATTTCTAAATGCACACACAGTGTGCCAATATGTGCTATCTGCCATCACAGACTATCTATTGTCTGTGCTTTGTGGGTACAAACCCCTCCTCGATCCTCAAGTAGTTGAGAGGAAGGGTTTGCTCCCACAAAACACAGACATTGATCACCCATGATGTCAGATAGCACATGTGGCCATTTGTCTGTTTAACCAATGACATTTGGCGAGTTTTCACTGAATGTGTGCATTTAGAAATTTTGGCGTGTTCCAGTGTGAAAGCACACCATCCATATGACTGACTGCTGTTCTTTTTTTAAATTTTTGTTTGGTGTTGATCTTTTTTGGTTTGTAAATGTTTCCAGTTTCAGATCACAAAACGAACAATAAATCTCACCTAAAGAAAGAAGTTAACTAATTTTTGTAAAAAAAATAAAAAATTTTGTGTTGTGTTAAAATCTTGTTTAAAAAATTAGACACAAACAAATGACAAGCCCAAAAATTCTTGCGTATAGTTTCAGTGAAATTATTCTTACATTGTGTTTCGATCATTATTATTGATAATCACTGTCAATAAAGACAAAAAAATACATAATTAAAAGACAATATTTTGTCTCAAGAATTTGCAGGAAATGTTTTCTGCCTAAAAATACACATTTCTTGTTAAAAAATGACTAAAATAAAAAAAAAAAAATGAGACATCAAAAGCAGAAAAATGAGTGGCTTCTTATTTCTAGACTGAATACCCAGTTAGTAGATGAGTGAATAATGTGCAAATGTGGTTAGTTAATACATCTGAGTAAGTAAATCTGGCACTAGAAGTGCACTATTTTTGGAGATAACCTGGAAGACAGAAAAATAGAGAAAAAGCAGTAATGACAAACAACTGTATAAAGTCCAATGGTCTAATTATTTATTAGTTGTGAGAATATTCCTTTCTTTGGGGGCCGAATTAGAAAGAAATATGATCTGGCATAGCAATGGCCCCCCGACCCATGAAGTACTCAACATATTTGTCGCGTACCTCACGAGCAGATTGGGGGGCCAAGCCAGCGCGACCAGTGTCCAGGCCAGGAATGTTCTCTGAGGGTAGTCCTGCCTCAGAGCCCATGGAGGCTAGGTACGTCTGGGAGTGCCTGCGTAGAAAATTGTGCAAAATGCAGCAGGCAAATATAACGGTGTTCAATTTATATTCCGCCAAATGTATCGATGTCAGGAACAGGCGGAACCGGTTGCTGAGGATCCCAAAGGCATTCTCGACTACCCTCCGAGCCCTGGACAACCGAAAATTGAACACACTCCTCTCTGAGGTGAGGGTCCTCTGGGGAAAAGGCCGCATTAGGTGAGGTCCAAGGCCGAAAGCCTCGTCCGCTAGGAACACAAACGGAAGTCCTTCCACATTATCTTCATCTGGTGGCAATGCCAGACCACCAGTTTGGAGACGATCATAGAAATCAGTCCGTGCGAACACTCCCCCATCTGACATCCGGCCGTTCTTCCCCACGTCCACATATAGAAACTCATACTGTGCCGACACCACCGCCATCAACACGATACTATGATAACCCTTGTAGTTATAATAGAAGGACCCCGAGTGGGGTGGGGGCACAATGCGGACGTGTTTCCCATCTATTGCTCCACCGCAGTTAGGAAAATCCCACCGCTCGGCAAATTGGGAAGCCACAGACTGCCATTCCTGTGGTGTGGAGGGTAGCTGTGGGGACAAACAAAAAAAGAGATTTAGTACTTTGGCACATAAACATTGCAAACATAATCATACAAGCATCCTTGTGCAACTTTACATTTTTAAAATAGCATTTGCAAATTATGAAGGGAGAATTTCGGGGCACAAATATATAGGCCCACTTAATTAATAAGAGACTCCACAGCCCTCTGATGGGGACAAAAACACTTTGAAGGGGGGGTGGGGGGTGTTTAAACTGTTTTTAGAAAACCAAAAAAATAAAAAAAAAGTGGCATGGTGGGGGTTGGCCCGAAGATAGCATGCTGGACAGGTTAATATTGGGTAAGATCAAAATATGCAGGTAGGCCAAAATAAAAAGAACATGTAAAAGCTGATATCAACATGCATAGTGAGAAAAGGGAACGTTCGTTAAACACACAGCATATCTGGGAAATAAAATAAAAAGTTAGTTTGCCACATTATTAAAGACACATTGTGAGGTTAAAATGAGGAAACTTACCTTCATATACTCCTCGTGCATAACTTTAATGATGGCAGCACACGTGTCCGGTATGATGACCCCAAGCGCCTGCGGAGAGATGCCTGTTGAGAACTTGAGGTCCTGCAGGCTCCTCCCAGTCACCAGGTACCGCAACGTGGCAATAAGCCTCTGCTCGGCCGTGATGGCTTGGCGCATCACAGTGTCCTGCCTCGTGATATAGGGGGACAGAAGATCCAGCAGACTGTTGAATACGGGGTCCGTCATGCGGAGAAAATTCCTATAGTCATTAGGATTATTCTCCTGGAGTTCCCTAAGCAGAGGCATATGTGAGAACTGGTCACGCTGGCGCAACCAATTCTTGGTCCAGAAACGCCTCCGCCCCCTGTTTCTGGCCAAAGTACTGGAATAATGAACATATCCAGCAGCCATCCCATAAACAGCACCAACTCGCGAAAATTGACGCTGCTGCTCCATCATGGCTTCAAACCGGCCGGCTGGTCAGTCAAGAACACACTCCAACAGAAAGCACAATCAAATCCAGTGGTACCTGCAAAGAACGCACGACACACAGATACGAACGCACAGTACGAATCTGCTAAGCAGAACGAACTGCACGCCTGTACCCGAATGCCAACTACGTACCCACAAGCACACGCACTGAACGAGAAAATACTACCTGCTAAAGCCTGGAGACCGAGAAGCGCGAATCAGCTCTAACCAAACCTTCACTAACACGAGCAAAGCCGTAACTAGCAAAAGCGGAACAGAGGGCGTCGCCATTGACTTTGGCCTTTCCCTTTATAGTGACGTCAAACGTGGATTACGTGCACGCGTTCAGGTCCGCAGGGAAATATCGTCCGCTGGTGTGTACAAGCCAGCGGGCCAAATGAAAAAACAGCCTTGTACGCCGGAAACAGCCCGTCGGACATTTCGAACGGACATGTTTGGTCGTGAGTACTCGGCCTCATGTGCATCATATGCTCATCCATCGGGTATAATACTGTCTATGCTGGATGTTCATTTATAGTCTGGTGTCATAGGCGTGTTACATGTATGGCTTGACAGGGGTATACAGTATGTATTATCACTATCTCATTCAGAAGGGTGTATTTTGTAGAGCGAGCTTAGTGTTTGTAGATGTTGTGGTTTATGCCCTGAATTTTATCCAGCAATAGGCCTCCTTATTTACATGAAATTGTTATATCCCTTGGAGGAGCTGGCATTAGTTTGGGAAGTTTCCCACTGCAGGTGATTAGCTTAACTATTCAGGTGCAACAAGAGGAGGTGTAGGGGCGGATTGGTAGGAGACGGCTCTCCAGCTCCTGCAGGGTAGTGGGTATTGTGGGTGGTATGGTCCGGGTGGATGTGTGAGGGACTTGGGTCTCTTCAGGGTAAGAGGGTGGCTTAAGGGGTTTGTGTTTGGGGGTGGATGGCAGGACATGTGGTGCAATGCAATTACTTGTATGTGTTTTATAAAGAAAAAGTGTTACTGCGCTGATCTAATTGTCCAGAGAATACAATCCCTGGAAGTGTTATATAAACTGTGAACTAAATTAGTGCACAGACAACCATATATAAAGAGTTATATCAAGTACAACAACATACTTCATATACTATGTGGATAAACATATGTGAATCAATCCCGTTTATGGTCACATTAATTTCTGGTCACATTTTTATTGCTTTCACCGTACTATCCATGCAATATATATATATATATATATATATATATATATATATATATATATATATATATATTGTTAATAATAAATAAGTGAAAGAAATATATATATATATATATATTGCATGGATAGTACGGTGAAAGCAATAAAAATGTGACCAGAAATTAATTATCAGCATAAACATCAATGCCCATAATACTCCTATACGGAAAATTGCCACTAATGATGCTCTAAAAAATAATAAACAAACAGAGAGTCCCAAAATGTGAAATGTGCAAACAGCACTTAAAAAGTCCAACACTGGAACAGCAAACAATATTGCAATTGCACAATGAATTCCAATGGGGTGAGGGGGAAGGGTTCAATACTGGTAGTGCTTGTTACATATAAAAGGTACAGCAGTCTTTTCCACCCGACAAAGATGTGCCACCATCACCAATGGTTAAGCTGAACACTCACAAGAACCCGGATAGTAAAAGGCCCCAAAATGCAAAATGGTTTCTTTCTCTGTCCGTCACTGGGTATTTCCTCCTTCTCCCTCTATCAAGATGTCCTTATTGCCTCAAAAACAAGGGGCTCTAGTGCGCATGCGCGCGGCACCGAGGACGATCATGTGCTGATCGAGCTCCGCGGTCGTGGCCCTTTTAGCTATAATAAGCACCTGAGCGGGCAGGTCGATCCCCAGCCAGCACACCCCACTACTGGGAACCGGACCATGCAGCGGAGGACCGCCGGCAACAAATTTAACCAGCGCCGACCCTCCCAGCATTCCCGCAAGACGCGCTCTCAGGCCCAGCAGCAATCTCCTCAGCCTAAGATGGCACCGGGCAGGGGAGACACTACACGTGGCGGCTCCCGGGACCGGCCGGAAGATCGAGCGGAGCAGGGGAGGAGGGGAGGGGGAGACACGGAGTGGGACAGTCTGCAGATTAGGGCACAATCGCCCTGGGGACTGATGCAGCCTGGTCATACAGCTGGAGGAGGGGATGGCTCTCCCTCGCATCAGGCCCCCCTAAGTGTGATGGTGCTGGGTGGCAAAGAAGCGCTAACAGGCGGAGGCCAAAGCTCAGAGACTGCCACTCATGGCCCTGGCAATACAGTCTCGATCCAGGCTGAAGTACATAGAGACCACTTCTCTTCACAGTCCCAGGCTGGGACCCCCTCCCCATGCTCTGATCTGGATCTGGGTCGAGGGCCTCATCATTCCCCCTTGTCAGGCTCCCCTGATGGAGCATCACTGCTGTTTACCACATCCCCTGCCTCATCCACCGACAGACAGATGGCTGAACTCGCTGAGATGACATTCAGCCAGGGAAGTTCTGCACTCCTGATACCCCCTGCCCATGCCCCTGCCCCTGCTTCCTCATATTCTGGAGACACAGTGCTACTGGCCAGATTCTTGGCCCTTTTACAACAAGAACTGACAAAAGCATGTACAATGATTACTTCTGGGATAAAGTCTGATTTCCAAAATATTGGAGCACGGCTGGATAGCATTGAAACCAAAATGGATGGCACGGTTAGACGTGTTAATCAAAACTCCAAAATGATCACATCCTTACAGGACCAATTGGATGATGCTAACGCAAAGATTGAAGATTTGGAGAATAGATCTCGCAGGTACAACTTCCGGGTGCGAGGTCTCCCAGAAACGGTTCTGAATTTGGAGGAGACCGTTCATGCCATGATGACACAGTTTATCCCGGACATTTCTCCCCACCAGCTAGAACTCGATAGAGTGCACCACGCTCTAATGGCCCCCAGGCCGGACGGCCTGCCACGGGATGTTATAGTCAAGCCACACTACTACAGGATTAAGGAGAAAGTGATGCTGAAGGCCAGGCAGCTGGGTAACATAACTGTTATGGAACACCCGGTCCAAATCTTTGCGGACATTTCGCAATCAACGATCCAGAAGTGAAGAGCGCTCAAACCCCTCTTGAATCATCTTATTAATCGTCATATCAAGTATCGCTGGTCCTTTCCATTCAGACTCTCGTTCTCATACAAAGGCAGATCCTACTCCTTCAATTCGTTTCAATCGGGAGAAGCGTTGCTCCAAGAATTGGGATTAATCACTATAGACTCCCACTAGTGCACCGGGGGAGGAGACAGGCCGGTGTCCCCCCCTATGGTCCCAGCAGGGCCGCTCCAGGGCCAGAAGGCCCCTCTTGAACACTTGAAGATTGGACATAGTCCATGTCTACCTCTTTATCCGACTATTCTCCCGCTGTGCCCCTCACAGATTTTCGGGGCCGACCCCTCCAGAAGTGGGGGATACAGTAACAGGGACGAATAGTTCTGACGTGTGTTTTTTTTATGTTTATTTTGCTATGTTATTTGCATAGAAGTTGCCACGTGAAGGGCCTCATTTTCACTTTTGTTTTTTATTCTCATTGTCATTTTTTGCTTTTCATTTTGAATTTTTTGCTACTACGCGATATGACCATGTAAACAGTTTATATATTGAGTTGGTTCGGTCCTGACTGGGACTTTGAAATTGTTCTATATATTACGGGTGTGCGGTTGGCTGGGGTGGTTCTGCCTGTCCTTACTGGTTCGCGAGGGTGAAGGGCCGGGGTGGTAACGCATGCCACGAATAGCGAACTTGCCTCTCCTCTTTGGGCGGGGCAACTTCGCGCAGGTTAACAGGCATTTTTGTTTTCTCTATGCCCATGACTACGCGCTGTTTTTTGGCGGGCCCGGGGAGGGGGGAGCGTTTATTTCTCGCTCTCCCCTCTCCCTTCCCCTTTTTTTTTCATTTTTGGCGTTTTTGTTTATTTTAAATTTTTTCTCATTTTTACTCTGGCAACGATCGTCTTTTGGGCGGTTTTTGTTAGAATGTGATGTACTGAAATCAGATTTACCTCTACAATGCCTTTTCTTCTTTAACCAGACTTTCTTTTCTTTCTCTTGGACTTGTCTTCCCTTTGGTGCATCCCCATCCCGAGATAAGATACAACTACAAGGTCCGAGACTCTCAGGGAGTGGACCCCTGTTTCTTCAGAACCGTGAGTACAGACTACCGAACCGTCATGGCGAATAGGTCCCTCACTAAGTACACTATCCTAACACACAATGTGCAGGGCATTAATTCCCCTACAAAGCGAGCGAAGGCCTTCCAACAATATCACAAAATGGGGGTCGACGTTCTGCTCCTACAGGAGATGCATTTCTCTAAGTCCTCGGCCCCTAGGTACTTGAACGCTAGATACACAACGGTCTTTTTATCTAATGGGCCTGACAAAAAGAGGGGGGTAGCGATATGTTTCGCCAAAAGGGTTCCATTCACGCCCACCACCGTCATTAGGGATAAGGAGGGAAGATACATCATGGTAGTGGGGAAAATCAACGAGAGCGAGGTCACTTTCCTATCATACTATGCTCCTAATGTGGGTCAATTGACTTTCTTCCACTCTATGCTAGAGATCATAATGCCCCATGTGGCGGGCCACGTGATACTCGGTGGGGATAGCAATACTTCTCTTGACCGGGTTCTTGATAGATCTAATCCTGGGAAAGCCACACTGAAATATGCTACTAGACAGAGCGGAGCAATGGCACGTCTTCTACATAGCTATGACCTGATCGACTGGGGAGAGACGCCCATTCTACTGATAGGGATTTTACGTTCTATTCCCATGTGCATAAGACGTATTCGCGCATAGACCATGTGTTCACGTTCTCTCCCCTGCTTTCATTTGTTTCGTCTGCTACGATAATCCCCATGTCTTGGTCGGATCACTCCTCGGTACAAATTGTGTTGACTGACCTCTGGGCAAAGTCAGGCCCACCATCGTGGCGTTTGAATGAGTCTTTTCTGAATGACCCTGCCTTCGAAAAAGAAATCGAGCGAGCTATAAAACAGTTTTTTGAGGAAAATTCCTCATCGGTCTCCTCTCCGGTGACGCTGTGGGCGGCCCATAAGGCTACCGTGCGGGGAACGCTCATACAGCTGGCCTCTAAGGTTAAGAGGGAACGTGAACACACGATTCGGCAGCAAGATGACGAATTACGTTGGGTAATGCGTGAACAGAAATCTAACCCACACCTCGATTTTAGAACCCAAATAGACGAGGCGCGTACGGCTTTGAATCTGAGCCTTACTACAAAGGCGGAGAAATATCTTCGGTGGTCACGCCATAGATTTTATTCTTTGGGCGATAAGCCGAATAAACTACTGGCGAGAAAATTGACCCCTAGGCCGTTTAATCCCGCTCTTCCTAAACTGAGACTGAAGAATGGCCAAGTTACCCAGAATCCCCACAAGAGTTTGCTGATTTCTATTCTAAACTGTACAAATCTCCGGGGGACTTTAGCAAGACTCAGGCAGAGGCTTTTTTGGGTAATCTTCCCATCCCCAAGTTATCTAGCGACCACGTGGAATTGATGGAGGCAGAATTCACAACTGAGGAAATTGTGGCGGCCATTAAGTCTCTGAACCCTTCTAAATCACCGCGCCCGGACGGGTTCACGGGCCACTATTACCGTAAATATGCGGAAATCCTAGCTCCGCATTTATGTGCCCTCTTTAATGGCTTGCGCGGAGGCTCCCCCCTCACGCCGCATGAGAATAGGGCGTTTATACATGTCATCCCTAAGCCCAATAAGGACCATAGCGATTGCTCAAAATAACCACCCGATTTCGCTGATAAATGTCGACCTTAAACTTCTGACAAAAATATTGACTACCCGAGTGAACTCATTCCTAGCACAATACATACACCCTGACCAAGTGGGATTCATGCCCCATAGACAGGCCCCAGATCAGACTAGAAGAATTATTGACATCATATCTGTGCTAAACTCAGGCTGGGATGGGGGAGGGCAAAGAGGAGCTTTACTACTAGGGCTAGATCTGCAAAAGGCGTTCGACTCCTTATCCTGGGATTACATTTTTTTTATACTAGAGAGATATGGGTTTGGGTCACATTTCCTGACGACACTTAGAACAATATACAACGCTCCCATTGCCAATTTAATGGTCAAGGGCTATAAATCTCAAGACATTCATATACACAGAGGCACCCGACAAGGCTGCCCTCTGTCTCCAGTGTTGTTTATCTTGGCTTTGGAGGCCTTGGCGACCAAAATTAGAGCACATCCGGACATACTGGGGGTCCGCTGTGGAGGGCGGGAGCACAAATGTGCGCTGTTCGCGGACGATATATTGTTGCTCCTCTCCTCTCCGGTTACCTCCTTGCCAATTCTGAAGGTGGTACTGGGACATTTTGCGACGTTTACGGGTTTGCGGGTAAATCATTCCAAATCCCAGGCTCTCGGCGTCTCCCTAAAGCCCCACATAGTTCGAGCCTTGCGTGGTCAGTACTCTTTTAGATGGCAAGAGGAAGCCCTCCCCTACCTGGGCATTTATTTAACACCTACTCTTACTACACTATATAAGAAGAACTATCCCCCTCTGTTTCGCAAGTTGTTGGAGGACCTTCAGAGGTGGTCAACTAAACCCCCGTCATGGTTCGGTAGGCTGTATTCGGTCAAGATGATCATCTTACCTAAGGTGTTGTATTTATTCAGAACTCTTCCATTAGCTGTTGTAAGTGCGGACCTCAAGAAGTTTCAGGCCAAACTGCTCGATTATGTATGGGACCATAGGAGGCCTAGGGTGAACAGGAAAACATTGTACACACCCAAATCGGGCGGAGGGTTGGGTATGCCGGACCTCCTTAAGTATTACCACTCAGCCCAGTTGGCTCAGCTGATCCGTTTTCATATGGGTCGATCCAAACCGCTCTGGATGGGATTGGAGTCTTCCCTGATCCCAGACAGAGAGATCAGTCACCTGATGTGGCTGAGGGGACGAGATAGGCCGTCTGTACTATGTCCGTCTCTGTCATTCTCCCTGAGCCTCTGGGATCGCCTAGCAAAAACATATCGATTTAAATCACCACATACCCCGATGGCATCTTTGTTCCATAACCCCATGTTCACCCCGGGTCTCCGGCCCCAGGACTTTAATTGGTGGATCAATAAGGGTCTATTGAGGATAGCGGATCTCTGCGACCACAAGGGAGCTTTGTCAAAATCGGTTCTACAGGAGAGGTATGATCTTTCGAATGCTGAATACTTTCGCTACGCTCAAATTGCTCATTTTTTGGGGACTTTGAACCGTACTTCTGACCTCTCCACATCTACGGCTATGGAACAACTTTGCAGAACCTTTGACAAACACTCCGGTCACATATCAATAATGTACAGTTTGTTGTCCTCTAATACTCAAAAGTTGGTTTATATGCAAAAGTGGGAACAGGATCTTGGCACGGAGCTGGAAATGGCGCAATGGAGCAAATTGGTACAGGGGGTGTCTAGATCCTATCTTAATACCTCTTTAATTGAGGCCAATTACAAAGTGCTGTTGCGATGGTACATGGTCCCTGCGCGAATAGCCACTTTCGTTCCGGGGGCGTCCCCGCGGTGCTTTAGGGGGTGCAATGAGGACGGCTCCATGTACCACATTTGGTGGACATGCAAAAAGGTGAGACGATTCTGGATACATACCTATAACTTTATCTATTCTTTAACCCAGGTGAATCTCGTTAAGTCGCCTCTGCATGCACTGCTGGGATGCCCGGTGGAGGGTACGTCAAAGTACTTGAGAAAACTGATAGCTTTTATATTTGTGGCAGCCAGAATTTCCATCGCCAAGTCATGGAGATCCCCCACTGTCCTCTTTTGTCTTTTGAAGTCTAAATTGTCATGGATCATGGTGAACGAGAGGTTGTCAACCATTCTGAATGATAAGGTCAAGGTTTTTGAACAAGGTGTGGGATCCCTGGATCGCTTACCTCACAAATGTACATTGATCCGTATCAATGCTAGGGCCCTTGCCTTTTTTTGGATTTAGGTGGGGATGCACCATCCCCCTTTTCTCTCTCTTGCTCTCCTTTCCTTCCTCCTCTTCTATCTATTTTTCTTCCTCGTCTTCCTTCTTCTCTGCTCTACTACTGATATGTTACCAATTCAGCTGTAGTGGGCCGGGGCATGTTGGCCCTTTGGGCCTAGATAGCGCTACAATTGGGCGATCCTGTGCTAAGTTGACGGTTATCCCTGTTTAGAGATGGCCCTAGGGGGAGTGCTCATAGATACTAGATATGTAACTGTTATGTGTATACATGCAATAATTTGTATTGGTTTAACGGCCCTCCAGATGTTGACTGTGAGTGCATTTCTCCCCCCCCCACCCCTAATTTTCTTTGTATACCCCTCTCCAAAATTTTTCTTTTTTGAAAACTTAATAAAAATATTGGAAACAAAAACAAGGGGCTCATCATAGGGTAGTATATAAAAATACTTATTTATTAAAATAATAAAAACAGTGCACTTACAAGAAAAAGTGCCTCTGACCGACACTGAGTATCTCTGGCAATGTCAAACGTTATAGCCGCTGACCAGTGTTTTGTGTTGTATCTCGGGAGATGTGCGTGCCTTGCTCCTTTCTCATGTGTTGCTACAAATGGTCCTAGCGCGCTGGTACACTTCCCCTTCTGTGTGCGTCAAAACAGCTTCTACGCATTTCGCAATACTTGCGTCATCAGGAAAGCTGTGGACACTACTTACTTTACTGTATTTATACCCCGGCATACTGGCTGAAAAAATGTTTGTGCGGTCACCTGATACCGGAAGTTTTCCGGCCGCCATCTTGGCTGATGGCGCCGGAAGCTCCTATATCGCCATTTTGGTTCCTGGATCCCTGTTGACAATGCACTCGGCTGCCATTTTAACTATTGGCACCGAATGTGCATTGTCCACTCTGGCGGCTCCTGGCTGTGTGTAGCTTTTTATAGCCAGTTGTATGAGCCCACCTCACTACCCCCCATTTTCAAGTGGATGTGTGTCACCACACAGGTCACCTGCTACGCTCGCTGTTATTATGTTCCTCGCCGCCGGAAATCCATGTGTCGCCATCTTTACTGCGGCGCTGGATGTTCCCGTTCCACCATCTTAGTTCCTGGCGTCCTTTCTGTTTTTATATGTGTTTCCTTAGCTGCCATCCTTGCGTCTGGCGCCGGAAATGCTTAATCGGCCATATTAGCTATTGGTATTGTCCCTCTGTAGCCGTCGGCGTCTATAGTCGACGCTGCCAGGGATACTTTACAAAAAAGAGTTTTATTCAAATTGACTTTTTTAAAACCCGGATGTCACAAGGGCAAAACAATATTCTGTATTAAATTCACATTAAACAGTATCTTTATATATGAGCAGTTCCAGGGTGTACCATCACTGGTACCCTTGCTATCTATTTATATACTATAGTTCTGCTTACTTAATACACATACCCACTAGCATTAACATTACAATGAATGTCTAGAGTGTTTGAGGAAAACGTTTGAGGACAATGCATATAAAGTTAAGACTAAAAATTATAAGAATATATATAAGATTATAAATTGTTAATAGTTTTCCAAAAAACAATTTACATCTAGCTCCACGTTCATTCCCTTAGGCTTGAGTGTGTCTAATTTAAAAATCCACTCCGTTTCGTTCCTTGATACTTCCCTTCTCAGGTTCAAATTTCTCCAATTTTGTTCTATTTTATCTATGGCATAGAATTTTAATTTGCTGGGATCTTTATTGTGTTTTTGCTTAAAGTGTAGTGATACACTATGGTATATGAACCCTTTTCTAATGTTTCCAATATGTTCCCCCATTTGTACTGAAAGTTTTCTTGTGGTTCTGCCAACGTATTGCAGCCCACACTCACACTCCAACACATATGTGACATGTGTGCTACTGCACGTAATTAGCTTGTCCACTTTAAATTTCTCATTATTAGTGTGTTTTATACCAATACATTTTATGAAGAGATAGCAACTGAAGGCAGCCCTTTCATCCTTAAAAGCCTAGCCATAGCCTTTATAGGGCAGCTGAAAACACACTATATAGTATGTATTCACACAGAGAAAGAACTATATATTAAAGTTATCTTTAACCCAACACTTAAGGAAAAACAATATTAGAAGAAAAAAGTGTATTGTTGGGTTTCTAAAGTAGTTAGTGGATATTTGCTTTGTAATGTAGGAACCTCCATTTGTTTGCAAGTCACTTTTGATCTTCTGCAAATGATCTTACAATTACCAAGCTAAGTCCCCCCCCTGCCATCTCCTGAAGTTTGTTATTAGTAAAGTTGATCCCAAAATTCAGATGACATTATTTTCAACCGAATTTCATGAATTTGGATGTCCTAAGCCAAATCCAAATTTCCATGAGTTTTTTTTTTTTTGTAATTCAAAATCCCTAAAGACTTTTGGGTAAAAGGCACTGAAGGCTGCTCAAAAGGTTATTTTTGCATCAAATCTGCAAATTTCCACTGACTTCCAAGATATTTCCTGTTTATCCCTACACAATGGTATTATTGTCTTGGCCCCATCATCCCCAATGAGGCAGAGTTGCCAGGAGCTTCCCAAGCCATTTTGCTAAATTTTCAATCATTTGCTGTTCTGTAATGCATGTTTTTGAACATTTGTTGGATTGCCGTTGACTTTAATGTGACTTTTGTTTTGCTCTCACTATGCATTTATTCTACATATTTTATCTAGTTGAAAAAAGTTCATCCAGTTCAACCAACAGAGGAAAAAAATACACACAAATAGAAAACCTCCAAATACACAATCCTACACCTTGAGTTGATCTAGAGGAAAAAAACAATTAGGTATGATACAATTTGCCTCAGCAGGGGAAAAAAATCCTTCCTAATCCCCCAAGAGGCAATCGGATATTAACTGGATCAACTTTACCTATAAATAATAGTATCCAGTTATATTATGTACATTTAGCAAAGAATCCAGACCTTTTTTTTTAATTATCTACTGAGCTGACCAGAACCACCTCTGGGTGGAGTCTATTCTATTGCACATGTTCACAGCTCTTACTGTGAAGAAGTATTTCCATATTTGGAGATGAAATCTCTTTTCCTCCAAACGTAAACAACTCTACACCAAGTTCACTATTTGGACCCCTTATGTATTTATACATGTTGATCATATCCCCCTTATTTCCTCTTTTCAAGAGATAATAAATTCAGTTCTTCTAATCTTTCCTCATAGCTGAGCTCCTCCATGCCCCTTATCAGGTTGGTTGCTCTTGTCTGCGCTTTCTCCAGTTCCCCGATATCATTTTTGAGAACTGGTGCTAAAAACTGAACTGCATATTCCAGATGAGGTCTTACTAATGACTTGGGAATATGGACCTCTGGTTATATCTGGAAAACCACAATTGCTCTTTTTAGGACTTTAAAGGCAACCAAAAAAACAGACCAAAAAATTATAACAACTATTTTCTTGATTTTTAACCACATATAATACATCAAATATTACATAGTATAAAATATTGTACAGTATACTATGTAATATGTGATGTAATATATGTGGTTCAAAACGTTTAAATCGGGAAAATAAATAATACTTTTTTAATCCTATTTTTTGATTAGAAGTTGCCTTAAAGTCCTACAAGGTGCAAATGTGGTTTTCCAGATATAACTAATCGGGATGAGCCGAACACCCCCCAGTTCGGTTCGCATTAGAACATGCGAACAGGCAGTACATTTGTTTGAACACGCAAACACCGTTAAAGTCTATGGGACTGGAACATGAAAAATCTAAAGTGCTAATTTTAAAGGCTAAAAAGTGTTTGGGGACCTGGGTCCTGCACCAGGGGACATGTATTTTAATAATGCTTAAAGTGAAACAATAAAAGTGAAATATTCCTTTATATTTTGTACCTAGGGGGGTGTATAGTATGCCTATGAAGTATCTCTTGTTTCCCATGCTTAGACATGTTCCTGCACAAAAAGTCATTTAAAACCACTCACGGCTATAATGAATTGTCGGCTCCCGGCAATACAGAGAAAAGGCATTGAAAGTCATTGATAAAAAAAAGGCATGGGGCTCTCCCCAAATTCAATTACCAGGCCCTTCAGGTCTGGTATGGATTTTATGGGGAACTCCACCCCAAATAAAAAAAATGACGTGGAGTTCCCCCCAAAAATCAATACCAGACCCTTTATCCGAGCATGCAACCTGGCAGGCCACAGGAAAAGAGGGCGGGATGAGAGAGCGCCCCCTCTCCTGAACTGTACCAGGCCACATGCCCTCAACATGGGGAAGATGCTTTGGGGGTCTGTGACCCCTCAAACCATGTCCCCATGTTGATGGGGACAAGGGCCTCATCCCCACAACCCTTGCCCGATGGTTGTGGGAGTCTGCGGGTGGGGGGCTTATCGTAATCTGGAAGACCCCTTTAACAAAGGGGACACTCAGATACCACCCACCCCTATGTGAATTGGTAAGGGGTACATTGTACCCCTACCATTTCACAAAGGAAGTGTACAAAATTGAAAAAAAAACACACAGACACAGTTGGGATAAGTCATTTATTAAAAATATGCGGCGGAGATTTGTAAATTACTATTAAATTCAGCTTTATCACAGCTGATAACATTTCCAGACCCTCAATCACCTCTAGCTATTAACCGATCAAGTGAAATATGTTCTCACCACCATATAGTGAAGGAAATTAAAGAGGAACTACAGTCTTCTCACATACTGTAATTTGTAATAAAAACAGGGGGGTGCAGATACCTGTCTAAAGACAGGTATTTGCAACCACTTCCGGCCACACAGTCTGCGGGTAGACTGCAGGCAGGATGTCAGATCCCATCCCCCCCTTTGTGTTCTGGGAAACACACGGCTCCCAGAACACAGCGGGGACCAGTGAGCGCGGCGTAGCGTGACTCGCGCATGCACCGCAGGGAACCAGGCACCGAAGCCACAATACTTCACTTCCTGGTTCCCTCACCGAGGATGGCGGTGGGGGCAGCAGAGTGACGAGCGATCGCTCATCCTCTGCTGCCGGCGGTGCTGGACTCCAGGACAGGTAAGTGTCCTAATATTAAAAGTCAGCAGCTGCCGTATTTGTAGCTGCTAGCTTTTAATATTTTTTTTTAGGCGGAGATCCGCTTTAAGGGCCAGATTCACAGAAAAAGTACGCCGGAGTATTTTCTGATACTACGGCTTTTGGCTAAGATCCGACAGGCGTACGGCTTTGTACGCCTTCAGATCTTAGGATGCAATACTTTGTCGACCGCTGGGTGGAGTTCGTGTCGTTTTCCGCGTCGGGTATGCAAATTAGCTGTTTACGGCGATCCACGAAGGTACGCGTGTTCGTCGCATTCTCTTACGTGGTTGCTAGTCGGTTTTTCCCGTCGCAAACTTAAGCCTGCTATTTCATGGCTTAGATTTAGACCAGCCATGTTAAAGTATGGCCGTCGTTCCCGCGTCGAATTTCAAATTATTATTTTTTTGCGTAAGACGTCCGGGAATACGAAAGGACGTAACGCACGTCGCCGTTCAAAAAACACGTCGGGGCGCCGTAATTTTGCGCAAAGCACGGCGGGAAATTTCCTAACGGAGCATGCGCAGAACGTTCGGCGCGGGAACGCGCCTAATTTAAATGGTACATGCCCCATTTGAATTAGGCGGGCTTGTGCCGGACGGCTTTACGCTACGCCGCTGCAAGTTTACACGCAAGTGCTTTGTGAATCAAGCACTTACGATGAAAACTTGCTGCGGAGTAACGTAAAGGGGATACGTTACGCCGCCGTAATTGTTCGTGAATCTGGCCCTAAGTGTTTAACAGCTAAACAGTCAAGGCTCGCCTAAGTAATTTTTAAAAAAATATTTAAGTAAAATCCAGGATTGTATAAACATTTCCTAAATGGGAAACTATTATGTGACATATTGTAGATTTTCAAGAAAAACTATGAATTTACAAACAGTAACTTGATCTTATCTTGCATGCTTGGTTAAATTCTTCTCAACATTTTCTATTGACTCCTTTATTTCAGTTCATGGTAAAAGAATTGCTTATTAGTTTTCCTAAAACCTTTTTCAAGTCTTTATTCCTCAGGCTGTATATAATGGGATTCAGCAGCGGAATAACTACAGTATACACTAAGGATGGAAACTTAGAAACGTTCCATGATTGTCCCCTACTCGGGACCAAATAAACACAAACTAGAGTGCCATAATAGATGGAAACAACGGCCATGTGAGAACTGCAGGTTGAAAAAGCTTTCTTTCTTCCAGCATTGGATGACATTTTGAAAATGGTGACTATAATATAAACATAGGACACACTGATGACAAAGAATGGGATGACTACAAAAAGAGCACTTAGTGATGTCACTTCTAAATGGACAGTGGTGGTATCAGAACAGGAGAGTGCTAGAATGGGATCAAGATCACAGAAAAAATGGTCAATGATATCTGGCCCACAAAAATGTAATTGTGATATGCTTAAAGTGTGAATTAATACTATTAAAATACTTGCCATCCAGCTTGTGGTGACCATTATCCAGCAAACCCTATTGTTCATGAGCAAAACATAATGCAAAGGCTTACAGATGGCCAAATATCTGTCATAAGACATCACTGTCAAAAGAAGACTGTCAAAAGTTTCTGAGACACCAAAGAAAAAAAACTGTGTGACACAAGCAGATAATGGAATGCAAGTCCCTTTCATCAAGATAGCATGGAGCATGTTAGGAAGAATATCAGTTGCCAGCAAGATATCTGATAAAGACAGTTGGGTGAGGAAGAAATACATGGGACAATGGAGGGTTTTACCATAGAACACCAGTGTGGCGATCAAGAGGTTTCCACACATTGTCAAAGAATAAATAGTAAAAAAAATAAAAAAGAACAAAAAATGTAAATTCCCGGGGCTCTGAAACCCTAAAAGGTGGATCATATCAATTGTGGTGTGATTTTTTTTATCCATAACCCACAGCCGATACAGCCGTAGTAACCAATCACAATACATTTTACTGATGCAAGGCTACTGAAATATCATTTCTGATTGGTCTCTGTTGGCAGGTCATTTTTGCACATTGGCAATCTGAAGATTAAATAGAAAATCTATATTTTTTTAACTAGGACCAAGTTTGTAATGTACATAATTTATGGTGATAAAAAAACGTCTGCCACAAAGTGATAGAAAGTGAGCTTGATCAGAGCTCCTAAAGCATTCACAGCAATTTTTTTATTAATTACCTTTTTATAGGTGAACAATTATAATTATTTTGACAAAAATCAAAATAACTGCAAATGTTTCTTGGCTAGATGCTAAATTATCTCATAACAGTGTTTGGTCCTTTTTTATATATAACTACCGTAGATAGGATCATGTGATACCATTGGGAATATAAAAGATTCAAGGATATTTTCATGGGATTTATTGTTACTGGTATATAGGGAAATTATTTATAGACAAATTTTCCTGTAGACTAATAATTTACCTAAATGTAAAAGAAAAAGATTAGAACGGTGCGCTTATTCAATAATGTGCCATAAAGTAATATAGTAATGAGAGCACCACTGTAAAAAACAAAAAAGTTCAATGTGGTCAAACAGCGCTAAAAAATTGGTGATAACTGTCCAATTTCAATAAAATCAAATGCAGGCATTCATCTGAAACGGATTAAGAAGATCAAGGTAGTGAAGATAGTTGATAGAATATCCTACACCTCTTCCCAGGATAAGACACCACTCGTGGGGCACACTCCCCTTCGGGGTACTCACTCACCAGAAGGCATAATATAATATACACTGAAAGGTATCTTTTCTCTCTGGATCCTCCGTTTCTCAAGTAGGTATCAGGCAAAGGGTAAGGCTCCACATAGAAACAAAGAAGGGTACCAGACAATAGTGTAATCCCGTTTTTATTCCATAAAAAGAAGCATTCCCTTTTAAAACACCAGATCCCCGCTCTAAATGCACGTACCGCAAAATAGATGGTAACAAACGTATATCCTCGGTAAGTGAAGGTGTCCTCTGACCGGCATCCAATTCCCCAGGTAAACTCTACAAACAAACTTGCTGACCAAAGTTTGCAGGAAACCGCCGCATAGAGAGAGTACACTTTGGAACGCACGCTTGGAGCGCACGCGTCACTTCCGGGTCGCCGTTCAGAATCCTGCCCTGACCAGTTTCGCTGTCCAATCAGCTTCTACAGAGGGCGTGAACTGACGGCAAAAATAGCCACTATATATGCACAGCCCATTGCTTACGTAGCACATATGGGCGGCGCACCTTAGTAGCATCCACAATCACACCGATACGGAAGCCAAGAAGGCTCAGAAAGGTTTCAATATATCGGGGATTTAAATCTTTACTGCACAAGTCCGTAGACAGAAAAAGTGACATTTCTTTTGATATCACTATTCTGTATATAAAATAGTTAATATTCATATAGGATGAGCATATACTAATGCTTCAAAGTATATCATTAACACCTTATTAGAAAAAAACTTCATATTAGAAAAAAGTATCTATAGAAAAAGCGGATGTTATATGTAAAGTGCCCTGGGGTCAAGGATAACCAATCAGATACACCTCCTAAAAAACAGGAAAATACAGTATAAACTTGAGTGAATATTACTCCTAATATATACAATCTCATTTGCAATGAACAAATCGATGTATATTCAATAGGTGTATATAAGTATTCTAATAACTGGTTTAAAACGCTTTAAAATACATTAAAATATACATTACAAAATTACATTATGAATATATATAACAAACAAGGAGGCAATAGGTTTAAAACAAGAGACAATATTAAGAACCAAGCCCAACTCTATGTTTACGTTCATAAAATTCATAATTAGAGGAAATCAATTCGTAGAAACTGGAAAATAAATAGATAAATGATAAATATTGAGGGAGATAGTATAATAATATCATAATTGGTATAACATTAGAAAATCGTTAAAAATTGTTAAAAATTATTAAAAATCACTAATAAAACAATTGATATCCAATTCCACGTTCAGGCCTCTCGGAGCTAATGTGTCAATACAGTGGATCAAGAGGTAGCATGCAAAATGAGAGGGCTTGATAATTTCACATCCCGTAATGATACTATATTCCAGATTAAGGACTTTATGACTTGCAACACCACTTATGTAGTGTATGTATTAGAGTGTCCTTGTAAATTAATCTACGTAGGCCGTAAAAAAAGGAAACTTAAGATACGGATTGCGGAACATATAGCCAACATAAAGATTGGCTATAAGGACCATAATGTGTCTCTACACTTTAAGATGTTTCACGATGAAAATCCAGTTGGATTGAAATTTTGGGGAATAGAGCATCTGAGCACCAATTGGAGGGGCTGTAACCGAGTAAGAGAGCTCTCCAAGCTTGAAACTAAATGGATCCACTGTATTGACACATTAGCTCCGAGAGGCCTGAACGTGGAATTGGATATCAATTGTTTTATTAGTGATTTTTAATAATTTTTAACAATTTTTAACGATTTTCTAATGTTATACCAATTATGATATTATTATACTATCTCCCTCAATATTTATCATTTATCTATTTATTTTCCAGTTTCTACGAATTGATTTCCTCTAATTATGAATTTTATGAACGTAAACATAGAGTTGGGCTTGGTTCTTAATATTGTCTCTTGTTTTAAACCTATTGCCTCCTTGTTTGTTATATATATTCATAATGTAATTTTGTAATGTATATTTTAATGTATTTTAAAGCGTTTTAAACCAGTTATTAGAATACTTATATACACCTATTGAATATACATCGATTTGTTCATTGCAAATGAGATTGTATATATTAGGAGTAATATTCACTCAAGTTTATACTGTATTTTCCTGTTTTTTAGGAGGTGTATCTGATTGGTTATCCTTGACCCCAGGGCACTTTACATATAACATCCGCTTTTTCTATAGATACTTTTTTCTAATATGAAGTTTTTTTCTAATAAGGTGTTAATGATATACTTTGAAGCATTAGTATATGCTCATCCTATATGAATATTAACTATTTTATATACAGAATAGTGATATCAAAAGAAATGTCACTTTTTCTGTCTACGGACTTGTGCAGTAAAGATTTAAATCCCCGATATATTGAAACCTTTCTGAGCCTTCTTGGCTTCCGTATCGGTGTGATTGTGGATGCTACTAAGGTGCGCCGCCCATATGTGCTACGTAAGCAATGGGCTGTGCATATATAGTGGCTATTTTTGCCGTCAGTTCACGCCCTCTGTAGAAGCTGATTGGACAGCGAAACTGGTCAGGGCAGGATTCTGAACGGCGACCCGGAAGTGACGCGTGCGCTCCAAGCGTGCGTTCCAAAGTGTACTCTCTCTATGCGGCGGTTTCCTGCAAACTTTGGTCAGCAAGTTTGTTTGTAGAGTTTACCTGGGGAATTGGATGCCGGTCAGAGGACACCTTCACTTACCGAGGATATACGTTTGTTACCATCTATTTTGCGGTACGTGCATTTAGAGCGGGGATCTGGTGTTTTAAAAGGGAATGCTTCTTTTCATGGAATAAAAACGGGATTACACTATTGTCTGGTACCCTTCTTTGTTTCTATGTGGAGCCTTACCCTTTGCCTGATACCTACTTGAGAAACGGAGGATCCAGAGAGTAAAGATACCTTTCAGTGTATATTATATTATGCCTTCTGGTGAGTGAGTACCCCGAAGGGGAGTGTGCCCCACGAGTGGTGTCTTATCCTGGGAAGAGGTGTAGGATATTCTATCAACTATCTTCACTACCTTGATCTTCTTAATCCGTTTCAGATGAATGCCTGCATTTGATTTTATTGAAATTGGACAGTTATCACCAATTTTTTAGCGCTGTTTGACCACATTGAACTTTTTTGTTTTTTACAGTGGTGCTCTCATTACTATGTTTTGATGCATACGTCTTTTTGATAGTATGTTTTAAATAGCTGCTTTTCACACATTTTTTACCTATTTATACGATATTTTGGTAAATACTAATATATCCACATTTACTACTTGGAGGTTTGTTTGTCAGACCATTAGCCTCTAGGTGATTGACTGAATTGTCAACATATCATTTGTGGCTTCGCATCCTGGCGCTGAGGTGTGTCACTAGGCCTGGTGTGGCACTGTATTAATACCATAAAGTAATATACTCAAAGAATTAATATGATGAGTATCCAAACATACAATTAAATAAATAAATGTGAATACAAGTCCAACTAAAGCTTAATGAGTCAGTTCATATAAAGGTAAAAATCTCATAGGGATAACTTGATAGAAAAAAAAAACAGACAAAACATCAATCCAAACATTGACTGTTAAATGTATAAAATGGCCTCTCACCTCCAACAATGACCCAAGGGTCAAACAAGGCTCATCAGATAGTCAGATAAGGAATCCTACTGATGGATCTGTAAAGGCATCCAGGTCCCAGACAAAGAACTACGTCCAAAACTTGGCATCAAAACATCTTGGGTAATTCCACATATAGAGAATACAGCTCGCTCCAAGGAATGACACTTCTCGTATAAATGGTGCTCAAAGGAAACAAAGAACAGCCATAGTGCAAAATTGCCAAATGAAAAGTAAATTTATTTAGTAAAATAAACTGCTTACATCAAGTAAGGGTAAAAACTGCAGTAAAAAGCAATGGGAGTATAGGGCTGTGGTTTTAGAACAAATGTGCTAATGGTTCTCCTGCTCCTGCTGCCGTCCCTGCAGAAAGCCTGCTCACAGTGTGAACCCAAAAGAGGTGACAGGCCTAACCTCCTGGTGAGGTCAAATCCATTTAATTAATTTGTAGCTCAAACCTATGCATTGTATTATTGCTGTAAGATATATACCTGTTATTCACTTTGTATATCTTTGTACTGTAAAGGATGCACAATATTCTGTATACAATGTTAAAATGGGAGTAGTGATACACTTGCCTCCTCACTGTACTTCCGTAAAACACCACCGGGAACTGACGTCACAAGGCTCCACCCGACGCGTTACGTCACTGGTCACGTGACTTCCTGACCAGTATATTACTTTATGGCACATTTTTGAATAAGCGCACCATTCTCATATTTTTCTTTTACATTTACTATGCATTGTTTTTAGATTACACTAATAAGTGGTTGGACCTAATTCACAGTCACTATACATGTACTATATATATTTTTTTCTAAATTTATTTTCACTATATTCACTGGAGGCTTATGGTTTATTTTTGCTTAAAAAATTGGAACATAGTAGCGCGGAAGTTTTTCCCTTAAAATAATTTACCTAATTAATGAGAGTGAATCAACTAATCTGAGTGCTGCAGGAAGAAACACTATTTTGTCAGCTACTGTACATATTAATGAAGAAATATGCATCCAAAGGGTACTGGGACTTTGAGTCCAAACAAGATAGTGAGAGGAAAAAATGTTTTGTAGAGCTTACTGGCTCAGGTTAGACTGCTCACAAATGACATATGACTGTGGACCGGGCTGCTGTTTCGAAATAACGGACCCCAGTACAGCCTACCCGACAGGGCTCCCCAAAAATATCAAATTATATTTTTCACTAAAAATACACTAAAGTCATTATTAGTGGACAAAAAAAATCATGCTAAAGTGCTGTGTGAACTCATTTGGACTCATTTACATGGGTGCTGTGGCCCATGCAGTGTGATTCAACACTTTATTTATGTGTCCAAAGCCATCTGAGGTTGTGTACAGACAGCCTATGTTACTCTACAGGGACTCAAAAGTTGTATGCGCACTGACAGGTGCGTGGCGTGGGTGCAGGTGTACGCCCCAAACAAAGACTGCACATTCATAGCCACTCACCCATGTCTGCTACACAGGCTATGGTCATGCCCCCCATCTCAAGATGGTTGGAAAAAAGTTCGAAAAACTGGAGGCCACAGTCACCGGAATCCAACCTCGTAGGGATATATACTCCCAACTTTTTGTCTCATTGAATATTTTTCCCTCTAGCCAGATGAGGGCACAAACCAAAATCATCCAATGCAACAAACCTTGGTTGACCACATATTACATGGCTGCCAGAGGAGCCATCCTCAAACTATGGACTTTGTCCTCCACCCCCAACATCAAAGATATCAAAGGCAATCTGATGAATTTACTACGCAAAGAAAAGTTGGATTTGGTCCTATCCCACCACCTGCCAGCATCCTGATTTCACGACAAGTGGGACCTTTACATCAAGAGGATGTTACCAAACATGGAGAGACAGCTATTGGGGGATCCCCCTACTACTCCTTCGCCCCCCCAAATTTACCTTGTCTTCATATGAGAGTACTGTATGATCAGGTTATCTTTCAATGAGACTGCCACTCTCAATACTCCCTACTCTTCCAATGTAATGTGCTTCATCATCAGACACGCATCTCTACCGAACAGCAGGGCATACTGTAAATTGTGGTCCCCCGTCACACATTCTGCAGATCTGTCAAGTGCTGCATGCCGCAAGTGTGCACTTCAGAGTCGACCAGCCCGATGCCCTGGCCAAGAAGTACTTCTTCTGTCTGCATCTGACAGAATGGGTACAAAGAGTTTGATAGGAATGTGCATTATATTCCATGTATAAAGCTCCTCCTGAAAAGACTACACCCATGGTCAATACCATCTGGGAGACCTTTGAACTGGTCACCATGGACTTCCTGACAATTTCCAGCTCACTGATATTTTCTGAGCTGTGCCTCCTCATTGGTATATGGAAGTTTACTCTGTGATCAAAGATGGATGGACATCGCGGGACATTTTTTATTTATTTATTTTAATAAAGGAATTGTCCCCAAACTGTCTCCTGTCATTTTTACTTTATTGAAATTTGTTGGTGAATGTGTAGGGGTACAATGTACCCGATAACTATTCACATGGGGGGTCTGGGGTCCCAGATTCTGATAAGCCCCCCACCCGCTGACCCCCACAACCACCGGTCAAGGGTTGTTGGGATGAGGCCCTTGTCCTCACAAACATGGGAACAGGGTGTTTTGGGGGGACCCCAACACACCCTCCCCACTTTGAGGGCAGGTGGCCTGGTACAGTTCAGAAGGGCATTTTGGATAAGGGTCTGGTATAGATTTTGGGGGCACAGGCACCATATTTAAAGTTTTTTTATTTTTTATTGTTTTTATTGTTTTACTTTAAGCATCAATAAAATCACTGCTCCTTTAAAAATTATATTTTGTAAAAGTTTTGTTTGCATTGGTAAATGCCCTTCAGGGCAGTATTCGTATTCCTATGCAATTTTTATGGCCAATAACTTGCAAATAAGCCTTCAAAATGGGGACTTTTGCTTTTTCACTCAGACTCAGACTACCTGATGATATGGAGATTAAAATGACTTATTCCCTTGCTTTCATCAAGATTAAAGGGCCACTTGGGCTAAAATGTTGACTTGGACCAAGGAACTTGCCTGTAGTGTAACAATGCCTACTGCTGGAGGATATTCAGGACAACACCATTCTTTCTGGTGGTTATAAGGAACAGTCCTTTTAGTTTGTGGATTGTTGCTCATTGGATGGAGGCTATATAGGGGTGGGCAGAGTGTATTAGTGTGGGTTGTGTTGTAAGTAGTATACAATGCTCAAATGTCTGAGCTAGAACCCCAGACCCAAGGATTCAAGGCATGAAGGAGAGGGACCGCTATTGGGTGGTCATCCTGTTGGGTGTATTGTATCCCCAAATTTGAAGATAAAATGGCTGATAAATTCGTCTAAACTTGGGGCGTGTCCGGATGTGAGCAAGGCAGGACGTGCTCTGTGAGAGCTCCGCATTACTCCTGCCCTTCTATCTGTTTTTGGGGAGATTCGAGCCCGGTTTTCGGGGACTATACCCCTGATCCTTGTGGGGGAACGTGTGGACATGAGAAGGGGAGCAGCGAAGCACGGCCACCAGACCCCAAAGAGCCAGCGTCAGACTCGCTCCTCACGTGGCGCGGACGAGGCCTCGCCCGCCGCCATCTTGCATCCGCCTGCTGTAGCTGGAAGCGCCAAGAAGCCTGGGAGCAAGTCGGCTCAGATGGAGGCTCCTGAACTGCTTTTCCAGGCGGAAGACCCCCAGCCTGTTCCTCCGGTCCAGGATCCGGCTCAGGAGGCGATCACTCGGCCGATCCTGGAGGCGATCAGTGCTAGCAAGGCTGTGGTCATGGTAAGCATTGATCACCTTGCCACAGAATGCACCCTAATCAGACATGACCTAGACAAAATCAGGGGGAGGCTGACATAGGCTGACAGCAGGATCTCTACGGTGGAAGATGAGACTCAATCCCAGGGGAATCAGCTAGCAGAGCTGCAGGCCGTGGTGAGGCTTTTACAAGACCGCGCAGATGACGCCGAAGACAGGCAAAGGAGAAATAATGTTCGCGTGGTGGGGCTCCCAGAGGGGGCGGAAGGCCCACAATCTACCACCTTTGCAGAAATGTTTTTCAAACAACTCCTGAATCTGGGTGAGAGACTACCAACATATGTGGTGGAACGGGCGCATAGGGTGCCTATGGGAAGGAGACCCCCTGGTGAATACCCACGTCCCTTTCTGGTGAGATTCCTTAATTACAGAGACAGGGATATGATCCTGACTGCATCCAGGAAGGCCCAAGACCTGAAGTATGAAAATGCTAAAGTAATGCTTTTCCCTGATTTCTCGGCTGAAACACAGAGAAGACGGCGTTCCTTTAATGATGTCAGGAAACGACTGCGAGAGAAAAACATACAGTACAGCATGCTTTATCCTAGCAAACTGCGGGTTCAACATCAAGGTTCTGTGAAATTTTTTGACAACCCACACGCTGCATGTGAATGGCTGGATAGGAACCCATGAGGAAGAATCGATGCAAGATGAGTATTGTTTTATTCCTGGGCTCGTCAGTGCTATAGGCTAGCTGCACTGTACCTGGCCACAGTGTTTATTTTTGGGTGGCAGGGCCAAGAAGCCTATTACTTTTTTCTGTGCATCCTATTTTATTACGTTTGCATCGCAGTGCAGCACAGTTCTCTCCCTTTTTGTTTTGTTTTTTTTTGTTTTTTCCTGTTACCTGATGCTGGGAGACATATTTATATTTTTATTTTTATGATATAGAGGGTTTTCTCTATTCTTCTGCTCCTGTTGCTCTTCCCTTTTTACCAGTTTTCCTGAACAGTGCATGGGGAAGTCAGATTGCTCAAGATGGCTGCTGAATAAATACATTTATTATTAACATGTGTCCTATGTGCACTATCAGCCTGACGCCACTAGATGGCGGGGGTGTACTGTTCTTCCCTCCACGAGGTATTAGGTCCTGACTGTTGGCTCCACATTGAAGATGTTTTAGCGGAGCTCTTTCGGGCTAAAGTAGAGTTTTTTTTTCTTTCTCCTTTTTTTGGTTTTTACTGCTGGACATGTGACTGTTCGGAGGACCTTTCAGAAACATCAAATTTTTGGGTGTTTGCATTGTTTTTGGGTTGAAGCTGCATACCAGATGAAGGGGAGTTTTTTTGAAGCCTTTTTGCTTCATGGTTCACTTTTTCTTTTGTTAGTATTATTTTTTATTTTTGAGATCTGGTATAATGGCGGGGGGGTGGGATGTTTGGGTTGGGGGGAGGGGGGTTGTTCATGGTTGTTGCTTGCTACTCAGTTCTCGGTCCTCGACCACTATGGGCCTTTTCTCAGGGTATGGTATGGTATTCTGCATTAAATTCCTGGGCATGTGTCAGAAGCACCTGGGGATTATTTGGTAAGATTGATTATGGCTAATGTGATTAAGGTGGTGTCCTGGAACATCCGAGGTTTAAATAGTAAATTTAAAAGGGCCTCAATGTTCCAGTATCTGAAGTCAGTTAAGACGCATGTGGTCCTCCTCCAGAAAACTCACCTGGAGGGTAGTAGAATTTTGGCTCTACGCAAACATTGGATACAAAAGGCATTTCATTATTATTATTATTATTATTATACAGGATTTATATAGCGCCAACAGTTTACGCAGCGCTTTACAACATCAGGGAAGACATTATAGTTACAATAAAATTTAATACAGGAATGATCAGAGGGCCCTGCTCGTTAGAGCTTACAATCTAGAAGGGAGGGTGAAGTGGAACAGAGGGTAGTAGATGTGGGGGGTGATCAGGTGGGCAAAGTTAAAATACAGTTGTTAGATGTGGGTAGGATAGGCTTCTCTGAAGAGGAGGGTTTTCAGGGATCCTCGAAAAGCTGAAAGAGAAAGAGATAGACGGATAGTTTGGGGTAAGGAGTTTCATAGGCTTGGAGAGGCTCTGGAAAAGTCCTGTAGACGAGCATGGGAAGAGGTGATGAGAGAGCTAGAGAGCAGGAGGTCTTGAGAAGAACGAAGAGAGCGATTAGGTTGGTATTTGGAGACTAGGTCAGTGATGTAGCTGGGGGCAGAATTGTGGATGGCTTTGTAGGTCGTAGTTAGTATTTTGAATTTAATTCGTTGGGCGAGCGGAAGCCAGTGGAGGGATTGACAGAGAGGAGTAGCAGAGACAGAGCGGTTGGTAAGGTGGATAAGTCTGGCCGCAGCATTCATGATGGATTGAAGGGGGGTTAGAGTGTGCAGCGGTAAGCCAATGAGAAGGGAATTGCAGTAATCAAGGCGAGAGATGACCAGGGAGTGAATTAAGAGCTTTATGGCGTCATTGGTTAGAAAGGGGCGTATTTTGGAGATGTTGCGGAGATTGAGGCGGCAAGATTTGGACAGTGATTGAACGTGAGGCTTAAAGGAGAGTTCAGAGTCCAGGACTACTCCTAGGACCTTGGCATGTGGGGATGGGCTGATAGTTGTGCCATCAATTTTGACAGAGAGGTCAGGGGAAGAGGCACGTGGGGGAGGGAAAATGATAAGTTTGGTTTTGGATAGGTTGAGTTTAAGGAAATGACGTGACATCCAAAGTGATATATCTGATAGTAAATTAGTGATGCGTGAGGAAAATGAAGGAGTGAGTTGAGGGGTAGAGAAATAGATTTGAGTGTCATCAGCGTAGAGGTGGTATTGGAAGATTTCATGCCACGTACTCCACATTTGCCAGGGGGGTGTCTATTCTCATTAGTAGGACACTTCCTTGCACGATACATCAGGTGATAACTGATCCGGGAGGACGATATGCGGCAGTGGTTTTGGACATGGGTAACCGCAAAATGCTACTTGTAACTGTGTATATACCACCTCCTTTTAATGTACAATTATTGTATGATCTCTATGTTAAGTTGGCGCCACATACTCATCTGCCGCTCCTGATTATGGGGGATTTCAATGCCACAATGGCGGAGATAGACTCCTCAAACCCTGAGCGAAGTGGGTCCCAAGACCTGACGGCATGGGTTTCCATGGCAGGTTTAACTGACATATGGAGAGCTAAGTACCCGACCACGGTTTGTTTTTCCCATCTTTCACAGACACATCGCTCCTCGGCTAGGATTGATTTAGCATTTGGGAACCAGGCTATGATGTCTTATGTGAGGGGGGCGGAATATTTGGCCGGGGGTCTATCAGATCATAATCCGCTAGCTGTCTCCTTGCTTTTTTCGTCAAGTGGGGGGGCGAGGAGTTGGAGGTTGTCCCCGGGCTGGTTACAAGAAGAACAGGTCTCTACACATTTGCTTGAGTTGGTTGATAGTTACTGGGCCCTGAATGTGGATTCGGCGGACCCGCCAGTGGTCTGGGACGCCTTCAAGGCGGTAATTAGAGGAGAATCTATTACGGCTATTAAGAGAGTAAGAGTAGACCAAAACGCTGAAGTTCTGGGGTTACAAGAAAGGGAGCGCGAATGTGCGTCTGTCCATGCCACAGCCAAGACTGATGACACGTATACTGCCCTGCTAGAAGCTAGGCGCAGGCTTTCCTTACAGTACAACGACCTAGCACATACCAAAGCTAACCACAGGGCGAACTCGTTATTTTCGGAAGGAGATAAAAATGGCAAATTACTGGCCAGGTTGGTAGCGGATCAAAACCATATTGAACATATCACAGTGATAAGGGGGTCAGCGGGTGACCTGGTTAGGGACCCCACTGCAGTGATGAATGAGTTTCAGACATATTTTTCTGCCCTATACGCTCCTATTCCGCTGTATGACCATGAGGAACTGAGAAACTTAATGGGTAGCCTGACTCTCCCCAAACTTACTGTAGAAGAAAGTTTGACCTTAGACGCGAAAATTACCAAAAAGGAGGTAGAGGCGGCAATTTTTGATTTTCCACCTAATAAAGCGCCAGGGCCGGATGGTTTCCCGGCGGACTTTTACAAATTGTACGCGGAACAATTAGCCCCCAGGCTAACGACCTTGTTTGCCTGTTGCTTGGAACACAAGATACTCCCTGCGTCTATGCTAGATGCATATATTATCCTGTTACCTAAGCCGGGTAAGGACCCCCTGGAATGTTCGTCTTACAGACCTATTGCCCTTCTTAATATGGATCTCAAAATTCTGACTAAAGTCCTAGCAAAGAGGCTAGCTCAGGTTATATCATCCCTAGTGGATGTGGATCAAACGGGATTTATGCCGGGTAAGTCCACAGACACAAATCTAAGGAGACTTTTTACGCAACTACAGCTCCCCAACTTGGACTCGTCCTGTAGGATAATAGTTTCTATCGATATAGAAAAGCCCTTTGACTCGGTGGACTGGCATTTTATGCATACAGTCCTGGAGTCAATGGGTTTTGGCCAGGCATTTAGACAGTGGATCAATTTGCTTTACAGTGCTCCTAGGACGGCCATTCGCATGGGAGGGGCTACTTCTGATTTTTTCATGATAGGGAGGGGTACGAGACAGGGTTGCCCCCTATCGCCCTTTTTATTTGCCCTTATGATGGAGCCCCTGGCAGTGGCTCTGAGAGCGTCGGAGGAGGTGAAAGCCATCAGGGTGGGGAGTATAGATGAGGGACTGGCATTATATGCTGATGATCTTCTTCTGTTTTTAAGGGATCTCGTGGATTCCTTGAACGCTGCTTTGGATATAATGGACAGGTTCACTAAATTCTCTGGCCTGAAAGTCAATTGGGGGAAGTCATCCATACTGCCTGTAGATGAGGGGGCTAGGGCAAAAGCGAATCCGACCTGCCTCTTCAATGGGTCACGCAAATAACCTATCTGGGGGTGAAGGTTACAGCAAGTGTGATGGACTACATGTCCCTCAACTTGCTACCACTTTTGACGTTCTTTAAGCAAAAAGCACTGGTTTGGCAAAAACTTCCCTTATCACTGATTGGTAGGATTAACCTCTTGAAAATGAAAATCCTCCCGGTTATTCTATACTTTCTGAGGAACGCTCCGGTTTGGATACCAAAGTCCTTCTTTCGGAAACTTTTTTTACTTAATTTCTCTTTATTTTTTTCCATTTTCTTTTTGTAAGAAAAAAAAGGGATCAAGTTACATGCAGATAATACACGTTATCTAATACACTATATACATGTATACAGCAATAATATAATTTGTCCATCAGCTAGTTTCGTGTCTTCCCTCCCTCCTCCCCCCCCCCCCCCCCCCCCCCGTCCGGCCCCCAATTATCATTATGGAAAATTACAGGAAAAAAAGAAAAAGAGGAAAAAGAAAAAGAGATAAACCTAGGAGGAGATATCATTGTCTGAATTGTCCATTAATCAGACGAAGCGAGATAAATTAAAAGGAGAAGAGGAGAGAGAGAGCCCGAAGGGCGCTGCAAATAAGCAAGCCAAGAGCAAAGGAGAATGGGGAGACCTTGCTTTTCTTCAACAACAGTCCATGGCTATAGAGAATCTTTGACACCCATTGGGGTGAGAGGATTTTAAGACCCCCTATAGAAGTTATCTATCCAGGGGGAATCCCATTTCTCTTAGCCAAGGTCCCCACACTCTTCTAAATCTACCATAATTTCCCTGCTTAACAAAGGCCACCCTCTCACACCATACCAGTGCATTGATAGTTTCGACCCAGTTCTCCACAGATGGAGGAGCATGCGCTTGCCATCTCTGAGCTATTAACTTCCGGGCTTGGAATAAGCACCTAAGTACACTTTCCATTGCTCCTGGAGGGATTCTGTGGTCTTCCATACCTCCTAACAAGCAGGTTCTAACCTCTGGCTCTAAAGAAGTTTTAAAGATTTTATTAATCCTATTTATCACTTCTATCCAGTATCTAAAGAGCTTGGGACATCTCCAGAACATATGAATAAGATCCCCCGGTGTCTTGCACCTGGGGCATTCATCACTCTGGTTCCAACCTAGAAGAAACATTTTTTTAGGGGTATGGTAGACCCGGTGCAGTAGAAATAAATGGGACAATCTCTGTGCTGGGGCGATTGACACCAATGTCCCTCTATGTAAAATATCATTCCATTGCTCCGAGGTTAGTGACCCGATGTCTTTTTCCCATCCTTCTCGGCTCTTAAAAGCCCCACTTTGACTTATAGTTTTAGTGCCGATTTTGTCGTATAGTACCGAGATTTGGCCTTTCGTTATATTTGTATGGATTGTCTTAAGAAGCACAGGGATATGTGTCCTAACCATTGGATAAGACTTAAACTGGGTCTGGAGGGCATGTCTAATCTGTAAGTAATTAAAAAAAGTTTTGTTAGGTACATCAAATTCTTCTCTCAGTTTTGAAAACGTTTTGATAAGGTTGCCCTCATACATATGTAGTACCCGTGTTATTCCCTGGATCTCCCAAATTTTGGGGATTTCTAGATCTTTAAGTTCCATTAAGTTCTTATTATGCGATAGGGGAGCAAATTCAGTTATCCCAATATAGCCCAATAAAGCTTTCGTGGTCTGCCACACTTTGTTAATTAGCTTTATAGTCAGGCATTGATGGACAAATGAGTTTGCCTCCAGGGCTTCTATTAAAATTTTGTGTGGGGCTCTTGATAGCAATAGCCTAAAGCAGTTATTGCCCAAATTTAGATTGCCACAGTCCGCTAACTGCTGTAGCTGAGACGCCAGAAAATATGATCTTGGGTGTGGAACCGCCATCCCCCCTTCCTTCACCGGGAGCTGCATCGTATGCAATCTAATTCTGGACTGGCCTCCCTTCCACATTAACTCCCTAAATAATGTTTCAATCCGTTTAAACCATAGTTGGTTCAGCCAAATTGGAGAGTTGTGTAACACATATAATATCTGGGGGAGCCAGATCATTTTTATCAGGTTGCATCTCCCAGCTACAGAGAGGGGGAGACAGTTCCAAATGTCTTTTTTTAATTTCAGTTTTAACAAAAGTGGAGCTATGTTGTTACTGGTATACTCCTTAGCCTCCCTAGTAATCCAGACCCCTAGGTACTTCAGTTTTGTAGTAATTCTCAGCTGGGGTATCTCGGCAATTGTCTGTTCGGACATTGGATCTATCGGAAGTAGAGCTGATTTATCCCAATTGACAATTAGTCCCGAGAACCTTCCAAATTCCCTAACCATTCGAACCACTGGAGCCAACGAACTATCCACATCTCCTAAGAAAAACAAGACATCGTCCGCATAAAGCGATATCTTGTCTTCCTCCGAACCCCTTCTAAACCCCAGTATGTCTTTGTTTAGTCTAGCTTTAATAGCAAGAGGTTCCATAGCCAATGCAAACAGGAGTGGGGAGAGGGGACACCCCTGTCTCATTCCCCTCTCAAGTTTAAATGTATCTGAGGCATCACCGTTAATTTTTATTTTTGCTATTGGTTCGTTGTATAGGAGTTTGACCCACTTGGTAAATATTGGACCAAATCCGAAGCTTTCCAATACCTTCCATAAGTATGGCCATTCAATACTGTCAAACGCTTTAGCGGCGTCCAAAGCCAACAGTGCTCTAGGCCGCTCGATGTCAGTGGGGATCTGGATATTTAGGAAGGCCCTTCTGATATTTATGCTGGTTGACCTGTTCGGGATAAACCCTGATTGGTCAGAGTGGATAAGACTCTCAATACACCCTTTTAAGCGATTTGCCAAAACCTTGGCAAGGATTTTTGCATCTGTGCAAAGCAATGAAATTGGGCGATAAGAGGAAGGGTCTAATTTGTCTTTTCCCTCCTTATAGATTACCACAACCGTTGCCTACATCATAGAAGGAGGGAGCTTTCCCTCCAAAAGCACACTTTTCAATGTCTGAAGCAGTTCTGGTAGCAAGATTGCACCAAATCGCTTATATATCTCTATTGGGAGCCCATCAGGGCCAGGTGATTTGTGGTTAGACATCCCCTCCATCACCAGCCGGAGTTCCTCCAATGTAACAGGGGACTCCAATTTCTCTCTATCATTATCTGACAGAGTTGGAACCGGAATTCCCCGAAAAAAGGACTCCATTCCCTCACTTCCTCCCTTAGACTTATAGGGAGATTTATAGAAATCATAGAATATATGTCTTATCTCCCTACCATCAGTGCAAATCTCCCCTGCAGGGGCCCTAATTGCCACAATATTGGAGGAGGGAGAGTTGGCCTGTATCAGCATGGACAGCAATCGTCCAACTTTCTCCCCTTCCCCAAATTGGGTTTGTCTCTGGAATATTTGATGATTCTGTGCTTTTCTCATAGTGGCCATTCTATAAACCTCTTGTCTATCCCGCCACTCTTTTTGGGTGTTTAGAGACGGGGCCTCGATAAATCGTTGTTTGGCTACCATCGCTTCACTCCTTAGATCCTCTTCCCATGCCCTGGACTCCCTGCGTACTCTGGCCACGCTCTGGATCAACAAGCCCCTTAAATAGGCCTTCAGCGAGTCCCAGACCACTCCGGGCTTTGCCGAGCCTGTATTTATTTGCACATATTCATTCAGACTATTAAGAAGTTCCCGTGGTTCGCCCAGCAGCTCAAGCCAGTATGGGCTAATTTTCCATTCTCTTGGAAAAGTTCTCATGTTTGTCCTAATAATTAACTCCAATGGTGAGTGGTCTGAGACCCCCCTTGGCCCATACTCTACCCTCTCCACTAGATCTAGTACCAGCTCATTGCCCAGGGCCATATCGATTCTCGACAACGTAGAATAGGAGCTAGAAAGACAAGAGTACTGTCGGATACCAGGATGGCGAGTGCGCCAGATGTCCATTAGTCCTGTCTCGTCTAGGAAATGGGTCAATCGGCTCACTTGTTCTAGCTTTAGTTCGTGTGTCAGGGGAAATCTATCATAGGCTCTATCTAGAACTTCGTTATAATCGCCTACCACAATCAGGGGGGTATCGGTTTTATCCAGCATAAATTCGACCAACCTCTGTAGGATGTCAAATTTAAAGGGAGGGGGGATATAAATATTGGCTAGTACAAATGGTCTATTCCCAATAGAGCAGGCCAAAAATATGTACCGACCTTGATCGTCGATCCAGCTTTTCTCGCAGGTAAATGGCACATCCCTTCCCACCATTATGCTCACCCCCCTTGAATAAGAGGAATGAACTGAATGATAGCGGAATGGAAATTTCCGTGAGCCCAACTGGGCCATTGTATCTTTAGTTAAGTGTGTCTCCTGTAGGCAGAGTATCCCTGGCCCCCTACCTTCGATTGATGCTAGTACCAAGGCTTTCTTAATAGGGTCCCCCAATCCACGTACGTTCCATGATCTAATTCTCCAAGCCATAGACTATAGAGAAACAAGCAATTATAAAGAGTAGCAGTACCATACAAAAGTAAAGATGGTAGAAAAAAAAAGCCGCCTCTTCTGGTCTCCCCCTCTCCTCCCCCTCCAGACACCCATCCGGACTAAAGCTCCTCCCCTTTCCTGTATTAATTAAGGTACCTCCCTCTCTCGGACCTCCCTCCCACCTTCGTCCCCCCCAAACCCCCCTCCCTCTCCCCCAACCCCCCCTCCCTCTCCCCTCCCCCCCTGCCCACCTGGGCTCCCCCATGGGGCTACACCTGTGGCCTCACCTCTCCCATCTACCCGCAGCCATACTCCCATTCTTACACTCATTTGCCTCTCACCCTCCTTTGAAGTGCGAGAATATCCACCCTCCCTCCCCATCAATTAAATCAAAATCGAATTATAGCTAAGTGTGCCATCTCAAATCAAGTAGAACCTTTAAGAATACAAAAAACAAACCCAGAGAAAATGTAGAAGTGGCAAATACTTCTTTCGGAAACTTGATAGTCTTACTAGCTTGTTTCTCTGGGCTCCAAAAATGCCTAGGGTGGGGTTGAAAGTCTTACAAGAACCATGGGGTCAGGGCGGATTGGCGCTTCCAGACTGGTGCAAGTATTATTTGGCAGGTCAGTTGGTGTTTGTTCACAGATGGTTGAGCTCAGATGCGGGAGATTCAGCCACGGTGCTCGAGGCTGCTCATCTCGGATCATACGAGTCTCTACGGTTGGCCATCCATAGGGGTATGGGCAGGCACCTTCCTCTTACACATTCCATGAAAGCTACGATCAAGGCCTGGGAAGAGGTAGAGAAATTGGCCTCTCCAAGCTATAAAGGGGTTTCCCCCTCAACACCGCTGTGGATGAACCCTAAACTTCATCACTTTTACAAACTGGATGATGCACCCGGGTGGGCGTCTAAGGGGGTTAAACTACTCAAGGATGTTACTCGGGACGGGGAACTGCTAACATTTGATCAACTGAAAGCCAAATACGACCTTCCGAACTCGCAGTTCTTTCGCTATCTAAGCCTGAGACATGTATATCAGTCACAATTCGGATCTCAGAAGGTTGAATCTTTCCCTTCTAGGTTGGAAGACTTACTGATGACGGAGGACCTGCCTAAGACTTTGTCAGTAACCTACAAAGAACTGTTTAAAGCAAGCCCCAAAGCGTTACTCAAGTGCAGAGAGAGCTGGGGGGCGGAGGTTCCGGGAGTACAGGGGGAGGAATGGGAGGAAATGTGGGACTGTCCATTCAAATACTTAGTGGCAGCAAGGGACAGGCTAATCCAGTTTAAATTTTTACATAGAATATATTATACCCCAGCCAGATTAGCACCGATATACCCATCGGTGCCGGCCGAGTGCTGGAGGTGTACTTTTTCCCCTGCTGACGCGCAACATGTGTTCTGGACGTGCCCCCAGATCCAACAGTTCTGGACTGGGGTCACGGCCTGTATTGCAGAGGTGCTGGGGGTTCCGGTCCCACGGGAAATTAGTGTCTGTTTACTGGGTCTGGGGGAAGAGGTGGTACCGTCTAGGGCTCACAGAACATTACTGAGTATCTTACTGTTTTATGGGAAGAAAGCCATTTTGTTCAAATGGAGGAATTCAGGGGCCCCTGAAATTGCTTTTTGGAAAGGTTTGGTGAACGCTATGCTACCCTACTATAAAGCAACGTACCTATCACGGGGATGTGTCGGGAAATTCGAGAAGGTGTGGAGGGCCTGGTATGAATCAGACCACATGGTTGGGTAAGGGACAGATGGCTAATTTATAAATAAGTATGTATATAAGCTGGCCAGAGGACTTATTCCAGGTGTTTCGGGCATGCTGTTTGTGACATGCCACAGAGGGGACTATTTCTGCTGAAGTTGTCCCAGGTTAAGGCTGGTGGGGGAAGGGAACTGAGTAGGGGGGGGGGGGGGTTTGTTGTAAATACGCCATCTGCGATGGCACAGTTTTTATGTTCCCGGTCATGTTGGCCGACAATTAACCATGGCGATGTGCCAAGGTATGTTATTTTTTGCTTTTCTTTTTTGTTGTATGTGCATAAAACCTTTAATAAACAGAAATTTATATAAAAAAAAAAAAAAAAAAAAGATAAAATGGCTGATCTACTGCCACCATGGCAGAAAAAGCCTAAAGTGGGGTAACATTAAGTAGGCAATATGTAAGAACTGTCAGAATCCCTGCTGATAAGGCGTCTTTCTCAGTGACACTTTTAGGAGTTATTTTAAACTATGGCAGTCTTTCTATTAAACAAATTTTCCCTACATTTTCAGACAGCTGGCGTTGTCACAAAGAGAGGAACATACTTGAACATCTGCTGGGATTGTGACAGGATGTTTAGGTATGTTCCTTTCTCTTTTTGACAATGATTGTGACTGTATCCGTCTGTTTCGGTCAATGATCTTTCAGATATACATAGATGTCTATGATGAGTCTGTCATTCCTTTCCCCACTATAGCTCTATTATCTATTTTACCGGGCTCAGTCAGACCTCAGAAATCAAGCTTTTTAAGATTTTTCCTTTAGACAGCTTATTTCCAGATTTTGGAAAAGCACACCCACTCTACCTTTGTCCGTCTCGGTGGACACGATCAACGACACTATGCTGATAGAGGAAGTGCAATCTAAAAAGCTGGATACTTGGGAAAACGCAAGCAATACCCCCTGGCCATTTTGTGATATTACTTTTATACTTTTCTCTCCCTCTTCTGCCTTTCTTCTTTTTTCCTCTTCTTCTGTTTCCCCCCTCTCTCTCTTTATTTTTCATCTGAGTATTATTATGTATTCTTTATCCTGTATCACTTGACATTGCATTGCTTATTTTTACCTGATTATTAATACCTTGACATTGCATTGATTATTTATACCTGTCTTGATGGTAAAGACATTATCAACACCTCTTGTCTTAGATCTGGGTGGCTATTAGAAGACATCACTATTTCCAGATCAGTAATTGATATTGCTTTATGTGCCTTTGTCTGTCAAAGTTGAGTGACAACTGTTCTTGTGTGAGCAATGTCAAGTTGCATTCACAATTTCTATGTGAATTTGAATATGTTTTTCTTTTTATACTACTTTTGTAACTTCTAAATAATTGTTATTAAAAAATATATTCAACCTAAACTATGGCAGCCAGGCCCAAATGCAGGAAGCACTCACAGGCAACACCTGATTTTTTTATTACATCCAAGACTGAGGCCTCGTACACACGACCATTTTCCTCGACAGAATCCATCAAGAAACTTGGTGGCAGAGCTTTTTTACCTAGGAAAACGGTTGTGTGTATGTTTTTCATTGAGAAAACTGTCGTGGAACTCGATGAGAAAAAAAGAGAACAAGTTCTCTATTTCCTCGTCGGGAGTCTCAATTTCCTCGTCGTGTTCCTCGTCGGGCTGGTTTTCGACGAGAAACACGTTCGTGTGTATGCTTAGAAAGCCGCACATGCTCAGAATCAAACTTCCCCATTATAGTGCCGTATATTACCAGCTCCTGTCAACTCTCCTGGCTCATTCCATTACTTTAACCTCTTGCCTACAAGACACTTTCACCCCCTTCCTGCCCAGACCAATTTTCAGCTTTCAGTGCTGTTGCAATTTGAATGATAATTGCGCGGTCATGCAACGCTGTCACCAAAAATCATTTATCTTTTTTTGAGACAAATAGAGCTTTCTTTTGGTGGTATTTAGTCACCACTAAGATTTTTTTTTTTTTTTCACAATAATTTTTATTGATTTTTTTTTTCAAGATATGAACAGAAATAAAACACAGAAACATACAATCATTCCCATAAAAACAGTAGGGAAGCCTGTACCATGTTGACCAATCTAAACATAGCAAGTTCCATGCTCATTGTAATCGAGGTCAACAGCAAGAGAGGATAACACAATAGAACGAGGCGAGTGTTAGGTTCGCCACTTATTCCTATCAGACAACCAACAAATAGTGGGTAGGCAGACTGGGAAAGTTAAGTTCAGTGGGAAAAGGTGTAGAGAGAGGGGGTAAGGGGGGGGGGAAGGGATGGATACCTCTGAAAACATTATAAGTGTAAATTTACTTATGCAGTTGCTTAAAACAAATCACCACTAAGATTTGTATTGTTTGTTAAACAAATAAAAAAAGACCAACTTTTTTGAAAAAAAAAAGTTCTGTAAATAAATATGTTTTGCCTTCATTTATGTGCACTGATGAGGCTATACTGACAGGTAATGATGAGGCAGCACTGATGAGGTAGCATTGATAAGGTGGCACTGATGGGCAATGATTGGCAGCACTTATGGGCACTGATAGGTGGCATGAATAGGAGGCACTGATGGGAACTGACAGACAACACTGATGGACACTGAAAAGGTAGCACTGATGGAAACTGATTGATAGAACTGGTTGGCACTGACAGGAATCACTGCTGGGCACTGTATGGCAACCCTGGTGGGCACTGAAAAGGTAGCACTGATGGAAACTGATTGATAGAACTGGTTGGCACTGACAGGAATCACTGCTGGGCACTGTATGGCAACCCTGGTGGGCACTGACAGGCGCCACTGATGAGCACTGAAGGGCAACACTGATGTGCACTGATAGGGCTGCACTGATAATCAGGGAACTCATTGTTAGTGCAGATGTCCCCACTCAGGAATGTCGCTTGCCTGTTTACTCTTTGATCAGCTGTGATTGACAGCATGAGGAGAGGAATGCTGATAACTGGCATTTCTTGTTTACTTTGATCAGTTGTGATTGGACACATCTTATCACATGGTAAAGAGCCTACATCATAGGCTCTTTAATGTGATTGTTGATGCGCTGTGTCTGAGGGACACAACACACCATTGTTCACCAAGTCGCATGCCAAGAATTTGAGGATGTCATATGATGTCCTCCCAGAACTGGCCCATCTATCATTTCACTTAAGTGCCACACAATGTTTCTGCAGCTGGGCTTAATTTCTAATGAAAACCTGCCTTATCTCCCCTTATTACATTGAGGCCTTACCAAGTTGCATACATAGGGGCAGATCCACAAAAGAATTACGCCGGCGTATCTCTTGATACGCCACGTAATTTCAAATTTTGAGCGTCATATTTTTGTTTTGTATCTACAAAACAAGATACAACTGCATCTCGGATCGATCCGACAGGCGTACGTCTTAGTACGCTGTCGGATCTCAGGTGCACTTTTTCGGGGGCTGCTAGGTGGCGTTTCGATTTCCGCATCGAGTATGCAAATTAGCTAGTTACGGCGATCCTCGAACGTACTTCCAGCCGGCGCATTTTTTTACGTTGTTTGCGTTCGGCTTTTTCCGGCGTATAGTTACCCCTGCTATATGGTGGCGTACTCAATGTTAAGTATGGCCGTCGTTCCCGCCTCGCATTTTGAAATTTTTACGTTGTTTGCGTAAGTCGTTTGCGAATAGGGATTTGCGTAGAATGACGTCACCGTCGTAAGCATTGGCTTGTTCTGGTTTAATTTCGAGCATGTGCACTGGGATACCCCCACGGACAGCGCATGCGCCGTTAAAAAAAATGTTGTTTACGTCGGGTCACAACGTATTTACATAAAACACGCCCCCATCACATCCATTTGAATTCCACGCCCTTACGCCGCCAAAGATACACTACGCCGCCGTAACTTACGGCGCAAATTCTTTGAGGATTACAAAAAAAAAGTTACAGCGGCGTAGTGTATCTTAGATACGCTACGCCCGACGCAATAATGCGCCGATGTACGTGGATCTGCCCCATAATGTCTAGGCACAGAACAATATTGTTGCTTTTGTCTTTCCAAAAATACAATCTAATGCTTACAAAGTATTTCAGGATAAAACATCCCTTACATCTCCCTCTTACACAATTGTCTTACCAAGCTGCTTGTCTAGTCACTGAACACTATTTGTGGATATTTTTCTAAATCAAAATGTGTTCCTATTTAAACCCTGGGGGCCAGATTCACCAAAGAGATACAACGGCGTTTCTCCTGATACGCCATCGTATCTCTGTTTCTATCTATGCGACTGATTCATAGAATCAGTTACGCATAGATAGCCAGAAGATCCGACAGGTGTAATTGTTTTACACTGTCGGATCTTAGGATGCAGTACCGCGGCCGCCGCTGGGGGGAGTTCGCGTCTTAAACCAGCGTTGGGTATGCAAATTAGAAGTTACGGCGATCCACAAAGATTTTTCCCGTTGTTACGGCGTCGCAAGTGTTAGATTTCCGTCGCAAAGATAGGGCACCTTTAACATGGTGTAAAAGTACTCCACCATGTTAAAGTATGCCCGTCTTTCCCGCGTCGCTTTTGAATTTTAAAAAAAAAAAAATTCCCGGCGAAAGAAAGAAAGTGTAAACACGAAAGAGTGTTGATAAATCACAATTTGAGTGGATATGGGGGGGGATGGGGGGGGAGGGGGAGGGCCATTTGTGCGCCACCTCCCCCCCCCCTGTCCCTGTCCCTGTTCCCCTCTCTCCCTTTATATTTAAGAAGTGGAAGCTATTTATTGGTTTATTTATTTTTAATTTATTTTTATTATTTATTTTTTGTGTGTACACTTGGAAGATTATAGAAGGGCTGGTGGGCGGGGGGACCTGGGGGGGGGAGGGGACGGGTAGACATTGGAGGTGGAGGGGGGGGGAATGGGGGGAAGGGTGGGGGGGGTTGGTAAGGGGAACAGTAGTGCCCAGTTGGAGGTTCTCCAGAAATTAAGATAAAGAGATGGTTAGAAATGAATCTCCCCCACCCCCCCCCCCCCCTTTTCTCCTCCCCTTTTTTTTTTTTTGGAATCTCCCGGATGAAATGAAAATAGATTAGATATAGAACTGTGCCAAAGGGACACTATTGCTTTGTGTGATGTGATTTTTATGAGATAGAGGGCGACGTTTCTTTGGGACTTCGGTTTTCGGAGATGAGGTTGCCTGCACGCCATCGTTTTTCTCATGGTGTTTTTGGGGGGCGGGGTTGAGCCCGCCGCGTATTTCCATTGGGGCTCACTTTGAGGCGGGCTTCTGGGCAGACGCGGCATACGAGGGTATGGAGACGTTTTTTTTTTTTTTTTTTTTTTTTTTTTTTGGACGACGTTTTTTGCTCAGGACGGTTAGTCTTTGTGGAGTGGAGGGCGACGTTTTGAGGAATGACACATGGAAGTGAGGCATGCCCCGACTTTATTCTATATTATTTTTGTTTTTCTTCGCGTTTTTCAGAAGGTACGGGGCAACGTTTCCCCCCACACACGGTCATATGAAGTGACGTTTTTGGAGGCGCCGTTTATATATTTTTTCTCCTTTTTTTTTTTTTTCCTCTCTCTTCCTCGTCACAGGAGGTGGTGGTTAGATGACCTGGATATATAGGAGGGAAGTATACAGAGGACGAGCAGGGAAGGGAGAGGAAGATGAGACATTGAAATGATATCTCTTTAGGTGGGAGGGGGGGTGGGAGATGGGAAAGGGGGCTAAGAATGGAACAATGTTTATCTGTGTATTGTTTTCTGTTATTATTAAGTATGTATGCACCTTGGTGGAGATCTCTGTTATTTGGATGGAAATAGGTTAAATTCAAAATCGTGCAGAGATTGATGATAATAGATGGAAATGAAAAGATGAAATGAAAAGATAAGAAGGTTAAGAAGTAATTAATCAGCAAAGCTGTAAGGTAGAGGAAGGGTACGACTATAGGGAAATAAAAATAGTCGGGGGTGGGAGGGAGGGGAGCAGGCTGGAGCTTTTTTTTTTTTTTTTTTTTTCTAGTGCCTAATTGGACCAGCCCCTAAAATAGGTTAGTGCCCGCCAAACCATTGGGGAGGGGGGTTAAAGGTGGGTGAGTGCCCTTTGGGGGTTTTAGAGGAGGGTGGGAGGGAGGAAGTCGAGTACGTAGAGGGTGGGATAAGGTAGGGGGATTTAGGGGTTTCCCTTTTTTTTTTTTTTTTTTTCTTTCTCGCTGCACAGGAGATGGAGGGAATAAAAATAACCTCCCTGAACGCCAAGGGACTTAATGTCCCAGAAAAACGCAAGATGTTGTTGAATGAACTGAGACGCTCGGAGACAGATATAGCCTATATACAGGAGACACACTTCAGGACGGGAGGACTCCCACTCCTACAGAACAGGTTCTTTCCCTGTGTATATCACGCAGGAAACCAGGAAGCAAAATCCAAGGGGGTATCAATTCTGATATCCAATAGAATTCCCTGGTCACTAGAAAATAGATACCAAGATCCTAAAGGCAGATACCTTTTCATTAAAGGGACCATCGGAGGAATTAAAGTGACTCTGGCCACGGTGTACGTGCCAAATGTACATCAGGACGTATTTATGAGGAAAGTCCTCAGGGAGTTGATGGAATTCTCGGAAGGTAAATTAATCTTGGGGGGAGATTTTAATATCTCCCTGAACCCGAAAATGGATACCTCCAGGGGAACCTCGTCTACCACAGAGGGGATCAGAAGGGGTGTACTGCGAAAACTATACGAGGTTCAGTTGGTAGATGCATGGAGGACATTGCATGGAGAGGAAAGGGACTATACCTTCTTCTCCAACCCACTTCAGGTATATTCCCGTATAGACCTGTTTATGATTCCTCATTATTTGATCTCCTCTGTGATGGAAGTGTCCATTGGCAGTATAACGTGGTCAGATCACGCCCCGGTTAGTTTGCGTATCTCCTTGTCCAGTGCAGTCTTCGCTCAAGAGAGAAGGTGGCGCCTAAACGAAAGCTTGCTACAGAATTCTGAAGTGAGGGAAGATGTGGCCCGGGAGATTACAGCGTATTTTCAAACGAATGATATACCTGAGAGTGATCCGGGAATGGTTTGGGAGGCGCATAAGGCCCCGTACACACGACCAGTTTCCTCGGCAGAATTCAGCTTCCGACCGAGTTTCTGGCTGAATTCTGCCGAGAAACCCGGCCGTGTGTACACTTTCGGCCGAGGAAGCCGACGAGGAGCTCGGCGAGGAAATAGAGAACATGTTCTCTATTTCCTCGTTGTTCTATGGGAGCTCTCGCCCCGCCGAGGTCCTCGGCGGCTTCAGTGCTGAACTGGCCGAGGAACTCGATGTGTTTGGCACGTGTGTACGAGGCTTCAGACTGTGATCAGGGGGGTCCTGATTAAACATGGATCGAATTTGAAAAGGAGGCGAGAACAACAGGTTAAAAAATTATTATTGGAAATTCAGGAATTGGAACTCCAACACAAAAAGACACAAGCCCCCCAAATAGGAAGAGAGTTAGGTCAGTTGAGAAGGCAGATTACAGAGATCTTACGGTATAAGGCCAAAGCAATAATACAAAGGGGAAGAAAAATAAACTACGAATTGGGCGATAAATGCAGTAAATTGTTGGCCGGGAAACTGAAGGAAAAAAATCTTTCAACGTACGTTCCGCAAATTAAGGGGAAGGAGGGACAATTAAAACGAAAACCAAAAGATATAGTGGAAGAGTTTAGTAGATACTATTCTACTCTGTATAATTTGGCACAAACACCAGTGGCCCCATTGAAAATGGAAGAATATCTCTCTTCAGTAGACTCATCGAGGCTTTCATCATTTGCCCGAGCTAGCTTAGAAACCCCCATCTCGACAGAGGAAATAAACGCAATATTAAAAACCATGAAAGCCGGGAAAGCACCGGGGCCGGACGGCTATACAATTAGATATTATAAAGAATTTGCTACATTATTAAGCAGTCAGATGATAAAGGTTTTTAATGCAATGGGCCAGACTGCTGCATTTCCGCCGGACGCACTGTTAGCACACATTACAGTTATTCCCAAAGAAGGGAAGGACCCGGCGGAGTGCAGTAGTTATAGGCCGATTTCATTATTAAACACTGACTTAAAACTTTTTACGAAGATACTAGCAATGCGGCTTCAGACTTGGCTACCTGAGTTGGTAGACAAGGATCAGGTAGGATTTGTCCCTACAAGGGAGGCAAGGGATGGTACAATAAAGGTCCTTAATTTAGTACATTGTGCCAATGAAGGGAACATTCCCTGCGTGTTCCTAAATACCGATGCTGAGAAGGCATTTGATAGAGTAAGTTGGGGTTTCCTTTTCTCAGTGCTGCGTCACGTGGGGCTGGGGGAGAAGATGATTGGATGGATAGGAAGCGTTTATACAGCCCCACGTGCCGCAGTAAGAGTTAATGGAATATTTTCCAAAACTTTTCAAATCACAAATGGTACACGGCAGGGATGCCCTTTGTCTCCCTTATTATTTGCATTATCTTTGGAGCCTTTATTAAACAGAGTACGCCAAAACCCGGATATACAGGGAATACAGATAGGAGAGGGGATGCACAAAGTATCAGCCTATGTGGACGACCTGTTATTCTCTATATCAAACCCACATGTCTCACTTCCCAATCTTGTGAAAGAGCTTGTAAAATATGGCGAACTGTCAAACCTAAAGATAAATCAAGCTAAATCCGAAGCGATGAGTGTGGCAATGTCAACTCAGAAGTGTAATATAATACAGCAAAATTTTGGATTTAAGTGGAAAACTGCGCTTAAATACTTGGGTACCCTGATTCCAGCAAACATAAAGGAAGTCTTTAAAATAAATTTCCCACCACTTTTTAACTTGGTAAGAACTCTGCTTGAGAAATGGCAACATGGATTACATTCATGGTTTGGACGAAACAACATAGTTAAGATGAGTATCCTGCCAAAAATTATGTATTTGTTTCAGACTATACCAATTACTATACCAACGGCCTTTCTCCAGCAAATGAGTTCCCTCCTAATGAAATTTATATGGGCAGGGAAACGACCAAGGATAAAAAAAGAGGTGATGAGGCTACCCAAGTGCTTTGGGGGGATGGCAGTCCCAGATATTGTTAAGTATTATCAAGCAGGCCAACCTGACAAGATTGATAGATTGGTGCAGACATAGATATTACAAACGTTGGGTTGATATAGAGCAACAGATTAGTCCAATATCATTATGCAGAGCCCCCTGGTGCTACAATGTATTACCAAGTAAACTGAAGAAACACCCTATAATCGGCCCAACGCTGCAAATTGCAGCTAAAGTCTGTAGGAACCCAAAGTTTTCAACGAGCCAATCTCCCTTGTTCCCTATAATGGGGAACCCAGGTTTTAAACCAGGAACAGAGGGAGCAGTATTCAACAAACTAAAAGAAAAGGGCATGGTGCAGGTCTCACATTTTTTGCAAACAGAAACTTGGCCATCTATCGATGTTTTAATGAAACCAGGGGGAAACTTTGAGCTAAGCTTCTGGCAAGCTTTACAAGTAAATCATTTTATGAGATCCCTAGGACAACCGTCTAATTTCCGGCGACAGCTAACAAAATTTGAGAGCTACTGTGACGATGAGGAACCAACACAACGAGTGAGTTCTAAGATGTATAGACTGTTGAATTCTCCTCAGGAGGATTTTGTGTTGCCGGGAATTAATAAATGGGAAAGAGACCTGGGGAGGAAGTTTTCACTAACTCAGCGTAAACACATTATCTATCTAGCACTAAACTCATCAGTATCTACGCGAATACAGGAATCCAACTACAAACTATTGAACCAATGGTACTACACTCCAGTAAAGATGCATAAATTTTCTATAGAAAACTCAGAATATTGCTGGAGATGTGGACTGGAACAGGGAACTCTGTTGCACATATTTTGGTCCTGTGTAAAAGTAAGGAAATATTGGTTGGAAGTTCAGAGAATATCTCAAAAATTCACGGAAATTCAGCTACCGGATGATCCGGCCCTTTTCCTGCTCCACAGTTCACAGATCCCGGTGCGAGCGTATAAAAAATCGGTGCTATGTCATCTGATAAATGCTGCTAAAAGTGGAATAACTTTACAGTGTTGAGACACTAGGCCACCCTCCATTACGAGATGGCTTAATAGAGTCCGAGAGATAGGAGCCATAGAAGATCTAGTTCTTTCCGCCCGAAATAAAAGAGAGCAGTATGTAGAAACATGGACAGGATGGAATCTGTTTATGTATTCCGAAGAGGGGAGGAGACTGATGGAGGAGTAGAATAAGACATGCTGATAGGTAAATTGGATCTCGTCCAAAAAATTGGCCCAGTATATATGTATATCTGTGTGTATGACTGTGTGTCCCTAGCGTGTCGTGATCCTACGGGGTAAAAATGACCGCATCAGCCAAGCAGATACTGGCTGGAAAAAGCGCCCAGAGGCGATTCAGTTCGCATGAGTTGCGCTATACAAGTCATTCATTCATTCATTCATTCAATAAGGAGTGAAGAGTCAACCACGGGAGGAGTGCGTATAGGATTTTGATGAATAGAAATAAGAGAGAGCCCCTCCATTTCTTGTGCAGGGGACAGGGGGAGGGGGGATAGGGAGGAGGGGAGGAAGGGGGTTGTTGGTTTTTTTTTTTTTTTTTTTTTTTTCTTTTCCTTTATATTTTTGTTGTTTTTTTTTTTTAAGGAGGGATAGGTAGGGTATATAGAGACAAGGGAATAGAGAGGCCTAAGGCGTATGAAAACAATATAATTACTTTAGAGATTCTAATTAAAAGGTTTAAGATGTGTTGGTAATTATACAATAACAGAGTAAGGGAGACGACTGGATAAGCCTAGTTGGTGGCTACTTTCTTTTTTTTGTGAGTGTTTCTCGCTGTCTGGAACGATAATATGTATAGAATTATGAATTCCTTGCTTTTGTGATGTTAATATCTCTCTGTGACCTTGAATACAAAAATAAAAAACAAATAAATATGAAAAAAAAAAAAAAAAGAAGTTACGGCGATCCACAAAGATTTTTCCCGTTGTTACGGCGTCGCAAGTGTTAGATTTCCGTCGCAAAGATAGGGCACCTTTAACATGGTGTAAAAGTACTCCACCATGTTAAAGTATGCCCGTCTTTCCCGCGTCGCTTTTGAATTTTTAAAAAAAAAAAATTCCCGGCGTAAGTCTTTTTTTCACGTTGCGATTCACAAAACGTCGGCGTGTCGTAATTTCGCGCAAAGCTCGTCGGGAAATTTGTGACGGGACCATGCGCAGTACGTCTGGCGCAGGAGCGCGCCTAATTTAAATGGTACCCGCCCCATTTGAATTGGGCCGACTTGCGCCGGACCTGTTTACGATACACCGCCGCAAATTTCCAGGTAAGTGCTTTGTGGATCGGGCACTAAATCGGAAAAATTGCGATGGTGTAACGTAAACCGGTTATGTTACGCTGCGCCCGCTCTACGTGAATCTGGCCCTTAGTAACCTCTAGTTTACCCTAAACTATTAGCCCTAATTAAAGCGGGTTTCCACCCAAAAGTGAAACTTTCGCTCATCGGATTCATCCCCTCTCCCTTGTCACAATTGACACCTTTCGGGGGGAGGAGGTATCCTTTCCCACTTCCGAGAGTCCAGGCCCCGGCCCATGACGTCAGCACGGGGGGCTCCCTCCTCCTCCCCCGGCCACCAGTCCAGTAGGAGAGAGGAGTGGGCCTTGATTTAAACATCAGCTTCGGCTGCTAACTTTGCTGGAAGCCAGGACAGGTAAGTGTCCATTTAGTAAAAGCAGCTGTAGTATGTGTAGCTGCTAGTTGTTGTTTTTTTTGGGGGGGCTCAACACTGCTTTAATCAATTCCCCTTCTTCTCCCTTTAACCATTCGTTTCAGGCTCTTTTTTTTTCAAAATAAAGTTTATTGCATAAGTAAATAAAAATAAATTAAGTGCAAAGTATGGTGGATATTGAAAATACCCAAAATTAAAACATTTAACAAGAGGTAAATTGTTACTTTCTTATTAAGAATATTTTATATTTTTTGTTTTATTTTTACAGGTAAGTGCTTTGTGAATCAGGCACTTACTCTGTAAACTTGCGGCGGTGTAACGTAAATGGGATACGTTACGCTGCCGCAGTGTAACAGATTTCTGCGTGAATCTGCCCCTCTGTTCTTTAGGGTGTGTACACTTAAAATGAGTGTTAACATATTTTATTGTGGATTGTAAAAACATATTTCTTCCTTATACAGCTTCCTAAAATGCAAGAGCTTGTTTTTTTGTTTTTGTTTTTATGTTAATTCCTTTCTTCTTATGCATGTTTGAAAATCACCAGTTAGCTAAATGTATGTCAGTCTCATGCTTTAGATGTGATTTAAAAGATTCCCTGTGAAAACATTACATACAGTAGTTATAAGCAATGATTTACATTATAAGTTTATAGTTAAAATGAATAATGATATAAGTCATGACATAATACGTTTTTCGATGTTCAACTTGAATAACTCAATAAACTTTTATTGGGGAATAAATGGTTTTAAGAATTATTGTTTGACAATATTACACTAATGTTACTGAACAGAATTATGTTTATTCTGTAAATTAAACAAACAGAATAACTACGATTATACACAAAGCAATGGTATTGATAATATTGTGTAAATATTGCCTATTACATTTTTACATTTTTGGTAACTTGTCATAATTTAATTCTGTTTTATTCTAAAGAATCGAATTAATCATTTGAGGAATCGTTAACATTACATTGGGTAATCATAATTGTACTGTGGTTAATCAATGTTGGTAACTTGTCATCATTTAATTCTGTTTTATTCTGAGGAATCTAATTAATCATTTGAGGAATCTTTAACAATGCCTTAGTTAATCATAATTGTACTGTGGTTAATCAGTGTTGGTTTCTTGGCATCATTTAATTTTGTTTTATCCTAAGGAATTAAATTAATCATCTGAGGAATCTTTAACATTATTTTAGTTCTTTTCATGACATTTCAAAACACCTGCAGACAGGTATTCCCAGAAATGAGACTGGTGGGCTCTATTATTTTCTAATGAACTGTTCATTGCAAATTATCTTTTGTCTAAATTTACACCTTCATAGAGTGCCGGGGGTTTTGTATGACTTATCCAGTCATTATCTTGTACACATATTCCCAATGCATCTATTCTCTTGTTTATCTAAAGAAAGAAATGCTAGTTTAGGATTTAACACATTAAAAAACTTACAAAATTCTTGGTGTTATTGTTAAAAGCAAATCCTATTATTTAACATTATATTTGATCATAAAAAAATATTTATTTTTACATCACAATATATTAGTGTGTTTTAATATAGTATAATAATAATAATAATAATAATAATAATAATAATAATAATAATAATAATAATAAGTTATATTATTATTATTATTATTATTATTATTATTATTATTATTATTATTATTATTATTATTATTATTATTAGTAGTAGTAGTAGTAGTAGTAGTAGTAGTAGTAGTAGTAGTAGGAGTAGTAATAGTAGCAGTAGTGGTAGTATATTATAATACTAACACTACTACTACTAAAAATAATAATAATAATAATAATAATAATAATAATAATAATAATAATAATAATAATAATAATAATAATAATAATAATTCTTATTATTACTACTACTATTATTAGTAGTATATTATTATTATTATTATTATTATTATTATTAGTAGTAGTAGTAGTAGTAGTAGTAGTAGCAGTAGTAGTAGTAGTAGTAGTAGTAATAGTAGTAGTATTCATTATTGTTATTTACTACTTAATAATAATTGGTATTAAAATTATTATTTTTCAGACATATTACGCAGAACTATACAATGCAAGTAAATCACAATCGTTATACAAAATATGTTTTGGAATGTATTTTGTATAGCAAATAATTTCTGAGAGTGTTAAGCCCCTTAAAATCAATCTTGGAGGAACTAGATGGTATTATACAGGCAATTTTCCTTAGGCTCGGTTCACACTGGATGCCGATGCGGCTCCCAGCAGGGGTCCTGTGTGTCCTGGTTCACCATTTCAGGTATGATTTCAGTCCAAATTTTAGGCTGAATTCGGACCTGAAAAGGACCAAAAGAAACACAGGGCTCCTGTGCAAATTTGCACTGGAGTCGCATCGGAGATATGTGAACCAGGCTTCATAGAGAGCCGGTCACATTTTCCTGCTATTGCGAATTGGATGCAGGGATCCAGCATCTAATTTGTAATAGTGTGAACCCGGCCTCAATGCATAAATACAACACAAATGTAAAAAAAAAAAATCATCAGATTATAAATTATTAAAATAAATACAAGGAATAAAAATGTATGCATAAGAATGCATGTTCATACTAATTTGTATTATATATATATATACAAGATTGTATATCACCACCCTTAGCTCATTTTTTGTGATAAACTGGAAGAGCACTAACGATAATTCTCCATACAGACTGAACTTCTGAAGTTGATATTGTACATGGGGGAATGGAAATGTCCACTACTTGGAAACAGTAATACTGACATTATTGCATGTTTCAGTTTACTCCTGTTGTCATCGGTTACCGATGGAGATGACGTGGGGGGGAAGTGGGGGTGATGGGCAGTAGTCCAACTTGGCTATCTCGAAAATAGGAGAAACTAACTTGGGTTAGATGCTAGCAGGTAGTAGAAGAGTAGGGGTGTGTGTGCTGCTGATTAGGGATGAGCCGAACACCCCCCTGTTCGGTTCGCACCAGAACTTGCAAACACACCAAATGTTCGTGTGAACTTTAGAACCCCGTTAAAGTCTATGGGACTCAAACATTTGAAATCTAAAGTGCTAATTTTAAAGACTAATATGCAAGTTATTGTCCTAAAAAGTGTTTGGGGACCTGGGTCCTGCCCCAGGGGACATGTATCAATGCAAAAAAAAGTTTTAAAAACTGACATTTTTTCGGGAGCAGTGAATTTAATAATGCTAAAAGTGAAACAATAAAAGTGAAATATTCCTTTAAATTTCATCCCCCCAAATTCAATTACCAGGCCGTCAATTAAAAAAAAAAATACGTGGGTTTCCCCCCAAATATCCATTCCAGACCCTTCAGGTCTGGTGTGGATTTTAAGGGGAACTCCACCCCAATTTTTTTTGAAAAATGGCGTGGAGTTCCCCCAAAAATTCACACCAGACCCGTTATCCGAGCACGTTAACCTGGCCGGCTGCAGAAAAGAGGGGGGACAGAGTGCGCCCCCCCCTCTCCTGAACCGTACAAGGCCACGTGCCCTCAACATGGGGAGGATGTCCCCATGTTGATGGGGACAAGGGCCTCATCCCCACAACCCTTGCCTGGTGGTTGTGGGGGTCTGCGGGCGGGGGACTTATCAGAATCTGGAAGACCCCTTGAACAAAGGGGACCCCCAGATCCTGCCCCCCCTATGTGAATTGGTAATGGGGTACATTGTACCCCTACCATTTCACGAAGGAAATGTAAATAGTTGTAAAAAACACACACACACCGTAGAAAAAAGTCCTTTATTAATAAAAAAATAAAAAATAAATCCAGCGGTGGTAATCCACTCGGTCCGGCTCCCTGCTCCAACGTTTTCTGTATCCAGCGACGGGTGATCTCCTCTCCTGTCCAGCGATGAGAAGATCTTCAAAGCGCAGCATCGCCGGTCACCTCCCTCCGCCGGACACAGCCCGGCGAATGACGCTGCTGAAGCTGTGACATTTCTTTTATTGGTGAGGCGGGGCCACCAGTCACGTGACCCCGTCCCCCTCTGATGCACCCTCTGCTACGTCAATGGAGAAGCCTGGATTCCCCCTTGTGTCAGAGGGGGTGGGGTCACGTGACGGGTGGCCCGCCTCACCTTCAGCAGCGTCATTCGCCGAGCTGTGTCCGGCGGAGAGAGGAGCCCGGCGATGCTGCGCTTTGAAGATCTTCTCATCGCTGGGCAGGAGAGGAGATCACCCGTTGCTGGATACAGACAATGTTGGAGCAGGGAGCCGGACCGAGTGGATAACCACCGCTGGATTTATTTTGTATTTTTTTAATTAATAAAGGACTTTTTTCTACGGTGTGTGTGTGTTTTTAAATTGACCGCAGGGTTCCCCTTAATATCCATACCAGGCCTGAAGGGCCTGGTAATTGAATTTGAGGGGACCCCCACGTTTTTTTTTTTTTATGGATGAATCCTCTCTGAATTGCCAGGAGCCGACAATTCATTATAGCCGCAAGTCTGGTTTTAAATGACTTTTTTTCTTTCAGAAATTACATTTTGTGCAGTGACAGTTCTAAGTACGGGAAACATGCGATATTTCACATGCTTACTTTACCCCCCCCCCCCCCCCCTAGGTACGAAATTTAAAGGAATATTTCACTTTTATTATTTCACTCTAAGCATTATTAAATTCACTGCTCCCGAAAAAACTGACATTTTTAAAACTTTTTTTGCATTGATACATGTCCCCTGGGGCAGGACCCAGGTCCCCAAACACTTTTTAGAACAATAACTTGCATATTAGCCTTTAAAATTATTACTTTTGATTTCTCCCTTAGACTTTAACAGGGTGTTCCGCGGCTTTTCGAATTTGCCGCGAACACCTCAAATTGTTCATTGTTCGCCGAACAGGCAATGTTCGAGTCAAACATGAGTTCGACTCTAACTCGAAGCTCATCCCTACTGCGGATCTCAGACGTAGGTTGGTGTGTTCTAGAGCTTAACTTTAAGGGTGAGATCTGCAGGAAGAGGGGGGCTCCAATGGATACAGGAGAGAACATTTAGATTGGTATATATCAAATTGTTCTTTGTCCAGCTGGGATGTGAGGTAATTTTTGACATCCTGGATTGTAGGAGTACAGTAGGAAGACCAGTTTTTTAGTATCACTTGTCTGGTTGACATGAAGCAGGTTGACAGCCAGGCCTTGTTATGCTGACCGGTTGCTTGTTGAGTGTTATAGCCTTTTGAGGTGGGGGGAGTCCAGGTGTCCAAAGAGCAAGGGGTAAATGTTTTTCGAGGGTGGACGCCTCGTAACCTTTAGGGTGAGATTTTTTACTTGGTTCCAAAAGGAAGAAATATGAGGACAGAGCCCAAGCCTATAGAGCAGGGAAGGTTTTTCCAGGTTACACATAGGACATTGGTGTTTGTGATATTTATGTTTTGTCACATCAAAATTCACTGGTAACAAATGAGCAGGTAGAGTTGTATCAGTTTATGATGTGACTCACTGCTTATGGTGAATTGAGATCAGAGTTCCAGGAGGTGACAGATGTTGCTGATAGATTTTTGCAAAGATGTGCGTTCAGAGGTTTGTAGATGACTGAGATCTTGAATTGCCGTTCCAGAGGGAGATTGCAAAAGTGTTGAAGTTTGTGCGGGCATAAACTTGTAATATTTTGAACAGCTTGGCAGAAGAATAGGAAATTGTCTTGAGGGAGCTCAAACTGGGCCAAGATTTTGTCTAGCATTGCCTGTGTTCAGATCGAAAAGTTTAGTGAAGTATAGTAGCATCTGGTGAGCCCAGGCTTTGAATCTGGAGTGGGACGTGGTAGATGCAAAACATGGATTTCCGTGGATTGGAAGGTGTTAAAATGTCCAAGGGGAGAGGTTTAATTTCATCTGACCTTGCGCTAGGCCATCAGAGTGTCTCTAAGTAACAGGTTTTGGTGGAGATGAGGGGCATAGACCAGAGTTTGCAGTGAAAAATCGCCGGCAGGCAATAAGGGGAGACCAGTTGAGTTTCTAGGCCATTATTGGAGTATGTGGAACCTTGCAAGATCCAGTCTAGACAAAACCATCAGGATACAATATAAGTTATACACTCTAATATTAGGGAGGCTGGCACCCCCTCACTCCTCGGGAGGACAAGTTTGTTCAGAGAAATACAGGGGTGCCGTCTCTGCCAGAGAAATAGGGATAAAGCTTGTTGTAGATTTTGAATGTCTTTATGATGTAGGAGTAGAGGTATGGTTTGAAAGGGGGTATAAGAGTTTGGAAAAGCTGACCATTTTAAAAAAGTGGCACCTTTTGAAGAGCGAGATGGGGAGATCCATCCATATCTCCAGTTTGTTTTTGATTCTAGAAATCACTGGTGTGAAGTTTGGATTATATAGGGATGAAGGAGTTTTGCCAATTTTTATTTCTAGGTATGTGATGTGGTTTTTGGCTACAGAGAAAATAGAGGAGGTAGCCCATGAGGAAGTTCTGTAGTGAAACAGCGGGAGGATCTCGCTTTTGACTAAGTTGATCCACAGGCATGAGAGACCTCTGAATTGAGTGAAAATATCCTGAATAAGGAGCATGTCAGAAGCAGGGTTAGAGTAGAAGATAAGTATGTCACCTTTGGCCTGGGACTACATGAAAACTGTACTGGAAAATATAGGCCTGGGACTCTGTATGCTTAACTTCATTTTTGCACTATAATCTACCCTTTCAGCTAAAGTCTGGGTCAACGGCCACCTATAAAACGCCTTCCCCATCTCAAATGGGATGAGACAGGAAGGCCCCCTTTCACCCCTCCTCTACATACTAACACTAGAACCCCTACTATGTTGGATCAGAGTAAACAATAAAATCACAGGCATTGATGTTAAAGGCCACTCCTACAAGATATTGGCGCTCACAGATTACATTTTGCTCTTTCTATCTAACTCATAATCTACGATTCCCACCTTACAAGATGAATTTGACCAAAAAAAGATGCCTATCAACCCTTCAGATTAATTTCTCTTAGTCTTTTGCCCTAAACATAACCCTACCTGCAATTGAAATTAATGCTTGTAAAGCTATATTTCCCTTTTCCTGGAAAAATCAGTCTATCACATGTCTTGGCATCCAACTCCCTAGCACACTAAATTACCTATTTTGGTTAAACTATCTACTCATACTGAAGAATATCCAACAAGACTTTCAAACACTTTAAAGACTTTAAAGGCCTTTTTTCATGGTTCGGCCGTGGGACCATAATTAAAATTAATATATTACCTCAAATTCTGCATGTACTAAAGGCTGTACCTATATATATCCACAAAACGTCCTTTGCTAACTACAAAAAAGCCTGGAAGCTTTTTATCTGGGGACTCAAGTGACCTAGAATCAGCTATGATCTTTTTACACTACCTAAGCTAAAAGGAGGTTTAGGTCTACCAGATATTTATAGATATTATCAAGCTTGTCACCTCACAATAATTGCTGACCTACACAGAGACTAAAGACTGGGTATAGATAGAAAATGCAGGAACCCAAACCCCACTACATTACACAATATGGCTACTGGCTAAATTCTCAACCAAAGTCTTTACAGCCAATCCAACAGTAGACCCAACCCTCCTCTGCCTACACCACATCAACAAAGGTATCAAACTGACCTCATACCCAAGACCACCTGCCCCTCTCAAATACAATCCATATTTCTCCCTGGATTTCACCAATTTTTACATGACGAGTGGCCCCATACACAAATACGAGCAGGTACCCTCTTATCATATGAAGTTCCGCAAGCAAAAATGCCTAACTCCCATTTTTCCTTTTGGACCTATGTCCAATTGAGACATTTCTTCAATTATCCCAAAACATCCCTAGACTGGTCTCGCAATCACACTACTTTTGAAGCATACTGCACAAGAGCCACCCCACAACACCACATGTTGTCCTTCATGTACGCTCTACTCTATTCCAAATACGATGCTAAATCCAGTGGACCTTGTCTAAAGTGGGAAAAAAACCTTGACCTCACTTTCACCAAAGAAGAATGGGAAAACATGTTTACCAATATACACAAAGGCTCAATAAACTTCATGATGCAAGAAACTGGCTATAAATTACTCACAAGCTGGTACTGCACTCCCAACCTGCATATTGACCTATTTGCTGGAGATGTGGCTCTGAACGTGGATCCCTGCTACACATCTTGTGGTCTTGCCCAAAAATACACCTTTCTGGAAAGAAGTGCATGAACACATTTCCACAATTACTATGTTTACATTAAATGTTACCCCGACACAGTATCTTCTACACCACTCTTCACTTCCACATTCTACATATTGTAAATCATTGGCCCTCCACCTGGTGAACATGGGGAAACAGTATATTCCAATTAAGTGGAGTACAAATACACCACCCACCCTATTCGACTGGATTAGATGTATAAAAAAGACAGCAGAAAAGGAACAGCTGATACATATAGAAAGAGACACCTCCTCCAAATTCACCCAGACTTGGGCTTGTTGGTTACATCACTCAGGCTCCCTATAAACAAGTGAAATGGATACACCTTAAATGGTGTCCTTCATTATAAGGCTCTTGAGAGGAGGAGGACGCCCATATCTCCCTTCCTTCTCTTTCATCTACCTATATATACCTCATCTCCCCCGTCCTATCTCAAAAAGAGGTAGATGACAACTAGCTTCCCATACCCTCCCTCCCTATACACTTTTTACCCATCACTTATCCTTCCCCTCTTTTCTAGGCTTAAAACCCTCTTATGTCTTCACTGAGTAAATATTATACCCTATCCTTGAAAAACAATGATTTACATCTATCTCATGGTGGAGTACAGTGCAACGTGGGTGTCGTGGATTGGTGGTACCCTCCCCCCAGACACAGTTTGCATCCATTAGGGCTGTAGGTAATGTAGGTAGGGGGCAATGTATGCGGTCACAGTCTGGAAGAAAGACTTGGTGGGGGAGTTGGGGGCATAGATATTAGTGACTATGAGGTCTTTGTTGGAAAGGTGGAGAGACAGGAGATGCCCTTCCTCGTTATGGGCAGAAAACACTATTTCGCAGGAGAGGTAATTGTGAATTGGGATCAACACACATGATTTGCCTTTAGTAGAGGCAGAGCCATGTGTTTGGCCTACCCAAAGTTTGTGCATGCACCAGAAGTCTGTGGAAGCTAAATGGGTCTCCAGGAGGAGTGCTATATCTGCTGGCATAGTATCACAATATATTTGTGGGGGGACCAGAGTCCTTTGACATTCCATAAGACAATTTTCATTGTGTCCAAGAAGATAGAGCTGGGTTTATGTGTGAAGTGTTTTGTCTGTCAGTAACCCAGAACGGTGTATGTTTTATCTAGGTCGTAAATGATGGGGGGTAGGGGGGTAGATGCTAGCTCAAGGAGGGGTAAGAAGTAGTGTACGTGTAATGGGAACCCTGAAGAAGAGTAGAAAAAGTAAAGGAAACTTAACTCACAATTTAGAGGAAGCCTTGACTTTGCTTTTCTTTCACACGTAGCAATCACCATAGGACAGCTTTACCGGAGAGTGGGACATGGTTGATGAGCCAGTGTTTGTCCACCAGGTGGCCACGTCAATGGAAGAGGCTATGTACTTGAGCGTCACCTAATAATTAGGGATGGGCGAACAGTTCAGCCCGAGCATGAGTTTGGACTGAACTTTGGCTGCTTGGACATTCTCTGAATTATATGGTCGATCGACTGTTTGTTCGGCCCACAGAACAACCACAATGCACTACACCACCGCATAATGCATTGAAAGCCCTAATTGGCTGATGCAGTGAAAGTTTCACCCAGTCAGGGCACAGAGCACTGTCAGAGCCATGATTGGATGCTGTCATGATGACTGTATCAAATTAAGGCTCATTGTTCTTAATCCTGCCCTACACTATAAAAGTATTCTTTCCATAGCGGCCATTTGGAGTGTGATAGTGGCGTGGAGAGAGATAGAACAGGGCTATGTTCAGTGCTATTAGACAGATAGGGCCAAATTCTCAAAAAAGCTGCGTAACTTAAATTTCAGCAGTTAAGTTACACTGACTTAAAATTTCTACCTAAGTGCCTGATCGTCAAAGCACTTACCTAGAAATTACACGCCGTGTAACTTAAGTGCCGCCGTCGTAAGGCGGTCCTCCTCTCCTGGGGGCGTTTAAAATTTAAATGAGGCGCGCTCCCGCGCCGGCCGTACTGCGCATGCGTGTGACGTCATTTTCCCGACGTGCAGCGCGTGAACGTAATTAACGCCGGGCGGCTTTGAGAATTTCGACGGGAAACTAAAGTTGCGACGGGTGAAAAAAAAAGACGCGCCGGGAAAACAAATAATTATAAAAAAAATGACATCGTCGCTCAGCATGCATTCCTGAGAGGGAGAACTCCATGCCAATTTTCAAAGAAAAAACCGGCATGGGTTCCCCCCCCAGGAGCATACCAGGCCCTTAGGTCTGGTATGGGTTGTAAGGAGACCCCCCACGCCGAAAAATTGACGTAGGGGGTCCCCCTACAATCCATACCAGACCCGTATCCAAAGCACGCTACCCGGCCGGTCAGGAAGGGAGTGGGGACGAGCGAGCGCCCCCCCCCCTCCTGAGCCGTGCCAGGCCGCATGCCCTCAACATGGGGGGGTTGGGTGCTCTGGGGCAGGGGGGCGCACTGCGGGCCCCCCCACCCCAGAGCACCCTGTCCCCATGTTGATGAGGACAGGACCTCTTCCTGACAACCCTTGCCGTTGGTTGTCGGGGTCTGCGGGCAGGGGCTTATCGGAATCTGGGAGTCCCCTTTAATAAGGGGGCCCCCAGATACCGGCCCCCACCCTAAGTGAATGGATATGGGGTACATCGTACCCCTATCCATTCACCTGGAGGCAAAAAGTAAAAGTTAGTAAACACACAACACAAGGCTTTTTAAAATAATTTATTATTCTGCTCCGGATGCCCCCCCTGTCTTCTTTATTAGCTCTATTTCCAGGGGGGGCTTCTTCTTCCGCTCTCCGGGGGTCTTCTTCCACTCTCCGGGGGTCTTCTTCCACTCTCCGGGGGGGGGTTTCTTCTTCCGCTCTCCGGGGGGGGCTTCTCCGCTCTCCGGGGGGCTTCTTCCATCTTCTCCCCTCTTCCGCTGTTGACTCTGCGAACCCCGGTTCTTCTCCAGCTGGCCGGTGCCTTCTTCTTCAGCGCTGGCTGCCTGCTATGTTTGTGTGTTAGCTCAATTAGTAACAGGCAGCCGGCGCGGTCTTCTGTGACGTCATGTTCTTCTGTTCTTCTCCCCTCTTTCGATGTTGACTCGTCGCCTGTTGTCGCTGTAATGATGGAAGCGCGCCTTGCATCCCATTTATATAGGCATCACTGTCCCATCATGCTCCGGCAGGTACCCACGTGGTGGGTGCCTACCCACGTGCACCCACCACGTGGGTACTTGCCGTGGAGTTCTCCCTCTCAGGAATGCATACCAAATGCCGTCGCTGGAATGGGCCTTTACAATGTGTGACTAACTTTCCACATTATAAAACCAGCCCTAGTTTTGCGCAGGCAAATTCGGAACTTAGGCAGAAATCACAGTGATGAAATGCTTTGAAAATCTGCTTAAGTCCTCATTTGCATACGCAAAGCTGCATTTCAATGAGAAATGCCCCCAGTGGCGGATGCGGTACTGCATCCTAAAATCTGACCGTGTAAGTGTCTTACACATGTCAGATTTTCTGCCTAACTTTGGAAAAAGCCTTTTGAGAATCGTTTCCAAAGTTAGGCACAGGGATACGCAGGCTGAACAGCAGTTAAGTCTGCGTATCTCTTTTGGGAATTTGGCCCATAGTGTGCTATTCTGATTCCATTGTCAGTGTAGAATCTCAGTTTAGTGTGCATTTAAGGATAGTTCAGTGTGAGTGTAGTGTGACCATTCATCTTTACATTAGTGTCAATGCAGAAATAGTTCAGTCATTGTGAGTGTAGTGCGACCTTTCATCTTTGCTTTAGTGTAAATGTATAGATAGCTCAGTCAGTGTGAGTGTAGTGACCGTTTAACACAGTACATTTCATTGTGTTATTGCAAGTTTAACCCTGTATATTTCAGTGCGTTATGTGCCATTTAACGCAGTACATTTATGTGCGTTAGTGCACGCCTAATGCCGTATATTTCAGTTGCATTACTGCAAGTTTAACATCGTACAGTTCAGTCCGTTGCTGCAAGTTTAATATTGTATATTTCAGTGCATTACATGTTGTTTAATGCAGTACATTTCTGGGCATTACAGCATGCTTAATGCAGTATATTTCAGTTGTGTTACTGCAAGTTGAACGCTGTACAGTTCAGTGCATTACTGCAAGTTTAACGCCATATAATTCTGTTGTTCACTGCAAGTTTAACTCCATATATTTCATTGCATTACTGCAAGTTTAATGCTGTATAGTTTTGTGTGTTACTGCAAGTTTAACGCCATATAGTTCTGTGCGTTACTGCAAGTTTAATGTTGTATATTGCATCGCGTTACTGCAAGTTTAACGCTGTATATTTAATTGCGTTACTGCAAGTTTAACGCCATATAGTTTTGTACATTACTGCAAGTTTAACGCCATATATTTCATTGCATTACTGCAAATTTAAAAACATATATTTAATTGCATTACTGCAAGTTTAACGCCATATAGTTCTGTGCGTTACTGCACATTTGACGCAGTATATTGCAGTATATTATAGTGTATCCATGGAGTGTGTCTGTGTAGTGAATATGCAAATTAAAGTTCATCAAACACTACTTTCCAATGATTGAAGTGCATCCACAACACATTTACACATCTTTATTACATTTTGTTAATAAGCACCCCCCACTCCCCCATCATGTTTGGGAGGACAGCAAGTAGAGGCAGACATTCCTATGGCACTGTAAGGGGGCCAGTAGCATATTTGTTCACAGTCAAAAGTGGATGTGGTCAGTCTTCAGGCAGACATAATTTCCTCTGTTTAGTGATGTTGCCCATGCTATCCAGCCACAGTATGCATAGGAGGTGGAGGAATAGCTTGCTAAACCGTCCTCATCCTGCTTACCCAAACAGAGACTGTTGCACAGTCCCCTTGCAGCTGTCAGAGTAGCAAAATCTGCCTCCTTGTCCACAGCTATTCTTGCCATAGCTCCAACATCGGGTATGGAGGAGTCAGCAAAGTTATTTGAACACAGCATCAGCCAAACCGGAAGTGACGATCTTAATTTGATGAGCGAGTGAGTGTGAGACACAGATTAAACACCACGGGTCCGTTGTGACCACAATACACCACCACTTGCTGTAAACAGGAGGATTTGTTTATTGATTTTCTGGTGTGGATTTTAGGAGAACCCTTCCCAAAACGTTAGAAAAAAAATTGCGTCGAGTTCCCCCAAAATCAATACCAGACCCTTATCTGAGCATGCAGCCTGGCAGGTCAGGAAAAGGAGATGAGCTAGTCCCCCTCCTGAACCATACAAGGCCACATGCCCTCAACATAGGGTGTGCTTTGGGACAGGGAGAGCTCCGGTATGGATTTTGGGGGACCCAACACCATTTTTTTTTACTATTTTTTACCGGCAATTTTTTTTCTTATTCAGCTGTCAGCGGGGCAGCCCATTGACAGCTGATGACTCATCGGTTGTCAAGGATATCACGGCCGGCATTCCTGGCCGTGCTCCTTAACAACCGGATTTTAGCTTTGCCCTGATTGGGCAAAGTTTTGCCCAATCAGGGCGCAGATTGCACTATGCAATGTGCAGTGCATTGCAGGGGGCAAACACCTGCCAAACACCCTGCCAATTCGGGTGTTCCCTGAACGGGGCGAACAGCCAATGACCCTTCATCAATTTAGGATACAGGAGAAACTATGGAGAGCTGTGTGTAGACAGGTGGGGGTCTGCCTCTTTCGTGGCCAAAGCAGGCAGCTGGGATACCCCCTACTAGGTTAACGCACTGACACACTGACCTTCTGGGCATTCCAGACCTTTCTGGAAGGGGAAGATTGCTTGACATTGAAAGGAGAGGCATGAGGGGAAACAGCACACTGGAACATGGACTTAACCCTTTCCTTTCTCTCTGGAGCGATTCCCCTGAAGATGGGCACAAGGGATACCTATCTAACCTTATGGAACTGATGACTTATTTATGAGAAAATTCTATCCTACTGAACTGTGTTGGGCCTGGGGCCTGAATGTCTGTTGTTGCATTGCATTCTTAAATAAAAAATATGTTTGTCTACATGTTGCCTTTGTGTAAGTTCTTCAGTTAACGCAGTGGATGTGGTGAGAGAGCAATAGTCTTAGTGATGCCACCTGGCTGTTGAGCCCTGGGAGAAGTGGGCCAGCATCTAGATACCCCTGGGAGTGAGGGGGAACAGCTACACAACCAGGAGGGTTGACAAAGACTCTGGTCATCGGCACGCACCCACATCGAGTGGAACCTCCGGGACTTGACAGTTTGCCAATGAAAAAGTACTAGTTGGAGGTTAATTATTTACTACCTACTTTTACATGTAACAGAGGTTCTAAAAATATATGTTCATGATAGGTTCACTTTAAAGTGTATATCTACTATTGTAGCCAACTTTAAGAAAACCCTACTATAAGTTTGTTATGTGTTCCTATTCACAGAGCATACCTAAAAAATGTTTTAAATATATCCTTAGTTGTTGGATGTTTCTGAGCAGAAGGAAACATGTTTTAAATATATCCTTACCTTTTGGATGTTTCTGAGCAGAAGGTGTCATGGCTGACTGCAAGCATTTCTTAGCTAGCTTGGCGTGTTCTGTCTGGGCTGGGGACTGGCTGAGTTCAGTTCCTATTAACATACACTATAGAAGCCAAGCTCCTATGGTAAACACAGCTTCTCAGCCCCCCCCCCATAATAAAGAGTATAATTTATGCTTGTAGGAAGTTCCAAAAAGAGCATCTGAAAACAAAGGCTGCAATTTTTTATTTTTGAGTTTTGCTATATGTCTGTGAAATGTAATGAATGTAAAATAGGTATTAATTGATCCAATGGATGCAAAACTGGAAAAACCTTTCAAATTGTAAATTCATTATTAACAGACTTTTTTAATATGCATTTTATACCCCAAACCATTTTTGATGTCTTTATTCCTTAAAGTGTGTTTAAAAGGGGTTTAAAAAGAACCCTACTATGTGTCTGTTATGTGTCATGGCTGACTGCAAGCATTTCTTAGCTAGCTCAGTGTGAGCTATCCCAATACCTGGGTCAGGGGGTTATTTACTAATAATGGAACGTACCAAAATCTGGTGCAGCTCTGCTTCCGGGTTTTAGGCTCTGTTCACATCTTGGCATATCAGGCGACAGTCTCTGTAAAATCCTGCAAACAGAATTGCGGGATGCCTTTTGCTCTAAATAAGCTATTGTACTTCTTTTGGGTGACAGGCATCCTGTGATTCTGTTTGTGTGTTTTTACCCCGATTGTCGAGCCGGGTTTTGGGTCCTATTGAAAGTGACAGGAAACACACGGACATCCCATGATTTGCCGCTATTTCGAATCACTCGCTGTGATTTCGCCCACAATTCAGAACACCTTAGGCCCGGATTCACGTAGACTCACGTATCTTTGTGCGAGCGTAACGTATCCTATTTACGTTACGCCTCCGCAACTTTGACAGGCAAGTGCCGTATTCTCAAACCAAAGTTGTGGCGGCATAGCGTAAATAGGCCGGCGTAAGCCCGCCTAATTCAAATGTGGTAGATGTGGGCGTGTATTATGTTAATTTAATGTGACCCCACGTAAATTACGCTTTTTACAAACAGGGCATGCGCCGTCCATGAAAGTATCCCAGTGCGCATGCTCCAAATTAACCCGCAAGAAGCCAATGCTTTCGACGTGAACGTAAATGACGCCCAGCCCTATTCGCGAACGACTTACGCAAACGACGTAAAATTTTCAAAATTCGATGCGGGAACGACGTCCATACTTAACATTGGTACGACGCATGTACGCCTCATATAGCAGGGGTAACTTTATGCCGGGAAAAGCCTAACGTAAATGGCGTATCTGTACTGCGTCGGCTGGGCGTACGTTCATGAATTCGCGTATCTAGCTGATTTACATATTTCTACGCATAAATCAGCGTACACGCCCCTAGCGGCCAGCGTAAATATGCAGTTAAGATACGACGGCGTAAGAGACTTACGCCAGTCAGATCTAATACAAATCTATGCGTAACTGATTCTAAGAATCAGGCGCATAGATACGACGGCTCAGACTCAGAGTTATGACGGCGTATCTGGAGATACGACAGCGTAGCTCGTACGTGAATCCGGGCCTTATTGTCAAAGTTTAATTGAACAAGTTTAAATTAGAAGCTGATTGGCTACCATGCACAGCTGCATCATATTCCGAGTGGACCAAGTTTATTAAATCTCCCTTACGGTGTTCAAATTAAGTATATCTGATGATATAGCTGCCTCCAGATAGGGTTAATTATGGTAAACACAGCTTCTCAGCCCCTCTCATGACAAAGAGAACCCAGTAGAATTACTCCTTGTTGGAAGTTAAAAAAACATATTAAAAGAAAAGCTTTTTTTTTTTTAAATGTTGCTATGTCTATGGAGACATGTAATAAATATAAAATAGGTATTAACTCAGTTGAATAGAAATATCCTTAAAAATACAAAATCATTATTAACATTGATGTTCTATACTTTTTTAATATGCATTATATACCCTAAAGCATTTTTGATGTCTTTATTCCTCAAACTGTATATAATAGGGTTTATAAAGGGAGTAAACACTGTGTACATCAAAGTCAGTATCTTACTGATTATCTGTGACTTCCCTTCATTTGGAAGAACATACATGGAGATTAGAGTCCCATAAAATATAGACACAACTGTCAGATGGGAGCTGCAAGTAGAAAAGGATTTCAGTCTCCCCGAAACGGATGAAATCTTTAATATGGTTAAAGCAATGTAGATATATGAAAGGACTATCAAGAGGAATGGCAACACTGTGACAGCAGTACTAAGCAATGTGGACTTCATCTGAACGATGGATGCGTCTGAGCAAGAAAGTTTCAACACAGGAGCAAAATCACAGAACAATTGATCAATAGTATTTGGCCCACAGAATTCTAATGAACACACACCATGTATTAGAACAGATGCTACAGAATAACTTAACAGCCAGGCTACAAAAGCAAAAATAATACAAAGCACTTGGCTCATAATGGAGACATAATGTAAAGGATAACAGATGGCTAGATAGCGGTCATAGGACATCACCATCAGAATAAAACATTCAGATGTTACTGATACAATACAAAAATAAAGCTGTGTGATGCATCCAGGAAAAGATATGGATGGTTGCTCATGTAGGACAATATTAAGCATGTTCGGGGCAATATCAGTAATCAATATGATGTCAGATACAGACAGCTGGACAAGGAAGAAGTACATGGGAGAATGGAGGGATTTGCTGTAGGACACCAGTGTGATGATCAGGAGGTTTCCACATATTGTCACACAATACATCAAAAGGATTAAGGTGAAGACCAAAAGGTTAAATCTGCCAATATTTCGGAATCCCAACAAGAAAATTGTTGTAAAATTACTATTGGGTATGATCTGTGTGACAATATTAAAAAGATTATGTAAATATACAAAACAGCTTGTATAAATATCTATATATATATATATATATATATATATATATATATATATATATATTTTTTTTTTTGTTTTGTTTTGTTTTTTAAGCAAAGTGCCTTTGGCGCGGCTTTTATATTGTTTTTATTTTTCTGTCATCACACGCTAGCCGCTGCCTAAAAATTGTGTTGTGTTAGCGCGGTTTTTTGTTGTATATTTGCCTAGAGAATATAATGGTGGGTTTTGCAATTTTTTTATGTCACCCAGGATTTAAATGCACAAAAACACAATATAATACTCAATTTATTTTGTAAAATAAAAACAATGATTTTACACTGACTAAATAGATACACAACATGTCATGATTTAAAAATTGCACAGGCTTGTGGAATGGTGCCATACTATGGTACTTAAATATCTCCATAGGCACAACTTTAAAAGCCTTTAAAGGTTAACAGTTTAGAGTTAGGCTGGGTTCACACTATTGCGAATTGGATGTGGGTTTCCCCGAATCCAATTCGTATGTCAGGAGATTGTGAACGGCACAAATTGCAGTCCTGTGCATCTTCTGGTCAATTTCAGGTCCGAATTCAGCCCAAAATTCAGACCGAAATCGCACCTGAAACTGTGAATGGGGATGCACCGGACCCCTGCTGTGAGACACTCCGAGCTCTAGTGTGAACCCAGCCTTACACAGAAGATCTGGTGCTATAATTATTACTATCACTCTGATGTTCTCTGAGATATCTCACATGTGTGGTTTGATCGCTGTTTACATATGCATGCAGAACTGACACATACTGTTAGTTTGCCTTTGCACCTTAGCATGGTTTGTTTGTTTACATGTATTGGAACCCGGAAATGACAAAATATTCATTGCTTCCAGTTTCTAATATCACAGAGATGATTACTGATGGTCCTTGATCACATCTATGGTAAACCAACAGAACGACCAGCTTCAGTCCCGGGTTGACGGGAGAGTCAGAGAGGCATCGGAGGGTGGAGGGAGGGCGAAGCCTCTTCCAATGGCTGTAAAGCATTCCAGTGGCTAATTAGTCACTAGGATTGCTTTTACTTGAAAGATAATTGCCTGCCTGAAAAAAACAATACAGGAACGATGTCTGTAGCTGCGGGCATCATCTTGGTATAACCACTAAGACCGGGTGATGTATTTGTACATTTTCTGGTCTTAAAATAACAATAATATTTTTATTTGTAATTTTATTTGTAAATAAAGATTTACAGTAATATGTTATCAGGAGTAGGTGTTTAAATATTTATGGTGCGTTATCATAAAATAAATTCTATGATGGAAGATGGTTAATTTAAAAAATACCAAAAAAAAGAATGCACTTACCATATTTTCTGTTGACGCTTGATGAAAATCATCCATATGTGGTTATTTTCCAGCATAAAGTAAACCAAAACAATACTTTGTTAAACAACTTATGAAGATATAATAATAAATCATTTGTGTCTAAGGCCCCTTTCACACAGGCTTTCCGATCAGGTCCGCCTATCAGTTTTTTAGGTGGACCTGATCGGAGCCTCCATTCACTCCTATGGAGCGGGGAATGTCCGCGGCAACATGTCCGCTGACACCTGCTGCTATCCAATCCTATTCTGTCCATGAAATCCAGACAGATGGTGACCCTATTTTCCATCCTTTTGGCAGATCGAATTAGATAGGATCGGATGAAAACGGACAGGTGTTCCATTTTCACCTGATCTCCTCATAGAGGAGAGTGGGGCTCGAAAAGGCCATCTCAGCACAGTGAGCCGGACAGACCTGTTATCTGGCCACTCAGTGGAGATCAGCAGAGTGTTCCCCCCCGCTGAGCAAAGCAGGGTCTGCCGGGTGGAAAGGACCCTAAAGAACAGTACATAGTCCTAAAAATTAACTGTTGTCATCAGTTTATAAACAAAAATGTAAGATAAGACCTACAACAAAAACAAATCTCTCCAGCAGAAGCATGGCCAGCAGTAAAAACTGAACGGTTCTAGTACTTTTCTGATCTATTCAAAATAAAAAGAAAAATGTTTTGCCTGTTAATGCAGTACATTTGAATGAATGGATGAGAGTTGAATAACGTCAGTATATAATTAAAGAATGTATTACACTTACTGTACAGATGCAGAAGCTCTACTTTTAAAGCTTGTTTGCAGCTCCTGGTTAATGCATCTTTAAAGAGCCTCAATGATCCCACAGGGAGCAAGCAATATCTCTGCTGATTTATGCATGTGACTAATACAATTAAAACTGAATATAAGTAGATTATGTTTTATTAAATGTACAATTTTTATTTATAAAAAATGCAACTCATTCATTAAAGGTTTAGGATAGCATGAACATATTTGAGGGCACATTTTCAGTTTCAGTAACACCCTCAGCATTGTTACTGAGGGAGAAAGTTTCAAGCCTCGTAAACACGATCAGTCCATCCGATGAGAACGGTCTGAAGGACTGTTGTAATCGGTTAACCGATGAAGCTGACTGATGGTCCATCGCGCCTACACACCATCGGTTAAAAAAAACGATTGTGTCAGAACGCGGTGACGTAAAACACAACGACGTGCTGAAAAAAATGAAGTTCTATGCTTCCAAGCATGCGTCGACTTGATTCTGAGCATGCATGGTTTTTTAACCGATGGTTTGCCTACTAACGATCGGTTTTGACCTATCGGTTAGGAATCCATCGGTTAAATTTAAAGCAAGTTGGCTTTTTTTTAACCGATGGTTAAATAACCTATGGGACCCACACACGATCGGTTTTGACCAATGAAAACGGTCCATCAGACCATTGTCCTTTGGTTAACCTATCGTGTGTACGAGGCCTAAAGCTATTGTAAAGGCTCTGTTTTTTTTTTTTTCTTTACAGTAAATTATACAATCTCCAATCTGGAAACCTGGATTCTGCCTTGTCTACCAATCGTTCTACGTTAATCCAATACTTTTTATATTGCTTTAGCCCAGCTGCCTTGTCAGTTGCTGACTCCCAGGCACTGGAGGCTCCCTTGCCTTCGGAGGAATTTGTGGAGGCACTAAAAGCCACCAAACCAGGCAAGAGTTCATGGCCCAGACGGCTTCACGGCCTTATACTATAAGACCTTTTCAGGCATCCTAGCACCAGGCTTTCTCAGAGTTTTTTATTTGCCTTCCATCAGTTCCTGCGCATCGGAAAGGTTATTGAAAGCTTATGTTGCATTAATCCCCAAAGAAGGGAAAGACCCCACTAATGTAGCTAACTATCGTCCGATCTCCCATTTAAATGTAGATGTGAAGCTTTTTTCCAAAATCTTGGCATTCCGTTTGTCCTACCACGTGCCTGCCTGGGTTGGCCTGGACCATGTGAGGTTTGTCCCTGGTAGAGAGGCAAGGGGCAACATGATCAAAGGGTTAAACTTACATCGCTGGCTTACATCCTCTCATCAGAAGGGCTTCTTCCTGGCAATGGACGCAGAGAAGGTGTTTGACTTTGTCACTGGGGAATCCAGGGCTCTCCCTTGCGTCAGAGGGGGACGGAGTCATGTGACGGGTGGCCCCGCCTCACCTATATAAGAGCTGTCACTGGCTCAAGCCACGTCATTCGCCGGGCTGTCTCCGGTGGAGACAGGCGGTGATGCGTGCGGCTGGATCCTGGACCTGGATAAAGAGATCTTCTCATCGCTGGACCCCGGTGAAGAGGAGATCACCCATCGCAGGATACTGACAGCATTGGAGCGGAGACCGAGAGTGAATTACCACCGCTGAATTTTTATTTTATTTTTTTAAATAAAGGACTTTCTCCACAGTGTGTATGTTTTATTTTTCCAGTTCTTTACACTTTCTTAGTGAAATGGTAGAGGTACAATGTACCCCATTACCAATTCACATAGTGGAGGATGGGATCTGGGGGTCCCCTTTGTTAAAGTCTTCCAGATTACGATCAGCCCCCCGCCCGCAGACCCCCACAACCACCGGGCAAGGGTTGTGCAAATGAGGCCCTTGTCCCCATCAACATGAGGACATGGTTCTTTGAGGGGTCACAGACCCCCAAAGCATCCTTCCAATTTCGAGGGCATGTGGCCTGGTACGATTCAGGAGTGGGGCGTTCTTTCATCCCCCCTCTTTTCCTGCAGCCAGCCAGGTTGCCTGCTCGGATAAGGGGTCTAATGTGGATTTTTGGGGGAACTCCACGCCATTTTTTTTAAATTTGGGGTGGAGTTCCGCTTAAAATCCACACCAGACCTGAAGGGACTGGAATGGATATTTGGGGGTACCCCACGTCATTTTTTTTAAATTTGACGGCGGGGGTTCCCATTAATATCCATACCAGACCTGAAGGGCCTGGTAATTGAATTTGGGGGGACCCCCACACTTTTTGTTTATTTTTTATGAACGACTTTTCTCTGAATTGCCGGGAGCCAACAATTCATTATACTGTAGCTGCGAGTGATTTTAAGTGACTTTTTTTCCTTCAGAAATTACACTTTGTGCAGGGACAGTTCTAAGCATGGGAAACATGCGCTGCTTCACAGGCATACTATATACTCCCCTAGGTACAAAATTTAAAGGAATATTTCACTTTTATTGTTTCACTTTAAGCATTATTAAAATCACTGCTCCCGAAAAAATGTCAGTTTTTAAAACTTTTTTGCATTGATACATGTCCCCTGGGGCAGGACCCAGGTCCCCAAACACTTTTTAGGACAATAATTTGCATATTGGCCTTTAAAATTAGCACTTTAGATTTCTCCCATTGACTTTAACAGGATGTTCCACGGCTTTTCTAATTTGCCGCAAACACCCCAAATTGTTCGCTGTTCGCCGAACAGGCGAACAGGCAGTGTTTGAGTCAAACATGAGTTTAACCCGAACTCGAAGCTCATCCCTAATAGGCAGGGGCAATAAATGTTGTTCACAGCACACTGGGTAACTCTGCTTGCAACTCAGAAGGATGCAGGACAGGGCTCAGTGCTGCAGCTTATTGAGCCCCCACGTCTCCATACAGCATGGGAAAAGGATCACTATTGGTTGGCAACCCTTCTTGACCACTGTTATAAGGGGAAAGTCTAAGAACTCATCCCACCCCCACAGAGAGTGCAGAAGATTAAATCTTTTGAGGACACCTTAAAGAGAAGTTGATCTAACGCTTTTCCAGACTCTGGTAGGTTACAGTGTCATTGAAAATGTAGTTTTGAGGCTTCTGTTGGTCAAGAGAGGAGCAGTGAAGAAGGCGTCCACCTAAGTGATGCATTTCTGATTTTTTTTAGTCCTTGTCACCCAGGGCTGTCAGCTCCGCATCCCCTCGGCAGCATCTGCATCAAATGGTGGGCGATTTTTTAGGGGCAAAAACATAGATGGAGAGATTTCCAGTCGACGATCCACTGCCTTACTGGGTCATAAGAATAGACCACTGGCAGAACTTGCCCAGTATGCTGTTGAGCTGCTTGGCTGCCCTGCATCCAGCGTGCTTTCCGAATGGGAATTCAGTGTTGCTGGAGGTTTTGTTACTGATCATAGAACACGTCTGTCCACAGACTCCATGGACCATCTGACTTTTATCAAAATGAATTAGTCCTGGATTACCATTAGCTATGAAACTCCTGATGGCAATGTCACTGATTAAGTGTTTTTGGGATGTGGAATCTCTGCAGGACCTCTAGGCTGCCTAGTTTTGTGGATGTTGCTTTCACCTGGAAAAATGTTTTTGGTGTAGGTTTCATGGGCACAATTAACACCCAAAGACCAATTTTTCCACACCTGTTTGACAGGTGCATATCATTAACATTTTTGACAGCAAGGCCAATTCTTGTTTTTATCAAGAGTACCTCTATAAGGTTATGGTGTGAAGGCACCACCGACACCCAAAGACCAACTTTTCCGCACCCGTTACAGGAGTAGAAATCCAAAGTCTGTGGTAGAGACACCAGAATGTATACAAAAGATCTCTAATCTAGATTCCCGCGCACTACATTGTGGCCTCATCATACTAACTGGCCCCCCAAGCCGTTGCTTACAAAATAAAGAAAAATGAAATTTTTGGGGCTTTATAAATATAATTATTCTATACACAGTACAGATGTGCCACTGTAAGGGTAGACTAAGGGGACCCCCAGGCACTATATTGAAAGATTTTTTTTACGTTTATACTTTCACTTTAAGCTCATTTAATTTTTTTTTTTTTTACAAACATTCTTTTCATTGATACATGTCCCCTAGGGCAGTACCCAGACCCCCATAACCATTGTATGCCCAATTACTTGCATATAAGCCTTTCAAAATGGGCACTTTTGATTTTTCATGTTTGGGTCCCATAGACAGGGGGTCACTCAGCCCATCACTATTAATAAGGAGGATAAAGGACCTCAGCTATGAGGATTGATTACATAGATTTGTTAACAACTCTGAATAAGATGTGCTTAAGAGGGGATATGATTTTAATCTACAACTATATAAAAGGCTACACCAGTAACTGTGATAAACATGTGTGCTCTAAGGTCCCTGAAGATGTTAGCATATAGGAGGTTTACCTTGGGGTGTGGAAAAAGTTCCCTACTGTTATAGCAGAAAAAAATATGGAACCACCTCCCCTAAGAAGTGGCACTAGCTGAGACTGTCAACAAGTTTAAAAACAAAAAAAAAATGTAGATGTCTTCTGCAGGAAGCCGAGTAGACAGGACTATGAAATTGATTTACTAAAGGCAAATAGACTGTGCACTTTAGACATGTGCAATTTGTTTCAGTCTGAATTTTTGGTTATTCAGAAATTTGGATGTAACCAAATCGCTGAATGAAATATAAATTAATAGTAACAAACTTCATTGAAATCCGTTAAAATTTGTTTTGTTTATTTATTTTCTAATGAATTCCAACTTTTCATAAAGATTATAACTTGGATTGGTTGAAAAACGATCGACCGATTCAAATTCTGTGTGCAGAAATAGCTGGTTGTTAACCGCTTGCCGACCAGCCGCCGTAAAACCAGTTTTACGGCGGCAGGTCGGCTCGGCTGCGCAAAATCACGTAATATTACGTGATTATGCATCGCCCCCTGCTCACCCCTGGTGCTGCGCACATCCCCAGCGGGCGCGATCACTGCCGGGCACCCAGGATCGCTCGTTACAGAGCGAGAACCGGGAGCTGTGTGTGTAGGGAGAAATAACTCTTTGTCTATTCATACAATGTATGAACAGTGATCTGTCATTTTCCCTAGTCAGTCCCACCCCCCTTCAGTTAGAACACACCTAGGGAACATAATTAACCCCTTCCTCGCCCCCTAGTGTTAACCCCTTCACTGCCAGTAGCATTTTTACAGTAATCAATGCATTTTTATAGCACTGGTCGCTGTATAAATGACAATGGTCCCAAAAATGTGTCAAAAGTTTCCGAAGTGTCCGCCATAAGGTCGCAGTACCGATAAAAATCACTGATCGCCGCCATTACTTGTAAAAAAGAAAATAATAAAAATGCCATAAAATGATCCCCTATTTTGTAGACGTTATAACTTTTGCGCAAACCAATCAATAAACGCTTATTGCAATTTTTTTTATGTAAAATATGTAGAAGACTACGTATCGGCCTAAACTGAGGAAAAAAATATTTTTTATATATATTGATTTTTTTTCAAAATTGTCGCTCTATTTGTGTTCATAGCGCAAAAAAAAACGCAGAGGTGATCAAATACCACCAAAAGAAAGTTCTATTTGTGGGAAAAAAAGGACGCCAATTTTGTTTGGGATCCACGTCGCACGACCGCACAATTGTCAGTTAAAGCGACGCAGTGCCAAATCGCAAAAAGTGGCCCAGTCATTGACCAGCAAAATGGTTCACGGCTGAAGTGGTTAAGCAGCGGGCCAGGAAGCTAGCTGCCCATGTCCTTAATAACCATGAGTCATCATCTGTCAGCAGGACTCCCCACTGACAGATGAATGTAAAGAAAAGAATGCTGGCAATTGCCCGCAATAGAAAAAAAAACACAAAAGCAAAACATAGCCCCCCTCCAGTCCATACTAGGCCCTTTGGGATAGATGAAAGATGTTTATCTTATCCCAGAAATATTCAGATTCAAGCATGTGCTTGATAGAACTTCTGAATTCTTCTGCTTATTCATAGATATTGTCAGGTGACCTGAATCCAGATGACAGATGCACACCGTTGGGTCAGGAGTGCACCACTATGATAGTGGACCCTACGGCTGACTGCTGCGATTGGAACCCTGGGTGGGGCAGGAAGGCAGGTGCACTGGGGGCGCCAACACTGATCCCACAGGGAGCTATAACGTAAGATTACCCAGGGTGCGGAGTCTAAGAGCCCCCAGGGTCTCCCAGCTCACACTCATGGTAGGTTTTAGGAGGATAAGCTAAAGGTCGGGGGGACAAGCAAACAAGGACAAACGGTGAACAAGCCAAAGGTCAAGGGTCACAAGCAGACAGGCATAGTTGAGAACATGCCAAAGGTCAGAGTCACAAGCAAGCGGGGATGGTCAGAAAAACGCCAAGATCGGTAACTAAGACAAACGTAGAGCACGCGAAAATCAGGAAACAGGAAACCTGTTGAGGCTAGGGTGGAGCCACACTGAGGGAAGATTACATAACCATGCAGGTGTGAGAGAGCAAGCCCTAAGGCTGATACACAGACAAGATAAGAGACAGACAGGTCATGAAAGTATTACTGCAAGGTCATGACAGATATAAAGACAACCGTAGGAACAGAAAGGTTACACATACAGTCACATATTTCTAGTAAGCAAGAAAGCCATGCATGCTGTAACGCTAATAGAAAACATAAAATAGGGTTACCAAGAACATTGTTTCTCTACTCTTGTCTTCAAGTATCCCAACATTTCCAGTTTTCAAGATTTATTTTACCTAGACAAGTTGTGTCATGTACCTAGTATTCTTACCTACCAGAGATTCTCATTACATCACTAGTGGAAAAAACATTCGCCCATCCCTAATTTTTAGCATAGACTGAAAAAAAGTATTGGTTTCTTTGGTTCCGGCCATGGAGCTGAGCCAGAGAAAGCTACACATCTATGACTAGCCTAAGAGCATGTGGTACAGGTCTAGATTTTAGTCAGTGAAGTTCTTCATAATGAAGTTCAATGCCTCATCCTAACTGTCTTAAAATCCCAATGAGGGGAGGGGGGCCGGTGCCTGCAGCTACAGGAGATGGTTGCACTGCGATAGAGCTCCAGGAAAGCAGGAAATGGCGTGCCCCCCAGTACATACCAGGCCCTTTGTGTCTGGTGTAAATTTTAGTGGAACCCTTCCCAAAACGTTATAAAAAATGGCAAGGGCCCCCCCCAAAATCAATACCAGACCCTTATCCAAGCACGCAGCCTGGCAGGTCAGGAAAGGGGGGATGAGTGAGTCTCCCTCATGAACCATACCAGGCCACATGCCCTCAACATGGGATGTGCTTTTTTAGACAAGGAGAGCTCCTATATGGGTTTTGGGGTACCCAACACCATTTTTTTTACTACTTTTTACCGGCAATTTTCTTTATTCAGCTGTCAGCAGGGAAGCCCATTGACAGCTGATGACCTATGCTAATATGACATTGACTATTGGGTTTATTAGAAACTGTGGACTTGTTTGCTATAAAGATACTTCTCCAAATTGACTTAAATATTGATACTGATACATTCCACCTGGGAAAAGTCCAAATCAACTTGAAGTATCAAAAAAAAGGGGGGAAGAAAAGTGAAGAAGTTATCAACCATGTAGCCAGCTGCTAATTAGATGCATTAATTGAGTGAAAAGTCAATTTTGAAATATAGCATCCTCTGCTGATTGATTGCAATATATTAGGATACTTATCGGTTGTCCTGTTTACCAAACAAACATACAGCAGTAGAAATGTTCTCCTGCTAACTAATAGCTGTGCTTAGCTGAGTAAAAGCAGTATACAGCCGTCCTGTGTATCACAAGATGTTGCAGTTACATTGGATATTCAATGACACCTGAATGGAGGACGACCAGGAAAGTTCATAAAGGCATGTTGTTTAATATAACACAGGGTATGCTTACCCACCCAATGGTACAGATATCGAGCACCCAGTGACAGGAACTCGTATGTCATCCCGGTAACTGCGGTGAATCCTGCAGAGTTTGCAGCGGCTTATCACAATGATATCTTGTCCTAATGGACAGATCTGGCCGGTGGCGTGCCTCTGGCTGTGCCGCGTTCACTAGGTAGACTGCAGCGGCAACTCGTTCACTCGAAACTCTGAGCCAGCTCGTGCAAACAGCGACAGGTCACATGATTCCTTCCGTCGGGTTTCACGGGACGTGCAGACAATGAGGCTGTAGATGATATCAGGCAACTGCAGTAGATGTGCTTGACCACTGGGGGCAATGCATCAATGCCCAATTAGTCATTGAAAAAATATCTGTGTGGAGGGGGTTTGGCTACAGATGAGGGGGGATTATCCCAGAGTCAGATCCTTGTCCTGGCATCAACGCGTTTCGTGATCAACTGATCACTTCTTCTGGATGTGCACCAGATCAAGGACATAACTGTCCCTGAAGGGGTCCTCCTTGTGAGTATAGACGTTGATTCCCTCTATACGTCTATTCCCCATGAATATCTTGGCGGTTCATCAGTTTTTGGAAAAGAAGTTTCACCAGATGGGTATTCAAAATGAGTTTATCCTGGAGCTGCTGGAACTGCCACAAAAGAACAATTTCTTTCAGTTCACTAACACAAATTTCCAGCAACTCCAGGGAACATCTATGGGTGCCCTGTGGGCTCCGGCCTATGCCTGCCTCCACTTGGGATGGTGGGAAGTGGGAAGAAGATACCTTGTTTGCTTCGTTAATGTACCTCAGCCATGTTTTAACCTGGCTGAGGTACATAGACGACGTGTTCAGGATATGGGCAGGCACCCAGGGGGAATTAACTCAATTCAAAATACCCGGAATATACGTCTTACCTATGTATCAGATACCCATGAAATTTCTTTCCTTGATTTGAGGATTAGGATCAATAAGGGGAAACTATTTACTCAAACCTTTTGTAAACCCACAGCAGCTAATACCCTTTTAGGGGCAGATAGCTATCACCCGAATCTCTGAAATGCGGAATACCAGTGGGAAGTTTCTGCCTATACGGAGAAACTGTTCCAATGAAACTGACTATCAAAGGGAATCAGAATCCCTGTATCAGCGATTCAGAGAACGGTTTATGGACATAGGACATTACATAGAGCCAAACGTATGGCTAGTAGTCACCCACGAGGTGAACTTTTACAGACTAAAAAGGACAAGGTGTTAGAACAGGATAGTCCGGTTAGATTTATCACCCCCTTTGGGATGCAATGGCACCAGATGAGAACAATGCTAGCTGAACATTGGCATATTCTAACAGGATGCCAAGTGCTTAAGGGGATAGTGGGAGATAGACCCCTGATTACAGCCAAAATAGCAAAAAATCTCAGGGATGAGTTAGTGCGTAGTGAGTGTAAACGCCCAATAGATCAAAACTGGTTAACAGATATGCCACGTACCACAGGGCATATGTTTGCATGTGGTCACTGTGGCACCTGTAGTTTCGTGGAGAAAACTAAGACATTCCAAGACTCTGGTTCTAAGGAAGTCCTTGAAATAAAATCATTCATTAACTGTAGTACATCTAGAGTTTTGTACATTCTGGTATGTCCGTGTCATCTACTCTACGTAGGCAAAACAAAACGCCAACTCAGAATCAGATTTTCTGAACACCTGAAAAACATCCGTTTGAAAGAAGAAACCCCTATAGCACAACATTTTCTTCAGTACCATCAAGGAAAAACCACGGGACTTAAAGTAAAGGGCTTTTATGCTCTAGATTAGGGATGAGCTTCATATTCGAGTCGAACTCATGTTCGACTCGAACATCGTATGTTTGATCGTTCGTCGAAATACGAACAAAATGAGTCGTTCGCGCCAAATTCGAGTTACGTTTCACAGACCATAATTCACTGTGGCATCGCTCGCTGATGATTGGCCAAGCATGCACTATGACCCGCATGCTTGGCCATTCACAGCTTGCAAAAAACGGAGAGCCATAATTGGCCAAAGCCAGGGTGGCTTTAGCCAATTATGGCTCAGGGGGTTTAGTACACGCCCCACACTATAAAAGGCCGCCTGCAGGTCGGCCTTGTGTAGTGTGTTGCGGTGGTTAAGAGAGGACAGAGAGAGTGTCATGTTTTGCAGGTAGATAGAGCAGGCAGGCAGGCTAGTCAGTTAATGTTACAGTGTGTAGAGGATATATATACATCCCAGGTGTTGTACATATATTTATACACTGTATAGTTTAGCTAGATCAGTTCTTCCTAAATTACTGGCAGGCAGGTGATTGTGCTAGCTGCAGTATTCTTACGTGGTTTATTGCCTGTGTCCTCTGTAGTTTGCACCTAAAGCTACTTGGTGTGTACTGGCCGTGTCCTCTGTAGTTTGCACCTAAAGCTACTTGGTGTGTACTGGCCATGCTCTGTAGTTTGCACCTAAAGCTACTTGGTGTGTACTGGCCGTGCTCTGTAATTTGCACCTAAAGCTACTTGGTGTGTACTGGCCATGCTCTGTAGTTTGCACCTAAAGCTACTTGGTGTGTACTGGCTGTGTGTTCTGTAGTTTGCACCTAAAGCTACTTGGTGTGTACTGGCCGTGTGCTCTGTAGTTTGCACCTAAAGATTCAGGAGCAGTGATTTTAATGATGCTTAAATAAAAAATGAAAAATTCCTTTAAGTATTGTACCTGCTGGGTGTCTATAGTATGCCTGTGAAAACGTCTTTGAGAACCCGGGTCTTGCCCGAGGGAACATGTATCAATGGAAAAAAAGTTTTAAAAACTATTTTTTTCAGGAGTCCTAAAAAAAACGACCGTTTTTAAAACTTTTTTTTCATTGATAGTGACATGTTCCCTGGGGCAAGACCCGGGTTCTCAAAGAGGTTTTCACAGGTATACTATAGACACCCAGCAGGTACAATATTTAAAGGAATTTTTCTTTTTTTTTTATTTAAGCATCATTAAAATCGCTGCTCCTGAAAAAACTACAGTTTTTAAAAAAAAATTCCATTGATACATGTTCCCTGGGGCAAGACCCGGGTTCTCAAAGACGTTTTACAACAATAACTTGCATATTAGGCTTTATAATGAGCACTTTTGAATTCGAATGTTTGAGTCTCATAGACGTCAATGGGGTTCTAAATATTTGCGCGAACGTTCGGTCCGTTCAAAGGTTCTGGTGGGTGTTCGGCTCATCCCTACTCTAAATCTTCCAGAAAGATGTGGTGACTTTGATTCAGTGCTGATTAAAATAGAAAAATCGTGGATATTTAGGCTCCAGACACTTCAGCCTAAGGGCTTGAATACTGAACTCAGCCTGAAAATTTTTCTGGAGCCATAATATCCAATATTCTAAGCACATGTATTGAATTTATGTGTTATCCACCTAGATGGCCTGTACACAGGTGTCTACTATTCATATTTATGGTTCCTGAATAGACAAATGAATGTAATACATGTAGAACCTGGGTAGTATATATCCTTTATCACAAATTTATCCATGTCCTTTTTAGATATTAAATAGGTCCTCTCTGTCATGTAATGATAAATATATCAAAATTGGAAGGGCAATTCCCGTATAGGACAGTATAGCCTAAATAATTTTTTTTCAAATAGGGGTTGACATTCCTTAATCTATCATTTGCCTTGCCATATATCTACGTTGTTTGATAAAACCTTTCTATTTAGAATGTGTTTTTAATCTACGGTTTAGCTTTAACACACATGTAATGTTTGGTTGCCACCACAAGATGGTGCTATATAGTTTGTAAGCTGTTAAGTATATGATTGGCCATATTGCCCTATTTAAGTAGAGAAACCTTCTTTAAACTGCACATCCAGAAGAAGTGATCAGTTGATCACGAAACGCGACGATGCCCGGCGAGGATCTGACTCTGGGATAATCCCCCCTCATCTGTAGCCGAACCCCCTCCACACAGATATTTTTTCAATGACAAATTGGGCTTTGATGAATTGCCCTCAGTGGTCAAGCACATCTACTGCAGTTGCCTGATATCGTCTACAGCCTCGCTGTCTGCACGTCCCGTGAAACCTGACGGAAGGAATCACGTGACCTGATGCTGTTTGCACGAGCTGGCTCAGAGTTCCGAGCGAACGAGTTGCCGCCACAGTCTACCTAGTGAACGCGGCACAGCCAGAGGCACGCCACTGGCCAGATCTGTCCATTAGGACAAGATATCATTGTGATAAGCCGCTGCAAACTCTGCAGGATTCACCGCAGGTACCGGGATGACATACAAGTTCCTGTCACTGGGTGCTTGATATCTGTACCATTGGGTGGGTAAGCATACCCTGTGTTATATTAAACAACATGCCTTTATGAACTTTCCTGGTCTGCCTCCATTCAGGACTCAGGCTGTCATTGAATATCCAATGTAACTGCAACATCTTGTGATTCACAGAACGGCTGTATACTGCTTTTACTCAGCTAAGCACAGCTATCAGTTAACATTTCTACTGCTGTATGTTTGTTTGGTAAACAGGACAACCGATAAGTATCCAAATATATTGCTATCAATCAGCAGAGGATGCTATATTTCAAAATGTACTTTTCACTCCATTAATGCATCTAATTATCAGCTGGCTACATGGTTGCTAACTTCTTCACTTTTCTTTCCCCCCTTTTTTTTTTGATACTTCAAGTTGATTTGGACTTTTCCCAAGTGAAATGTATCAGTATCAATATTTAAGTCAATTTGGAGAAGTATCTTTGTAGCAAACAAGTCCACAGTTTCTGATGATCCCAATAGTCATTGTCATATTATTAGACACATTTTTGTCCGGACTTTAAGGGGGCTAATTAATTTAGGCACTGAGAGAGGGTGGAAAAGGTCCCAGTTTGATCTTTTAGTATATGCAACATTGTACTATACTCTTTTATGTGTGTTTTTATTGTTTTTGTGTATGTTCTGTAGGAACTCCTCCTCCGGTGGAGATGGTTATACCACTCCGGATGAGCTTTTTTTGATACTTTTTTTGCATTCACCAATAAAGTCCTTTTGCTTAGAGCTGATAGTTGTATGTTGTGGTTGATTCACCTATACATTTTCTGTTGAGACCTTCAGTCCCAACTCCCATAATTTTTGTTTTCTATGTATTACATTGTTTAATAGGAGGATCCCGTTTGCTTGAGGACGAATCAATACAACAGCACACTTGCTATCTATCCCAGAAGGATTCAGGCATTGTATTTCATTTTTAATAAATGTAACATACTGTACAGTATATACTCAAGTATTTCAGCCCTTTTTTTAGGCTAAAAAACTGCCCCTCGGCTTATACTTGAGTGAGCCGTACCTTTCATGACTAAAACACGCTGTGTCTCCCACTGTGTAATGCTTTCTGTTCGCCCGTCCATTGTAACAAAGCCCCGGCCTCCTCCTCGTCTGTAATAGGCGCCCCCGCTTACTCCTCGTCTGTGATAGGCACCTCGTCTCCGCCTCGTCTGTGATAGGCGCCCTGCCGCCTCCTCGTCTGTGATAGGCAGAACCCCAGCCTCCTCATCTGTGATAGGCGGAAAACTGATACAGTTTCCCAGCATCGTATCAGTGTTCCTCTATCGTGGATGGACGAGGAGGAGGCGGGGCTTTGTTTCAATGGACAGCGGAACAGACTGCATTACACAGGAGACACATGCTGCTTTAGTAATGAAAGGTACGACTGCAACTGGGCACAGTGGGACTGCAACTGGGCACAATTGGACTGCAAATGGGAACAGTGAGACTGCAGATGGACATTGTTTACCCAGTAGCTGCTGCATTTTCCCACCCTAGGCTTATACTTGAGTCAATATGTTTTCCCAGTTTTTTGTGGTAAAATTAGGTGCCTCGGCTTATATTCAGGTCGACTTATATTCGAGTATATACGGTAGGTAATAACTCTGTTGGATGCAAAAATAGAAATATCCTTTAAAATTCAAAATCATTATTAACATTGATGTTCTAGACTTTTAATTTGAATTATATATCCCAAAGCATTTTTTATGTCTTTATTCCTCAAACTGTATATAAAAGGGTTTATAAAAGGAGTAAACACTGTGTACATCAAAGTCAGTATCTTACTGATCATCTGTGACTTCCCTTCATTTGGAAAGACATACATGGAGATTAGAGTCCCATAAAATATAGACACAACTGTCAGATGGGAGCTGCAAGTAGAAAAGGATTTTAGTCTTCCCGAAACGGATGAAATCTTTAATATGGTTAAAGCAATGTAGATATATGAAAGGACTATCAAGAGGAATGGCAAAACTGCGACAGCAGTACTAAGCAAGGTGGACTCCATCTGAACGATGGATGCGTCTGAGCAAGAAAGTTTCACCACAGGAGCGAAATCACAGAACAATTGGTCAATAGTATTTGGCCCACAGAATTCTAATGAACACACACCATGTATTAGAAAAAATGCTACAGAATAACTTAACAGCCAGGCTACAAAAGCAAAAATAATACAAAGCACTTGGCTCATAATGGAGACATAATGTAAAGGATAACAGATGGCTAGATAGCGGTCATAGGACATCACCATCAGAATAAAACATTCAGATGCTACTGATACAATACTAAAATAAAGCTGTGTGATGCATCCAGGAAAAGATATGGATGGTTGCTCATGTAGGACAATATTAAGCATGTTCGGGGCAATATCAGTAATCAATATGATGTCAGATACAGACAGCTGGACAAGGAAGAAGTACATGGGGGAATGGAGGGATTTGCTGTAGGACACCAGTGTGATGATCAGGAGGTTTCCACATATTGTCACACAATACATCAAAAGGATTAAGGTGAAGATCAAAAGGTTAAATTTGCCCATATTTTGGAATCCCAACAAGAAAATTGTTGTAAAATTACTATTGGGTATGATCTGTGTAACAATATTAAAAAGATTATGTAAATATACAAAATAGCATGTAAAATATCTAGATAAATCTAGATAAATCTAGATAAATCTAGATAAATAGAAATTCTAATTTTACAAAATGTTTATATAAATTCATTTTTTTTTTTTTTTTTAAGTTTTTTTAAGTTTTGGATTTGAGTTCTAAGGCTAGGAAGAGGTTGGAAATAAAAATAAAGGGGCAATCTTCAAATGGGACCCTTTTTCTGTTGATAACTGTCTAATGCCGCGTACACACGATCGGAAATTCCGACTAGAAAAACTTGGATTTTTTTCTGACGGAATGTTTCATACACACGGTCACACAAATCTTGTCGGAAATTCCGACCGTCAAGAACACGGTGACGTACAACACGTACAATGAGCCGAGATCAATGAAGTTCAACAGGCAGTTTGGCTCTTCTGCCTGATTCTGAGCATGCATTAACAGACGAATAGAGAACCTGCTCTCAATATTTTGTTGGCGTAAATCCTGACAGAAAAAGTCTTCTGGAGCCTACTGTACACACGGTCGTAATTTCCGACAAAAAAGCTCACATCTGACTTTTCTTGTCGGAATTTCTGATCGCGTGTACGCGGCATTAGAGGGCATTTTTCTAATCGTGGAAATATTTGATTTCACTTCATATTCTGACTACAGGACAGGAAGGAAAATAAAATCTAACCAAGTGCACACAGCTGCCAAAAAACATGGCAAGAGGTTTTAACTACTTCCTACTATATGAAAAGTTTAAAATAAAAAAAGTTTATGTTTAGATTCTTTAAGATTTGTGTACTGTAGATCTCTTAAAAACATATAGTGATAAAAACACATTTGATAATTATGTCTAGTTTCCATGAACTGTTAACATGTTTAACCACTTGAAGACCAGGCGTATTCTGATACTTTTAGTATACAAATCTGTATTTTTTACATACACATACACATATATATATATATATATATATATATATATATATATATATATATATATATATATATATATATATATATATATATATATATATATATATATATATATATATATATATATGTGTATATATATATATATATATATATATATATATATATATATATATATATATATATATAAAATGTCTGGGGGCTATATGTAACTTTCTAGCAACAAAAAAAAAGATTTTTAAACTAAGGGCCAGATTCTCAGTTGCGTTGCACCATCGTATCTATGCGCCTGATTCTTAGAATCAGTTACGCATAGATATCTGTTAGATCCGACAGTCTCTTACGCCGTCAGATCGTAACTGCATATTTACGCTGGCCGCTAGGTGGCGCTTCCGTCAAATTCTGCGTCGAGTATGCAAATTAGCTAGATACGCAAATTCCCGAACGTACGCCCAGCTGACGCAGTAAAGTTACGCCGTTTACGTTAGGCTTTTCCCGGCGTATAGTTACCCCTGCTATATGGTGGCATAAGTGCGGCGTAACAATGTTAAGTATGGCCGTCGTTCCCGCGTCGAAATTTGAAAAAGTTACGTTGTTTGCGTAAGTCGTCTGTGAATGGGGCTGGACGTCATTTACGTTCATTTCGAAACCAATGACGTCCATGCGGCGTACTTTGGAGCAATGCACACTGGGAAATACAGCACTTGCCCGTCTAAGTTGCGGAGGCGTAACGTAAATCAGATACGTTACGCCCGCACAAAGATACGCGATCAGACGTGAATCTGGGAAAAAATGTATGTATGTCACACAGTATTTGCACAGTGGTGAGTATTTATGTTTTTTTTTTGTTTTTTTTTTGTTAATACACTTTAATGAATTTAAATGCACAAAAACACAATATAATGTCCAATTTCTTTTGCAAAATATAAAAGATGATGTTACCCTGAGTAAATAGATACCTAAAATGTCATGATTTCAAATTGCACAGGCTGGTGGCATGGTGCCATACTATGGTACCTAAATATCTTCATAGGCAAAACTTTAAAAGCCTTTAAAGGTTATTAGTTTAGAGTTAGGCTGGGTTAACACTATTGCGAATTGGATGCGGATTTCGCCGCACCCAATTCGCATGTCAGGAGATTGTGACCGGATCTCTATGGAGCCGGTTTCCACATCTCCGCAGAGACTCCCGTTCAAATTGCACAGGAGACCTGTGCGTCTTCTGGTCTATTTCAGGTCTGATTCGGCCCAAAATTCAGACCTGAAACGGCAAATGGGGACATCACCGGACCCCTACTGTTAGCTGCTCCATGCTCTAGTGTGAACCCAGCCTTACACAGAAGATCTGGTTCTATAATTATTACTATCACTCTGATGTTCTCTGAGATGTGTGGAATGATCGCTGTTTACATATGCATGCAGGACTGACGCATACGTTTGCCTTTGCACATAAGCATGGTGCTTGTTTACATGTATTGGAACCTGGAAATGACAAAATACTCATTGCTTCCAGTTTCTAATACCACAGAGATGATCACTGATGGTCCTTGATCACATCTATGGTAAACCGACAGAACCACCAGCTTCAGTCCCGGGTTGATGGGAGAGTCGGATAGGCACCGGAGGGTGGAGGGAGGGCGAAGCCTCTTCCACTGGCTGTAAAGCAATCCAGTGGCTAATTAGCCACTAAGATTGATTTTACTTGAAAGATAATTGCCTGCCTTAAATAACAATACAGGAACGATGTCTGTAGCTGCGGGCATCATCTTGGTATAACCACTAAGACCGGGTGATGTATATGTACATTTTCTGGTCTTAAAATAACAATAATATTTTTATTTGTAATAACATAAAGATTTCATATGTTATCGGGAGTAGGTGTTTAAATATGTATGGTGCGTTATTATAAAATAAATTCTATGATGGAAGATGGTTAATTAAAAAAATACCAAATGCAAAAAAAAAAAAAAAAAAAGAATGCACTTACCATATTTTCTGTTGATGCTTAATGAAAATCATCCATATGTGGTTATTTTCCAGCATAAAGTAAACCAAAACAATACTTTGTTAAACAACTTATGAAGATATAATAATAAATCATTTGTGTCTAAGGCCCTTTTCACACAGGCTTTCCGATCAGGTCCGCCTATCAGTTTTTTTGGTGGACCTGATTGGAGCCTCCATTCACTCCTATGGAGCGGGGAATGTCCACGTCAACATGTCCGCTGACACCCGCTGCTATCCAATCCGATCCTGTCCATGAAATCCAGACAGATGGTGACCCTATTTTCCATCCTTTTGGCAGATCGAATTAGATAGGATCGGATGAAAACAGACAGGTGTTCCATTTTCACCTGATCTCCTCATAGAGGAGAGTGGGGCTCTGACATGTCCGTCTCAGCAGAGTGAGCGGAGACAGACCTGTTATCTGGCCACTCAGTGGAGATCAGCAGAGTGGTCCCCCCGCTGAGAAAAGCAGGGTATGCCGGGTGGAAAGGACTCTAAAGAACAGTACATAGTCCTGTTGTCATCAGTTTATAAACAAACATGTAAGATAAGACCTACAACAAAAACAAATCCCTCCAGCAGAAGCATGGCCAGCAGTAAAAACTGGACGGTTCTAGTACTTTTCTGATCTATTCAAAATTAAAAGAAAAAATGTTTTGCCTGTACATGCAGTACATTTGAATGAATGGATGAGAGTTGAATACAAAAATATAATGTCAGTATATAATTAAAGAATGTATTACACTTACTGTACAGATGCAGAAGCTCTACTTTTAAAGCTTGTGTGCACCTCTGGTTAATACATCAGAAACTCTTCTTTAAAGAGCCTCAATGATCCCACAGGGAGCAAGCAATATCTCTGCTGATATATGCATGTGACTAATACAATTAAAACTGATTTCTATAAGTAGATTATGTTTTATTAAATGTACAATTTTTATTTATAAAAAATGCAACTCATTCATTAAAAGTTTAGGATAGCATGAACATATTTGAGGGCACATTTCCAGTTTCAGTAATACCCTCAGCATTATTACTGAGGGAGAAAGTTTAAAGCTATTGTAAAGGCTCTGATTTTTTTTTTTACAGTAAATTATACAATCTCCAGTCTGGAAACCTGGATTCTGCCTCATCTACCAAGTGTTCTACATTAATCCAAGACTGTTTACATTGCTTTAGCCCAGCTGCCTTTTCAGTTGCTGACTCCCAGGCACTGGAGGCTCCCTTGCCTTCGGAGGAATTTGTGGAGGCACTAAAAGCCACCAAACCAGGCAAGAGTCCAGGCCCAGACAGCTTCACGGCCTTATACTATAAGACCTTTTCAGGCATCCTAGCACCAGGCTTTCTCAGAGTTTTTGATTTGACTTCCACCAGTTCCTGCGCATCGGAGAGGTTATTGAAAGCTTATGTTGCTTTAATCCCCAAAGAAGGGAAAGACCCCACTAATGTAGCTAACTATCGTCCGATCTCCATTTTAAATGTAGACGTGAAGCTTTTTTCCAAAATCTTGGCATCCCGTTTGTCCTACCACGTGCCTGCCTGGGTTGGCCTGGACCAAGTGAGGTTTGTCCCTGGTAGAGAGGCAAGGGGCAACACGATCAAAGCGTTAAACTTACATGGCTGGCTTACATCCACTCATCAGAAGGGCTTCTTCCTGGCAATGGACGCAGAGAAGGCATTTGACTACGTCACTGGGAAAGCCTGGGCTCTCCCTTGCGTCAGAGGGGGATGGGGTCACGAGACAGGTGGCCCCGCCTCACCTATATAAGAGCTGTCACTGGCTCAAGCCATGTCATTCGCCGGGCTGTCTCCGGTGGAGACAGGCGGTGATGCGTGCAGCTGGATCCTGGACCTGGATGAAGAGATCTTCTCATCGCAAGACCCCAGCGGAGAGGAGATCACCCATCGCAGGATACTGACAGCGTTGGAGCGGAGACCGAGAGTGGATTACCACCGCTGAATTTAAAATTTTTTTTAATAAAAGGACTTTCTCCACGGTGTGTGTGTTTTATTTTTCCAGTTCTTTACACTTTCTTAGTGAAATGGTAGAGGTACAATGTACCCCATTACCAATTCACATAGTGGGGGGCCGGGATCTGGGGTCCCCTTTGTTAAAGGGGTCTTCCAGATTCCGATAAGCCCCCGCCCGCAGACCCCCACAAACACAGGGCAAGGGTTGTGGGAATGAGGCCCTTGTCCCCATCAACATGGGGACATGGTGCTTTGAGGGGTCACAGACCCCCAAAGCTTCCTCCCAATGTTGAGGGCATGTGGCCTGGTACGATTCAGGAGGTGGGGCGCTCTCTCGCCCCCCCTCTTTTCCTGCAGCCGGCCAGGTTGCATGCTCGGATAAGGGGTCTAGTGTGGATTTTTGGGGGAACTCCACGCCATTTTTGTTTAATTTGGGGTGGAGTTCCCCTTAAAATCCACACCAGACCTGAAAGGTCTGGAATGGATATTTGGGGGGAACCCCACGTAATTTTTTTTTTAATTTGGCGGCGGGGTTCCCATTAATATCCATACCAGACCTGAAGGGCCTGGTAATTAAATTTGGGGGGACCCCCATGCCTTTTGTTTATTTTTTATGAATGACTTTTCTCTGAATTGCCGGAAGCCGACAATTCATTATAGCTGCGAGTGATTTTAAGTGACTTTTTTCCTTCAGAAATGAAACTTTGTGCAGGGACAGTTCTAAGCATGGGAAACGTGTGTTGCTTCATAGGCATACTTTACACACCCCTAGGTAAGACATTTAAAGGAATATTTCACTTTTATTGTTTCACTTTAAGCATTATTAAATTCACTGCTCCCGAAAAAACATCAGTTTTTAAAACTTTTTTTTGCATTGATACATGTCCCCTGGGGCATGACCCAGGTCCCCAAACACTTTTTAGGACAATATTTTGCATATTAGTCTTTAAAATTAGCACTTTAGATTTCTCCCATTGACTTTAAGAGGATGTTCCGCGGCTTTTCGAATTTGCTGCAAACACCCCAAATTGTTCGCTGTTCGCCGAACAGGCGAACAGGCAATGTTTAAGTCGAACATGAGTTTGACTCGAACTCGAAGCTCTTCCCTAATGGGCAGGGACAATACATTTTGTTCACAGCACACTGGGTAACTCTGCTAAGAACTCATCCCATCCCCACAGGGAATGCAGATTAAGTGCAGATTAAGTGTTTTTGGGATGCGGAATCTCTGAAGGATTTCTAGGCTGCCTAGTTTTGTAGATGTTGCTTTGAGTGAGTGAGTGAAAAACGTATATAGCGCAACACATGCAAAATGAATCGCCTCTGGGCGCTGTAACCATTACGTGGGAAAAAACCCTTTGACATCAGAAGATTAAAACCTTTCTCCTGAAGGTCAAGTGGTCCACCTCCAGATGGATGGCGGTTGGTAGAGCATTCCACAGTCATGGTCCCTGGACTGCAAACCTTCGATCTCCTTTGGACTTGTACCTGGCCTTGGGTACCTGGACAAGGTTTTGGTGGATCGCAGAATACGATTGGTGTTATGGGGTTTTATTTTTTCAGATAGATATTGGCGGGCGTTTCCTTGGATGCACTTATGCATTAGGCAAAGGGCTTTGAAGGAGATTCTTTTTACCGGCAACCAATGAAGGGATCTCAGAGAAGGTGAGATTGATTCCCATGTTTTTTTTTGCTGGTCACTAATCGAGCGACCGTGTTTTGAATGACTTGCAGACGAGTGATTTGGAATTTAGGGAGTCCAAGGTAGAGGGCATTTGCATAGTCCAGTCTTGAATTGATAATTGTTCCTACCACGACTTCAACGGCCTCATTTCTGGATAAATTTGGTTGAGTCTGCGTAGTAGGCGTAGCAGATGGTGCGATCCGCTGACTACTGACCCTATTTGTGCATCCATTGTCATGTTGGTATCAAAGATGACTCCGAGACTTTTGATTTTGGAGCTTGGGGTGATGATTTTACCCAGAATGGGCGGGGGTGACCAAGTTGTCACCGATAGGCCCCGGTTGAAGCCGGGGACTTTCCTAGCTGCGGTCGCCGCGGATGCAGATGGCTTGAGCGGCGGTGGGGAGGGGGGTGAAGTTGGCCAGAGCGGGGGTAGCAGGGAGAAACTGAACGGGGTTTGCAGATAGGTGGGGAGAGGGAAATTAGGCCGTTCCTTCGTCGGGGCAGACGCCGCGGCTAATCCTAAAAAGGACGGCCGTGGACTGTCCCAGAGGAGGAGGCTCAGATCAAGGGAAAGATATAGGCCTTACCTTAGGGGGTTGCTGGATGGGGATGCCTGCGGAAGGGGGGCGGCAGCGAAGGTGGAGGGCATGCCAAAGGGGGCAGAAGGTAGTCCTGAGTCCTGGTAGTTTGTGCTGAGTCTGCAGCAGCCGAGAGATGGGAGGACCCTGCCTGGCTGCACTATCCCTGGGGAGAGCCGACTCATTTGAGAGCATCCTGCTCTCACTGTCCCTGGGGTGAGCAGACTAAGGTGAGAGCGTCTGCTGCACCGCTGAACTGTGGAACTCGGCACAGGGATCGACACATTCTTTCACCTGGAAGAATGTTTTTGGTGTAGGTTTCATGGGCACAATTAACACCCAAAGACCAATTTTTCCACACCTGTTTGACAGGTGCACAGCATTAAGATTTTTGACAGCAAGGCCAATTCTTGCTTTCATCAAGAGTACCTCTATAAGGTTATGGTGTGAAGGCGCCACCGACACCCAAAGACCAACTTCTCTGCACCAGTTACAGGAGTAGAAATCCAAAGTCTGTGGTAGAGACACCAGAATTTATACAAAAGATCTCTAATCTTGATCCCCGTGCACTACATTGTGGCCTCATCATACTGACTGGCCCCCCAAGCTGTTGCTTAAAAAATAAAGAAAACTTACAGGGAAAATTACATTTTTTTGGGCTTTAGAAATGTAATTATTGCTGCACAGCTTCTATACACAGTACAGATGTGCCACTGTAAAGGTAGACTAAGGGGACCCCCAGGCACTATATTGAAAGGAATTTTGTTATGTTTATACTTTCACTTTAACTCATTTAAAAATGTTGTTTTTACAAACATTATTTTCATTGATACATGTCCCCTAGGGCAGTACCCGGACCCCCATAACCATTGTATGCCCAATTACTTGCATATAAGCTTTCAAAATGGGCACTTTTGATTTTTCATGTTTGGGTCCCATAGACAGGGGGTCACTCGGCCCATCACTATTAATAAGGAGGATAAAGGACCTCAGCTATGAGGATTGATTACATAGATTTGTTAGCAACTCTGAATATGTGCTTAAGAGGGGATATGATTTTAATCTACAAGTATATGAAAGGCTACACCAGTAACTGTGATAAACATGTGTACTCTAAGGTCCCTGAAGAGGTTAGAAGATAGGAGGTTTACCTTGGGGTGTGGAAAAAGTTCCCTACTGTTATAGCAGAAAAAATACGGAACCACCTCCCCCAAGAAGTGGCACTAGCTGAGACTGTCAACAAGTTTAAAAACAAAACACATTTAGATGTCTTCTGCAGGAAGCCGAGTAGACAGGACTATGGAATTGATTTACTAAAGGCAAATAGACTGTGCACTTTAGACATGTGCAATTTGTTTCGGTCTGAATATTTGGTTATTCAGAGATTTGGATGTAACCAAATCGCCAAATGAAATAGAAATTAATAGTTATGAACTTCATTGAAATCCTTTAAAATTTGCTTTGTTTATTTATTTTCTAATGAATTCCAACTTTTCATAAAGATTATAGCTTGGATTGGTTGAAAAACGATTGACCGATTCAAATTCTGTGTGTAGAAATAGCTGGTTGTTAACCACTTGCCGACCAGCCGCCGCAGTTTTATGGCGGCAGGTCGGCTCGGCTGCGCAAAATCACGTAATATTACGTGATTTTTCATTTCAGCCACTAGGTGCGCGTGCCCCCTGCTAACCCCTGGTGCCGCGCACGTGCCCGGCGGGCACGATCACTGCCGGGCACCCAGGATTGCTCGTTACAGAGCGAGAACCGGGAGCTGTGTGTGTAAACACACAGCTTCCGGTCCTGTCAGGGGGAGAAATGTCAATGTATGAACAGCGATCTGTCATTTCCCCTAGTCAGTCCCACCCCCCTTCAGTTAGAACACACCTAGGGGACATAATTAACCTCTTCCTCGCCCCCTAGTGTTAACCCCTTCCCTGCCAGTGGCATTTTTACAGTAATCAATGCATTTTTATAGCACTGATAGCTGTATAAATGACAATGGTCCCAAAAATGTGTCAAATGTGTCCGAAGTGTCCGCCAAAAGGTCGCAGTACCGATAAAAATCACTGATCGCCGCCATTACTAGTAAAAAAAAAATATTAATAAAAATGCCATATAACTATCCACTATTTTATAAACGCTATAACTTTTGCGAAAACCAATCAATAAACACTTATTGCAATTTTTTTTACGTAAAATATGTAGAAGAATAGGTATCGGCCTAAACTGAGGAAAAAAATATATTTTTATATATTTTTGGGGGATATTTATTATAGCAAAAAGAAAAAAATATTCATTTTTTTTCAAAATTGTTGCTCTATTTTTGTTCATAGCACAAAAAATAAAAACCGCAGATGTGATCAAATACCACCAAAAGATAGCTCTATTTGTGGGAAAAAAAGGACACCAATTTTGTTTGGGAGCCACGTCGCATGACCGCGCAATTGTCAGTTAAAGCGACAAAGTGCCAAATCGTAAAAAAAGTGGCCCATACATTGACCAGCAAAATGGTCCGGGGCTGAAGTGGTTAAGCAGCGGGCCAGGAAGCTAGCTGCCCATGTCCTTAATAACCATGAGTCATCATCCATCAGTGGGCCTCCCCACTGACAGATGAATGTAAAGAAAAGAATGCTGGAAATTGCCCTCAATAGAAAAAAACAAACAAAAGCAAAAGCCCCCCCCAGTCCATACCAGGCCCTTTGGGATAGATGATAGATGTTTATCTTATCCCAGAAATATTCATTTTCAAGCATGTGCTTGATAGAACTTCTGAATTCTTCTGCTTATTCATAGATATTATCAGGTGACCTGAGTCCAGGTGACAGATGCACACCGTTGGGTCAGGAGTGCACAACTATGATAGTGGACCCTATGGCTGACTGCTGCGGTTGGAACCCTGGGTGGGGCAGGAAGGCAGGTGCATTGGGGCGCCAACACAGATCCCACAGGGAGCTAGAATGTAAGATTCCCCAGGTTGCGGAGTCTAAGTGCCAGTGGGTGTTCACCAGATCCTCTAGTGGTGAGGATGGACTTTGCTGCAGCTGACATCAGGTCACGGCCCCCAGGGTCTCCCAGCTCACGCTCACGGTAGGTTTTAGGAGGATAAGCTAAAGGTCAGGGGGATAAGCAAACAAGGATAAACGGTGAACAAGCCAAAGGTCAACGGTCACAAGCAGACAGACATAGTCGAGAACGTGCCAAAGGTCAGGGTCACAAGCAAGCAGGGATGGTCGGAAAAATGCCAAGATTGGTAACTGAGACAAACGTAGAGCATGCGAAAATCAGAAACAGGAAACCTATTAAGGCTAGGGTGGAGCCACACTGAGGGAGGATTACATAACCATGCAGGTGTGAGAGAGCAAGCCCTAAGGCTGATACACAGACAAGGTAAGAGACAGACAGGTCATGAAAGTATTACTGGTGCTCAAATAAATTGACAACGTCTCTGAACCCCAAATTAAACCTTTAATGGGGGTAAAAAATTGATAAACATAAAAGTAATAATGATATAGTCCCAAATAGTGATAAGGGATCAAGGCGGACCCCACAAGCAGGATAAACTAACACCACCGTGAAATTGACTTCTTGTGAGGACACCACCTAATGGAAAGCTGCTTACTGCAACCAAGGGGTTAATAGGCCTATAGACAAATCCATCCAGGGAATAGGGACAACAAGCCAAAGGGATTACGCAAACAGATAAGCAGGATATGATTGTTTCTTCACAGGTGAACAGGTCCTCGATCCATGGTTGATTTTCTCCGGAAAAGTAGAGTACTGGAGACAGATCCAGCATTTGCAATAGCTAACAGTACAGCATCAACCTTGTCATCCCAGCAGCTTCTCCAGTTTGCAGCAGATGTAGCCCGAGGCATGGATTACCTGCTAGCAGCTTCAGTGAGATGTCCCGATCACCGGCCGAATCCAGCATCCAGCAGCTGTGTTTAGAGGCATTTCAAGCTGCAAACGTGGCTAAATGCGGCCAAATGCAGTAACTCGCTTAGCAGCATTTAGTTTACAGATGTTTTTCATTTTAACCCCCAAAAAAAGAATTCAAATGCTTCTAGACGCAAACACGGCTAAACTGACGTTTTTAGACGCCGGTTTCTAGCTGTCAAATTAAATCGTTCAGGAGAGGTTGTTAGAAGCTGATTGGCTACAATGCACAGCTGCACCAGATTCTGAGTGCTCCAGTTTTAGTAAATCTTCCCCATCGCATCAACAGGACCAGAAGCAAAGGAAAATCAAACTAACTGGATACTACTGGCAAAAAAAAAAAAAATACGGACAGGGGGTTTTCACTGCTCCCTACTCTATCCAAAATTAAAAAGAAAGTTTATATTTAGATATACAGACCGCTAAAAACAGGCCTGAAAATTATGTCTTGCTTCTTTGAACTGTTTAAGAATAATATTTTTAATTGTAATATCATAAAGATTTATTGTTATCAGAAATCTGGGTAGGCGTTTAAAAAGTTTTAGTGCATGACTATACAATATCAAATTTTAAAGGAAGATGGTTAAAATATTAGAAAATTTTAAAGGAATATAAGTAAAAAAAAAACGTCTAAATACTAGACATGTCTATTCGTTTTCGTCCGAATTTCGGGTATTTTCGTTATCGTTTTAACAAACGAAAACGAACGTGCAGTATACAAAATCCAAAAGATCCGACATAAAAAATGCTTTATTTTTGTTTTCGTTGCTACAACAGTTTGATATAGATAGGAGATTCGAAAAGACGGTGACAATATCGATCTGTGTCTATCGAATCTGCGGTCGAATGTGCCTAACCTTAACTCTATTAGTCCAAGTTTATTCTACATAGAGAGAAAAGATTTGACATTATAGAGACAGTGTTGGGGTAGACCATTCGACATGAACAACGAAGATTCGACGAAGCAGCGAAAAACATACAAACGTTGAATCTGTCATTGAAGGCTTATGGTGTCTGTCGAAAGTTCTAAGAAGATTTGACAAGCAGCTAAACTGTACAACGCTGCAATCGTACATTTTCTGTCAAATGCTTGGCCCATAGGCTATAGAAGAATTTGACTAATAATAATCATTTATAAATATAATTATTACTAGTGTCATACAACATTAGAATTCATCTATAGCTTGTAGGCGGAACATTTGACCGGAAATGTACGATTGCTGCGTCGTACAGTTTAGCTGCTCCGTCGAATCTTCTTAGAACATTTGAAAGACACCATAAGCCTTCAATTGACAGATTCAACCTTAATTAATTTGGATTTTCGGATGAATGCATTTTTATAACGAAACAATATAAATAAAAATGAATTTCGGGAGTAACCAAATAAATGTAATTTATCGGACGAATATTTCAGTGTGCACATGTCTACTAAATACTGATCAAAAACATTTTAAAGGAAGATGGTTTAAATATTAGTAAAAAAAAAAAAAACATCAAAAAGACTACTAAATACTGATCAAAAACAATTACAAAGGTTTCTTTGCTTGATGACAAAGGTTTTCAATGCGGTTGGCCTGACCTCCGCATTTCCCCCTGATACTCTTAGAGCTCATATCACGGTAATCCCAAAGGAGGGGAAAGACCTGGCGGAATGTGGAAGTTATAGACCCATCTCATTACTCAATATGGACTTAAAACTTTTTTTTTCTATCATTCAAAGTTTATTGAAAGATATATAATAGAGCTGTACAGTAAATACAGACAATAAAACCACAATGACAAGAATTGCATCTATATCATATGGCTAGACAAAAGCCGAACTACAACGTGTCATAAGATAATACTTGCATAAAAACAAGCGATGGCTAAACAGCGTTGGGGAGGTCAGTCGGACAACAACTCAAAAATGAAAAACAGACCGTGTTCGTCTGGAGTCTGTAACACAATGTCCGCTAGGTTGTCAGTGAACAGTTGACCATAACAATTCAAAATATGAAGAGAGTATAGAAGTGAGAAAAAGGAAGGTGGACAGACAAGAGAGAAATCAAGAGGGGAGAGCAGGGAAAGGGCGGGAAGGGGGAAGGGGGAAGGATGGGCAGGTGTCCAGCAACAGCAAAGCTTAAAGATCAGTACATTATTAAATTAGCCTTAATAAACCTCAGGGGAGTAAAGCCCTCAGATAAGCCTGCAATGTTTTGAAAGCGAACCACGGAGACCAAATGTCATGGAATTGCTCCACCCTATCCGCAGATTGTGCTACTGAATCTTCCATTTAACAGGTGTCATTTACCTTCTTAAGCCAATCTTTGATAGATGGGGCCTTAGTACTTTTCCAAGCGAGCGGAATTAGGGAATTGGCTGCATTTAACAAATGTTTTGTCAGCAAATTTTTGTATTTTTGTATCTTCTAAAAGAGAAATTAGTAATATAGAGCAGACAACAGGCAGCATCCAGAACAATGCTAGTCTCCGTGATAAGCTTCACATTTTCTCTAACTCCATTCCAGAACTCACTTAGTACCGGGCAGTCCCACCAGATATGTCTGAGACTGCCCAAGTCTGCCTTGCATCTCCAGCACCGGTCCGAAGTAAGAGGGTACCACCTCCTAAGTTTTTCTGGCGTGACATATCACTGTGTCAAAAGTTTGTATGATGTTTCTTGTGTTTTAGTGCTAACTGAGCATTGATGGGCTAAGATACATGCCATCTTCCATTGTTTGTCAGTGATGTCCCTATGCAAAGCTCTGGACCAGGCCTGCTTAAATCTGTCATCAGGAGTGGTGAGTGTATTCTTAAGCCAAGCGTAAGTCACAGAGGTTGTACTCTCAGAACGGGATCCGTCAGCACAGACCTTCTCCAACTCTGTCAACTTCCTAATGAAGTAGGGCTTCCGTGAGCCCCTAGTGGCGTAATCACGCAATTGAAAATAGTGCCACCAGGTAAGACCTGGGAGTCCATAGTCAGACTTGAGTGCCGTTAAACTCTTAAATGAGCCCTTATGGAAACAATCCTTCATTGCAAGTCTAGGGGCGGGTTCCAATGCCTGGAATGTGCGATTACTCACCCCAGGAGGGAAATCTGGGTTATTGCTAACCGGGGAAAGCGGACCAACGATGGAGGTCAGATCCGTTTTGGCAGCGATGGAGCTAAATAACGATAATGTAGTGCCCGTCAGGGGATGTTTTTTAATAGAGTCATTTTGGCAATGCCAGGGGATCCAAGGAGAGAATCGCAGGGGGGTTTCAGTCAGCGAGTTTTCTAGTCCAACCCATGCTTTCGAGGTGCCATGGCAATGCCAGTCAATTACTCTAGTAAGATGTGAGGCCAGATAGTAATTGTAAAAGTTTGGCAGGCCCACCGCCCCTCTCCTTTGGTCTAGTCAGAAGGGAAAATGGTATCCTAGATTTATTACCCCCCCAGAGGAACTATATAAGGGGTAGACTGTAGGAATCTAAAACATGCCTAAGGGATTTTGATTGGCAAGTTCCTCAGGAGGGACAAAAGTCTCGGAAGAACAACCATCTTTAAGATAGCCGCCCTCCCGAACCAGGAGAAGTATTTAGAGTTCCAAGTTTGCAAGTCCTTCTTTATGTCACGCAAGTGCCAGGAAATTATGCTCGTAAATAGATGTCAATTTGGGTGTCAGCCACACTCCTAAGTATTAAAGTGCATTAGTGACTCATCTGAAAGGGCAATTAGCACGGGTCCTTACCAAGGTGTCCTCCTTCAGAGATATTCATAGCCTCAGATTTAGCAAAATTGATTTTAAGGTTCGATACATACCCATATGTGAGGAGCTGGTTCATCAGGTTGGGTATAGTAATGTGGGGCTTGGTCAGAAAAAAACAAGAGGTCGTCAGCATAAGCTGCAATTTTATATTCTGTACCAGAAATTTTAAAGCCCAATACTGACTTGGCTCCACTGACCAACCTGATGAACGGTTCTAACGTCAAAATAAACAAAAGGGGGGACAGGGGGCAGCCCTGCCTAGTCCTGTTTGGAGATTCTGACCTCCTCAAACAAGGTGGAAAAAATTAATGTTCCTGGACTGCCGCACTCTGATAGACGATTTATTGAAACAAAATAAACAAAGGATAAAATCCCAAACTGTATAACATCCAAAAATTCATGCAACACTGCAATCAATGGTAGAAAGTGGACATAGGGGACAAAAAAGCTAACATGTTTGACATCATGGATAGATGCTTATTCCCAGTGGGTAGGTACCGGAGCATGATGGGACTGTGACATCATAAGAGGCCTATATAAATCGGCACCTGACATTACAGCGGGAAGAAGTGTCGCGTCAACATCAGAAGAAGAGAAGAAGGCAGAAGACTGCATAGAAGAGCGGGCTTGCGCCGCCGCTAGTAATTGAGCTAACACAAAGATAACGGCGGCCAGCCCTGAAGGAGAAGGCACCGGAGAGCAAGCGGGAGAAAAACCGGGGAGCGCCGTGAAGACAGCAGAGAGCGGAGAAGATGGAAGAAGACCCCCGGAGAGTGGAGAAGACCCCCGGAGAGCGGAGAAGAGAGCGGAAGAGAGGGGGGCCCCCGGAGCTGACAAATAAATTACTTTAAAAACCCTGTGTCGTGTTTTTTTTTTCTTTTACACTTTGCCTCCAGGTGAATGGGTAGGGGTATGATGTACCCCATATTCATTCACCTAGGGTGGGGGGCCGGTATCTGGGGGCCCCCTTATTAAATAGGGCTCCCAGATTCCGATAAGCCCCCCACCCGCAGACCCTGACAACCAACGGCCAGGGTTGTCGGGAAGAGGCCCTGTCCTTATCAACATGGGGACAGGGTGCTCTGGGGTGAGGGGGCCGCAGGGCGCCCCCCTGCCCCAGAGCACCCAACCCCCCCATGTTGAGGGCATTCGGCCTGGTACGGCTCAGGAGGGGGGGTGCTCGCTCGTCCCCACTCCTTTCCTGACCGGCTGGGTGGCGTGCTTTGGATACGGGTCTGGTATGGATTATGGGGGGACCCCCACGCCGTTTTTTGGCGTAGGGGGATTCTCCTTACAATCCATACCAGACCTAAGGGCCTGGTATGCACCTGGGGGGGAATCCATGCTGGTTTTTTATTTAAAATTTGGCGTGGAGTTCCCTCTCATGATTCATACCTTTTGCCGCGGGTAGAATTGGCGGGAATCCAAGTCGGATCCCTGTCGCTTCTATGGCGGCTTTTTCCCTATCGCGGCAAGCCGGCTCTGTGCTGGCTCCCACGATGGGGCTCGTAGGTGGTCAATCTCGCTGAGAAAGGGAGCGAGATTGACACAATATCGCGGTCACCCACTGTATATGTTTGTTATGTGTTCCTATTTACAGCACATGTTTTAAATATATCCTTAGGCCTCGTACACATGACCGTTTTCCTCGACAGAATCCATCAAGAAACTTGGTGGCAGAGCTTTTTTGCCGAGGAAACCGGTCGTGTGTATGTTTTTCATTGATGAAACTGTTGAGGAACTCGACGAGGAAAAAAGAGAACAAGTTCTCTTTTTCCTCGACGGGAGTCTCAATTTCCTCGTTGTGTTCCTCGTCGGGCTGTTTTTTGACGAGAAAGACGATCGTGTGTATGCTAAGAAACCTGCGCATGCTCAGAATAAAGTATGAGACGGGAGCGTACCTTCAGTAAAAGTAGCGTTTGTAATGGAGATAGCACATTTGTCATGCTGTAACAGTCTGAAAAGTGCAAATCGTCTCTTGCCAAACTTTTATTTAACACGCAGTAACATGAGATTAGAAAAAGCAGCCCCAAGGGTTGTGACAGTGGAATCGAACTTCCCCAGCCGTTGTATGTGTTGTATGTCACTGTGTTTGAGAACGAGGAGATTTGGTCTTGACCGTGTATACGCAAAGAAAGCTTGTTGAGTTTCTCGACAAGCCTAACAAGGAACTCGTCAAGGAAAACTATTAGGTAGATTCACAAAGAGTTAGGCCGGCTTATCAGTAGATAAGCCGACCTAACTCAGAATCTACGCCGACTTATGTTTAAGTGTATTCTCAATCAGAGATACACTTAAATATGGCCGCTAGGTGGCGCTTCCATTGTGGTTGGCGTAGAATATGCAAATCAGTAGATACGCCGATTCACGAACGTACGCCCGGCCGCCGCAGTGCATTTACGCCGTTTACGTTAGAGATAGGCCGCCTAAAGTTAGAGCTTGGCCCTGGATGGAATAGTAATGTTAAGTATGGCCGCCGTTCCCGCGTCAAAATTCTATTTTTTTACGTCGTTTGCGTAAGTCGGCATTGAATCGGGATTTACGTTGTTTACGTCCACGTCAAAATCAATAGGCCCGTGCGGCGTACTTAGCCGCAAAGCACACTGGTAAATGTAGGCGCCCAGCGCATGCACAGCTAAAAAAAAAAACATCAAAAACGTAAGGTCAAGCCCCATTAACATAAAACACGCCCCCTTACACACATTTGAATTAGGCGCCCTTACGCCCGCCTGCTTTAGACTACGCCGCCGTAACTTAGCAGGCAAGTACATTGTGAATCATGTACTTGCCTAGCTAACTTACGGCGGCGTAGCCTAAACACGCTAAGCTATGCCGCCGCAAGTTTAATCCTATCTACCTGAATCTACCTATATGTGTCTTTTCCGACGAGTTCCTCGGTCGTGTGTACGAGGCCTTACATTTGGATGTTTCTAAGCAGAAGGTGTCATGGCTGACTGCAAGCATTTCTTAGCTAGCTTGGTGAGATCTGTCTGGGCTGGGGACTGGCTGAGTCCAGTTCATATTAACATACACTACATAATGGTAAACACTCCTCATATCAAAGGGAACCCAATAGAATGTATCCTTGTTGGAAGTTCCAATAAAGAGCATCTGGAACTAAAGGTGGCATATTTTTTTTGAGTTTTGACATGTAATAAATATAAAATAGATATTAGCCTAACTTTGATGCAAAAACGGAAATTTAAATTCAAATTCAATATTAACATTGATATTCTAAACTTTTTTTAATATGCATTATATAACCTAAAGCATTTTTTATGTCTTTATTCCTCAAACTGTATATAAAAGGGTTTATAAAAGGAGTAAACACTGTGTACATCAAAGTCAGTATCTTACTGATCATCTGTGACTTCCCTTCATTTGGAAGGACATACATGGAGATTAGAGTCCCATAAAATATAGACACAACTGTCAGATGGGAGCTGCAAGTAGAAAAGGATTTCAGTCTCCCTGAAATGGACGAAATCTTTAATATGGTTAAAGCAATGTAGATATATGAAATTACTATAAAGAGAAATGGCAAAACTGTGACAGCAGTACTAAGCAATGTGGACTCCATCTGAACGATGGATGTGTCTGAGCAAGAAAGTTTCACCACAGGAGCAAAATCACAGAACAATTGGTCAATAGTATTCGGCCCACAGAATTCTAATGAACACACACCATGTATTATAATTGATGTTAAAGAACTACTTAACAGCCAGGCTACAAAAACAAACGTAATGCAAAGAACTTGGCTCATAATTGAGACATAATGCAGAGGATAACAGATGGCTAGATAGCGGTCATAGGACATGACCATCAGAATAAAACATTCAAATGTTCCTGATGCAATAAAGAAATAAAGCTGTGTGATGCATCCAGGAAAAGATATGGATGGTTGCTCATGTAGGACAATATTAAGCATGTTCGGGGCAATATCAGTAATCAATATGATGTCAGATACAGACAGCTGGACAAGGAAGAAGTACATGGGAGAATGGAGGGATTTGCTGTAGGACACCAGTGTGATGATCAGGATATTTTCACATATTGTCACACAATATATAATGAGGATGAAGTAGAAGACCAAAAGGTTAAATTTGGCCATATTGTGAAATCCCAAAAAGAATATTGTTGTAATATTACTCTTAGATACGATCTGTGTAAGAATATAAGTATAATATAAAAATTTACATATAATAACTGCTAAATATAAACTTACATTTTTTGATTGTATATAAATCAATTTTTAAGGTTTCAAAAAGGAAGAAGGAATGTATTCCTACAGGCACCCTTTTATGTTGATACCTGTCTAATGCCGTGTACACAAGGTCATAATTTCCAATGAAAAAAGTCAGACTGAGTTTTTTATCGGATATTCTGACCGTGTGTATGCCCCATCAGACTTTTTCAGTCAGAAATTCCGACGGACTTAGAAAGAGAACACGTTCCGTTCATCTGTAAGGAATTCTGATGGAGAAAAAAAGGAATTTGGTGTGTCCGTGTGTATGCAAGACAGCTTGAGCGGAATTTGGTCGGAAAAACCCGTCGGAGTCTATTCCGACGGCAAAAACGGTCGTGTGTACGTGCCATTAGAGGGCATTTCCCTAATTTTGGAAAGGATTTATTTTTAACATATTTGCAGAGATTTACTAAAACTGAAAAAGGCAACAACTGCATAGAAACCAACCAGCTTCCAGGTATTATTGCCAGGCTGAAGTTATAAGCTGATTGGCTACCATGCACAGCTGCAAGAGATTCTGAGTGCTCCAGTTTTAGTAAGAGCCAGTTCACACAGGAGCGACCTGTCAGGCGACTTAGCCGCCTGACAAGTCGCGGTTCATAGTAGTCAATGGAACCGTTCTAATAGGAGCGACGCAAGTCGCTCTGACTTAGAAAAAAGTTCCTGTATGACTTTGGGGACAAATCGGGGCGACTTGCATTGACTTCAATACAGAAGTCATTTTGCAAGTTGCCTCTCAAGTCTCCTTGAGATCGACTTGCCGAGTTGTCCCCAAAGTCGTGCCGCCTGTGTGTTAACCGGCTCTAAATCTTCCCCATTGTGTCAACAGGGCTATAAGCAAAGGAAAATCAAACCAAATGGACACAGCTGGCAAAACAATTAAATACAGACATGGGGTTTTACCTGCTTCCTACTCTATCCAAAAAAAAATAAAAAATATTTAGATATACTTAAATATTTGTGAAGACCTCTAAAAACATACATGAACATTGTGTCTTATTTCTTTGAACTGTTTAAGAATAATATTTTCACTTGTAATATAATAAAGATTTATTGTTATCAGAAATCATGGTAGGCGTTTAAATAGTTTTAATGCATTACTAAAAAATATATTTAAAATATTAAATATATACATTTTAAAGGAAGATGGTTAAAATATAATTAAATGGTTAAAATATTATTAAAAAAAAACTACTTAATACTGATCATAAACAATTTAAAGAAATATTTGTAAAAAAAAAAAAAAACGACTAAATACCGATCAAAAACAATTAGGCCTCGTACATACGACTGTTTTCCTTCGACAGAATCCATCAAGAAACGTCGTGTGTATGTTTTTCATCGAGGAAACTGTCAAGGAACTCGACGAGGAAAAAAGAGAACAAGACGGGAGCGCACCTTCAGTAAAAGTAGCGTTTGTAATGGAAATAACACATTTTTCACGCTGTAACAGTCTGAAAAGTAAAAAAAAGTCTCTTACCAAACTTTTACTTAACACGCAGTAACATGAGATTAGCAAAAGCAGCCCCAAGGGTTGTGCCAGTGGAATCGAACTCCCCCTGCCATTGTATGTGTTGTACGTCACCATGTTTGAGAACGAGGAGATTTTGTCTTGACAGTGTGTACGCAAAGAAAGCTTGTCAAGTTTCTCGACAAGCCTAACAAGGAACTCGTCGAGGAAAACGATGTGTCTTTTTCGACGAGTTCCTTGGTCGTGTGTACGAGGCCTTACAAAGGTTTCTTGATGACAATCCATATATGGTTGCTTGCTAACATAAAAGTAAACCAAAACATTCATTTGATGAATGCCATATGTACATAAAAAAAATATGCATAGCTTAAATGGGTTGTAAAGGTTTGTTTTTTTATTTTCTAAATATGTTCCTTTAAGCTAATGCATTGTTGGTTCACTTACCTTTTACTTCGATTTCCATTCTAAATGTTTTTTTTTCTTTGTCTGAATCTCTCATTTCCTGTTTCTCCTCATCCGAATGGTGGTTAGTCAGCCAGAACAGCTTACTGAGGAGGAACATGAAGTGAGAAATTCAGACAAAGAAAACAAAGAAAAAAATAACATTTAGAAGGGAAATAGAAGGAAAAGGTAAGTGAACCAACAATGCACTAGCTTAAAGGAACCTATTTAGAAAATAAAAAACAAACCTTTACAACCCCTTTAATTTTAACAAATCTTTGGACATTCCTAACAAGTTCTCTACAAGTGCAGTTGCTTCCAGAGCTTGGTAAATGAGGTAAAGCTGAACTTTGCAAAAAAAAAACGTAATCCTGGATCAATTGTATTTTGACCTGCACATGATTGGATGATGGAAGTCAGCAGAGCTTCTGTTCCTTCACTAAGTTCTAGAAGCAACTACACATTCAGAATGCAACTGCACTTTGCAAAGTCTACAGTATATTTGTCCTTAGTAAATGAACCCCAATCTGTCTGTATAAAACCCTACTTTTCTGTTTTGAGTAAGATATGATTAAAATACCGTTCAGTTTTTATTTTATATATTTTTCTCGTCAAATTTGTGTATTATTTTTTTTAAATATAACAAAGATTGACAAATTGAGTACATATAGGATTGAGGTACAATATTCAAATAGCAATAAAGCTAAACATATCGATTTATGAATATAAAAAGTGAAAAAATGCGCATACCAAAAAGAAACTTAAAAAAGCAGCAGACTCAAAATGTTATACAGCATATAAATCAGTAGTTAAAAAGTGGGAGTTGCGCTAAAAATAATAATAAATGAGTGACCATATATAAATAAAAATAAAAAATCGCTGAGCCAGAGTCAGCTCAATCAAAAAACAAAATATAGAGTATAAAAACTCAATATGTGTTCATAAACAAATCAATAAAAAATATATATTATAAAATTGAAAAAAGTCCCCAAAAGAAAGTCCAAAAACACTAGGAAGTGAATCCAAATCTGTGGTTTAAAGTTGGGACAATATCCAAGTGAAAGAATTCAGGCTTGACCCTTACCAGAAGTATAGATCCCAGGGGATCAAGAAGAGCCTTCCGTACTGTAACCACAAATATGTGGAGCGGTCCTATGTGGAGCGATACAGGGGATCCTACTTCCGTAGACTCAGCCCAGTGAGAAGCAAAAGGAAAAAAAAGAAAAACAAAAATAGTGCAAAAACGGATGATAAGCAGACACAGACTAACTCCCAGTGGCTAAAGTTGACAGACACTGTGCAGTAAAGCTGGGGTCCCACCACCAAACGAACACACTGACCCTTACCAAAGATAAGCGACCCTCAAAGGATCAGTTTTGCATGTCAGTGTGTAACGATCTACAGCAGGAAGGCGCTTGTCAAGCAGGTCATTTTGATCCAGAGGTCAGGTAACCAGGAAACATGAAAGATATGCAAGCTCTCATAGTGAAATACCATCAAAGTTTAATTTGATGACCACGTGACCACGTCTATACGAAGACGAAACGTTGGGAGGTTGGCGTGCTGACGTCATCGCGTACAGAGGACGTGCCTCGTTTGTTTGTTTGCCGGCCGGCTACTTTTTATCTCTGCTGCATTGAACCTTTTTAATTGTAAGTGCTCTACTTTCTTTTTTAATTAAACTTTGATGGTATTTCACTATGAGAGCTTGCATATCTTTCATGTTTCCTGGTTACCTGACCTCTGGATCAAAATGACCTGCTTGACAAGCGCCTTCCTGCTGTAGATCGTTACACACTGACATGCAAAACTGATCCTTTGAGGGTCGCTTATCTTTGGTAAGGGTCAGTGTGTTCGTTTGGTGGTGGGACCCCAGCTTTACTGCACAGTGTCTGTCAACTTTAGCCACTGGGAGTTAGTCTGTGTCTGCTTATCATCCGTTTTTGCACTATTTTTGTTTTTCTTTTTTTTCCTTTTGCTTCTCACTGGGCTGAGTCTACGGAAGTAGGATCCCCTGTATCGCTCCACATAGGACCGCTCCACATATTTGTGGTTACAGTACGGAAGGCTCTTCTTGATCCCCTGGGATCTATACTTCTGGTAAGGGTCAAGCCTGAATTCTTTCACTTGGATATTGTCCCAACTTTAAACCACAGATTTGGATTCACTTCCTAGTGTTTTTGGACTTTCTTTTTTCAATTTTATAATATATATTTTTTATTGATTTGTTTATGAACACATATTGAGTTTTTATACTCTATATTTTGTTTTTTGATTGAGCTGACTCTGGCTCAGCGATTTTTTATTTTTATTTATATATGGTCACTCATTTATTATTATTTTTAGCGCAACTCCCACTTTTTAAATATCGATTTATGAGCAGAGTATATAACAATGTAAAAATGTAATGAGTAGAGTAACAAATAAACCAATAAAGTATTACATCAAAAGCATTATAAAATTCGATCCTAATCTATATTTGTATTCTTTATGTCTGTGTCCTGTTGGGGGAGATTTCCCTTTACTTATGTAGCAAAGACTCAACAGGAAGTGAAATAAATCCTTCTCATCTTAGACTGTCACAGAAACAAATGTCCCTCATTGGAAAGATTTATCCACACTTCTTCTTTACCTCAACTTTATCATTTTGGATTTCCATCACTTTCAATCTTAGGGACAAGGGTCACCAGGACAAATCGTGTGAGTGAACCTCTCCAGAGGGAACACAGACAGAATTCAAAACCAGACAGTGGTTCTTCAACTTCTTTCATCTATCCAAAACTAGAAGAAAAATGTTTTGGCTCTATATACGTATACTAAATGAATGTAAGAATGAGAGACAAAAAGATAAAATGATAGTATATAAAATAAATGTATTGCACTGTGGAGATAAGCAGTGGCTTAAAAAGCTTCTACATCAGTTATGTGTGATCGGTGTACAACCCCTGGTAAATAAATAGGAAATCATTATTTAAACAGTCTCAATAATTCCACAGAGAGCAAAGTAGATCTCTGCTGATTACACACGTGACTAATACAATTAGAATTTGTTTATATTTCCTATAAAACATATTCAATTAAAAATGATGCATGCAATAGATTAATAAAAGATTTAAATAACCTAAACTTATTTGAGGGTACATTTCCAGTTTCAGTAATACCCTCAGGATCGATACTGAATGAGAAGGTTTAACCACTTCAGCCCCGGAAGGATTTGCCCCCTTAATGACCGGGCCATATTTTATAATACTGTACTGCATCGCTTTAACTGACAATTGGGCGGCCGTGAGATACTGTACCAAAACAAAATGTATGTCCCTTTTTTCTCCACAAATAGAGCTTTCTTTTGGTGGTATTTGATCACCTCTGCGTTTTTTTTTTCTGCTATAAATCAAAAAAGAGCGACAATTTTGAAAAAAACACAATATTTTTGTACTTTTTGCTATAATACATATACCGATAAAAGAAAAAAAAAATCTTCAGTTTAAGCCAATATATATTTTCTTCTACATATTTTTGGTAAAAAAATCACAATGGACGTATACTGATTGGTTTGCAAAAAAAGTTATAGCGTCTACAAAATAAGGGATAGATTCATGGCATTTTTATTATTTTCATTTATTTACTAGTAATAAAGGGAAAGCATGGGCTTCCCCAGTGACATAGTCAGAGGGTGCGTCAGAGGGGGACGGGTCACATGACGGGTGTCCCCGTTTTACCTATATAAGAGCTGTCATAGCTCAAGCCGCGTCATTTACCGGGCTGTCTCCTGGATGATCTTCTCATCGCTGGACCCCGGTGGAGAGGAGATCACCCGTCGCTGTATACCGACAATGTCGGAGCGGGGTGCGGGGATCGAGAGTGGATTACCACCGCTGGATTTTTTTATTTTAATTTTTTTAAATAAAGAACTTGTTTCCACGGTGTGTGTGTTTTTTACAATTATTTACACTTCCTTAGTGAATTGGTAGAGGTACAATGTACCCCATTACCAATTCACATAGCGGGGGCAGGATCTTGGGGTCCACTTTGTTAAAGGGGTCTTCCAGATTCTGATAAGCCCCCGCCTGCAGACCCCCACAACCACTGCGCAAGAGTTTTGGGGATGAGGACCTTGTCCCCATTAACATGGGGACATCCTTCCCATGTTGAGGGCATGTGGCCTGGTACGGTTCTCTCGTCCCCCCCTCTTTTCTGCGGCCGGCCAGGTTACATGCTTGGATAAGGGGCATGGTGTGGATTTTTGGGGGAACTCCACGCCATTTTTTTTATTTGGGGTGGAGGTCCCCTTAAAATCCACACCAGACCTGAATGGTCTGGAATGGATATTTGGGGGGAACCCCATGTCATTTGTTTTTAAATTGATGGCGGGGTTCCCCTTAATATTCATACCAGACCTGAAGGGCCTGGTAACTGAACTTGGGGGGACCCCCCTGCTTTTTTTTTTTATGAATGAATTCTCTCTAAATTGCCGGAAGCCGACAATTCATTAAAGCCGCAAGTGATTTTTAAATGACTTTTTTTCCTTCAGAAATTATACTTTGTGCAGAGACAGTTCTAAGCATGGGAAACATGCGCTATTTCACAGGCATACTTTATACCCCCCTAGGTACGAAATTTAAAGGAATATTTCACTCTTATTGTTTCACTTTAAGCATTATTAAATTCACTGCTCCCGAAACAACTGCCATTTTTAAAACTTTTTTTTGCATTGATACATGTCCCCTGGGGCAGGACCCAGGTCCCCCAAACACTTTTTAGGACAATAACTTGCATATTAGCCTTTAAAATTAGCATTTTAGATTTTAAACTTTCGAGTCCCATAGACTTTTGGTGTGTTCGCAGGTTCTGGTGCGAACCGAACGGGGGGGGGGGAGGGGTACGTTGTTCGGCTCATCCCTAGTGACAAATACAAAAACATGGAAAAGATTTTAGCGGCACGCTGGCCCATTCTAGTAAAGAACCCTCATTTGATAACTACCATTGACACAAAACCCAAAGTTACATATAGAAAATGTAGAAATATAAAGAGCAAAATTGCACCTAGCAAAAGCAAAAATAAGTCAGTCCAACTCATCTTACCACGACTAGTGCTCATACCCCTTAGGCCCCGTACACACGTCCAAGGAACTCGACGGGCAAAACACATCGTTTTGCCCGTCGAGTTCCTTGTGAAGCCGCCGAGGATCTCGGCGAGCCGAAATTTCCCATTGAACAACGAGGAAATAGAGAACATGTTCTCTATTTCCTCGCCGAGATCCTCGTCGGCTTCCTCGGCCGAAAGTGTACACATGGCCGGGTTTCTCGGCAGAATTCAGCTCCGACCTAGTTTCTGGCTGAATTCTGCCGAGAAACTCGGTCGTGTGTACGGGGCCTGAGAGGGATGTACCAGTGTAAAAAAAACACTCTGTTTGACTTGTCAGTTTATACACCATGGTCAAAAACCTTTTTCCATTAAAGGGAAACGTTATACTCTTAAGGAATTTTTTAATTGTTCGGCCTCGTACACACGACCGAGAATCTCGTCGTAAAAGAAACGTTGTTTTCCTCGACATTTTCCTTGCATACACACTGTCAAGACAAAATCTCGTCATTCTCAAACGTAGTGATGTACAACACATATGACGGCACTATAAAGGGGAAGTTCTTTTCCACTGGCGCCACCCTTGGGGCTGCTTTTGCTTATCTTGTGTTACTGCATGTTAGTAAAAGTTTGGTGAGAGACGATTCGTGGTTTTCAGTCTTCGTGCTTTCAGATAGTTTTCTGCGGTTCAGTTTGTGCTTGTGGGTTTGTATCTTGTCTTTCAGGGCGTGTAGTCAGGTCGTATTTGTTTTAAAGTGTGTTCCTGTCCGCTCATTTCTGATTTTCAGGTCGTTCTTCATAGGACTTGCTGTTCTTCAGTGCGTTCTGTTTAGTTTGTACATTCGTTCTGATTAGACGTTCGTTTTCTAGCCATGTTGCAGGCACCTGCTCGTCGTAGAGTTCGTGTTGTGCAGTCGGTGTGTGTTGGTCTTATTGTTTTAGACCAAGACGGGGCCATGAACAGGGTGAGGAGGCGTTCATGGACCAAGAAATTGGTTGCTCCGTAGGAGCCAATTTTCCCATATGCCTCTGCTGCGGGAGATCCAGGAGAATAATCCTGAGGATTACAGGAATTTCCTTGGGATATCTCCGTTTTCCAGCAGCTCTTGGCTTTGGTGTCATCCTATGTCACCAGGCAGGACACCGTTATGCGGGAATCCATCAGCGCTGAGCAGAGGCTAGTTGCCACGTTATGCTATCTGGTAACTGGAAGAAGCTTGCAAGACTTGAAGTTCACGACAGGCATCTCCCCCTAGGCTCTGGGCCTTATAATCCCAGACACCTGTTCTGCCATTATACAAGTCCTGCAGGAGGACTATATGAGGGTAAGTTTTCTCCTTTAATATCACATTCAATGTATTTAATGTATGCTAATGTATTGTATGTTTTCCCTCCTTCCCTAATTACCATGATTGTAATATGCTGTGAATGTCCCCTTTGCCCCAATGCATGCTGTAAGTTTTTAATGCTCCTTTTTTGGCCTACTTCCCTTCACTAACCTCTCCAGCATTCTATCCTGGGCCCAAACACACCTATCCTAGTCTGTTAACAATGTTTTTTGTAAGATCCATTGTAGTGCTTAATCCTCCCCCCCCCCTAAAATGTGTTTTAAAGTATAGCTTTACCTTTTTTTTTCTTTTTTGAGGTCCCAAACTCATCTAGTCCCCCCCCCCCCTAAAATGTGTTTTAAAGTATAGCTTCGCTTCTTTTTTTTTTTGAGGTCCCAAACTCATCTGTCCCCTCCCTCCTAAAGTTTTTGCAATGGTCCATCAGAGGGGATGAGGAATGTGAGAATTGGGCCTTATATTTTTGTCTTTAAATGCTCCTTAAAAGAAATGTTATAATGATGTTGGCCAATAATGTTTTTGTATAATCTGCTTGCAATGTTATGTGCAAAAGTACAATTTTTTGTATCTTGTTTCATTCCACAGCTTCCTTCCACGCCACAGGAATGGCACACTGTGGCATCAGAGTTTGCTACGCGGTGGGACTTCCCCAACTGCGGTGGAGCCATTGTGCCACCCCCCCGTTCGGGTTCCTATTACTACAACTACAAGGGGTTTCATAGCATTGTGCTGATGGCGGTGGTGTCAGCACAGTATGAGTTCCTCTTTGTGTATGTGGGCTTTGTGGATGTGGGGAAGAACGGCCGGATGTCGGATGGGGGATCCTTCAGGCAGACGGAGTTTGCGCTTCGTCTCCAGAGTGATGACCTTGCATTGCCACCAGATGCAGAGAATGTGGAAGGACTCCCCTTTGTGTTTATGGCGGATGAAGCCTTTGGCCTGGGACAGCCTCTAATGAGGCCATTCCCCCAGCATACCCTCACCCCAGCGAGGAGGGTGTTCAACTACCGGCTGGCCAGTGCCCGAAGAGTTGTGGAGAACGCCTTAGGGATAATGGTCAGCCGGTTCCGCCTGTTTTTTACCTCTATGCATATGGGGGAATATAAATGGAACTATATCGTTTTTTGTTGCTATATTCTCCTTAATTTTCTACGGAGACAGTCTCCTGTATAGCCACAGTTGGGCCCGAGGCCGGACTTACCTCAGCTGAAATCGCCTTGGCGGGAATAGAACATGCCCGTACTGGCTTGCCCCCCCAAAGTGCCCGTGCAGTCCGGGATAAGTATGTGCAATATTTCACGGGTAGGGGAGCCATTCCTATGCCAGCAATTATGTAAATTCATTATTTTAAGAAAAAACATAAAGAAATCTGTTTAAGAAATGTTTGATGTCTTGCTTGTGTTTATTTTAGCTATCTCCTAGTTTTCCCTAGTGTACTACTTGTAGTGTCAAGTGTATTTTCATTATCAACTAACATCCATTTCACAGGTAACACCAAAACTAAACACAACAAACGTTCTAGGGAATTTGAGAAAAACAAGCCACACGTTGTCGTTTTTAAAAAAAATTACTTGGTGCATATTCACACACATGGTCTTAAAAAGAGGTGTATAATTTTTTATTTTTTTATTGCCATATAACATACCACAAAATACAACAATGTAAACCTCTAGGCAATATCTTAGACATTCTAATGTTTATTAAATTGTCTACCTGCCCATAATAAGATGGGGTGTTGTCACCCCTGGACAAGCCACAATTTGAAGATGGAAACAAAATTGTGTAGCGCTATGGCAAATTAATATCTATAGTGGTAGTTCCTCATGGGAACAAAGGAAATATAAATAAAGTAACAAATGCAATAAAGAAGTTCTCATGAAAGATAAAGTCCAATGGTTGTAAACACAAAGTCCATATATCTGTAGACACCACGTGCAAAATGAGGGAACTTGATTAGAATCCCATCGAGACAAATAGTGTAGTAAGTGATCACCGCCACCAGTGGTAGTAAATGGAGGCTTGAAATGATGTATGTCAATCAAGTCATAACAAGCTTCAAGTACCAGACAGGGTACACAAAGTAGCAATCACCAAAAAACTTGCTAGAAGTAATCAATCAGTGTATGATCATAAATGGATAACCTTGGATCTTTGCAGCTCAGCAAGGGGTTAAATAGTTGAAAGAAAATGGAAAGAGAAGGGCCACATAGTGTAAACCGGTATAAAACTGGGTATTTATTGTAAAAAGATAGCAAGTGCACTCACATGTATCTGGATAAAAACTTGTATATTCTATAGTATGAGGCGGCAGTGGAGGCGACCCTAACAATTTGAAGATGCACACAGTCTTTCTAGGGTTAAAAATTGGTATTTTCCTCCTGATCCCTATTGTCAACATGTGCTATCTGCCATCATGGGTGATCAATGGACGTGTTTTGTGGGTGCAACCCCTTCTTCCTTTCACCTACTTGAGTAGCGAGGAAGGGGTTGCACCCAGTTTACTTATTTTTTTAACACTTTTTCAAACAAGCCACAATTTGAACATGCACACAGTGGGTCAACATGTGCTATCTGTCATCTCAGGATATCTATGTCCGTGTTTTGTGGGTGCAACCCCTTCTTCCTTTCACCTACTAGTAGCGAGGAAGTGGTTGCACCACCAAAACACAGACATAGATATCCTGAGATGACAGATAGCACATGTTGACCCACTGTGTGCATGTTCAAATGTTGGCTTGTTTGAAAAAGTGTTAAAAAAATATGTAAACTGAAAAAAAGGTGGTTTTATTAGTTTCCCCCCAAGTCATCAATTATGCCCTTAAATGTTTGCTCAATAAAGGCCATTTTTTTATGATGTACATCTCCCTACTACACACCTTGATTTGGAGGAGGATGTTTTGGGCCCTCAAACGGGAGAATTAAGGACTTTCTTCAGCCACATGTTCATCCCCTAAACCAAAAACAACAAACAAAAGGTATTAGGAAATCTGGAGGCCTACATCTCTTATTACCTGAAGCTGTAGTGACAGATACTGACCTGTTGTGAGAATTTCCACTACGTCCTCCAGGTCTCCTTCCTCCACTTCTCCTTCCTCCACTTCTCCTTCCTCCACATCCTGAGGTCTGGGTTCCTGGTGAGGTGGTTGGTGAAGTCTGGGTGCCTGGCGAGGTGGTTGGTGAGGTTTGTGTTTCATGGGGTCTGATGAGGAGTGGTGTCCTCCCAGTCTTCTCTCCCCTATGAAAATTAAACTGTGCACTTAGCACACACATATTTGAGGGCAAAAATAGGAATATTAAACATTGCTTGGAAAACAGTGCCTCCCATCCGCCTTCCAACAAGAAGGGCCAGGAGGGATAGGAGTGTGAGCGAGGCAGCACTGTCCCTGATTAAAGAGGCACAGGCCACACTCCAGCAGCCTACAACCCCTGAAGAGGGCTATGGCACTCTAGTAATGGCCAAAATGAGCCAGATGTCCATGGACCAAAGCCTCATATTCGAGCCCCTCCTAATTAGTTTGCTCAATAAGGGGGTGAGGGCGACACTTACAGAGGACACAGTAATTTGTAGCCACAGCCATCCTCCTCAACCTGCTTCTTCTCAACCTCATCCTCCACCACCTTCTTCACCACCTTCTTCTCCTCCACCTTATTCTCCTCCACCTTCTTCTCCTCCACCTTCTTCTCCTCCACCTTCATCTCCTCCACCTTCATCTCCTCCACCTCCTCCTCCTCCACCTTCTTCTCCTCCTCCTGGCACAAGTACACCTCCAGAGGCACAGGCTCCAGGCAAGCGGAGATAGAAGGCTGCAGAGAAGGCTGCAGGGCAGGCTGCAGAGAAAGCAGCAAAGAAGGCTGCAGGGAAGGCAGCAAAGAAGACTGGAGGGAAGGCTACCAGCAGGACCAGAAAGTGATGACCTTGCATCAAGGTGGTCTGACAGAAGGCAGCCTGTTGTAGTACCACAAACTTGGGGCATGTATCTGACCTGCTGCTGTTCCTGACCTCTGGGAGTCCAGGACCAGATTGGGCTCCCTCCTGTATGTGCTTCTCAATGTCCCAATTTTAGTTTCCACACAGAGTTGCACAAATGGCAGCAGGTTCTCCAGTGCTGCCTTCTATTTATTTTATTTATGTTCTTTACCAGAATAAATGGTAATTTTTTTCTTTTCTTTTACAGTTCATACTTGTTTTTAATCAACCCAAACATTTAGCTTGTGAGTAGGCAGGTTAACTTTTAAAAAAATACAAAATGTCTAATTATAAAGGGACAGATCAGATAACACCAGACAATAATGTTAAAATTGTGACCACCGGGTGGCCCCACCCTCAGCTATATAACAGCTGTAATTCGACATCCAATTCACAATAGCAGGAAAATGTGACCGGCTCTCTATGAAGCCCGGTTCACATATCTCCGATGCGAATCTGGTGCAAATTTGCACAGGAGCCCTGTGTTTCTTTTGGTCCTTTTCAGGTCCAAATTCAGCATAAAATTTGGGCTGAAATCATACCTGAAATGGTGAACCAGGACACACAGGACCCCTGCTGGGAGCCGCATTGGCATCCAGTGTAAACCGAGCCTAAGGAAAATTGCATATATAATACCATCTAGTTCCTCCAAGATTGTTTTTAAGGGGCTTAACACTCTCAGAAATTATTTGCTATACAAAATACATTCCAAAACATATTTTGTATAACGATTGTGATTTACTTGCATTGTATAGTTCTGCGTAATATGTCTGAAAAATAATAATTTTAATACCAATTATTATTTAGTAGTAAATAACAATAATGAATACTACTACTATTACTACTACTAATAATAATAGTAATAATAATAATAATAATAATAATAATAATAATAATAATAATAATAATACTTAAAATAATAATAATAATAATAATAATAATAATAATAATAATAATAATAATAATAATAATAAAATACTACTACTAATAATAGTAGTAGTAATAATAAGACGTATTATTATTATTATTATTATTATTATTATTATTATTATTATTATTATTATTATTATTTTTATTAGTAGTAGTAGTAGTAGTAGTAGTGTTAGTATTATAATATACTACCACTACTGCTACTACTACTACTATTACTACTCCTACTACTACTACTACAGTACTACTACTACTACTACTACTAATAATAATAATAATAATAATAATAATAATAATAATAATAATAATAATAATAATAATAATAATAATACAACTTATTATTATTATTATTATTATTATTATTATTATTATTATTAGTAGTAGTAGTAGTAGTAGTAGTAGTAGTAGTAGTATTATTAGTATTATTATTATACTATATTAAAACACACAATTTAATAGATTGTGATGTAAAACAAATATATTTATGATCAAATATAATGTTAAATAATAGGATTTGCTTTTAACAATAACACCAAGAATTTTGTAATTTTTTTAATGTGTTAAATCCTAAACTAGCATTTCTTTCTTTAGATAAACAAGAGAATAGATGCATTGGGAATATTTGTACAAGATAATGACTGGATAAGTCATACAAAACCCCCGGCACTCTATGAAGGTGTAAATTTAGACAAAAGATAATTTGCAATGAACAGTTCATTAGAAAATAATAGAGCCCACCAGTCTCATTTCTGGGAATACCTGTCTGCAGGTGTTTTGAAATGTCATGAAAAGAACTAAAATAATGTTAAAGATTCCTCAGATGATTAATTTAATGCCTTAGGATAAAACAAAATTAAATGATGCCAAGAAACCAACACTGATTAACCACAGTACAATTATGATTAACTAAGGCATTGTTAAAGATTCCTCAAATGATTAATTAAATTCCTGAGAATAAAACAGAATTAAATGATGACAAGTTACAAACATTGATTAACCACAGTACAATTATGATTACCCAATGTAATGTTAACGATTCCTCAAATGATTAATTAGATTCTTTAGAACAAAACAGAATTAAATTATGACAAGTTACCAAAAATGTAAAAATGTAATAGGCAATATTTACACAATATTATCAATACCATTGCTTTGTGTATAATCGTAGTTATTCTGTTTGTTTAATTTACAGAATAAACATAATTCTGTTCAGTAACATTAGTGTAATATTGTCAAATAATAATTCTTAAATCCAATAAAAGTTTATTGAGTTGTTCAAGTTGAACATCGAAAAACAACTTATATCATTATTCATTTTAACTATAAACTTATAATGTAAATCATTGCTTATAACTACTGTATGTAATGTTTTCACAGGGAATCTTTTAAATCACATCTAAAGCATGAGACTGACATACATTTAGTTAACTGGTGATTTTCAAACATGCATAAGAAGAAAGGAATTAACATAAAAACAAAAACAAAAAAAAACAAGCTCTTGCATTTTAGGAAGCTGTATAAGGAAAAAATATGTTTTTACAATCCACAATAAAATATGTTAACACTCATTTTAAGTGTGCACACCCTAAAGAACAGAGTAATTTGTACATTTTTGCTATGGGATCATTGCTTCAGCAATAACTTTGTCATTACTTAAAGGAGTTGTAAAGGAAAAAAATTGTTTAATAGAAAAAAGGTGGAGTTGCGCTAACAAATATAATAATGGTGTGTATCCCGTAATCAAGGGAATAGATCAAAACATTTTTTATCCAGTGATAAAAAAGAAAAAAATATTTTTCTCAATGATGAAAACTAAAAAGTCTTAACAAAAAATGTGATCAAAAAAATCATAAGTCATTCGTGTAAGTAAACAGGAACATAAGTGATTTGTTCAAAGATGGTGGAAAAGTCTGGAAAAAAAATCAAACGGTGAACATGGATCCCAAATATCTGGTATTGATGACCCTTACCAGATAGATTGATCCTTAAGGATCAGGCCAAGCAAGCAGCCACACACCTGGACTGCACAGGGGATCGGAGTCCTTAGGATCCTCACAATAGGTTCTCCAGCAGAATTTCCAAGAAAAAACAAATATACAAAAAATAGTGTGATACTGTATGGGACACTTAATGGTAAATATCACCCAGTGACTGGCAGACCAACAGTGAAACAAAGAGACCACCACCACAGTACACACTGCTCCTTACCAGAGCCCTAGGGATGGCTAGCGCAAACAGTACAAGAGATGTGTGCAGCAGGATAGGGACTTGTTCACGGGGTCATATACCCCGTGAACAAGTCTGATTGGACGAAACGTTGGGAGGAGGCGTGCTGACGTCACCGCGAGAGAGGAATTCGTTCCATTACCGGCCGGAATTGTTTTATGCTGTTTTATCACAACTATGCTGTAAGTGCATTACTTTTTACCTAATAAATCTTAAAATGATGTCACACTTTTGTGAGTTCTCTTCCACATGTGTATACACCATCTGAACATTCGTTTGAGGATCGATCTGACCATTCCCTATCCTGCTGCACACATCTCTTGTACTGTTTGCGCTAGCCATCCCAAGGGCTCTGGTAAGGAGCAGTGTGTACTGTGGTGGTGGTCTCTTTGTTTCACTGTTGGTCTGCCAGTCACTGGGTGATATTTACCATTAAGTGTCCCATACAGTATCACACTATTTTTTGTATATTTGTTTTTTCTTGGAAATTCTGCTGGAGAACCTATTGTGAGGATCCTAAGGACTCCGATCCCCTGTGCAGTCCAGGTGTGTGGCTGCTTGCTTGGCCTGATCCTTAAGGATCAATCTATCTGGTAAGGGTCATCAATACCAGATATTTGGGATCCATGTTCACCGTTTGATTTTTTTTCCAGACTTTTCCACCATCTTTGAACAAATCACTTATGTTCCTGTTTACTTACACGAATGACTTATGATTTTTTTGATCACATTTTTTGTTAAGACTTTTTAGTTTTCATCATTGAGAAAAATAATTTTTTCTTTTTTATCACTGGATACATTTTTTTTTTATCTATTCCCTTGATTACGGGATACACACCATTATTATATTTGTTAGCGCAACTCCACCTTTTTTGTATTGTTCATTTTTGTTTGTATAAACATTTGAGTTTGCGGCTATGTATATGTTTACTTGATAAGCGCACTTTTTCTTCCTTTTGAAAAAAATTGTTTGCCTAAAATTATTGTCTGCAAGGTAGACAGACAAAATAGTGTAACAGTTCTGTTAAAAAAACGAGTAAATACCTATTAAATTCCTTTATCTATATCACCTTTGAGATTCTAGTTTCTGTTCTCTCATTCACTTCCTGGTTTGCGGCGCTCATTCATGTAAGAACTACATTTCCCAGTATGCATTGCACCACGCCCAGTTATTCACACCTCATTTAAGTCTCTAACACGTAGAGAGCGTCCTGCCGGACGGATGTAGTTCCCAGGAGGGGGCGAGCACGTCACTGATCACCGCAGTAAAGCCTCCCTTCACTCTCATGGGGGCAGATCTGTTGCAGCCTTTTTTTTTGGTTCATCGGGCGGCATGACAGAAGATGAATGGACATCATTGGACATTTTTATTTAATTTTTTTTTAATAAAGGACTTGTCCCGAAGTGTCTCCTTGTTAAAGGGGGCTTTCAGATTCTGATAAGCCCCCTGTCCGCAGACCCCCACAAACACTGGGCAAGGGTTGTGGGGATGAGGCCCTTGTCTCCATCATTATGAGGGCACAGAGCCCACCTTCCCCAAAGCACCCATACCCCCATGTTGAGGACATATATACAGGTCATTCTCAAAAAATTAGCATATTGTGATAAAGTTCATTCTTTTCTGTAATGTACTGATAAACATTAGACGTTCATATATTTTAGATTCATTACACACAACTGAAGTAGTTCAAGCCTTTTTATTGTTTTAATATTGATGATTTTGGCATACAGCTCATGAAAACCCCAAATTCCTATCTAAAAAAATTAGCATATTTCATCCGACCAATAAAAGAAAAGTGTTTTTAATAAAAAAAAGTCAACCTTCAAATAATTATGTTCAGTTATGCACTCAATACTTGGTCGGGAATCCTTTTGCAGAAATGACTGCTTCAATGCGGCGTGGCATGGAGGCAATCAGCCTGTGGCACTGCTGAGGTGTTATGGAGGCCCAGGATGCTTCGGTAGCAGCCTTAAGCTCATCCAGAGTGTTGGGTCTTGCGTCTCTCAACTTTCTCTTCCCAATATCCCACAGATTCTCTATGGGGTTCAGGTCAGGAGAGTTGGCAGGCCAATTGAGCACAGTAATACCATGGTCAGTAAACCATTTTCCAGTGGTTTTGGCACTGTGAGCAGGTGCCAGGTCGTGCTGAAAAATGAAATCTTCATCTCCATAAAGCTTTTCAGCAGATGGAAGCATGAAGTGCTCCAAAATCTCCTGATAGCTAGCTGCATTCACCCTGCCCATGATAAAACACAGTGGACCAACTCCAGCAGCTGACATGGCACCCCAAACCATCACTGACTGTGGGTACTTGACACTGGACTTCAGGCATTTTGGCATTTCCCTCTCCCCAGTCTTCCTCCAGACTCTGGCACCTTGATTACCGAATGACATGCAAAATTAGCTTTCATCCGAAAAAAGTACTTTGGACCACTGAGCAACAGTCCAGTGTTGCTTCTCTGTAGCCCAGGTCAGGCGCTTCTGCCGCTGTTTCTGGTTCAAAAGTGGCTTGACCTGGGGAATGCGGCACCTGTAGCCCATTTCCTGCACACGCCTGTACACAGTGGCTCTGGATGTTTCTACTCCAGACTCAGCCCGCTGCTTCCGCAGGTCCCCCAAGGTCTGGAATCGGTCCTTCTCCACAATCTTCCTCAGGGTCCGGTCACCTCTTCTCGTTGTGCAGCGTTTTCTGCCACACTTTTTCCTTCCCACAGACTTCCCACTGAGGTGCCTTGATACAGCACTCTGGGAACAGCCTATTCGTTCAGAAATTTATTTCTGTGTCTTACCCTCTTGCTTGAGGGTGTCAATGATGGCCTTCTGGACAGCAGTCAGGTCGGCAGTCTTACCCATGATTGCAGTTTGGAGTAATGAACCAGGCTGGGAGTTTTTAAAAGCCTCATGAATCTTTTGCAGGTGTTTAGAGTTAATTAGTTGATTCAGATGATTAGGTTAAGAGCTTGTTTAGAGAACCTTTTCATGATATGCTAATTTTTTGAGATAGGAATTTGGGGTTTTCATGAGCTGTATGCCAAAATCATCAATATTAAAACAATAAAAAGGCTTGAACTACTTCCGTTGTGTGTAATGAATCTAAAATATATGAAAGTCTAATGCCGCGTACACACCATCACTTTATGTGATGAAAAAAAATGACGTTTTTAAAAACGTCACTTTAATTGACTGTGTGTGGGGGAAAACGTTGTTTTATGTCTTGTAAAAAACGACCAAAAAAAATTGAAGCATGCTTCAATTTTATGTGTCGTTTTTCAAAAGTGCACTTTTTACTTCACAGAAAGTGTAGCAAAAAACGTTGTTTTCTAAGACGTTTTTTCATCCACGCATGCCCAGAAGCTACTTATGAAGCAAGCTTCAATGGTAAAACGTGGTGGAACGTAACCTCACTTTGCAAGATCATTGTGAGAAAACGATGGTGTGTAGGCAACTTCGTCTTTGAAAATTGAAGTTTCAAAAACGTCATTTTTTACTTCACAGAAAGTGTCATTTTTTTTCATCACATAAAGTGATGGTGTGTATGGGGCATAATGTTTATCAGTACATTACAGAAAATAATGAACTTTATCACAATATGCTAATTTTTTGAGAATGACCTGTATGTATATCTGTGTGTATGACTGTGTGTCCCAAGCGTGTCACGATCCTACGGGGTAAAATGACCGCACCAGCCACGCAGACTCTGGCTGGAAAAAGCGCCCAGAGGCGATTCAGTTCGCATGAGTTGCGCTATACAAGTCATTCATTCATTCATTCATTCATGTGGCCTGGTACGGTTCAGGAGGGGTTGCTCTCTCATCCCTCCTCTTTTCCTGTGGCCTGCCAGGTTGCATACTCGGATAAGGGTCTGGTATGGATTTTGGGGGTACCCCTACGCCTTTATTCTATTTAGTGTAGGGTTCCCCTTAGTATCCATACCAGACCTAAAGGGCCTGGTAATGGACTGGGGGGGGGGACCCATGGCATTTTTTTTTCAATGAGTTTTATCTGTATTGCTGAGACCTGACAATTCATTACAGCCACAATCAGTTTTTAATTACTGTTCTTCCTTTAGAAAAATGTGCCACTTTACCGACACCCCCCAGCCATGATATCTAAAGGAATATTTAATTTGTATTGTTTCACTTTAGGCATTATTAAAATCACTGCTCCCAGAAAAACTGACATTTTTAAAACTTTTTTTGCATTGATACATGTCCCCCTGGGGCAGGACCTGGGTCCCCAAACACTTTTTATGACAATACCATGCATATAAGCCTTTAAAATTAGCACTTTTGATTTTTCATGTATGTGTCCCATAGACTTTAACGGTGTTCACGTGATTGAACACATTTTTTGACTGTTCGCAAATTCTGGTGCGAACCGAACCGGTGGGGTGTTTGGCTCAGCCGCCTTAGGCCTCTTACACACGGGCAAGAATCTTGTCAGGAAAAAAACACAGACCTTTCAAAAGAACCGCGGTTCTCTTGAAAGACAAGAACGCTGTGACGTCATTGCGTACGACGAGCATGCGCTCGTCATATTCGATGCCGTCGTCGCCATCTTGCTTCACTCTACCTATGCCTGAAAGAGGCAGATCGCTTCTTGCAACTGTATCTGCTTCTGCAGGTGCACTACACACCAGCAAGGCTGTTTCACATGGACATGAGGGAAAGCCCTACATGTACTAGATGCAGCAGGGACCGGGGGGGACTTGATACATCTTATGTGGCGCTGTCCAAAGCTGCACCAATATTGGCAGGGTGTTATCATTACTAGTAACCAGGTGTTCAGGTCCATGTACTTCACCTGAGGATCCCATAGGCCATAGCTCGGGATTCTATGCAATATTTGTTTTCCTGCCTGCAAATGCCTTTGCCTCCAAACTCTTTTAAAAGTCTATGTGTGCATGGACATATAGGCTAAATTTGAATTATGTGCAGATTTTTATGGATATTTTTTGTAGGCTGTCGTTTCTGTAGAGCTCATCTACTCATCATTCTCCTGAAGAAGACAATAGTTCAATAGTTGAAACATGTTGCGGCACTGTTCAAAAATAGGGGCTTTTGTGACCTTCTTGTGTGGATTGATGATCTCAATGCTTGTTAATATTTATTGTGACTGTTGTCTAATAATTAGAAGTATACAGTAAAACCTTGGTTTGAGAGTAACTTGGTATGAGAGCGTTTTGAAAGACAAGCAACATGTTTTAATAAATTTTGACTTGATATACAAGCAATGTCTTTATATACAAGTAGCGCCACGTCACAACTAAGTATAAAAAAGAAGAGTGGTGCCTCTAATGCCTCGTACACACGGGCAAACATGTACGATGAAAACGGTCCGCCGGACCGTTTTCAGCGGACATGCCCGCCCGTAGATTTCTGTATGATGGCTGTACACACCATCATACAGAAATCCGTGTGTACACGATACATGGTGATGAGGCCGCGCCGTCACCGCAACGATGACGCGGCGACGTGCGCGGCCCTGGAAGTTCAATGCTTCCACGCATGCGTCGAAGTCATTTGACACATGCGAGGGATGGCGGCCGCTCGGACATGTGCGGTAAGTCTGTACAGATGACCGAACATGTCCGACGGACAGGATTCCAGCGGGCATGTTTCTAAGCAAGTTTAGAAACATTTGTCCGCTCGAAAACGGTCTGGCGGGCAAATGTACGCTGGAATCCTGTCCGATCGGCCGTACACACGACCGAACATGTCTGCTGAAACTGGTCCGCGGACCAGCTTCAGCAGACATGTTCGGTCGTGTGTACGGGGCCTAAGTGTAGCAATAATGTTACATTCCATGAAGACACCAGATGCCTCTTGGAGCAAAAAATGTTCAGTGTGCATAAGGCCTTAGTCAGCTAAGCTGTGTATCTGCTACTACGTAAGTTCAAACTCTTCCCTGTATTCCACAAAAAAAAACTGGGAATTGGCAGACCCAAAGGCTGGACAGAGCCTTTGGGCACATTTGCGCATATGCTATAATGGTGGTGCTGAGGTGGGGGAAGAGTCACCTGGGAGATGGACTGAAGTTCCACTTTAAGCTGGCTACACACAAACATAATTGTGTTTAACATTTTTCATTTTAAGGGCATTAATTCAATTTTCTAATCATTAGTGGTATTAAATCAATGTTTACTTTCAGCCATAGTGACAGGAAAATTCAAAGGAGCAAGGTGGACATTTTTTCTCAAATGAACAGATTTATAACAGTGTGCTTTTTAATTGGGAAATCACATTCATCCCAAAATTATTTGTTAACTGCTTCCCGTTCAACCTACAGCATAGTCAAATGACGGCCGAGAATGAGCGCTGCCATTCTGGGTGGACATCTTATGACCACCTCCCAGGATTGCACCTCATGTGCATTCCATGGACTGTGCTGCAGCACGATTTGTCACCCGCTGTGTCCACTGGATGACAAATGAGTGTACTGGGCCGCTACTAGTACCTTGTGATTGCTGTAACCAATCACCAGTCTTGTGATGGTGCCGTCAGCTCCTCTGACAGTGTTAGAGTGGCTCCTGGTTGGCTGTCCAGGCTTGACAACCACCGCCCTGTCCTTGTAGATGGCTCGTCCCAGCCGCAATTCCTGATGAATGTCCTGTAACTGGTTCCAAGCCTCCTCATTGTGAAATTCCCACCATGGATGGGATGTTCATGTAGTCCCACACCATGTTATCCTCCCACTGTGCACAAGAGTCCTCTATGAGGTCAATAATGTCTTGGGGGACATATGGGTAATCCAACCCCCACTTGAGTGCTGTCCTCCGCTGCACTTCTCACTGGAATCTGAGATACCTCGGCAGTTCCCTAGGCTTGCCTTTCCCAGGGAGAACACAGGACTTGGGTGACCTCACTACTCACGGTCTGCGCTCAGCACATTTGGCCTGGGTCATGGAGGGTTGGTTCTGGAACTGCTGCTGAACACATATAGGGGTCTGCATGGATCCTTTGGCTCTTTCAGCTTACTCTAGCCCCTCAAGCATTTCTGGCAGTACGTCCACCCCTTCCTAGTTGTCTCCCCACTCCCATTCCACCTCAGAACTGCTGAGATGTCCACTCTTCCCTGTTATCATCTATGGGTGACCGCACATAACACAGTTCTCACTAAATAGCAAGTTTTTAGCACAAGTGTCCATCCCAACCACGGTTGGGGAAACTGGCTATGCAATGAAACACTGGCTCGGCAGAAACTTTTGCAGATTGCCATGGACAAGGCAATCTGCAACACATTCACAGTTTGGCAGAGCACATAACTCTGTTTCCCAATTTTAACCCCCTCAGTGGTCCTAGTAGCACAGTCACAATAAAGAAGAATAGGCTGAACACCACAATGTCATCAAAAATCTTTGTTCCGGCATCACAAAGTAACACCACAAGACCAGATGCCTGGTTTACCAGGCATCTGGTCTTGTGGTGTCACATTGGGATGTTGGATTAAAGATTTTCAATGACATTGTGGTGTGCAGCCTGTTCTTCTTTTTTGTGCATTGTATCTGGAGGAGAGCCAAGGCGTGCACCCACTTTCCATCAGTCTTCTCTAGCTCATGTGGAGCGGCAAGTCTTCTTTGTTCTACTAGCAGATCACAGTTCTCTGGCTCAAAGAACTCCAGTTTCTAGGAGCAATGGCCATGCATGTTGCTGTGGGCAATATCCCGGACACACCCCCAAATGTAGGGACTGCTGATCAACCTGGATCCCCCCACTCCTGCACAGCCAGGCACAACTAATTTTCACAGACACTACAGAGTCAGAGGAGAGTTTTTCTATTTGGTATTTATTGAGGGTTAATAACTTGGATAGAGATGAGAAGTTATGGGATGCCCACTTTACTTTAGCAAAAAGTTCAACAACGACTTCTTGAGTATTTACCACCTACTTATACAGGTAACAAAGGTTCTAAACAATGTGTTCATGACAGGATAACTTTAAAGTGTATATCTACTATTGTAGTCAAAAAGAAATCCCTACTATATATGTGTTATGTGTTCCTATTTGCAGCACATGTTTTAAATATATCCCTACATTTGGATGTTTCTGAGCAGAATGTGTCATGGCTGACTGCAAGCATTTCTTAGCTAGCTCAGTGTGATCTGTCTGGGCTGGGAACTGACTGAGTCCAATTCCTTTTAACATACAATACAAATGCCAAGCTCCTACGGTAAACACAGCTTCTCAGCCCCCTCATATCAAAGAGAACCCAGTAGAATTTCTCCTTGTTGGAAGTTCCAATAAAGAGCATCTGGAAATAAAGGTGGCATATTTGTTTTGAGTTTTGAAATGTAATAAATATGGAATGGATATTAGCCTAACTTGGATGCAAAAATGGAAATATAAATTCAAATTCAATAATAACATTGATATTCTAAACTTTTTTAATATGCATTATATAGCCCAAAGCATTTTTGATGTCTTTATTCCTCAAACTGTATATAAAAGGGTTTAAAAAAGGAGTAAACACTGTGTACATCAAAGTCAGTATCTTACTGATCATCTGTGACTTCCCTTCATTTGGAAGAACATACATGGAGATTAGAGTCCCGTAAAATATGGACACAACTGTCAGATGGGAGCTGCAAGTAGAAAAGGATTTCAGTCTCCCTGAAACAGAGGAAATCTTTAATATGGTTAAAGCAATGTAGATATATGAAAGGACTATCAAGAGGAATGGCAACACTGTGACAGCAGTACTAAGCAAGGTGGACTCCTTCTGAACGATGGATGTGTCTGAGCAAGAAAGTTTCACCACAGGAGCGAAATCACAGAACAATTGATCAATAGTATTTGGCCCACAGAATTCTAATGAACACACACCATATATTAGAAAAGATGCTACAGAATAACTTAACAGCCAGGCCACAAAAACAAAAGTAATACAAAGTTCTTGGCTCATAATGGAGACATAATGCAGAGGATAACAGATGGCTAGATAGCGGTCATAGGACATCACCATCAGAATAAAACATTCAAATGTTCCTGATGCAATAAAGAAATAAAGCTGTGTGATGCATCCAGGAAAAGATATGGATGGTTGCTCATTTAGGACAATATTAAGCATGTTCGGGGCAATATCAGTAATCAATATGATGTCAGATACAGACAGCTGGACAAGGAAGAAGTACATGGGAGAATGGAGGGATTTGCTGTAGGATACCAATGTGATGATCAGGAGGTTTCCACATATTGTCACACAATATATAATGAGGATGAAGGAGAAGACCAAAAGGTTAAATTTGGCCATATTGGGGAATCCCAAAAAGAACATTGTTGTAATATTACTCCTAGATATGATCTGTGTAAGAATATAAGTATAATATGATAATGTACATATAAACTTACATTTCACAATTTGTTGATGGTATATAAATCAATCAGTTGAGTTGTGATAGTTTCGAACAAAAAGAGAAGGAATATATTCCTATAGGGACCTTTTAATGTTGATACCTGTCTAAAGCCCCATACACACCGTAGGACTTTTTGACAACAAACTTCAAAATGAAGTGTACGCTCCATCGGACAAACTTTTTCATCGGACAAAAGTTCTCTCTGCAAACGGACACACTTTTCGGCAACAAAAGTCCTACGGTGCAAAGTCCTATCGTGTTTACAGAAATCCATCGGACTTTTGTCCGAAGTACAAATACGCATGGCCAGAACCAATGTTAACTGCTTGCTGACCAGCCGCCGCTGTTCTACGGCAGCAGGTCGGTTCTGCTGGGCGAGAGCACATACCGTATTTATCGGGGTATTGCGCGCTCCGGCCTATAGCGCGCACCCCTAAAGTGGACCCGACATTCCTGTAAAAAAAGATTTTTGTACTTACAGTTTTGGTGTCTTGCACGGCGTCCATCGGCGGCCTCGTCTGGTCCAGCGTCCGTCTGCGGCTTCGGGTGTCCTCTTCATCGGGTCCGGCGTCCTTCTGCGGCGTCCTCCCCGCTTGATTACCACACCGAGTTTGAATACTGCGCATATACCGAGTGCAGTACACTCGTGTATAGTCGGGCAGGCTCGGCTACTCTCGCGCTCACGTCCTGTACGTCCAGGACGTGAGCGCGAGAGGAGCCGAGCCTGCCCGACTATACACGAGTGTACTGCGCTGGGTATATGCCAGCGCAGTATTCAAACTCGGCACGGGAAAGCGGGTATCGGCGTATATATTGCGCACCCACGATTGTGCCCTGATTTTCAATGTATGAACAGAAGATCAGTCATGTCAGTCCACCCCCCTACAGTTAGAACACACCCAGGGAACATACTTAACCCCTTCCCCGCCCCCTAGTGTTAACTCCTTCACTGCCAGTGGCATTTTTATAGTAATCCAATGCATTTGTATAGCACTGATCGCTATAAAAATGCCAATGGTCCCAAAAATGTGTCAAAAGTGTCCAAAGTTCCCGCCATAATGTCACAGTGCCGAAAAAAAAAACGCTGATCGCCGCCATTACTAGTAAAAAAAAAATATTAATAAAAATACCATAAAAATATCCCCTATTTTGTAAACGCTATAACTTTTGCGCAAACCAATCAATAAACGCTTATTGCGATTTTTTTCCGAAAAATATGTAGAAGAATACGTATCGGCCTAAACTGAGGAATTTTTTTTTTTCATATTTTTGGGGGATATTTATTATAGCAAAAAGTAAAAAAATATTATTTTTTTTCAAAATTGTCGCTCTATTTTTGTCTATAGCGCAAAAACTAAAATCCGCAGAGGTGATCAAATTTCCACCAAAAGAAAGCTCTATTTGTGGGGGGAAAAAGGACGCCAATTTTGTTTGGGAGCCACGTTGCACGACTCCCGCAATTGTCAGTTAAAGCGAACCAGTGCCGAATCGCAAAAAGTCCTCTGGTCTTTGACCAGCAATATGGTCCGGGGGTTAAGTGGTTAAAATCAACCAACAATAGCAAAAGTTGACCAAAGGGTGGCGGTAAAGAGCAGAAAAACCATGTGAAGTTGGAAAAGTTTTGGGAAAGTTTGCAGAAAAGTCCTGCCGTGTGTATGCTATGGGCGTGCCCGGCCAGCTCCCTTCGGACAAAAATCCACGGAAATGTTTGTTTGAAGTCCGACTGTGTTTATGAAGCTTAAGAGGGCATTTGCCTAATTTTGGAAAGGATTTATTTTAACATCATATTGCATCAACAGGACAAGAAGCAAAGGAAAATCTAACCAATTGGACACAGCTGGCAAACAATAAAAAAAAATACAGACATGGGGTTTTATAACGGCTCCCTACTCTATCCAACATTTAAAAAAAGTTTAGATTTAAATATACTTAAAGATTTGTGAAGACCTCTAAAAACATGCATGACAATTATGTCTTGTTTCTTTGAACTGTTTAATCTCCCTGGCGGTATTCCCGAGTCTGGCTCGGGGTGAAATTTCAGTACTATTAGCGATATCCCTGAGCTTGGGATCGCATTGCAGTATCCAGGCGGAGTTTACTTACCTTGTCCCCTGGATCCTGCGATGTCTCCCCGCTTAAATCAAACAGTACTCTGAGTGCCGCCGAGCTCTGTTCCCTGCGACGTTGCTACACACAGTGGCGCCAAATTCAAAAAAAGTAAAAACACATTACAGATTTCAGTACTGTATAAAATAATTACACATCCCCTTTGTCCCTAGTGGTCTGCCCAGTGTCCTTCATGCACTTTTTTATTATAAATACTGTTCTTTCTGCCTGGAAACTGTAGATTGTCCATAGCAAGCAAAAAGTGTCCCTTTATGTCAAAAGTGGTTTTAGACCAGCTAGAAAACAGTGATAATAAATTTGAACTTTATTGAACTTTTGAATGATCAGAAAACATATAAAAAAATTGTTGAACGATCCAACTGCACCATATAGGGATCAACTCAATCTGTTGGTGGAATGGGGATTTAGAAATCATGCCTTAAATCCAAAAGAAAGGAGATACCCTAATCCCACTTCAAGTAGAATCCCGGTAATATATACATTACCAACAATTCATAAACATGCAGAATTCCCACCAGCATGACCAATTGAGAATGGTAGAGGATCGATCAGCGCGAGACTTGGAGAGTATCTTGATAAATTTCTCCAGTCAAGTGTGATTACCCATTGAGAACGTCTGTTAATGACGAAACGTCGTCTGGGAAGGCGCACACTGACGTCACCGTGTTCCATCTGAAGGAGGAAGGGCTCCTATTGCTGGCCAGCATACATACACGCTTTTAATCATGAGATGTTTGTAAGTACATGTCTTATGCATTTTTATTAAATATTTCGTACGGTATCACGCTATGGTCCATTTTTATTTATATACCGAGGATATGTTCAATCATCGATGTGGTGCAATTTGAGATCTGCTCCCTAGATCCCTCCCCAGTCTGATGCTAATCTGATGTGGAGCCCATTGAATAGAATCTGTCTACATGCCTAATGTTTGGGTGGTTCTGGTAAGCGGCTTTCAGTTTGGTGGTGGTGTGTTCACACTGAAGTTTTGCTGACACATGGTGGTGCTGCTACAAACTTTTTATTGGACTGAATGTCCTTTTATTCATATTATCTGTTATCATTGCTTTTTACCAGCCTGATATCTGGTTTCCTACTTGGCGCAGTTTACTTTTATATTGGAATTTATATGCTTATCACATTTCTTCTGCTGCCTTGACGCATATATATTTAGAACGTTTTTGACAAGCGCAGTTTTTTCTCCCAAGTGTGATTACTACAAGAGCATATTTAAAAGACACTACTGACTTGCTGTGGTTGCTGGATGGGGTCAGACTCAATTCGGATTTGACCACTTATCTAGTAACCACAGATGTGTGCTCCTTATACACCATCATACAACATGATGACGCACTTTTGGCATTGAACTGGGCCTTAAGCAAACAAGAGGATATTCCTCACGTACGTATCATGACCAGTTCTATTCGCAGCAGGTTGGCGTGGCTATGGGAGCAAAATTTGCCCCTAGCCTCGCCAACCTGTTCATGTCTGAGTGGGAGGACAGACATGTCTTCAACCAATGCAGACCAGAGTTGAAATTATACCGTTGATTTATTGATGATATTTTGTTCATATGGGAGGGCTCCGAAGAGTCAGTCTTGGAGTTTTTGAACTGATCGTGTGTACGCGGCATAAAAGTAATGACAGCGACAATTCTGCAACTGATCAAATTTCTGTGTTTTTGATTTGATTACATTATTGAATAATTTTTATTATTATTATTATATTATTTGTTATAATTATTTATAGTTATTTATTATATTATAATTTATGATTTTGTGTTTCAAACGTTATCATACCCAGGATGTCTACTAGACTCTTGTTTGGACAGATTTAAGTAAGTTATTCCTAAGGCCGGGTACACACGGACAAACATGTATGGTGAAAGCGGTCCGTCGGACCGTTTTCACCATACATGTCTGCCAGAGGGCTTCTGTACGATGGTTGTACACACCATCGTACAGAAGTCCGCGCGTAAACAATACGCGGGGCGTGTCCGCGGTGTCGCCGCGTCGATGACGCGGTGTCGCCGCAACAATGACGCGGCGACGTGGGCGGCCCGCCTTTAAAATGCTTCCACGCATGCGTCGAAGTCATTTTTTTTTTTAACTGCGCATGCTCCGTCCGTGTGGGTATCCCAGTGCGCATGCTCGAAATGAAACCGGAACCAGCCAATGCTTAAGACGGTGATGTCATTCTACGCAAATCCCTATTCGCGAACGACTTACGCAAACGACATAAAAAATTCAAAATGCGAGGCGGAAACGACGGCCATACTTAACATTGAGTACACCTCATAATAGCAGGTTTAACTATACGCCGGAAAAAGCCGAATGCAAACGACGTAAAAAAATGCGCCGGACGGACGTACGTTCGTGGATCGCCATAACTAGCTAATTTGCATACTTGACGCGGAATTCAATGGAAATGCCACCTAGCGGCCGCCGAAAAATTGCACCTAAGATCCGATGGCGTAGGACGTACGCCTGTCCGATCCATCCAAGATGCCGTCGTATCTTGTTTTGTAGATACAAAACAAAGATACGACGCGCATAATTTGAAATTACGGGGCGTATCAATAGATACGCCGGCGTAATTGTTCTGTGGATCTGGCACTTCTTCTTTACCTGAACTTTATAATTTTGGATTTCCATCACTTTCAATCTTAGGGACAAGGGTCACCAGGACAAATCGTGTGAGTGAACCTCTCCAGAGGGAACACAGACAGCATTAAAAACCAGACAGTGGTTCTACAACTTCTTTCATCTATCCAAAACTAGAAGAAAATTTTTTTGGCTCTATATACGTATACTAAATGAATGTAAGAATGAGAGGCAAAAAGATAAAATGACAATATATTAAATAAATGTATTGCACTGTGGAGCTAAGCAGTAGCTTAAAAAGCTTCTACATCAGTTATGTGTGATCTGTGTACAACCCTGGTAAATAAATAGGAAATCATTATTTAAAGAGTCTCAATAATTCCACAGAGAGCAAAGTAGATCTCTGCTGATTACACACGTGACTAATACAATTAGAATTTGTTTATATTTCCTATAAAACATATTCAATTAAAAATGATGCATGCAATAGATTAATAAAAAAAATAAGATAAACTAAACTTATTTGAGGGTACTTGGAACCCCCAAACATTATATATATATATATATATATATATATATATATATATATATATATATATATATATATATATATATATATATATATATATATATATACTGTACAGACCAAAAGTTTGGACACACCTTCTCATTCAAAGAGTTTTCTTTATTTTCATGACTATGAAAATTGTAGATTCCCACTGAAGGCATAAAAACTATGAATTAACACATGTGGAAATTATACATAACAAAAAAGTGTGAAACAACTGAAAATATATTTCATATTCTAGGTTCTTCAAAGTAGCCACCTTTTGCAGCAGACACATCTCTAGAACTGTTAAGAGGAGACTGTGTGAATCAGGCCTTCATGGTAGAATATCTGCTAGGAAACCACTGCTAAAGAAAGGCAACAAGCAGAAGAGACTTGTTTTGGGCTAAAGAACACAAGGAATGGACATTAGACCAGTGGGGACAAGTGAAACCAGTGAGGACAAGGTGGCCACCACTCATCTCTATGCCCTGGAGGACTGGAGTGACATCTGAGGTCACTTCTGGTTCCCGAGTCATAGTAAATCATATTTTTCATTTTAAAGCAAAAGTAAAAAAAATATTTATTTTGCTTTTAATTAAAGAGTAAATGAGAGATTTGGGGTCTTTTTGACTTTAGATCTTTCAATAAGGAGGACCTGTCATTCTTATTTTTATTACAAGGGATGTTTACATTCCAAGTGATCAAACAATAATTGTTTGCAGTAATATCTCGCATTTGTCATTTGAACACTGTTTAAAATATGCTTGCGCGACTTACATATGTGCTTGTTTCTGCACGTGAGCGCACAGGGATGGAGTGCTTTAAATATTTTTTTTTATTTTTTTTACTTTTTATTTTTTTATTTTTACACTGTCTCTTTATTGTTTGATCACTTGGAATGTAAACATCCCTTGTAATAAAAATAAGAATGACAGGTCCTCCTTATTGAAAGATCTGAAGTCAAAAAGACCCCAAATCTCTCATTTACTCTTTAAAAGCAAAATAAATACATTTTTTACTTTTGCTTTAAAATGAAAAATATGATTTACTATGACTCGGGAACCAGAAGTGACCTCAGACGTCACTCCAGTCCTCCAGGGCATAGAGATGAGTGGTGGCCACCTTGTCCTCACTTTTCTCTATACCCAGCTAATGGCCGCATCGGATTGCTCCTGGGTTTCACTGACCCCTTAGGTACGCCTAGAAATGACTGGACTTCCAGCATGCTGAAAGCATTCAAAGTGACTAAGTTTGTTTTCTGTCCTCCCTTTAACCCCTTGGCACTGATGTAACACAAATATGTGGCCCCACTGCACTGGGCTTTTTGCCCTGGGGCTGCATATTTGCGTGCCTTCCTTTATGCTGGGAGTGCGCTGGACATGGGCACTCCCACCACAGTGACCGGAATCTCACGAGAGCCCCAGGCCCTGTTTTAATGTTCGGGACCTGGAACGTCCAATTGCAGGTTGCCTGATCGCTGTGATAGCCTCTGATTGGCTCATCATTTTGAAGCCTGCCTCAGTGTTTTCTGTCTTTGTGAATGGACGAGAAAGATACATTGTATCTTTCTATGTCCTTGCAGAGATAGAAAATAAACAACCGTGTGTGTAGAAAAAAAAACTTAGATCAAGGTTTGATCTAAGTCAATGTTTGAGTCAAGGTCAAGGTCAGTATTTTTTGGACAGCATTTATTTTTTTAGTTAATATCAGTGGAAGTTTGTGTCAGTGTGTTTCAGGTAGGATAACAAAAAAAAGAAGAAAAATCAGTAGTATTGCTTCTAGGCTGTACTACAGGTACATATAACAACTAATATACACAAATGTGATATTTCTGCAATTGTCAGGAGTAGGGAAATTTATTTTGGGGCATTCTTTGGTTGTAGGTTATGGTAGTAGCAAGAAATATACAATATATATATATATATATATATATATATATATATATATATATATATATATATATATATATATATATATATATATTTTTTTACTATTTTGGGCCAGTTTTCATCTTATAATAAAAAAATCAGGAAATATCCATGACCATTTAGCACCAAATCAAAGCCCAATTTTCCCTGAAAACACAAGGTATAATGGATGCACAATGTAGTTGTAGTAGTGATGATATGTACAGTTTTACTAACACATTCCAAAATTGCAAAATTGTACTTGGGCATTTAGATTTATTTTAACCTTAGGCACAAAGGGGTTAAGACTAATGCCCACACAATCGTTTTTCGGCATGGAAAAAAACGACGTTTTTAAAAATGTCATTTAAAATGATTGTGTGTGGGCTTCACATCGTTTTTCGGCTTCTGAAAAATGACAAAAAAAAAAAATTCGAACATGCTGCATTTTTTCACGTCGTTTTAAAAAATTTAGTTTTTCGGGTTGTAAAAAATGATCGTGTGTGGGCTAAAACAACGTTTTAAACCCGCGCATGCCCAGAAGCAAGTTATGAGACGAGACCGCTCGTTCTGGTAAAACTACCGTTCATAATGGAGTAAGCACATTCACCACGCTGTAACAGACAAAAAAGCGCACATCGTCTTTTACTAACAAGGAATCAGCTAAAAGCAGCCCAAAGGCGAATGGAACTTCCCCTTCAGAGTGCCGTTGTATGTGTTGTACGTCACCGTGCTTTGTTCATCATTTTACAAAAACTATGGTGTGTATGAAACATTGTTTTTAATGATGAAGTTGGAAAAACATTGTTTTTTGGACATGCTGAAAAACTTTGTTTTTTTTTCATGCCAAAAAACGATCGTGTGTACGCGGCATAAGACCCATATAATACGATTTCAGCCAGTACAGCTCTGTTAGAGAGGAAACCTTAAAGTAGAACTATGGGCAATTTTTTATTCATGTTGTATAGATCAAGGGATGGTTATAACCAATATCTGATTTGTTTTTACCATCTGCATTCCATTGTGGAGATTTCCATTTACTTCCTGTCCCATAGCCAAACAGGAAGTGAGAGGAAACCCTTGCAAATTAGGGAAATTTCCTGGGGACCCCTATTGGAAGATTTCCCATGTATAACTTTTCTGGGGACAACCCAAAATGTGTGATTTTCTTTTACTTTCACTTTCAATAATGGTAGACAGGACAAATGGAGAGGGTGAATGTCCTTAAAGGGGGCAAAGGCAGAAATACAAACTAAACAGGGGTTCTAATCCCTCTACACTCCATCCAAATCTAAAAAAGTTTGCCTTTAGTTATACTTTAAAGTTAGAAGGACATTCAGATGCTAAGTTATGTGTTTTTTTTTCCAAAATATTTTATTGAGTTTACAGAAAATAATATAACAAAGACAAAAGAACTGAGGTGCATTGTCTAGTCCAATGGAAATTATACACAGTACAGTGGTGGACAATATTATCACACAAGTAGAGATACGTCATAAACAAGCTTGAATGTTGACCAGTTTAGGACTAGAGGACAGACCTCCAGGGAAAGGTAAAGATAAAGGTGAGTACAGGCTAGAGAGGTTGGTAGAGAGGGAGAGGAGGGCAAGAAGAGATCTTTATACATTCTAGTTGCACAATAACTGGGTCAATAACTCGGGTCACCATAAATGAACGTGACTATCTATTCAGTATAGAGGGTAATGGGGGGGGGGGGAGGGAGATGGTTACACAATAATACAGTTATACCTTGGGTAAGGGATGATCACGTAGGCCGGTGGATTGTAAAAGCAAAAGAACCCGAAGATAAGGCATTTTTATCTGAAGTAGAGAGGTATTGCATAATGAAGGCTGACCACCGTAATTCAAACTGGGGTTTGAAGTGCGTGGGGGTAGAGAACATGTCCAAGTTTTCCTTGAGTAGTAAAGTTTTCAACTCCTTTATCATGGCTGATATAGAGGGAGGGGATGGAGTGATCCAGTGTTGAAGAATTGTCCTGCGAGCCGTGAGTAAAGCCAGGAGTATCCATTGCCGAGTGTGTCTGGGCAACCGATGGTAGACAGAAGAGTGTGGTTCCGTGTGAGGAGGGCATCCAAAAAGTAGGAGTGTTGGGTCCATCATGGGGCAAAACTGTGTTACTTTGGTTACCAGACGGATAACCGACGACCAGAATAGTACTATAGGTGAACAGTTCCAGAGTCTATGCAGTAGCGTCGGTTTGTTTGTTAGGCACCAGGGGCAGGCCGGGCCTATTTCAGGGGCCTTTGAAGCAGAAAAGGGGTAATACGCCCTGTGAATAATCTTGAATTGAGTCTCTCTCCAGGATTCGTTTTGGATGACAGACCTGGTAAGACTGTACCCATGTATGATGTCATCCACTTCCACAAGACCAGGCAGGTCTTTGACCCATGAGGACATGGAGGTTTTTTGTAGGGGTGTTGAAAATTTACCAAGCAGTGGAGTGTAAATGTCCGAAATTGAGTAGGTATCATTTTCTACAAGGGTATCGATGAATGAGGCTCGAAGGCGGACAGACTTATTCGGGCATATCTTGTTGATAAAGGCTACATATTGCATGTACGGGAAGTAGTGGTTTTGGGGGAGGTGGAATTCCAATCACAGCTGAGAAAACGACTTGACAATGCCTGTGACATCTTGAAAAAGGGAGTGAATCCTATCTAATCCTTTGTCTCTCCATTTAGAGAAGGACTCGTACTGGAGACTGGGTGTAAACATTGGATTACCGTAAATCGGGAGGTGTTTAGAAAATAGGGGGGATAGACCCAATTTCTTCCTGATTTCTCGCCAGGCCACCAGGGTGTCTCTAAAAAGTAGGTTATGTTTGATTGTCACTGGTAGTTTCTGGAGTGAGCTATGGAGCATAGCTGCTAGATCAAAAGGTTTAACCAGCGACGACTCAAGACTGAAATTAGAATATTTAGAGGAACCCAGTATCCAGTCCAGCCCGACCCTCAGTAGACAGGCCAAATTATATAGCCGTATATTGGGAAGACCCACTCCACCCTCACTCTTCGGGAGAAATAATTTGGTCAGAGCTATTCTCGGCTTGGCTTTCTTCCAAATAAATTTGGTTATGGCTTTGTTTAGTAATTGGACATCCTTATGTTTCAGCAGTAAGGGTAGTGTCTGTAGGGGATATAGTAAGCGAGCAAAACTGACCATTTTAAATAGTGCGCATCTCCCAAAGAGCGAGAGAGGAAGATCCATCCAAGTTTCAAGTTCACCCATCAACCTATCAATCAAAGGAGGATAGTTCAGAGTGTATAGAGAGGACGGTGTTTTGCCAATCTTCAAGCCGAGGTATGTTATATGGGTGCCCGCTATTCTTAGAGAGGAGGGGGGGAGGGTGTGTCGTAGGGGGGTAGTACCTAAAGGGAGAATCTCGCTCTTTGAAAAGTTAATTTTGAGTCCCGAGCATTTGCAGAAATCTTCGAATATACATTGTATGGCCGGTATGTCAGTGTGGGGTGACGAGGAAAATATCAGAATATCGTCTGCGAAAAGAGCTACTCTTAATTCCTCCTGCCCTATGGGTAGACCATGTAACAGAGGGGACATAGAAAGGAGGCGTGACAGGGGCTCTATGGCGAGGTTGAAGAGAAGAGGGGAAAGAGGGCAACCCTGCCTCGTCCCTCTGTGAAGACGGAAGGGCGGGGATTGTATGCCTGCTGCAGTGACCGTGGCGGAGGGGGCTGAGTATATGTTATGGATGAAGGAATAGAACGGCCCATTTAGGCCAAAACGTTGCATGACCAGAGAAAGCCACTTGAAACTAACGTTATCAAAAGCTTTCTCAGCGTCGAGGGTGACTATTGCCGCATCGTCAGAGGGGTGTGTCTGTGCGTATTCGAGGGCCATCAGTACTTTACGGATGTTAGCCGCGGCAGGTTTTCCTTTTGTAAATCCCGATTGGGCGTTGTGTATAAGAGATGGCATAATATCCCCCAATTTAGTGGCTATGATCTTAGACAATATTTTGGAATCGACATTTAGTAGTGAAATGGGGCGAAAGGATCCTGGGTCTAGCGGGTCTTTCCCTTTTTTCGCAATAAGTTTAATATTGGCCAGGTGTCCCGTAGGGAGATAAGGGCCCCCTGCCCATATGTAGTTGTACACCGTGTGAAGCGTAGGTATAAGGTCCGGATTCAGGAGTTTGTAAAATTCGGGTGTGTACCCATCTGGGCCAGGCGCCTTTCCGTTGGAAAGACCTCCCAGTGCATGTTTAATTTCTGCCGGGGATATGGGCGCATTTAATTGTTCTAACTGTTCAGGGTCTATCAAAGGAAGTTTAGTGTCTTTTAAAAGGGTTTCGGCTAGATCCCTATCTACAGGTTCTGCACTGTACAATGTGCTATAGAAATTTTCTAATGTCTTATTAACATCTTTGGGTGTTGTGGATAGGGAGCCATCAGGGTTCCTAAGCTTGTCAATGTGTGTCGGCGTGTAGGGGCCCTTAGTGAGTTTGGCGAGAAGTTTGCCTGCTTTGTTCCCAAATTTGTGGAAAAGTAATTGTGCTGCTGATTGTTTTGTCTTTTCCACTTTTTCCGCCCAACTATCAAATCTTTCTTTGGATGTCACCCATTTCTCAAGATTGGTGTCTGTGTGGTTGTCGTTTAAGGTCTGTTGTGCTATGCGCAATTGGTTATTAGCTTCCACGTATTGCTTTTGTGCATTCTTTTTATACCCCGCCACATACAAAATAATCATACCTCTTAAATATGCTTTACCCGCTTCCCAAAATAAATTGGGGTTGTCCATATGTTGGGCATTGTCCCGTGAGTATTCCGCCCAAGCAGAGGTTAACATTGCTTTGAAGTCATCATTATGGGCCAGGAAGGCTGGGAATCTCCATTGTATGATAGATGGAGTTGGCCTATGATAATTAAGCGAAATCGCAATTGGGGAGTGGTCGGAGATCACTAGGTCGTGTATGACCGTGCCATGTATGCGTGGTAGAAGGGCGTGTGTGCACAGAAAGTAGTCAATTCTTGCAAAAGACTTGTGTACCGGTGAGAAAAAAGTGAAGCCCGTGTCTATGGGATGCTGCAGTCTCCACGTGTCTATTAGGTTCATTGCCTGTGTCATGCGCCAGAGTGGGGTGGGGCGAGGGAAGTGAGATGTTCGAGGCTGAAGTCTGGGTCTGGACCTGTCTTCCTGGTCATTGAGAGTCGAGTTAAAATCACCCCCCACAAGATGGGGGATGGAGTCATGTGGGTGTAGAAGCGGTGTCAACCGTGTGAAGTAGTCCTGGTCAGGAGAGTTAGGGGCATAGATGTTGGAGATCCGAATATCTCCTGATGGGAGTCTAAGGTGTATAGATGTATATCTCCCTTCTGCGTCATTGGTAATAGAGATTAAGTCATATACTAGGTTTTTATGAAATAAGATGAGCGTGCCTGCCTTGCGGTTGATCGAAGTCGATCCCACCACTTTCCCTACCCAAAGTTTTTTCATTCGAAAAAAATCCTTATCCTCTAGGTGCGTTTCCTGAAGTAGAGCTACGTCTGCCTTTAATCGTTTAAGGTGTCTAAGTATTTTCATTTGTTTTGTCGGTGCCCTTAACCCTTTGACATTCCAAGATATTACTTGTAATTGGGTCATGTTGAGTGTGTTGGGGGGGTAAAGGTGTATAGATTTGTACAATTCTTACCCTGTTTCCGAGAGGTGACTTCAGATGGGCATAACATTAAGTAGCTTGCGTTCCTAAACTTGCGTTGGCAAGACCGTCTTCTCATGGGGAAAAGAAAGGTGTCAAGAAAGACAGAAAAGAAAATAGAAAAAGGAGAAATTAACTTCAATACAACCATATATCAATCAACTGACTTCGCTTTTTTCCGTATGTACTCTCCCCACCGGACGTACCGCCACACCGCCAGTAGGGGGACAAATTATACCAGCATAGCCTCATTATGAGGGATCATCGCAGTCGCCATTTTACGGCTCTTGATCTATTGAATCTTTAATGGTGATTGCGAGCGATCCTGTGGTAAGAGTACACAACGACTAAGTGCTAAGAAAGAGGCACCCTTGGGAAACCAAATTCACAAATATAACGTTCGGCATCAGCCGTAGTAGCCCGGCCTGTTAACAGTAAGGGGAACAGACCTGACATAACAAATGGCATTGGCTACATAAACAATAAAAAAAGAAGAATAAAAGAGATTAACTGAACTATCGTTCACAGTGTCATTACCAGCTGCAGGTATCCTGCAGACTCTGCACCAGGCCACCTAGGATGGAAACCCCATGATATGTATAGGGGTGTTAGTGCGCGTCGCAGTGGTCCTGGAGCACTGACATCCAAAACAGCTCCCTGAGGGGTTGAAAATAGAAAAAGAAAACAAAACAAACGAGCTACCAACATCCCAGAAGGAGTGAGAGAAAATCATCCAGATCCTTGGTGTTCGGATGGTTGCGTTTGTTTGAGGCGTTTCGGTGGGTCTTTGCTTGGGCTTCTCTGATCCCTTGGGCCTTGTTTCACTCGGTCTGCGTACGTGCCTGTAGGTTCCTGTACGATGGACATCGATTGTAGGAGTGCTCTGGCTTTCTCTACAGACTGGAGTGTGTGCTGCTTTCCGTCCGGAGCTTGCAATCGTAACACTGCTGGGTAGGCCAATGTGAAGCAGAGACCCTTTTTATAGAGCTCAGCACAAATAGGTTGGAAGTCCTTCCGTTTGCGTGAGACCTCTGCTGAATAATCGGCAAATAATAGAATTTTGTGGCCCTCAAATTCTAACGATCTGGACTTGCGAAAGGCCTGTAACATCTCCGTTCGGTCAGCATAGTTTAAAAATTTGGCTATAACGGGTCTGTGGCGGGCCTGGTCCTCGGATTGCGCGCCAATGCGATGCGCTCTTTCCACCACGCATCTATGATTAAGGCCTAGAATCTGCGGCAAGGCCACTGAGCAGATGTCCATCAGGGAACTTTGTTTGTGCGACTCAGGGAGGCCGATTATGCGCAAATTATTTCTCCTGGAGCGATTCTCGAGGTCCTCCATGCGATCGTGTAGAATCTGTTGGTCCTGTGTGAATCGCTCCAGGGCCGTCTCCATGCTGTGTTGGTCTTCCTCCACCGAGGACACCCGGTGTTCCACCATGTCCAGCCTCGTGGAGTGTTCTCCCAGCTCTCTCCAGAACTGTTGTATGCCCTCCGCTACCGCCCTGTCCACTGCCGCTGTGATAGTGGGCGAAAGCAGCGCAGCCACTGCCTTTGCGATTCTTTCATGGGTGCTGGCGTGGTCAGGTAGAGCAGGGAGTGAGGTGTCCATACCTTCCGATTGGGGTCCGCTGTCTAGCTGGTGACTGGAGGAGCCTGGCTGAGGGCTTCCGTGTAGCGAGGGAGCGCCACGTGTGTCCTCTGCAGCGGCCATGTTGCCCAGGGCCGAGTTCTCCGCGGCTGGTTCCATTGTGCCCGAGCCCCTGGCCGCTCGGGCTTGTGTCAGGTATCTCTCCATCCGCTGAGACACAAGCGGTGTGCGGGGATGTAGATATCTGCAGTCCGGGGCTATGCCGGGGCTTTGTAGGCAGATTAACCTGGCGGTGAGTGCGGAGCCTCCGGAGCTAGCGTCTCCTACATACGGCGCCGGAACCGGAAGTTAAGTTATGTGTTTTGAGTAGAAACCTGCAGGTGTCCTGTGATTTCTCTACCTTCCTTTCTCTTCTCTATGAACATGTGTAATAAAAGCTACAAAAAAGTGACTGGCATCCATCAATCTGAACATCCAGAAAAAATAACTTCTCCCAAGAATGTGGTGGGGGCATCACTTGCCAAGTATGTGGGACATTGGTAACATAGCTATCGAGTGGCTGAAGAGCAAAATGTGGAGTATCTTCAAATCATGCCTTCATGATTTCTTCAAATCAGCAATGTTTCTTCAAATCATGCTTTATTTTTGGTTACCAATAGTGCTGCATATATAATTGTTTTTTTTTTTTTTTAACGTAGTGCTCCCCTTTCTTCATTTGATATCAGTAAGTAAAATATTACTTTTTATTTATTTGTTAAGTCTTTTTTTTTCTTTTTTTTTTGGGAAACATTGTTTTTTATATTGTAAGAGTTAGGCCCCGTACACGCGGTCGGACAAAACCGATAAGAATGGTCCGATGGACCGTTTTCATCGGTTCACCGCTGAAGTGGCCTGATGGTCTGATGTGTGTACACACCATCAGTTCAAAATCTGATCAGGTCAGAACGCGGTGACGTAAAACACACGACGTGCTGAAAAAAACTAAGTTCAATGCTTCCAAGCATGAATCGACTTGATTCTGAGCATGCGCAGGTTTTGAACCGATGCTTTTCTGTACTAACCATCGGTTTGGTCCGATCGGGCAGCGGTCCATCGGTTCGGATTTGAAGCATGTTTTAAAATTTTGGACCGAAGGAAAACAGACCGATGGCCTATACACACGGTCGGTTTGGTCCGATGAAACTGAACTTCGGTCCATTCTCATCGGTTCGGTCCGACCGTGTGTACGCGGCCTTACAGTAAATATTAACTTTTTTTATTTGAATGTTCTTATCTGTATTTGTATGTCATTGGCTCCCGCTTCTGTCAATCAAATCCAATGACGCGGCTTCCGGGGAGTGGGACCGAGTCATACACTCGGCGTCTATGGATGTTGATTGTATGACACGGAAGCTCACCCGCAAGGTAACCCCCTCAGGTTAGAGCTTCCCAGAGGGGGCTAGCTATTGCAGGGAGGAGCCAAGAGCCAAGTTGGGGATTGTCACTTGCCTGCCACCAGATGCAGATTGTCACTTGCCACGTCACCTGTCACAAGTTGCAGATTCTCACTTGCCATGTCATCTGCCACAAGTTGCGGAATGTCACCTGCCTGCCACCAGATGCATATTGTCACTTGCCACCTCACCTGCCACACCTTGGGGATTGTAACTTGCTAATGTGGTGTTTTGCTTGTCAGAGTCAGGCAGCAGAGAGATGATTTAATCTCTCTGCTGCCTGCACAATGAGGGTGAAAGTTACTGCATGGAAACAAGACGGACGCGGGGCGGTGAGAGATGATGTCATCTCTCTGCTCCCCCGGCTTGTTGATTGGCCAGCTGCCCGCACACCCACAGAGCCGACCAGCTGGCCCGGACACTCTCTGACTGTGACTCGCCAAGGAACCGCCTGCAAATTCTGCAACTAAAACAAATTTCTCGGGGGTGGCAATTGCCCTGTTGCCCCCCTGGATCCGCCCTGCCTGTACCATTTACTCACCTACAATGCTGTGAAAAATCATTTGCCCCCTTTATGATTTTTTTTTTGCATATTTGTCACACTTAAATGACTCAGATCATCAAACAAATGTTATTATTACACAAAGATAACCCGAGTAAATACAAAATTCTGTTTTTAAATGATGGTTTCATTTATTAAGGCAAAAAAGCTGTCCAAACCTGCCTGGCTTTATGTGAAAAAGTAATTGCCCCCTAAACCTAATAACTGGTTGTGCCACCCTTGGCAGCAACAACTGCAATCAAGCAATTACGATAACTGGTGATAAATCTTTCACATTGCTGTGGAGAAATTTTGGCCTACTCTTTTTTGCAGAATTGAAATTCAGCCACATTGGAGTGTTTTTCAGCATGAACGGCTCGTGTATGGTCATGATACAGCATCTCAATTGGATTTAAGTCCGGGCTTTGACTAGGCCACTCCAAAACCTAAATTGTGCTTTGTTTGAACCATTTGGAGGTGGACTTGCTGTTATGTTTCTGATCAGTGTCCTGCTGCATGTAACAGCTCTGGTGAACGGGAGTGAACCACAACTGCGGCTAGCAAGGAATTTAAATGCACTTCTCTATGTGAGAATTCAGTATTGGACCCCAGGCGTCACTCCACACAAACAAGACTTTGGGGGGTTTTCTACATCATCTCTCTCTTTTACATAAAGGAATGCGATGAGCTTCTAGGGGTGATCGCATTACAACATGCCACCAGAGCCTAGCGTTAAAAGATACGATTCACTAGGAGATTCCAATGCACAACTGTATGCAAGTGATTATCAGTTTTGAACCCAAGGTGTCACTCCACACAAACAGGAGTTTGGGGGTTCCCTACAACATATCACTTAAACATACAGTAGTGCATTAGGCCACTAAGGGAGTAGGTATGTATTACCTCCAACCCTTAGCATAGAACAGTTAGAGTGAACAAGTTCAGTAACTTGGGGCAAGGGCCTTTTAGCAAATAAGAACTTATGTCAAGCAAAAATGGGCCGGCCGGACGTACGTTCGTGGATCGCCATATCTAGCTAATTTGCATACTCGACGCGGAATTCGACGGAAACGCCACCTAGCGGCCAGCGTAAATATACACCTACGATCAGACGGCCTCCTAAGACGTACGCCTGTCGAATCAATCCCTCATTCCGTCGTATCTTGTTTTGTGGATACAAAACAAAGATTTGACGCGGGAACTTTGAAATTACGCGGCGTATCAATAGATGCGCTGGCGTAATTTCTTTGTGGATCTGGCCCTGTGACTCTATCTAGACTGTGACTTTTCTGGGGACAACCCAAAATTTGTGATTTTCTTTTACATTCACTTTCAATAATAATGGTAGACAGGACAAATAGAGAGGGTGAATGTCCTTAAAGGGAGCACAGGCAGAAATACAAACTAAACAGGGGTTCTTTTTTTTTTTTTTTACTCTTTTTTTTTTCCCCACTTCAGACTCCGCTCATACTTGACAACGAGACTTGCTCACGGTTAGACCGCCCTTAACGTCTCTCTAGTGGCTTCGCATCATGCGTGGGGTTTTTTTTTTTTTATTTTTTTTTTTTTTAACAGTTGCAAGTTTGTCTTTTTTTTTTTTTTTTTTTTTCCCTTTCCCTTTTCCCTCCCCTCTTTTCCTACTTTTTTCTTTTCTTTCCCCCCACCCCCCCCCCCCCCCCCTCCCCCTGTCTGTGTGCCTTGCAATCTCCTTTTTTTTTTTTTTTTCTCACTTATCCACTTCTGTCATTCCTTGAACAAACTTTTCCGAAGATTTAAAAACTTTCCATTTTTCCCACACCTCATTATATCTATCCACTCCTCCTGTCTCTCCACAGGCCAGGTACTCCATCTCTTCTATATATTCCACCCTTTCCATCAATTCTTTAATTGATGGCCTTTTTGGGTGTAGCCAGTTTTTTGGAATCAGGGCCTTTGCTGCATTTAGCAGCACTGGAACCAGGGTTGTTGCGTATTGTTTTTTTGTTTTTTCGGTTCCATGAAATAGACAGGGCAGTGGGCTACACGGGATTCTCTCCCCTGTTATTTTTTCGATATATTCCAGGGCTTCTTTCCAATATTCCTGTATTCTCGGGCAATCCCACCATATGTGCATAGTTGTCCCTTTTTGCTTACAATTCCTCCAACAAAGCTCTGAGTTTTTTGGATGGATTTTATTCATTCTTGATGGGGTCAAGTGCCATCGAACCATACACTTATAATTTGCTTCTATGGAAGTTATATCTGAGGCATAATTATAAACTGCACCTATCATTTGTGATTTGTCAATCTTTTTACCCAAATCGCTTTCCCATTTTTCTAGGCAGGGCAGTGTTTCCTGGGTCTCGAGCTCCGTTAATATTCCATATGCTTTTGATATACCATGTGTCAGTGGCCCATCTATACTGCATATTTTTTCTATTGGGTTTAATGTTTTTTCTTCACGAATCGGTTGTGGTAGTGTGCTCACAAAGTGTTTTAACTGTAAATACTCCCATTCACTCATCCGTTGCTCCCCTTCTCCCACTATTATATCCTGTCTTGCTTTTATTTTTCCCCGTGTGACAATATCTTTTAATTTTTTCTCACCCAATTGCTTGCCGAAACGTGTTCCATTACCTGGTGGGAAGAACTTTGTGCCTGCTAATGGGGTTAATGGGGAGTTATACTCCCATTTTTCCCGTCTAAATAAAGTGTCCCATATTTTAAAAACATTTTTTGTTATACTATGTGTGTTTGTGCCCAATTTCCTCGTCTTAGGTGGTATCCAAATGTTTCTATTTAATTGTGCATTACTTATTTTCTCTTCCATACGTGCCCATTTTTTTTTGGTATGTGTATTTGTCCATTCTACTAACCTAGCTAAATTAACGGCAAAATAATATCTTTTTATGTCGGGGAGTCCCAACCCGCCTCCTTTTTTTTTCAGGCTCAGTTGTGTGTAGCTTATTCTGGCCTTTTTACCTGCCCATATATATTTCGAGATTATTGTTTTAATTACCTTAAAGAAGCTTTGCGGTATCTTTATTGGGAGCATTTGGAGTTTATATGTTATCTTCGGTAGTATCATCATTTTAAACGCATTTATCTTTCCTATCCAGGAGATGTGTTTTCTTGCGAGATTTTTCAAGTCTTGGTTAATGTCATTAATTAAGGGGACGAAGTTGGCTATGTAGAGTTTTTCAACTGTTGGTGTGATCTTTATTCCTAAATATGTAATAGCTTCCTTTTCCCATGTAAATGGGAAATCCTTCTGCAGCTCTTCTGCTTCTTTTTTTTCTATCCCCACATTTAGAATTACTGTTTTTATCGGGTTTATTTTAAAGTTGGAAAGTTCACCGTATCTTTTTATTTCCTTTATAACGTTAGGGAGGGAAACTCTAGGTTTAGTCAGGTATAGGAGTATGTCGTCTGCGTATGCCGCCACCTTGTGTTCGTCATCTCCCACTCTCACCCCTCCTATGTCCGGGTTTTCCCGGATTTTTGCTAACAGTGGTTCCAGTGCTATTACATATAGGAGGGGTGAGAGCGGGCACCCCTGTCTGGTACCATTTTTCATTTCGAACGCAGACGACATACTCCCATTGACCTTTACCCTTGCCGTCGGGTGGCTATATAGGTTTTTTACCCATTTCAAAAATCTTGGTCCCAGACCTATATTTTGTAGAGTTTCCATCATAAACCCCCAGTCGACTCTGTCGAATGCTTTTTCAGCATCTAAAGACATGAGTACGACTGGGGGTTTCTTTTTTGGATCCTGTTGTAGCAGCAGCAGGGTCCTTATGCTATTATCTCTCCCCTCTCTGCCCGCTACAAAGCCTGCCTGATCTATATTTATTAATTCCGGCATTAAACTTTTTATCCTAGTTGCTAGTATTTTCGCATAAACCTTTAGGTCTGCATTTAACAATGCTATTGGTCGATAGTTTGAACACAACGTTCCATCTTTTCCTGTCTTAGGGATTATAGAAATACTTGCTAGCAGCGATTCTTTTCTTATTTCCTCTTCCTCTCCTATTTTATTGAAATAATTACACATCTCAGGGACCAAAAGTTCTCTAAATTTTTTATAATATTTAATCGGCAAACCGTCGGGGCCTGGACTCTTACCACCCGGTGTTTCCTGGAGGGCTCTATAGATCTCCTCTTGAGTTACAGAGGCATCCAGGGATTCCCTGTCGTTTTGAGTTATTTTAGGTAAGTTCACTTCTTTTAGGTATTCCTTGATTTTCCTTATTCTAATGTTTTGCTGCTCTTGAGTTTCGTTAATTCTTATTGAATATAATGTACTATAATAGGTCTGAAAAGCTTCCGCAATTTCCGATGTCTTATATTTCATAAGACCGTCTTGGTTTTTTATTTTTTCTATGTAATTTTTTATTTTTTTTTCCCTTGATATTCTGGCTAGATATTTCCCTGGTTTGTTCCCCCATTTATACCTCTCTTTTCTGACATTTTTGAATATTTTCCTTGTTTCTACCTTCATCAAGTCTCTGAGCTGGGCCCTCTTTATCACAATTTCTTGATAAACCTCATTTTCTCCTCGCTCTTTATGCGTTTGTTCCAGTTCAAATAATTCAGATGTTAATTTTTCCATGTTTAATTTTCTTATCTTTTTTTTCCCTGCTCCAATTGCAATTAATTTCCCTCTAATGTATGCCTTATGGGCCTCCCAAACAGTTGCCATCTTTACTTCTGGTGTATTATTAAGAGTGAAATATTGTTCCAAGTCGATTTTTACTATGTTGTTTACCTCTGTATCCTCTATGAGTTCTTCGTTTAAGTTCCACGTTCCTTTTCTTTGCTCTATCTCTTTGAATCTTATTTTCACTATTACCGGAGCGTGATCTGAGATTGTGGTTACCCCTATTGATGTTTTAACTACGTCTTCCAACGACTCATGGTCTACCATTATATAATCCAATCTTGAATATGTTCCGTGCACAGAAGAGTAATATGTATAGTCCTTTTTGTTTGGATATGTAATCCTCCAAGGATCTATTAAACAGTGACTATGCATTTTTTTTCCCAATATTCTTAACTGTTTAATATTTCGTCTCTGTGCTCCAGACATATTATCTAGATGATAGTCCATTGAAAGATTGAGATCTCCTGCTAAAATTACTTGACCTTGCTTGAAGTCCATTAAAACGTTCAAGAGCCCCCTCAGATATTTATGAGGTTGTCTATTTGGACAGTATATGTTTGCGAGCGTATATTTTTTCCCTTGGAGTACCCCTCTCAAAAACAAATAACGTCCATCTGGGTCAACTTTCCTATCTTCTATTGTAAAAGTGATGTTCTTCCCTATTCCTATAGCAACCCCCTTAGATCTTTTCTTTGGGGAGTCCCCGTAGTACCAAGTGGGGACTGCCCGAGAATACAGTCTAACATTTGAATCCAAAGTTATGTGTGTCTCTTGCAAAAAAACTATTTCAGCGGAGTACCTTTCGACCTCTCTTAATACCATATGCCTTTTTTCCGGGCAACTGAGACCTCTTACATTATATGTTATAAAATTTATATTTGTCATTTCTTTCTCTTTTTTTTTTTTTTTTTACTTTTCTCTGATAAGTATATTTTTTTCCGTTGCAAGACACACAGATCTAAGACCCCCCACCAGGCCCTTCTATTTTCCCCCTCCCCCCTCCCCCCTCTCCCCTTCTCCTGTCTCCCCCCCCCCACCCTCCCCTCCCGTCATATCTTGCCCCCCTGTTCTTCATGTGGGGCTTTCTCATCGCCTCCCCCCTCCCTCCCTTCCCCCCAATCGATCCCTGACCCTATGGTCTTTTAGAGCTTTTTCTATTTGGCGCTCCAGGCGCTCTTTTGCTCCTTGGGCTAAGGTGGAGTTCTATTTTAGCCCGGTCTCCTACCCCCCTATACTGGGGAATTGGGGAAGGAGTGCCCTCCGGATCCGCCCCCTCTCCAGTCCCGCTCCTGTAGCTTACTGTTTAGAACCTCCCCATCCCTCCCCCCCCCCCCCCTTCCCCCCCCCACTCCGCCATCTAACGTTTTCAGTCCTTTTTTGGTGTTGGGATTTCTAATCTCTGACAAAATTCTGGCACTTCCTCTATAAACCTCAGTCTTGCCGAGATACCGTTTTTCCTACCTATCAGGCAGGCTGGGAAACCCCAGTTATATTGTATATCATGTTCCTGCAAGACTCTTAACAATGGTTTTAAGTTTCTTCTTCTATTTAACGTCTCTTGTGATAGATCTTGGTATATTTGAATATTATGCTGATCAAATTCTAATGGCGACTTCCCTCTCAGTTTTCTCCATAGTTGGTTCTTCTCTTCCCAACTTTCAAATCGCACTATAATATCTCTAGGGTATTCCTGTGCTCTCTCTCTAGCTCGTCTTATCCTATGCACACGTTCTATTTTTAGTGGGGAAGTTATTTCTCTCTCCAGTATTGGATTGCAAATTTTTCTTATTGTTTCTGAGAGATCCTCAGCCTCTGTCGTTTCTGGAACTCCGCGTATTCTTATATTCTTCCTTCTTTCCCTATTTTCTTGGTCTTCTAATTTATACGCCTGTTCTCGTTGATTTATTTTTAATGCTTTTATTTCATCTTCTAATTTTTTAACTGAGGTTATGTTGTGATCGACTTTTTTCTCAACTTCTTCCACTCTTTCCAATATGTGCCCCATATTTCTCTCCATTTTTTCCATTTGCGTTTTAAGTGATCTTTCTAGAGCGGCAAACATTCCTTCCATTTCCTTTTTTGTTGGCAAAAGTGTAATGTCCTGCGTTTCTTCTCTGTCTCCCTGTCCCAGGTCCATCTCTTTATCTGTTTCTCTATCTTGATCTGTTTTTTTCTCTAATAGTGACTCTGAGAGAGTTTCTGAGTCTGTCAAGATATTAACAGTCCCTTTTTTCTTCTCTTTCTTCTTTTCCTTTTCTACCTGGCCTCCTCGGGTTATTGATGGTTTTTCTATCTGCTGATTTTCTCCATTTGTCCCATGGGTCACAAATTTGCACATTGGGCCTGGACTTTGACTTAAGCGGGGGACCTTTGGGATTGCCCCGCCTTTTACTCCTTTTCCCCTTGTGGTCATCCTTCACCCCCTTTCAGTCCTGCTGTAGTCCTGATTGCTTACCCGTGCTTCTTGCTGCGCTTGTGATTAAACTACACCGCTTTACGGCTAATTCTATAGTAAGACCCCTTTGCACTTATGGGAGGTGTATGCTACACGGGACAATGCCCTTTGGTATCACGTTTTAAAGTTGATTTAGTATTTCTACTTTTTGGCTTTGGTTTTAAATTAAAGACCTTCGGAGCACCCAGCACGTATATTAACCCCCTTCTTCTGACGGTCACCAGTGCGCGTCGCGCTCAATGACCTCCTTTTACAGGTTTTCAGGGCTTTTTAGTATGGTTAATTATACTGTTTGCTGTGCTTTAACCGTTATATCCGTCAGTTTATAATTACGTTCTCTGCCAGGCCTGCATGTGCTTATATATTATAAATATTGCAGTATAATATAAAAAGGGTCCAAGATGTGTTACATCTATGTTGTCTAATAGAAGGGAAAAAAAAAAAAAATTAGGGAACACGGAGAGAGGGGAAAAAAAAAAAAAAGGGAATTCTCCCCGTCTCTCTCATCACTCCCAATGGGCAAAGGGGGGATGTCACGGGGGGGGCCGTCACCAAAGCTTTAGAATTACCAGCATCCTTATAATCACATCTCAACAAACACAGGAAATGACAGAAAAGCACTCATGTCCCTTGTATCTCCTCATTGCCTGTCTTCATATCAGTCCCTTCCAGTTACCAGTTCTTCTGTAAAAATGTCCCATTGAGATTTATGTATATGTATACTTATTTTTTTTTTCCTTAGTTCTTTAACTCATTCTTTAACTCATAAAAAGGACGTTTGTACTCACCACTCTGCCACTTGCAATGAGCTCAAACATGTACTCACCAATCTGGTAATTTTCACGCAGGAGAGGAAAGGATAGAGACTGCTGTGATATATGTTTCCCTGTGACTCTGGACCTACTTTTGCTGACATTGGCGGTGGGCTGGATCCTTTCCCTTGGGATTTTTACTGCCGGGTTGCCTGGCGCCGTGTCTCCCCTTCCCTCAGCCTCCTCTTCTATGTTACTGCCTGGAGGGGGGGTGCGGTGAGGAGGTGCGGCTCACCTCAATAGCTCAGCCTCCCGTACACTCCGTTGGAGGGAGACTTATCAGCCTGTTGCCTCAGGGGGGGCTCCGGCCCCCGCTCACCTCTGGGAATCCCCCCCCTCACTTCACGCACCGTCTCGGAGCTCCTTCCTCTCGTCTCTGCACGCCGCTGCAAACCACCGCCGCCACCCAATCAGCCGGCGCGATCCAGGAAGCCGGGGAAGCCGCACTGCCTGCGTGTTCACACACAGCGTGTCAGGCTAACCCGATCGAGGGGGGTGAGGATCCGATCCAATCCGCTCCAGGGGTCCGAGACTTCAGCCCGGGGGGGGGGATGGAGGGGGACGACCTAGCGGGAGGAACAGAGAATCCGGCTCCTAGACATCCTGGACATCCCCGGTCCTCAGAGCGGGTTGGAGAGCGAGCGCCTCCGTCTAGCTACTCCCTCACACTGACCGCGCCATCTTCAGACTCCTCCCCTAAACAGGGGTTCTAATCCCTCTACACTCCATCCAAATCTAAAAAAAGTTTGCCTTTAGTTATACTTTAAAGTTATAAGGACATTCAGATGATAAGGAATGTGTTTTGAGTAGAAACCTGCAGGTGTCCTGTGATTTCTCTACCTTCCTTTCTCTTCTCTTTGCACATATGTAATAAAAGCTACAAAAAAGTGACTGGCATCCATCAATCTGAACATCCAGAAAAAATAACTTATCCCAAGAATGTGATGGGGGCATCACTTGCCAAGTATGTGGGACATTAATAACATAGCTATCAAGTGGCCGAAGAGCAAAATGTGGTGTATCTTCAAATCATGCCTTCATGATTTCTTCAAATCAGCAATGTTTCTTCAAATCATGCTTTATTTTTGGTTACCAATAGTGCTGCATATATTATTGATCTTTTTATTTATTTTCTTTAACATAGTGCTCCCCTTCTTCATTTGATATCAGTAAGTAAAATCTTATTTTTTATTTATTTTTTAAGTCTTTTTTTTTATTTTTTTTGTGAAATATTTTATTTATATTGTAAGAGTTACAGTAAACATTAACTTTTTTTATTTGAATGTTCTTATTTGTATGTCATTGGCTCCCGCTTCTGTCAATCAAATCCAATGACGCGGCTTCCGGGGAGTGGGACCGAGTCATACACTCGGCGTCTATGGACGTCGATTGTATGACACGGAAGCTCACCCGCAAGGTAACCCCCTCAGGTTAGAGCTTCCCAGAGGGGGCTAGCTGTTGCAGGGAGGAGCCAAGAGAGCTGCAATGGGACCCCAGAACAGGAGGATCGGGGCCACTCTGTGCAAAACAAACTGCACAGTGGAGGTAAGTATGACATGTTTGTTATTAAAAAAATGAACCTTTACAACCACTTTAAGGCAGTATAAGGCCAGTATTGTTAATCTATACAATTGGTCTATCTATCTATCTATCTATCTATCTATCTATCTATCTATCTATCTATCTATCTATCTATCTATCTATATATCTATCTATCTATCTTTTTCTATCTCTCCCTCTCTCTTATCTTCTTAAAAATGCATACAATTATTATACACAATGTTTCATTGCTTTTAATATATTTTTAGATAGCAGTAAACTCAATGGACTTGTCTATTGTGTTGCAGCTGTAGTCTACAAGATGTAAGGTTTGCCAGTATTGTATTAATGTTAATCTATACAGTTATGTCTGCTTTGCATATTCAACAAATATGAATTACAAAGACTGCAAACATTGTATTACATTGTATTGATATGGTGACACTATTGTCCTATATTGTATTATGATAGTCTTGATAAAACTTTTAATTATTTTAGTCTTTTTTTATCCAGAGGAATCTAATATATCATCTTGGGTATCTCTAACATTACAATTTCTATTTCTGTGTCAGTTCATTAAACTCTTGCACCTAGGTATTCCCATCGATGAGACTGGCAGGCTCTCTTGTTTATTCATCAGCGATAGACTGTAAATTGCCCCTTGTCTAGATGTGCACCTTGATGAGGTGTCGGGGGCTTTGTATGAACAATGAGACTCAATCCATTCATTATCTCTTACAGTCTTTCCCAGGACATATATTCTCTTGTTGAATCAGTAAAATCAATTTGAACTTTTAATAAACTCAGTTATACATGTAAAGAGAATTTACCACTTAAGGTAAATCCAATACAAATGTAGATTTAAATATATCAGCAATACAAACAAGTTAAAATAACAAAAAGTAACAAAAAGTAAACTTTAGGTTTGACTATTAACAAAGTAATCCATATGTTAATATTCTGTGACTGCTGATACTGTAAAGTATTATTATAATTATTTTTTAGTATTGATAGTATACTTTGTTGTAATTGTAAATTAATAACAATAATACTAATACATACAGCCTTCAAAGACCAATAAAAAGGGCCACATCCAAATTAAATAACAATTCAAGTGCTGGAAGTCTAGATACAGTAGGTGATGGGATGGTGATATATTGGGGCTAAACCAAAGTTGTATCTAAACCCCCCCAAAAAAAGTTGTATATTGTTGTTTTACAGAATTATAACTAAGACAAAACATTTTAATATTTTTTTTAGTTTTGGACAGAGTGGAGATGGTCAGGTTTTTATTGCAGTCTGTGTCCCTGTTAGGGATATTCACTCTCTTTATTTATCTTGTTTACCATTATCATCATAAGTTCAAGTAAAAACAAAAAAGGAATACACCACATTTTGTGTTGTCCCCATACAAATTGTAGACGGGGAATCCTCCAATGGGGACACTCATTGTGGTGAACTGGAGGTCCCCTAATTTGGTCCCCCAATTTCCAGGGATTACCTTTCACTTCCTGTTATGAGACAGGAAGTGAAGGTAAATTTTCCCATTGGGACAGAAATTGCAAAACATAAACTGACAGGGCTTATAACCCTCCTTTACTCTATTCAATATATAAAAAAAGTTTTCACTTTAATTCTACTTTAAATGTGGAAGCTGAATTTGTTTTATTTTTTCTTTATTTCTTTTACTTAATTTTTTTTAAGAAAGCAAATCTCAACTATTTTAATTTCAGGTGTATTTTAAGGAGCAATTTTAGCAGGATGAAAATTCTAGAGTATGGGGGCTACAACCTTAATAGATGTTTATCTTAGTCTATAATGATTTGGCTTCAAACATGTGCTTGACAGAACCTCTGGATTTTTCTGCTAAAGGTCTTCATAGTGTGGCACATCGGGCCTGTGACACTGTTTAAAATGATAGTCTGGGCCACGTTTTCTAGGAAGCAAGCACACTCCTGAGTCATTAGTGTGCTTGCTTCCCAGAAAACCTGGGCCAGACTGCCATTTTAAACATTGCCATTGGCCAGAACGGCCACAATAGATAATGATAAAGACAACCATAGGAACAGCAAGGCTTCATATACAGTTACACATTTATAGAAAGCCAGAAAGCCATGCATGTTTTAACACTGAGAGAAAACGCACAGGATAGGGTCATCACAAACAGTGTTTCTTAATTCCAGTCCTGAAGTATCCAAAAATTTAAATTTTTCAGGATTTCTCTTAGGCTGGCCATACACGGTTTGAATCTTGGATGGTTCAGCAGGACCTGGCTGAGATTTGAAGCCTGTATGGGCAGGCTGAATGTACCAAGCTGATCGATCAATCAACTTTGGTTCAACCAGCCTGACCGATTTTACTTGAAATTATCACTAGTGGTTGCTATAGCCTCTAGCAATATTCACTGTCTTCTCCCAAAGGGGATGGCTTTACTGCCCCCCCCCCCTGCTGGGAGAATTCAGTGTCTCAATGGGAGGAATTTCCATGTCAGCACTGTCTGTGTTGATGGGGGAATTGTGCATTTTTTTTACTGCAACCTATGGTTGCAGGAAGGAAATTCCCTCTGTCTATGGCCTGCCTTACATAAAATAGTTGTGCCATGTACTTGGGGTTCTTACCTACCAGGGATTCTCACTTGTGAAAGTTAAAAGAAGATCTAAAAATGAACCTGTTGGAGGTACTTGAATGGAGACAATTTCTGCTATAATTTAATGTAAGCCATGTATTTTTATTGTTTCATTTTAAGCATTATTAAAATCACTGCTCCTGAAAAAAACAACAATTTGTAAAACTTTTTTTTGCATTGATACATGTCCCCTGGGGCATGACCCAGGTCCCCGTGCCTTTTTTTTAAAGATTTGTATCTATATTGCCAGAATCCGACAATACATTACAGCCACAGTTTTAAATTATATTTTTGCTGTCGTATTGTTTTAATCATGGGAAAGATGCGCTACTTTACAGGCATACTAAGGACAGCCCACAGGCATGATATTTAAAAGGAATATTTCATTTTTATTATTTAAGCATTATTAAAATCACTGCTCATCAAAAAGGCAGTTTTAAAAACTTTTTTGCATTAATACATATCCCCTGGGGCAGGACCCGGGTCCGCAAACACTGTTTATGGCAATAACTTGCACATAAGCTTTTAGAATGAGCACTTTTGTTTTTTCATGTTAGTGTCCCATAGACTTTAATAGGGTTCCGCAGCTTTCAAATTTGCATAATGTTTGCTGTTCAGCGAACAGGCGAACACCCAATGTTTAAGTTGAATTTAAATCGGCGCATATATAGACCGGCGTAGCGCATCTCATTTACATTAAGCCGGCTCAACTTAGAGACGCAAGTACTGTATCCTCATAGTATTTGCGCCGGCGCGACGTAAATTCTGAGGCGTAAGCCGGCGTAATTGATAGTGGGAAGGACGTGGGCGTGTTCCATTAAAATGAGCCGTGACCCCATGCAAATGAAGGGCCGGCCGGACTGCGCATGTGCATGACGCTGACTATGGTCAGAGCCTCTCTGCGCTTGCTCAGAACTCGGCAATCAGTGAGATAGGAACTAGGCCCGGCGTACTTAGTGAGATACGCCCAGTGCATAAATAGGCTCAGACATACGCCCTTCCATTGCAAAATTACATCCATTTGTTTCCCCCCCTGAAGCAAGGTGCTTTTCTTCCATTGTCTGTTGCTGTTTGTTGGTTTGTGTCGTGTCAGTGTGGTTTTTGGAGAGTGTTTTGGAGAGTGTTTTGTAAAGATGACTGAGAGGAAGAGGAAGTTAAACTACTCCTCGCGGGGGAAGGAGATCATTGTGAGGGCCATTACCCGCTTTGGTCGTTTGCTGCATGGCCCTGAGAGTTCCAACACCACCCCGGCCAGGAGGAGGCAGATACTGCAAGACATCACAGACGATGTCAATGCGTTGGGTGGTGAGACCAGGACCCGCAATGGGATCCAAAAAAAGATCAGTGATCTCGGGCGTGTGATCCGTGGGAAGCTGGCCAAGATTGCAGCACATGCCAGGGGCACTGGAGGGAGACCTGCATGCACTATTAGGCTGAGTGCTGAGGAGCATGCGGTGGCCCAGTGCTTCCACAGGCAGCAAGTGGAGGGGCTGCCTGGCTTTGACTCCATTGAGGAGGCCGTGAGGACAGGTAAGTGTTTTTTTTTATTTTATATCTGGTGAGTAGCATGTGTGGGGGGGAGGGAATATGTGACAAGTGTGTGGATCCTCCAACCTGTGTATGTTTTGTGTGAGAGAGAGAGACTTGTAAAGCGCAACACATGCAAACTGAATCGCCTCTGTGTCATCCACAGATGTGCAGGAGGGTGCTGGGCCATCTGGCAGGTCCGCAGCCTCCACCGGACATGAGTCTGAGGAAGACCCCCAGGCAAGCCCGGAGTCCTCTGAGGAGGTTGAGGAGGAGGAGGTTGAGGAGGAGGAGGTGATGTCAGGGAATGATGTCACGCTCCATTTGGAGGCGTCTCCCCCTAGGGCTGGCAGCAGTAAGGCCTCCATCAGGGGTAGCCCCTCCCACTCCTCCCCCAACAGGGCTTCCCCCCCAGGGGTCTCCCCTTCTCCCAGGCCACAAGCCTCATCTGGAGGCAGGAAGGCGACCCGCAAGACCAAGGGGGTGGCAGAGGTTCTGCCTGCAAACCTAAGAAGGGACCAGGCCCATCAGACCCGCCATCTGGGCCAGGTCACCCAGACTTTGGGCCGGATGGAGGAGAGCCTGGCCTCCATCAAGGAGTCAGTTGTGGACATGTCTTGCAACTCACTTGCTCTCATTACATGTCTGAACGACCTGCAGACTGCCACAGCAGGCGTTGGTCAGGATGTGCGTGCCCTGACCCAGGCTGTCCAGGCCAACACGGCAGCCCTCAATGTGGGCCTCACCAGAATAGCCGTGGCCTTGGAGAGCAGGCCGCCAGGTGGGCAGAGACCAGGGGATGCTCCTCCTTCCCCTGATTCCCCCCCATGAGTCTCCCCTGTGGAGCCGGGGCTGTGGCCGTTGTCGTGGCTGTCCCAGACATGGGTCACGCCAGCGGCATTACGTTTTTGTCTTTTTTGTTTTCAGTGTTTTAATTTAATTTAATTTTTTTTGTTTACTGTGATTATGATTTGTTTTATGTTTGTGAATGATGTTTGATTGTGAGGGTGACATTCCTGCCGGAAAAGGGGTGTCACCCTCAATTGTGGTGGAGAAGGGATCCCCAGGACCAGGGAGAAGTGATCCCCAGGTCTGTGTGAATGGTGTATGAATGTACAGTGACATAATTGGAGCCTTGGCGTGGCGTTGTCCTGCATGGTGGGCTTGTGCTAATCCAATTTGATGAGGATGTGATGTGTGTGTGCTAGGGACCACAGTGGTGTGTATGCATGCATTCTCCTTGTTCCATGATTAATGTGTGGGTTTAACGTGCAAAGATGCCTAATGCGAGGCGTCTCCTGGCTGCTCTTCCCTCAGAAGACGGGTTACCCTCGGTCAGGGGGGGACTGGGTGGTTGGGGGGTCAGGTCATCACGTATGTCAATCTCCAGGCCCCTTCTCACGGCAAAGTTGTGTAGCATGCAACATGCCCCGATGATCTGGCACACGAAGTTTGGGGAATACAACAGGGTACCCCCAGACTTATCCAGGCATCGGAAACGGGACTTCAGGAGGCCAAAGGTGCGTTCCACCACTCCACGGGTACGTGCGTGTGCTTCATTGTATCTTTGCTCTCCTGGGGTTTGGGGATTCCGGTATGGAGTCATGAGATGGGGTCCAAGTGCATATGCAGAGTCACCTGGAAGGGAAAAGACAGGAGTATGTTAGTCGTGCATGTGCCCCTCGTGATGTCTGCATCATGGGGGGGGGCAGTCATGCCTGACACCCATGTCACTCACCAATCAGCCAGCTGTTCCCATACATGTTCTGCTTGAATTCCATAGGGATGGGGCTTTGACGGTATATGTAGCTGTCATGGCTGGATCCTGGGTGTTTTGCACGGACGTGCCATATGAGGCATTGGGCATCGACTATCACCTGTACGTTGATGGAATGCCAATGCTTCCGATTGCGGTATAGGTGCTCTGTCTCACGGGGGGGGGGGGGGGCTGTAGTGCCACATGTGTGCCATCAATGGCCCCCACGGTGCGTGGGAATTCTGTAGAAATCACGCATTGCGTTCATCCGCAGGTCCTCCTGGGTGGGTCTGATGATTTGGTTGGCCATGCGTCTGAGGATTGCGGGGATAACTTGGTGCACACATCTGCTAATGGAGGATTGTGCCATCCCAGCCACCACTCCACTTGTACGCTGAAAAGAGCCACTGGCAAGGAAATGGAGTGTTGCCAGGACCTTGACCAGTGGCTGCACTGCATGTGAGCGGTGTGTTGGGCTGGTGATGTCATCTTTCAGGGTTGTGGTTAATTCCATGATGGCAGTAGGGGTGAATCTGAAGATGCGATACACCTCAGAATCACACATGCCAAAGACGTCTATGCGTGTGCGGTATATCCTCTCCCGTGCCCTCCTCCTCCTCCGTTCCCTCCTCCTTCTGCACGCATCTAAAGCCAGTAGTATAGCTATGACCATGGATGCCCCTGGCATGTTGGCATACAGATTGTTGTCCTGCAAGTGTGGCTGCTCAGCTCGTCCCTAACGGTGTTGCTTTAGCTGACATGCACACGTCTGGTGCAAAGTTACAGCTGCTTTTATGAGGGGTAACTTTAGACCGGACGTACAGCTGATGCGCACAGGGCGTAGCCTGTGCCGCACAAACGTACTTTTGTGGATCGCCGTATCTCCCTCATTTGCATAGCAAAACAATGGTGCGTCTAGCGTATTTTTGCGCCCACGATGCGCCGGTGTAGAAAGATTGCGTCGGTCGGAAAAATCTGGTTTTCAGGCATGTCTAGTTTTGGGGATACGGCGCATAGATACGCCGGCGCATATTTACTCTTATGCCGCGCATCTCGAGATACGCCGACGTAAGTGCTTTGTGGATCTTCCCCTCTGAGTGTTTAGTGCATCTAGCAGCCCAATACCTGAAACTGTGCCTGGAAGAGGCTAAAGACTGTGGCCCGGATTCACATAGAAGCGCGTATCTTTGTGCGGGTGCAACGTATCCTATTTACGTTATGCCTCCGCAACTTTGACAGGCAAATGCCGTATTCTCAAACCAAAGTTGCGGCGGTGTAGCGTAAATAGGCCGGCGTAAGCCCGTCTAATTCAAATGTGGTAGATGTGGACGTGTGTTATGTAAATTTAATGTGACCCCAGTAAATGATGCTTTTTACGAACGGCGCATCCGCCGTCCCTTAAGGTATCCCAGTGCGCATGCTCCAAATTAACCCGCAAGAAGCCAATGCTTTCGACGTTAACGTAAATGACGCCCAGCCCTATTTGGGAATGACTTACGCAAACGATGTAAAACGTGAAAAATCTAGGCGTAAATCAGCGTACACGCCCCTAGCGGCCAGCGTAAATATGCAGTTAAGATACCACGGCGTAAGAGACTTACACCGGTCAGATCTAAGGCCCCATACACACGAGAGGATTTATCCACGAATACGGTCCAGCGGACCGTTTCCGTGGATAAATCCTCTCGAGGATTTCAGCAGATTTTAATGCGATGGAGTGTATTCACCATCGCATTGAAATCCACGCCGAAATCCTCTGGCGATGACGTGTCGCGCCGTTGCCGCGATTATGACGCGGCGACGTGCGCGACGCTGTCATATAAGGAATTCCACGCATGCGTCGAATCATTACGACGCATGCGGGGGATCCCTTCGGACGGATGGATCCGGTGAGTCTATACAGACCAGCGGATCCATCCGTTGGGATGGATTCCAGCAGATGGATTTGTTTGGCATGTCAGCAAATATTCGATCTGCTGGAATCCATCCCAGGGGAGAAATATCCGCGGAAACAGATCCGCTGGAGTGTACACACCATAGGATCTATCCGCTGAAACCCATTTGCTGTGATTTTTCAGCGGATGGATTCTATCGTGTGTATGGGGCCTTATACAAATCTATGCGTAACTGATTCTAACAATCAGACGCATAGACACGACGGCTCGGACTCAGAGTTACGACGGCGTATCTGAACATACGCCAGCGTAACTCGTACAAGAATCCGGGCCTGTGACTCTATCTAGACTGTGACTTTTCTGGGGACAACCCAAAATGTTTGATTTTCTTTTACTTTCACTTTCAATAATAATGGTAGACAGGACAAATAGAGAGGGTGAATGTCCTTAAAGGGGGGCACAGGCAGAAATACAAACTAATCAGGGGTTCTAATCCCTCTATACCCCATCCAAATCTGAAAAAAAGTTAGAAGGAGATTCACATGATAAGGAATGTGTTTTGAGTAGAAACCTGCAGGTGTCCTGTGATTTCTCTACCTTCCTTTCTCTTCTCTTTACACATTTGTAATAAAAGCTACAAAAAAGTGACTGGCATCCATCAATCTGAACATCCAAAAAAAAATAACTTCTCCCAAGAATGTGGTGGGGCAGGGCCGGACTGGCCAACCGGGATCCCGGGAGATATCCCGGTAGGCTGCCTGTTCTGAGGCCGGATTGAGCTGAGCCGCGGCTGTCCCGCTCCTCTCCCGCCTCCTGTCACACACGCCAGCCCTAAGTTCATTGTGAAATATTCGGCCGCGCTGCCTGTGACAAAAGTCCCGCCCTCCTCCTAGACCAGCTCATTTGATAGACTCACTAAAGAGCTAGTCTAGGAGGAGGGCGGGACTTTTGTCACAGGCAGCGTGGCCTGCTGAGGGAAGGACAAGATAGCGCCGCTATCATAACGGCATAGTCGCCGGGAGACGGTCGGAGGTAGGTCCCGATCCCTCGGCAACAGGCCACTTCCCTGAGTGGCAGCAACAACTTTAAACCGAGGGAGAGGCATCCGCAGGTTAGAGCACCAGCAAAGCCCGCCCCCTCCCTCCCTGCACACAAACTCGCCCACCTATGTGTCTACACAGCCACCTTCACCTGCTTCCCATCACTGCAGCGGAGCACCCACATAGGCAGTGGCGGTGCTGCACATGGAGGAGAGGGTGGGGGCAATATTTACTTGCCAAAGGTGGAAGATCTGTTGTGACAGCAAGTCATTCAGAGAAGTGGCTTGTTCATGAGACATTTGGATTTTATTATTATATATTTATGTGTGTATTTATTTATTTTTGTATGTATTTATTTGGATTTATTTATTTGTGTATTTATTTATTTTTGTATGTATTTATTTGGATTTATTTATGTGTGACATTTATTTATGTGTGTATTTATTTATTTATTTTTGTATGTATTTATTTTTATTTATTAATGTATTTATTTTGCTAAGGACAAACGCAACTGTCTGTAGTACACGGATGAAAGGAACTACGGGTGTCCGCACACACACTATAAGGCCTCATTCACACGGACGGACCGTTCAGGTCCTCCTGTCAGTTTTGATGGAGGACCTGAACGGCTGCTCCATGCATCCCTATGGAGCGTCGGATGTCAGCGGAGACATGTCCGCTGACATCCGATCCGCTTAAAACAAACGTATGGGGGGCACGTCCCCATCCATCCATGCGGATCGGGTAAGATCTGATGAAAACGGACATGCTGTCCGTTTTCATCAGATCGCTCCATAGGAGGACAGTGGTGCCCGACAAGCCCCTCCCCGCTCAGTGAGTAGAGAGGAGCTTGTCATCCGTTGGCTCAGCGGAGATCTGCGGACTGATCTCCCGCTGACTTGACGGGAGCAGGCGGACTCCGTTGCGACGGAGTTTGACGAAGTCCGCCTTATGTGAATGGGGCCTAATAAACAATCAATTTATTTACTGTACAGGATTTATAATTTCATCAACAGTTTGCGCAGCACTTTACACTAATGAGGGCAGACAGGACAATTATTATACAATTCATGCGCAGCACCACCACTGCCTATGGGGGCGCTCCAGTGATGGGAAGCAGGTGAAGGTGGCTGTGTAGACACATAGGTGGGCGAGTCTGTGTGCAGGGAGGGAGGGGGCGGGGCTTTGCTGGTGCTCTGACAAGCGGATGCGTTCAGGTGATAAAAAAGGTAATTACTGGGGAATGAACTGATGGAGAAAATGGAATTGAGCGATCGTGCGACTCTGTTTCCAAAAAGCATAAATTGATTGGTTTGCGCATAAGTTATAGTGTCTACAAACTATGGGATGTTTTTTTTTTGCCAATTTTATTTGCTGCAATGATGGACATGGTGAGGCTGCAATTATGGGCACTGTGGGGCTGTTATGATGGGCAAAATGAGGCTGCATTGATGGGTAAAGTGAGACTGCAATGGTGGGCACAGTAAGGCTGCAATGGTGGGCACAGTAAGGCTGCAATGGTGGGCACAGTAAGGCTGCAATGGTGGGCACAGTAAGGCTGCAATGGTGGGCACAGTGAGGCTGCCATGATGGGCACAGTGAGGCTGCCATGATGGGCACAGTGAGGCTGCATTGATGGGCACAGTGAGACTGCATGGACTGGCAGAGAGGCTGCATTGATGGGCACTGGTGAGGCTGCATTGATCTCCTGTACCATGCCCGCAGCCTCCGACATCTCCTGTACCATGCCCGCAGCCTCCGACATCTCCTGTACCATGCCCGCAGCCTCCGACATCTCCTGTACCATGCCCGCAGCCTCCGACATCTCCTGTACCATGCCCGCAGCCTCCGATATCTCCTGTACCATGCCCGCAGCCTCCGACATCTCCTGTACTATGCCCGCAACCTCTGACCATCTTTTCTTATATCATGTCTGCAGTCTCTGAGGGAGTCTGGAGAGGAGTCAAGAATGGGAGATATATATTATAGACCTATATGCTTTTATATCAGTCTTATCTATATATAATACGCTCTTCAAATCAGTTTTAAAGTGCATGGTTTTCCCTTTTATGAACAAGAAAATAATGACGTTATGTTGTTACGCTGGTATAATAATGTTATGGGGCTGGTATGAAATTATTTCCAGGGCTGGTTTTTATTCCCAGTCCGGCCCTGGGTGATGGCATCACTTGCCAAGTATGTGGGACATTGGTAACATAGCTATCGAGTGGCTGAAGAGAAAAATGTGGTGTATCTTCAAATCATGCCTTCATGATTTCTTCAAATCAGCAATGTTTCTTCAAATCATGCTTTATTTTTGGTTACCAATAGTGCTGCATATATAATTGTTTTTTTTTGTTTTGTTTTTTAACATAGTGCTCCCCTTTCTTCATTTGATATCAGTAAGTAAAATCTTACATTTTATTTATTTTTTAGGTCTTTTTTTTTGTGAAACATTTTTTTTTAAATTGTAAGAGTGACAGTAAACATTAACTTTTTTTATTTGAATGTTCTTATTTGTATTTGTATGTCATTGGCTCCCGCTTCTGCCAATCAAATCCAATGACGCGGCTTCCGGGGAGTGGGACCGAGTCATACACTCGGCGTCTATGGACATCGATTGTATGACACGGAAGCTCACCCGCAAGGTAACCCCCTCAGGTTAGAGCTTCCCAGAGGGGGCTAGCTGTTGCAGGGAGGAGCCAAGAGAGCTGCCATGGGACCCCAGAACAGGAGAATCGGGGCCACTCTGTGCAAAACAAACTGCACAGTGGAGATAAGTATGACATGTTTGTTATTTAAAAAAATTAACCTTTACAACCACTTTAAGGCAGTATAAGGCCAGTAATGTTGTCTGTCTGTCTGTCTGTCTGTCTGTCTGTCTGTCTAACTATCTATCTTTTTCCATCTCTCCGTCTCTCTGATCTTCTTAAAAATGCATACAATTATTATACACAATGTTTCATTGCTTTTAATATATTTTTAGATATCAGTAAACTCAATGGACTTTTCTATTGTGTTGCAGCTGTAGTCTACAAGACGTAAGGTTTGCCAATATTGTATTAATGTTAATCTATACAGTTATGTCTGCTTTGCATATTCAACAAATATGACATGCAAAGACTGCAAACATTGTATTGCATTGTATTGACATGGTGACACTATTGTCCTATATTGTATTATGATAGTCTTGATAAAACTTTTAATTATTTTAGTTTTTTTTATCAAGAGGAATCTAATAAATCATCTTGGGTATCTCTAACATTACAATTGCTATTTCTGTGTCAGTTCATTAAACTCTTGCACCTAGGTATTCCCATCGATGAGACTGGCAGGCTCTCTTGTTTATTCATCAGCGATAGACTGTAAATTGCCCCTTGTCTAGATGTGCACCTTGATGAGGTGTCGGGGGCTTTGTATGAACAATGAGACTCAATCCATTCATTATCTCTTACAGTCTTTCCCAGGACATCTATTCTCTTGTTGAATCAGTAAAATCAATTTGAACTTTTAATAAACTCAGTTATACATGTAAAGAGAATTTACCACTTAAAGTAAATCCAATACAAATGTAGATTTAAATATATCAGCAATACAAACAAGTTAAAGTAACAAAAAGTAAACTTTAGGTTTGACTATTAACAAAATAATCCTTATGTTAATATTCTGTGACTGCTGATACTGTAAAGTATTATTATAATGATTTTTTTTAGTATTGATAGTATATTTTGTTGTAATTTTAAATGAATAACTATAATACAAATACATACAGCCTTCAAGGACCAATAAAAAAAAGGGCCACATCCAAATTAAATAACAATTCAAGTGCTGGAAGTCTAGATACAGTAGGTGATGAAATGGTGATATCTTGGGGCTAAACCAAAGTTGTATCTAAACCCAAAAACAAAAATGTTGTATATTGTTGTTTACAATAAGTATAACTAAAGACAAAACATTTTTTTTTTTTTTAGTTTTGGACAGAGTGGAGATGGTCGGGCTTTTATTGCAGTCTGTGTCCCTGTTAGGGATATTCACTCTCCTTATTTATCTTGTTTACCATTATCATCATAAGTTAAAGTAAAAAAAAAAGGAAAACACCACATTTTGTATTGTCCCCAGAAATCCTCCAATGGGGACACTCATTCTAATTTGGTCCCATATTTTGCAGGGATTACCTCTGACTTCCTGTTATGAGACAGGAAGTGAAGGTAAATTTTCCCATTGGGACAGAGATGGCAAAACATAAACTGACAGGGCTTATAACCCTCCTTTACTCTATGCAACATATAAAAAAAGTTTTCACTTTAATTCTACTTTAAAGGGGAGTTCCAGCCTTTTTTATGTTTATTAAAAGTCAGCAGCTACAAAAAGTGTAGCTGCTGGCTTTTAATAAACAGACACTTACCTGCTCCACGGTTCCAGCAACACGCCGGCTGGGGCTCCGCTCCTCTCCCCCCTCTCCGGCCGGCGTCTTCATTCCAAATGTGGACACCCGGCCGTGACAGCTTGCATTAAGGTGAAAAAACATCCAATGGTACCGGCCCCCACCCGAACCCCCGTTTTACTTACCTGACCGTTCGAAATTCCTGGGCGCGTCCATGTGATGTTCTTGGGTTCCCAGCCTGGCCGTTGATTGGCTAGGCTGGCCGGATTGATAGCAGCGCAGCCATTCAATCACAGCTGATGATGCGGCGCGCTGAGGGGGCGGGGCCGAGTGATACAGTCGGCGGCTATGGCCGCCGCTGTATCACGGGAACGCGCTTTCAAAAGCTTTCCACCATGCAAGCTCGCTCGCATGAAGGATAGAAAACTTTTGCGAGGAGGAGCTGAGACAGCCGCCGAGGGACCCCAGAAGACACAGTTCGGGGACACTCTGTGCAAAACGAGCTGCACAATGGAGGTAAGTATAACATGTTTGTTATTTAAAAAAAAAAATGTTTTGCCTTTAGTGTTCCTTTAAAAGAAGACCTAACAATGAAGCTGTTGGAGGTACTTGAATGGAGACAATTTCTGCTATAATTGAATGTAAGCCATGTATTTTTTTTATTGTTTCACTTTAACCACTTACCCCCCGGACCATATTGCTACCCAAAGACCAGAGACCTTTTTGCGATTCGGGACTGCGTCGCTTTAACAGACAATTGCGCGGTCGTGCGACGTGGCTCCCAAAAAAAATTGGCGTCCTTTTTTTCCCACAAATAGAGCTTTCCTTTGGTGGTATTTGATCACCTCTGCGGTTTTTATTTTTTGCGCTATAAACAAAAATATAGCGACAGTTTGGAAAATTGTCAGTTTAGGCCGATACGTATTCTTCTATATATTTTTCGTAAAAAAAAATCGCAATAAGCATTATTTGATTGGTTTGCGCAAAAGTTATAGCGTTTACAAAATAGGGGGTATTTTTATGGCATTTTTATTAATATTTATTTTTTACTAGTAATGGCGGCGATCAGCGATTTTTTTTCGGTACTGCGACATTATGGCGGACACTTCGGACACTTTTGACAAATTTTTTGGACCATTGGCATTTTTATAGCGATCAGTGCTATAAAAATGCATTGGATTACTATAAAAATGCCACTGGCAGTGAAGTGGTTAACACTAGGGGGCGGGGAAGGGGTTAAGTATGCCTGGGTGTGTTCTTACTGTGGGGGGGGTGGACTCACTAGGGGAAACACTGATCCTCTGTTCATACATTGTATGAACACATCCTCTGTTCAGCATTTCCCCCGCTTACACACACAGCTCCCGGTCCCCGCTCTGTAACGAGCGACCGTGTGTGCCCGGCGGCGATCGCGCCCGCCGGGCACACGCACAGGAGTCGGGGGCGAGCGGGCGGCGTGCATGCGCCCCTAGTGGCGGCTCAAAGAGCCGACGTAGAGCTACGGGCTCTCGCCCAGGAGAGCCGACCTGCCGCCGTAGAATGACGGCGGCTGGTCGGCAAGCAGTTAAGCATTATTAAAATCATTGCTCCTGAAAAAAACGAACAATTTTAAAACTTTTTTTTGCATTGATACACGTCCCCTGGGGCATGGCCCAGAGCCCCATGCCTTTTTTTTAAAGATTTTTATCTATATTGCCGGAATCCGACAATACATTATAGCCACAGTTTTAAATTATATTTTTTCCTTTAGAAATGTAATTTTGCTGTGGTATTGTTCTAATCATGGGAAAGATGCGCTACTTTACAGGCATACTAAGGACACCCCCAGGCATGATATTTAAAAGGAATATTTAATTTTTATTTTTTTTTTATTTTTTATCTTTCAAATGCTTTATTAAAACAAAAGTTGCAGTACAATTGTGTATACACGCAGATGAGACAGATTTTGAATGACAAAAGTACATACACTGCATTTGTCTAACAATAATGAGGACAACAATAGCATTAACCGGTTACCGGCTGGGTAACAATTATCTAAGAACATGGAGGATTAACCGGTTACTTTGCGTGCAAATGATCAAAATTGTGATTCCTCAGCTGCCATTTCAGCCAAGTTTCCTTTTGTTTGTTGTTGTTAGTGGGCTTGTTTTCGGTCTAGAGCCGATAAGGAATTGAGAGACAGGTGTAAAGGGTAGAAAAGTTGGAAAGGGTTTAAGAGGGGTGAGAGTAAGCTGTACCTGGGTTTAGCAATGCTGTGTGTTGTTCATAGGGCGTTCATGGATATGAGACGACATCTATGCGAGACAAAGGGTGTTTCCCCTCTCGCTATGGTTAGTTGACAATGGACGGGAGATAGTAAAGAGTTTTGGGTATGTTAACCCGACTATCAGTTTAGTCGGGTGGTTTATTCACGTAGTGGGTGTTGAGAGTGCCTGTTCATATTCTTCCGAATACCGAAAGGTCACCCATGGGCGCCAAGTGTCCTGGAATTTTGCCGCTTCATCTGTGGCTTGTGCCGCTGTGTCCTCCATGTCATGAATCTCTGAGATTTTTTGTAGCCATTCTTTAATGGCTGGAACTGAAGTAGACTTCCAGTATAACGGAATTAATGATTTAGCCGCGTTGAGCAGGTGTCTGGTTAGAGATTTTTTATACCTTCTGTATGAGAAGTCGTTGACATGGAGCAAACAGCATGCTGCATCAAGCGTAAGTTCTGTTTCTGTCATGGTTTTTATCAACGCAATGATTGTCGACCAATATTTTTGTATGCGTGGGCATTGCCACCAGATGTGGAGCAAAGTGCCCACCTCCGCGTTGCACCGCCAGCACCGGTTTGAGGACTCCGGGTACCATTTGTGTAATTTAGCAGGAGTGGCATACCACTGTGTTAGCAGTTTGTACGCCGTTTCCTGAGTCCTGGTGCTAAGTGAGCATTTATGTGCGAATACGCACGCTCTGTGCCATTGTTTGTCCGATAGAGTGGTCTCCAGATCTCTTGACCATTTGTCTTTGAATCTGTTATTGTCGTCCTGCGACGCGGTCTGTATCCATGTGTATGCCAGCGAGGTGGCCCTGCGAATTGGTTTTCCCTCCAGGCACACTGACTCCATCTCCGTTAGTTGTCTGTTAAATTGAGTTTTGCGTCTGGTGTCGGTCGTGTAACTGCGGATTTGGAAATATGTCCATAATGGTAATTGGGGGCAGTTCGCGTCCGTTTTAAGGGCTTGGTGGTCTTTAAATTGTGAATTCTCGAAGCAGTGGGTAGCTAGGAGGGGCCTGTTAGTGTCTCCCACATGTAAGAGTGGGTTTCTCATCCCTGGTTGGAAGTCCGGGTTGTTTCTCAGAGGTGTGAGGGGGCCCATGTGTGAGAAGGGTTTTGAACGTCCGGTCAATGAGTGGAATATTGCGAGGGTGGTCCCTGTCAAGGGGTGGCTTTTTAAAGGGGTTGGACACTTTTCCCATGGTATCCAGGGGGAGAATCGTAGATTGTGTTGGCACAGCTCCTCCTCAAGGGGAACCCAGTCTTTTGTGTCCGCATGGCAATGCCAGTCCACGATCCGGGTCACGTGAGAGGCATAGTAATAGTGCTTATAGTCTGGTAACCCCATCCCACCATCGGCTTTTTGTCTAGTTAGCAAGCTAAACTTGATACGAGGGCGTTTGTGTGCCCACACGAATCTAAGCTGGAGTGACTGCAGTGTTTGGAAAAATTTGTTAGGGATCTTGATCGGCAACACCCTTAGCAGATACAAGAGTCTGGGTAGTATGGACATTTTACAGATAGCCGCCCTCCCAAACCAGGAGAAATTTTTAGGGTGCCATGATAGTAGGTCTGTGTCAATTGTTTTGAGAAGGGGGGTAAAATTTTTGTCGAAGATTTGGGATAGTTGGGGAGTGAGCCATGTCCCCAGGTATTTGAGGGCAGATGGTACCCACCTAAAGGGACAGTCCGCTCGCAATGGACCTAAGACCTCGTTAGGTATTGAGATGTTCAGTGCTTCGGATTTTGTGAAGTTTATTTTCAAATTGGATACGTATCCGAATAGGGAGAAGCTCTTCATGAGTTGGGGGATGGATGTCTTAGGGTCTGTTAAAAAGAATAGGAGGTCATCTGCATAAGCTGCTGTTTTAAATTCCTTCTCCGCTATCTGGAAGCCTTTGATGGATTGCTCTAGCCCTACCTTTCTAATGAATGGTTCTAATGTTAGGATGAAGAGGAGTGGCGATAAAGGGCAACCCTGTCTTGTGCCATTCTTTATATAAACTGACTCTGACAGGGATCCATTTATTTTTAACCGTGCGGTGGGGTTTTGGTATAGTGCTGAGATCCACGCCATCATGTGTTTTTAATTTTTATTATCTAAGCATTATTAAAATCACTGCTCGTCAAAAGACAGTTTTAAAAACTTTTTTGCATTATTACATATCCCCTGGGGCAGGACCCGGGTCCCCAAACACTGTTTATGGCAATAACTTGCACATAAGCCTTTAGAATAAGCACTTTTGTTTTTTAATGTTAGTGTCCCATAGACTTTATTGGGGTTCCGCAGCTTTTAAATTTGCATAATGTCCGATGTTCAAGTTGAACTTACGTTCGACTTAAACATCGGGCTCATCCCACACCAAAATTACCAACAATAGGGACTCTCAGAGTGTTTAGTGCATCTAGCAGCCCAATACTGAGACTGTACCTGGAATACTGTGACTCTCTCTAGGCGGAGAGAACAGGTGAAAAGTGCTCTCTTCATTTTCTGAGCTGATATTATTATTAGCACTCGTACTGGTACACATATTCAGTATATGTTTGTTTATCATGGAGTAATCACACATACAGTAATTTCACATTGGTCACTTTCCTCACTCTCCCATCTTCCTTTTCCCCACTTTCTTTTATTATTTTACCCCTGTGTTTGTTTTTGTTTGTCACTCTTTTTGTTTGGTGCTTGGCACTTTATGTGTGGCGAGTAGGGTGCTGGTCCTCGGGCCGGTCTCTGAAAGTCTTGGGAGTTGGTGGACTCGGCCTTCTGGTTAGGTTCACCGGCTCTCATGGGGTCTCCCTTCGGGGGAGCCTCACCGAGGAGGGTTCTGTTGCGGCAGTCCCTCCGAGGATGTTGGGTCCTTGTGGCTTTGGCTGCTTGGACCAAGATGTGTCCATATGGCTTCGGCTGTATGGACCACAGTAACTCTTTTCCCTGTCAGGAGCCTAACGCCCCGGGGGATCAGAGACGGGTCCTCTTCAGAGGACCACTGACGTATGCACCCGTCGCAGTTTTTTGTGATGTCACTCTTTATGTCTGTGCACATTTTTCCCTGCACCGTGTGTAGTTTTTGGGTTGTGTTTTGCACGCCACAGGCTTTTCAACAGAAAAAAAAAATGTTTGTTTATCGTGGAGTAATCACACATGCAGTAATTTAATTTCAGCATGCACTTTACAAGGCATCTAATATGGTCCATAACCCATCTAAGCTTTTTGCCCTTGTACATCAAAATCATGTTTTTGAATACCTGATTTCTTTACATTCTGATAAACATGCCATATTTGTGGCTTCATGGCAAATTTTGGGTTTGACTGATATCAATTTTAACCTGTATCCAGGGGCGGATCCAGAGTCTAGTCTCAGGAGGGGCACTACCAGAAAATATATTTTTGGGGGGCAATTTATCAGGAAAATGACTGGTATTAGCGCTTCAATGATCACGGCACCATGGTTGTTATGGTGTCAGGATGATTGGAGCGCATTATTTATATTATTACATTGTAATATAAAATGAAATGGTTCAACTCACCATAATGCAGAATCCGTGGGAGCCCCGAGTGTCACTTGCCACGTCACCTGCCACCAGATGCAGCTTGTCACTTGCCACATCACCTGCCACAAGTTGCGGATTGTCACTTGCTACGTCGCCTGCTACACGTTGTGTATTGTCACTTGCCACACATTGCGGATTGTCACTTGCCACAAGTTGCGGAATGTCACTTGCCTGCCACCAGATGCAGATTGTCACTTGCCACATCACCTGCCACATGTTGCGGATTGTCACTTGCCACGTCAGCTGCCACATGTTGCGGATTAAAGAAAAGAACGGAGGGCGCACCGACCTAGTGTGATACTGCTAAAATGAATTTATTCAAATATTAAAATCAATCATTGTACTCACAATGTGGAGTTTAAAATCAGGCTTTAAAAGACAGTGCAGCAGAAATCCAGCATCAGTGGAACGCGATAGTCACTTGAACCAACAAACGATGTTAAAGCTGACGCGTTTCGGGGGCGTACCCCTTTCTTCTGAAGAAAATACCAGAGCGCAGGAGATTTGTTTTTACATGTTGGGTATTGTCACTTGCCTGCCACCAGATGCAGATTGTCACTTGCCACATCACCTGCCACATGTTGCAGATTCTCACTTGCCATGTCACCTGCCACAAGTTGCGGAATGTCACTTGCCTGCCACCAGATGCATATTGTCACTTGCCACCTCACCTGCCACACCTTGGGGATTGTAACTTGCTAAGGTGGTGTTTTGCTTGTCAGAGTCAGGCAGCAGAGAGATGATTTAATCTCTCTGCTGCCTGCACAGTGAGGGTGGAAGTTACTGCAGGGATACAAGACGGGCGCGGGGCGGTGAGAGATGATGTCATCTCTCTGCTCCCCCGGCTTGTTGATTGGCCAGCTGCCCGCACACCCACAGAGCCGACCAGCTGGCCGCACACTCTCTGACTGTGACTCGCCGTGGAACCGCCTGCAAATTCTGCAACTAAAACAAATTTCTCGGGGGTGGCAATTGCCCTGTTGCCCCCCTGGATCCGCCCCTGCCTGTACCATTTACTCACCTACAATGCTGTGAAAAATCATTTGCCCCCTTTATGATTTTTTTTGCATATTTGTCACACTTAAATGACTCAGATCATCAAACAAATGTTATTATTACACAAAGATAACCAGTTTCATTTATTAAGGCAAAAAAGCTGTCCAAACCTGCCTGGCTTTATGTGAAAAAGTAATTGCCCCCTAAACCTAATAACTGGTTGTGCCACCCTTGGCGGCAACAACTGCAATCAAGCAATTATGATAACTGGCAATAAATCTTTCACATTGCTGTGGAGCAATTTTGGCCCTCTCTTCTTTGCAGAATTGTAATTCAGCCTCATTGGAGTGTTTTTCAGCATAAACGGCCCGTGTATGGTCATGATACACCATCTCAATTGGATTTAAGTCCGGGCTTTGACTAAGCCACTCCAAAACCTAAATTGTGCTTTGTTTGAACCATTTGGAGGTGGACTTGCTGTTATGTTTCTGATCAGTGTCCTGCTGCATGTAACAGCTCTGGTGAACGGGAGTGAACCACAACTGCAGCTAGCAAGGAATTTAAATGCACTTCTCTATGTGAGAATTCAGTATTGGACCCCAGGCGTAACTCCACACAAACAAGAGTTTGGGGGTTTTCTACATCGTCTCTCTTTTACATAAAGGAATGCGATGAGCTTCTAGGGGTGATGGCAATACAACATGCGACCAGAGCCTAGCGTTAAAAGATACGATTCACTAGGAGATTCCAATGCACAACTGTATGCAAGTGATTATCAGTTTTGAACCCAAGGTGTCACTCCACACAAACAGGAGTTTGGGGTTCCCTACATCATATCACTTAAACATACAGTAGTACATTAGGCCACTAAGGGAGTAGGTATGTATTACCTCAAACCCTTAGCATAGAACAGTTAGAGTGAACATGTTCAGTAACTTGGGGCAAGGGCCTTTTAGCAAATAAGAACTTATGTCAAGCAAAAATGGGCCGGCCGGACGTACGTTCGTGGATCGCCGTATCTAGCTAATGTGCATACTCGATGCAGAATTCGACGGAAACGCCACCTAGTGGCTAGTGTAAATATACACCTACGATCCGACGGCTTACTAAGACGTACGCCTGTCGGATCGATCCCTCATTCCGTCGTATATTGTTTTGTGGATACAAAACAAAGATTCGATGCAGGAACTTTGAAATTACGCGGTGTATCAATAGATACGCCAGCGTAATTTCTTTGTGGATCTGGCCCTGTGACTCTATCTAGACTGTGACTTTTCTGGGGACAACCCAAAATGTGTGATTTTCTTTTACTTTCACTTTCAATAATAATGGTAGACAGGACAAATAGAGAGGGTGAATGTCCTTAAAGGGGGCACAGGCAGAAATACAAACAAAACAGGGGTTCTAATCCCTCTACACCCCATCCAAATCTAAAAAAAAGTTTGCCTTTAGTTATACTTTAAAGTTAGAAGGACATTCAGATGATAAGGAATGTGTTTTGAGTAGAAACCTGCAGGTGTCCTGTGATTTCTCTACCTTCCTTTCTCTTCTCTTTGCACATATGTAATAAAAGCTACAAAAAAGTGACTGGCATCCATCAATCTGAACATACAGAAAAAAATAACTTCTCCCAAGAATGTAGTGGGGGCATCACTTGCCAAGTATGTGGGACATTGATAACATAGCTATCGAGTGGCCGAAGAGCAAAATGTGGTGTATCTTCAAATCATGTCTTCATGATTTCTTCAAATCAGCAATGTTTCTTCAAATCATGCTTTATTTTTGGTTACCAATAGTGCTGCATATATAATTGTTCTTTTTTTTTTGTTTTTTGTTTTTTAACATAGTGCTCCCCTTCTTCATTTGATATCAGTAAGTAAAATCTTATTTTTTATTTATTTTTTAAGTCTTTTTTTTTCTTTTTTTTGTGAAACATTTTTTTTATATTGTAAGAGTTACAGTAAACATTAACTTTTTTTATTTGAATGTTCTTATTTGTATGTCATTGGCTCCCGCTTCTGTCAATCAAATCCAATGACGCGGCTTCCGGGGAGTGGGACCGAGTCATACACTCGGCGTCTATGGACGTCGATTGTATGACACGGAAGCTCACCCGAAAGGTAACCCCCTCAGGTTAGAGCTTCCCAGAGGGGGCTAGCTATTGCAGGGAGGAGCCAAGAGAGCTACCATGGGACCCCAGAACAGGAGGATCGGGGCCAGTCTGTGCAAAACAAACTGCACAGTGGAGGTAAGTATGACATGTTTGTTATTTAAAAAAAATAACCTTTACAACCACTTTAAGGCAGTATAAGGCCAGTATTGTTAATCTATACAATTGGTCTATATATCTATCTATCTATCTATCTATCTATCTATCTATCTATCTATCTATCTATCTATCTATCTATCTATCTATCTATCTATCTTTTTCCATCTCTCCCTCTCTCTCATCTTCTTAAAAATGCATACAATTATTATACACAATGTTTAATTGCTTTTAATATATTTTTAGATAGCAGTAAACTCAATTGACTTTTCTATTGTGTTGCAGCTGTAGTCTACAAGACGTAAGGTTTGCCAATATTGTATTAATGTTAATCTATACAGTTATGTCTGCTTTGCATATTCAAAAAATATGAATTACAAAGACTGCAAACATTGTATTGCATTGTATTGACATGGTGACACTATTGTCCTATATTGTATTATGATAGTCTTGATAAAACTTTTAATTATTTTAGTCTTTTTTATCAAGAGGAATCTAATAAATCATCTTGGGTATCTCTAACATTACAATTGCTATTTCTGTGTCAGTTCATTAAACTCTTGCACCTAGGTATTCCCATCGATGAGACTGGCAGGCTCTCTTGTTTATTCATCAGCGATAGACTGTAAATTGCCCCTTGTCTAGATGTGCACCTTGATGAGGTGTCGGGGGCTTTGTATGAACAATGAGACTCAATCCATTCATTATCTCTTACAGTCTTTCCCAGGACATCTATTCTCCTGTTGAATCAGTAAAATCAATTTGAACTTTTAATAAACTCAGTTATACATGTAAAGAGAATTTACCACTTAAGGTAAATCCAATACAAATGTAGATTTAAATATATCAGCAATACAAACAAGTTAAAGTAACAAAAAGTAAACTTTAGGTTTGACTATTAACAAAATAATCCTTATGTTAATATTCTGTGACTGCTGATACTGTAAAATATTATTATAATTATTTTTTAGTATTGATAGTATATTTAGTTGTAATTGTAAATGAATAACTATAATACTAATACATACAGCCTTCAAGGACCAATAAAAAAGGGCCACATCCAAATTAAATAAAAGTGCTGGAAGTCTAGATACAGTAGGTGATGGGATAGTGATATCTTGGGGCTAAACCAAAGTGTTATCTAAACCCAAAAACAAAAATGTTGTATATTGTTGTTTACAAGAAGTATAACTAAAGACAAAACATTTTTATTTTTTTTAGTTTTGGACAGAGTGGAGATGGTCGGGCTTTTATTGTGTTGATGGGGGAATTCTGTTATGATGGGGGAATTGTGATTTTTTTTGTTACTGCAACCTATGGTTGCAGGAAGGAAATTCCCTCTGTCTATGGCCTGCCTTACATAAAATAGTTGTGCCATGTACTTGGGGTTCTTATCTACCAGGGATTCTCATTACATCACTTGTGAAAGTTAAAGGGGTTGTAAAGGTAAATGTTTTTTCACCTTACCGCATCCTATGCATTAAGGTGAAAAAACATCCAATGGTACCGCCCCCCCCCCCCCGAACCCCCGTTTTACTTACCTGACCGTTCGAAATTCCCGGGCGCGTACATGTGATGTTCTTGGGTTCCCAGCCTGGCCGTTGATTGGCTCGGCTGGGCGGATTGATAGCAGCGCAGCCATTCAATCACAGCTGATGACGCGGTGCGCTGGGGGTGGGGCCGAGTGATACAGTCGGCGGCTATGGCCGGCGCTGTGTCACGGGAACGTGCTCGCAAAAGCTTTCCACCATGCGAGCTTGCTCGCATGAAGGTAGAAAGCTTTTGCGAGGAGGAGCTGAGACAGCCACGGAGGGACCCCAGAAGACAGGGTTCGGGTACACTCTGTGCAAAACGAGCTGCACAGTGGAGGTAAGTATACAATGTTTGTTATTTAAAAAAAAAAAATTTGCCTTTAGTGTTCCTTTAAAAGAAGACATACAAATGAACCTGTTGGAGGTACTTGAATGGAGACAATTTCTGCTATAATTGAATGTAAGCCATGTATTTTTATTGTTTCACTTTAAGCATTATTAAAATCATTGCTCCTGAAAAAAACGAACAATTTTAAAACTTTTTTTTGCATTGATACACGTCCCCTGGGGAATGACCCAGAGCCCCATGCCTTTTTTTCAAAGATTTTTTATCTATATTGCCGGAATCCGACAATACAGCCACAGTTTTAAATTATATTTTTCCTTTAGAAATTTATTTTTGCTGTGGTATTGTTCTAATCATGGGAAAGATGCGCTACTTTACAGGCATAATAAGGACACCCACCAGGCATGATATTTAAAAGGAATATTTCATTTTTATTATCTAAGCATTATTGAAATCACTGCTCGTCAAAAAGGCAGCTTTAAAAACTTTTTTGCATTAATACATATCCCCTGGGGCAGGACCCGGGTCCCCAAACATTGTTTATGGCAATAACTTGCACATAAGCCTTTAGAATGAGCACTTTTGTTTTTTCATGTTAGTGTCCCATAGACTTTAATGGGGTTCCGCAGCTTTCAAATTTGCATAATGTCCGATGTTCAAGTTGAACTTAAGTTCAACTTAAACATCGGGCTCATCCCTAACCAAAATTACCAACAAAAGGGACTCTCAGAGTGTTTAGTGCATCTAGCAGCCCAATACTGAGACTGTACCTGGAAGAGACTGAAGACTGTGACTCTCTCTAGGCAGGAGAGAACAGGTGAAAAGTGCTCTCTTCATTTTCTGAGCTGATATTCATTATTATTAGCACTCATACTGGTACACATATTCAGTATATGTTTGTTTATCGTGGAGTAATCACACATACAGTAATTTAATTTCAGCATGCACAAATTTTGGGTTTGACTGATATCAATTTTAACCTGTACCCATGGGCGGATCCAGAGTCTACTCTCAGGAGGGGCACTACCAGAAAATATATTTTTGGGGGGCAATTTATCAGGGAAATGACTGGTATTAGCGCTTCAATGATCACGGCACCATGGTTGTTATGGTGTCAGGATGATTGGAGCGCATTATTTATATTATTACATTGTAATATAAAATTAAATGGTTCAACTCACCATAATGCAGAATCCGTGGGAGCCCCGAGTGTCACTTGCCACGTCACCTGCCACCAGATGCAGCTTGTCACTTGCCACATCACCTGCCACAAGTTGCGGATTGTCACTTGCCATGTCGCCTGCCACATGTTGTGTATTGTCACTTGTCACACATCGCGGATTGTCACTTGCCACATCACCTGCCACAAGTTGCGGAATGTCACTTGCCTGCCACCAGATGCAGATTGTCACTTTCCACATCACCTGCCACATGTTGCGGATTGTCACTTGCCACGTCACCTGCCACATGTTGCGGATTGTCACTTGCCTGCCACCAGATGCAGATTGTCACTTGCCACGTCACCTGTCACAAGTTGCAGATTGTCACTTGCCACATCACCTGCCTAATGTTGCGGATTCTCACTTGCCATGTCACCTGCCACAAGTTGCAGAATGTCACTTGCCTGCCACCAGATGCATATTGTCACTTGCCACCTCACCTGCCACACCTTGAGGATTGTCACTTGCTAAGGTGGTGTTTTGCTTGTCAGATTCAGGCAGCAGAGAGATGATTTAATCTCTCTGCTGCCTGCACAGTGAGGGCGGAAGTTATTGCAGGGATACAAGACGGGCGTGTCATCTCTCTGCTCCCCCGGCTTGTTGATTGGCAGCTGCCTGCACACCCACAGAGCCGACCAGCTGGCCGCACACTCTCTGACTGTGACTCGCCGCGGAACCGCCCGACGCATGCAAATTCCGCAACTAAAACAAATTTCTCGGGGGTGGCAATTTCCCTGTTGCTCACCTGGATCCGCCCTGCCTGTACCATTTACTCACCTATAATGCTGTGAAAAATCATTTGCCCCCTTTATGATTTTTTTTTGCATATTTGTCACACTTAAATTACTCAGATCATCAAACAAAAGTTATTATTACACAAAGGTAACCCGAGTAAATACAAAATTCTGTTTTTAAATGATGGTTTCATTTATTAAGGCAAAAAAGCTGTCCAAACCTGCCTGGCTTTATGTGAAAAAGTAATTGCCCCCTAAACCTAATAACTGGTTGTGCCACCCTTGGCAGCAACAACTGCAATCAAGCAATTACGATAACTGGTAATAAATCTTTCACATTGCTGTGGAGCAATTTTGGCCCTCTCTTCTTTGCAGGAAAACATTGGAGTGTTTTCCAGCATGAACGGCCCGTGTATGGTCATGATACAGCATCTCAATTGGATTTAAGTCCGGGCTTTGACTAGGCCACTCCAAAACCTAAATTGTGCTTTGTTTGATCCATTTGAAGGTGGACTTGCTGTTATGTTTCTGATCAGTGTCCTGCTGCATGTAACAGCTCTGGTGAACGGGAGTGAACCACAACTGCGGCTAGCAAGGAATTTAAATGCACTTCTCTATGTGAGAATTCAGTATTGGACCCCAGGCGTCACTCCACACAAACAAGAGTTTGGGGGTTTTCTACATCATTTCTCTCTTTTACATAAAGAAATGCGATGATCTTCTAGGGGTGATCGCATTACAACATGCGACCAGAGCCTAGCGTTAAAAGATACGATTCACTAGGAGATTCCAATGCACAACTGTATGCAAGTGATTATCAGTTTTGAACCCAAGGTGTCACTCCACACAAACAGGAGTTTGGGGTTCCCTACATCATATCACTTAAACATACAGTAGTGCATTAGGCCACTAAGGGAGTAGGTATGTATTACCTCCAACCCTTAGCATAGAACAGTTAGAGTGAACAAGTTCAGTAACTTGGGGCAAGGGCCTTTTAGCAAATAAGAACTTATGTCAAGCAAAAATGGGCCAGCCGGACGTACGTTCGTGGATCGCCGTATCTAGCTAATTTGCATACTCGATGCGGAATTCGACGGAAACGCCACCTAGCGGCCAGCGTAAATATACACCTACGATCCGACGGCTTACTAAGACGTACGCCTGTCGGATCGATCCCTCATTCCGTCGTATCTTGTTTTGTGGATACAAAACAAAGATTTGACGCGGGAACTTTGAAATTACGCGGCGTATCAATAGATACGCCGGCGTAATTTCTTTGTGGATCTGGCCCTGTGACTCTATCTAGACTGTGACTTTTCTGGGGACAACCCAAAATTTTTGATTTTCTTTTACTTTCACTTTCAATAGTAATGGTAGACAGGACAAATAGAGAGGGTGAATGTCCTTAAAGGGGGCACAGGCAGAAATACAAACTAAACAGGGGTTCTAATCCCTCTACACCCCATCCAAATCTAAAAAAAAAAGTTTGCCTTTAGTTATACTTTAAAGTTAGAAGGACATTCAGATGATAAGGAATGTGTTTTGAGTAGAAACCTGCAGGTGTCCTGTGATTTCTCTACCTTCCTTTCTCTTCTCTTTGCACATGTGTAATAAAAGCTACAAAAAAGTGACTGGCATCCATCAATCTGAACATCCAGAAAAAATAACTTCTCCCAAGAATGTGGTGGAGGCATCACTTGCCAAGTATGTGGGACATTGATAACATAGCTATCGAGTGGCTGAAGAGCAAAATGTGGTGTATCTTCAAATCATGCCTTCATGATTTCTTCAAATCAGCAATGTTTCTTCAAATCATGCTTTATTTTTGGTTACCAATAGTGCTGCATATATAATTATTTTTATTTTTTATTTATTTTTTTACATAGTGCTCCCCTTTCTTTATTTGATATCAATAAGTAAAATCTTACTTTTTATTAATTTTTTAAGTCTATATTTTTTTTTTGTGAAACATTTTTTTTTATATTGTAAGTTACAGTAAACATTTAGGGGCAGATCCACAGAGATCTGCACCCGCGCAGCGTATCAGAGATACGCTACGCCACCGTACCTTACCTGGCATAATTTTGAATCCTTAAAGATTTCGCGCCATAAGTTACGGCGGCGTAGTGTATCTCTGGCGGCGGAATTCAAATCGCGATTAGGGGGCGTGTTTCATTTAAATGAAGCGCGTCCCCGCGCCGAATGAACTGCGCATGCGCCGTCCCGAAATTTCCCACCGTGCATTGCGCTAAATAACGTCGCTAGGACGTCATTTTTTTTAACTGAGACGGGACTTACGTACATTCCGATTCACGGACGACTTACGCAAACAAAAAAAATAATTCAAATTAAACGCGGAAACGACGGCCATACTTAACATGACAAGTCTAACTATACGCCGCAAAATACCAGCTTTAACTATACGCCGGAAAAAGCCGACTACAGTCGACGTAAAGGAATGCGCCGGCCGCTCGTACGTTCATACAAACTAAACAGGGGTTCTAATCCCTCTACACCCCATCCAAATCTAAAAAAAAAAGTTTGCCTTTAGTTATACTTTAAAGTTAGAAGGACATTCAGATGATAAGGAATGTGTTTTGAGTAGAAACCTGCAGGTGTCCTGTGATTTCTCTACCTTCCTTTCTCTTCTCTTTGCACATGTGTAATAAAAGCTACAAAAAAGTGACTGGCATCCATCAATCTGAACATCCAGAAAAAATAACTTCTCCCAAGAATGTGGTGGAGGCATCACTTGCCAAGTATGTGGGACATTGATAACATAGCTATCGAGTGGCTGAAGAGCAAAATGTGGTGTATCTTCAAATCATGCCTTCATGGCATGGCATGGCTATTGGAAATAGCTAATTTGCATACCCGACACGGAAAACGACGTGAACGCCACCCAGCGGACGCCGAAGTATTGCATCTTAGATCCGAAGGCGTACGTACGCCTGTCGGATCTAACCCAGATGCCGTCGTATCTTGGTTTGAGGATTCAAACTAAAGATACGACGCGGGTAATTTGAAAGCACGCCGGCGTATCAGTAGATATGCCGGCATACTCGCTCTGAGGATCTGGCCCTAACTTTTTGTATTTGAATGTTCTTATTTGTATTTGTATGTCATTGGCTCCCGCTGCTGTCAATCAAATCCAAATGACACGGCTTCCGGGGAGTGGGACCGATTCATACACTCTGCGTCTATGGACGTCGATTGTATGACACGGAAGCTTACCCGCAAGGTAACCCCCTCAGGTTAGAGCTTCCCAGAGAGGGCTAGCTGTTGCAGGGAGGAGCCAAGAGAGCAAACATGGGACCCCAGAACAGGAGGATCGGGGCCACTCTGTGCAAAACAAACTTCACAGTGGAGGTAAGTAGGACATGTTTGTTATTTAAAAAAATGTTTAACCTTTACAACCACTTTAAGGCAGTATAAGGCCAGTAATGTTAATCTATACAATCAATCTATCTATCTATCTATCTATCTATCTATCTATCTATCTATCTATCTATCTATCTATCTATCTATCTATCTATCTATCTATCTATCTATCTATCTCTCTTTTTCCATCTCTCTCCCTCTCTCTCATCTTCTTAAAAATGCATTCAATTATTATACACAATGTTTCATTGCTTTTAATATATTTTTAGATAGCAGTAAACTCAATGAACTTTTCTATTGTGTTGCAGCTATAGTCTACAAGACGTAAGGTTTGCCAGTATTGTATTAATGTTAATCTATACAGTTATGACAAATATGAATTACAAAGACTGCAAACATTTTATTTCATTGTATTGACATGTTGACACTATTGTCCTATATTGTATAATGATAGTCTTGATAAAACTTTTAATTATTTTAGTCTTTTTTATCAAGAGGAATCTAATAAATCATCTTGGGTATCTCTAACATTACAATTGCTATTTCTGTGTCAGTTCATTAAACTCTTGCACCTAGGTATTCCCATCGATGAGACTGGCAGGCTCTTGTGTTTATTCATCAGCGATAGACTGTAAATTGCCCCTTGTCTAGATGTGCACCTTGATGAGGTGTCGGGGGCTTTGTATGAACAATGAGACTCAATCCATTCATTATCTCTTACAGTCTTTCCCAGGACATCTATTCTCTTGTTGAATCAGTAAAATCAATTTGAACTTTTAATAAACTCAGTTATACATGTAAAGAGAATTTACCACTTAAGGTAAATCCAATACAAATGTAGATTTAAATATATCAGCAATACAAACAAGTTAAAGTAACAAAAAGTAAACTTTAGGTTTGACTATTAACAAAATAATCCTTATGTTAATATTCTGTGACTGCTGATACTGTAAAGTATTATTATAATTAATTTTTTTATTATTGATAGTATAATTAGTATTAATTGTAAATGAATAACAATAATACTAATACATACAGCCTTCAAGGACCAATAAAAAAAGGGCCACATCCAAATTAAATAACAATTCAAGTGCTGGAAGTCTATATACAGTAGGTGATGGGATGGTGATATATTGGGGCTAAACCAAAGTTGTATCTAAACCCAAAAACAAAAATGTTGTATATTGTTTACCAGAAGTATAACTAAAGACAAAACATTTTTATTTGTTTTAGTTTTGGACAGAGTGGAGATGGTCTGGCTTTTATTGCAGTCTGTGTCCCTGTTATGGATATTCACTCTCCTTATTTATCTTGTTTACCATTATCATCATAAGTTAAAGTAAAAAAAAAAAGGCGGAGCTTGGCGAGGACCGGGATGGCCGCATGAGAGCGGAGCTCCTGCAACAACGGGGATACAGCACCCGAATACAGCCTGTCTAGCGGCGATCGCGACCCACTAATCCCGCGTTTACATCACGCTGACCACCCGCGGGATGACAAACAAACGAAAAGGCCCCCAGTGGCCTCAGAAACTGACCGAGTACTTTGCATGGGAGCAGAGACAAGATGGCGCCAAGACTCCCGGACCATCTGCTGCCAGCACTCCACAGTCTCAAACCAAGAGCAAAGCAGCAAAACGGAACTCACCCTCGGCCAGGAAACAATCTCCTGTCTCTTCTTCTGCCTCGGGGAGCCCAGAAAAGACAAGGCCTAAGCTGGATGGCTTGGATCCTGCTCCAGAGGTTAGTGTGGGCCCAGACTCTTGGGATGACACCAGGGAACTCCCTGATTCCATCAACCGCTTCCCTACCACTAATCAGCCTGTATTAGACACTACACTAAAGGACATGTTAGTGTCCCTTAGAACCTCGCTCCACGGCGACATGATGTCTTGCATACGCAGATTTGGCAAGGATCTACAAAATGTGTCTGCCAGGGTGGACCACGTGGAGACTAAGATGGGGGAGTACGCTGACACCATTAACAGCTTAGTAGACGCGCATGATGCCAGGGATGAGGAGATGGAAGCAGTCAGGGCCAAAATCGCAGATATTGAGGACCGTGCAAGGAGAAACAACCTTAAAATAAGGGGGGTCCCTGAGACAGTTCAGCAGTCAGATCTGCAAGGCCATGTCACCAACATAATCACCTCAATCCTGCCTGATGTTACAGCAATGGATGTTACCATAGACAGGATCCATAGACTACCTAAGCCTTCACATTTACCGGATAATGTGCCCCGGGACGTTATCTTACGCCTTCACTTCTACCATATTAAAGATCGCTTGATGAGAGCAGCTCGCAACAAGGATCTTGTCCCTGAACAATATAAAGACCTGCAATTTTTTGCAGACTTGTCCCAGTATACACTGCAGAAGAGGCGCAACCTGAATACAATTTCCAAAGCCTTGCGAAACCATAATATTGCATACAAGTGGGGGTTCCCATCAAACTTATCATCACTAACAAGGGAAAGAATTTCACGGTTGACTCCCTTTCTAAAGGCTTGGATCTGCTCAAATCCTGGCTCATCATCCCTGAGGAGGACCCACAGGGCTCACACAAGGGAGACCCATCACGTGTCAAGGATGACTGGCAAATAGTCAACCCAAAAAACGCCCGCTCACACCGCTAACATGCTCGCTGGACTACACAGTGACTTATTTTGTTACCAGCTGTAATCCCTGTTGAGGAGTACGTCTACCAAGCTAGACTTTTTTCCCCTGTTCTAAGCTAGCGTTTGTGCACGCTACACCCAGGTTGTCATGACCTACCGTACCCCCTTGCAGACTGTTTTATTTGTTTTATTTCAAATCTTCTTTTCTTTCTATGTCTGGAGCCTCTTTTTTGTAGCTGGCGACACCACACTCCTTTTGGCCATCGGAGACCTGCCACCCAAGCCGGGAACTCGCCACTTGATGGATGATCTTCTTCGCCAAGTACACGCACCGGGAACTGTGAGTGATGTACCCATTTTTTATTTTGCACAGACTCTTATCGACGGCCCACCATGCCTGTCACATTCCTGACAATAAACACAAAGGGTTTAAATCACCCGGTGAAGAGAAAGTCCCTGTGGAATGAGGCTATCCTCCACAAGGGGGATGTACTCTGTGCGCAAGAGACTCATTTCCACAAACATAAAATGTCTTCATGCACCCACCCTAAGTATCCCCATATTTTCATGGCAAGTGCCTCAGCTAAAAAGGGTGGAGTGCTTACTGCAATCAGGGACACGGTAGCATTTACCAAACACAGCGAGTTGGGAGACCTTCTACGGCTCTGTCCAGCTCTCCTAGGGTAACTGCCTGTCTCCTGGAATCTCCTCCATGCTCTTGAGACTGTGCTGGCAGACGCGGCAAACCTTCTGGCAATGTCACATATTGATGTGCCATCCTGGAGGAGTTGTACTACCTGTGCAACCTTTATAGGGTCCAAGTATCACCTCGTGCTACCAGTAGTGACACTGACCCTAGCCAAATGCAAAACTAGTGAACAACAGTCAGAAAGGATGAGTAGGGAAAAAAATGTCAGATACCTCCACCTGAAAAAAACATTCCTGTTTTGGAGGTCGTCTCATTGTTGCCCATCTAGTGCACCTGTTGTTAATCAGTTTCAGCTTCTTTGCTGTTAATTTAAATTAACAACCCCCTCTGTATACACCCCTCCTCCTCTGTATACTCCCCTCCCTCTCTGCTACTTAACTGACCAGATCAATATCCCAGGAGTTCTGATTCAAATGTTCCTTTAATTTTTTTGAGCAGTGTACTTATGTACTAACTTGACAGTAAATTGTCATAAATGTTATATGATGATGCCATAGATATTTATCTGTAACTCTGTCCCCATTCATTTAATAGAATAGAATAGCCACACATGTTCCTGAGGAAGTTATGAGGCGAAACATGTAGAAGGTAAAATGTGGAACATCTGTATGAAGAAAATGTATTAATGTACACTTGTCTTTCTTTTTTTGTATGCAACAATAATAAAACATTATATACTTTTTTATTTAATATTGTGTTATTTGGTACAGTTAATAGCACCTTGAAAGTCCCACACCATTCAATAGGATTTCCTCTTCTCTTTTTTCTTGTAAAGGGATGATGGTGCTAAAATCTTTATTTGGTAGTTGATCGTTCTAGATTACATACTATTATGAATTATAAGAGTTTCCGGCAATCATTGTTCATGACTTATCCGACTGATTGTCTGTACATTGATTAAACATGCAAGCAAGCATTCAGAGAGACACACACAAGTGTGCAGTTCATCAATTTACTTTATTTTTAAAGCTTATCTCCAGGCTAACAGCTGAATACACACATGAAATACATACACAGGAGCTGCTTTACCCGCTGAAGTATTTGTATTTTTCTCTATCTAGTTCTGAAATTTACATGACTTTGCCAAACAGCACACCTGTCTGATAATGAAGAAAGCCCTATCTTTCCCTGCTTCAGTTTCACTATCACTTACTGTAACCCTGAGCAGCAGACTGATAAGCTCATCTTTCGTTCACTCCCCTCTCTCCACTCAGCATGCTCCTCACATTGTGCCACGTTCGGCATCTGACTGCTTTTCCCTTCCACTGTCTAAATTGTTCTCTACAGAGGGGACAAAGCTAGGCATTCTTACCTTTGAGATAAAGACTTTGTCCAGTACACCCCCACCCAAGAGACATGTGCTTCATCCACACACCCCCAGCCCCTGCACAGGGAGAGAAGTTCAAGTGTAATAAATAAGCAATTGTATGGCAAATATATATATATACAGGGCTTTTTTCAGCAGGAACCCAGGGGAACGCCTATTAAATAACGTCTATTAATGCTGGCTGCTGGGGGATCTATTGTTGCTGGAGGGGATCTATTTATACAGGGGGGTCTATTGTTACTGGGGAGGTCAGTTGTTGCTAATAGGGGATCTATTGTTGCTAAGGGGGGGTCTTATGCTATTAGGAGACAATGGTTGCTGGGAGACATCAACTGTTGAGGGAGGGGTCTATTGTTGCTAGCTGTTCAGAGTCTATTGTTGCTGGGGAAGCTCCGTTGTTGCTGGCTACAGGGGATCTATTTTACTTCCTATCATTAAAAAATTACTTAGCACCACAAATTGATACTTTGTTCTGTATCCATTACTGAGAGGGGGTGGAACCAAGCAATGGTGCTTGGAGGTTGGTAGGGAGTGGAACCAAAGAATGGTGCTCGGAGGTGTGTAGGGGGTGGAACCAAGGAATGGTGCTCAGAGGTGGGTATGGAGTGGAACCAAAGAATGGTGCTTGGAGGTTGGTAGGGAGTGGAACCAAAGAATGGTGCTCGGAGGTGTGTAGGGGATGGAACCAAGGAATGGTGCTCAGAGGTGGGTAGGGAGTGGAACCAAGGAATGGTGCTTGGAGGTGAGTATGGGGTGGACACAACAGGTGACTCGGAAGTAGGGAGTAAGCCCTGTATATATATATATATATGGTGTCAGTAGATTTTTTATTTTACATTTTTTAAGTTATTTTTTATTATTTTTTACAATATTATTATTATTATTATTATTATTATTATTTATTTTTAGGAGCCCCAATTGGGGGGAGGCTTATCTGAAATATCAGGAGTCTAAACATACCCCTGATGTCTCACTTGTGAGACAGAGAAAGAGACTGAGGACAGAGACTCATCAGTCCCTCTCTCTTCAGCCTCAGGTGCACTGGGCAGTGAATGAATTTGAGGTGCTCTGTGCTGCCAAGTGGCTTCCTGTTCATTCACAAACTGAAGCATAGTAAACACAGTTTACTAAGCTGCAGTTCTAAATTGACACAGTGAGCGATCATTCAGAAAAGGAAGGGGCTGGTTAATTATATATTTACTGGTCCCTTCCCCTACTCTCCATCCTGAAACCATCCCCCACAGCAGTCAGCAAGAGAGGGGAGAAGCTGGTAGTGCTGGGGGAGGCCAGGGAAGCAGAAAGAAGTAGAATCTGGATGGGGAAGGTGGCAGGGGCATAATTTACTAGAATTTATTGACTGTGTTTTCCTCCTGCAGGAGGGGGAGGAGGAGAGGCAGGCTTTCAGCTGCTGCAAAAAGAAAATGCAACTGACCAGTTCTAGTAAATGCCTCCCCTGCTGCCCCTCCTATCCAGGTGTGACAGGGAGGCCACACAGCCTAATGGGTTAGCTGTCTGTTTTTTTCTCTCCATGGCCACCAATGTGAAAGAGCCTTTAACCACTTAAGCCCCGGACCATTTGGGTGGCCAAAGACAAGAGCACTTTTTGCGTCGCTTTAAGTGACAATTGTGTGGTCGTGCCACGTGGCTCCCAAACAAAATTGATCTCCTTTTTTCCCACAAATAGAGCTTTCTTTTGGTGGTATTTGATTACCTCTGCGGTTTTTATTTTTTACGCTATAAACAAAAATAGAGCAACAATTTTGACAAAGTTATAGCGTCTACAAAATAGGGAATCGTTTTATGGCATTTTTATTAATATTTTTTTTACTAGTAATGGCAGCGATCAATGATTTTTATTGTGACTGTGACATTATGGCGGACACATCGGACACATTTGACACCATTTTGGGACCATTGTCATTGATACAGTGATCAGTGCTATAAAAATGCACTGATTACTGTAAAAATGACATTGGCAGTGAAGGGGTTAACCAGTAGGGGTGTTAATTTAGAACTGCAGCATAGTGAACTGTGTTTACTATTTTTCAGTGCTGAAGGGGTTAAGTGTGTCCTAAGGATGTGTTCTAACTGTGGGGGTAATGGGCTATGTGTGACATGACACTGATCACCGTTCTCGATCACAGAGAGCTGTGATCAGTGTCCTGTCACTAGGAAGAATGGGGAAATGCTTGTTTACATCAGCATTTCCCCGTTCTTCCTCTCCATGAGATGATTGCGGGTATCCCTGTGGACATCGAGTCTGTGGGACCCACAATTCCACATCTTAAAGGGGGTGAACAGGTACGTCCATCTGCCCAGCCATGCCATTGTGCTGATGTATATTGTTCCCCCCGGCTTCCGGGTTCTGATTCCCGCGGGACTGGGCGTTCCTATTGAGAGGTTAGATGATTGACGTCTGGACCATTTCCAGCGGATAAATCCTCTGGCGGATTTGGATCTGATGGCTGTACACACCATCAGATCGACATCCGCGGTGACATGTTGCGCCGTCGCCGCGACGATGACGCGGCGACGTGTGCGATGCTGGAAGGTAACTACTTCCACGCATGCGTCGAATCATTACGACGCATGCGAGGGATGGGAGCGGACGGATTGATCTGGTGAGTCTGTACAGACGACCGGATCAATCCGCTGGACACGAATATCCGCTAGGCCGTACAGATGACCGGATTTGTCCGCTGGAACTGATCCGTGGATCAATCCCAGCGGATAGATCCGGTCGTCTGTACGAGGCCTTATATAATTGTTTTAGGGTGAACCTCCACTTTAAGCTGTTAAGAAATCAACCATATTGCCTTCATTCAGTGACTAGAACATTTTCTTTTTGTAGTTTCTTAGTGCTGCAGTGGCTTCCCAAATATCTTTATTTCTTAAACTGTACACCAGAGGATTTAACATTGGGACTACAACAAGAAAAAGTAATGGGAGCAACTTGTCTTGGTCTTTGGCATGTTCAAATTCTTCCTTTATGTATAGAAAAATGCTCGGGCCACAGAATAACACAACTGTGATAAGGTGAGAGGTGCAACTGGAGAAAGCCTTGAGACGTCCATGCCTTGACTTGATCTTTAAAACATTGGAAATGATAAAAACATAGGAGGCAATGATAAGTACAAATGGTATGAAGGCCAATATGATGTCATCAAAAACGATTAGAAGCTTCCTGCTGTTAGTGTCACTAGTCGAAAGTGAAATCAGTGAGTTAAGCTCACAAAACAAATTGTTGATATCACGAGAAGTGCAAAAAAATAATAGAGACGTGAGTATGGCATGCACCAATGAGTTTAAAGCTCCAGTAAGCAAAGAAAACACAATCAGTGACATGCACAATGTCTTGCTCATGATTAGGTAATATTGCAGAGGTTTACATATGGCGAGATAACGGTCATACGCCATTGATGTCAGGGTTAAGAGCTCGCTAACAGCACAAAACACAAAGAAAAATAGCTGAATTATGCAACCATAAAGGGAAATTTTGTGATCTTGAGTAATTAAAATCATAAGTAATTTTGGGATGAAGTTCGAGGTGGATGCTACATCTAAGACGGAAATGTTGCAAAGAAAGAAATACATTGGGGTGTGCAATTTGGGTGCTGTAAAGACAAGTGTAAAAATAGCAACATTTCCAAGTATGGTCATCAGATACAACAAAAAGCCTCCAATGAAGATGAAAAGTTGTCCAACTGGAGAAGTTGTGAATGCCAAAATATGGAAGTCATATTGTGCACTTTGGTTTGGGCATCCAGGCATACTGTCAATCTAATGTCAACGTCAAGGTCTAATCTCAATCTAATAAAGGTAAAACATATATTTCCTAATGAATTATGTGTTTAACACATTATTAACTACATCAAAAAAATGGCAATGTAAAAAATGTTTACTTTAGTTCTAGGTGTTAAATAGATTCATGAGGGACACAATATAAAAAAAAAGGAAGATAAATATGTTTATTTGTGAAGTGGAACTTTATACCGGGCCAGCCAATGAAGATGACTAAAGACAACGTACCTGAAAGAAGACCAAGCAAAGATGTCAGCAGCATTAGGTTTGCAGACATTGCATTGCAGCATTAAGGCAGAACTAAATCCTCCTATCCTTTTCAGCCAAAGGAGCTGCCATCTTAGTGTCTGTCTTCAATAGGGGTGAGCCCGATGTTCGAGAACATCGGATGTTCGCCTGTTCGCCGAATAGCAAACAATTTGGGGTGTTCGCGGCAAATTCGAATGCCGGGGAACACGCTTTAAAAGTCTATGGGAGAAATAAAAAGTGTGAATTTTTTTCCTGTGGCCTGCCAGGTTGCAAGCTCAGATAAGGGTCTGGTATGGATTTTTGAGGGCAATCCCACACCATTTTTTTTTTTAATTTTGGCACGGGTTCCCCTTTAAAATCCATATCAGACCTGACATGGATTTTGAGGGGGACCCCTACGCCATTTAAAAAAAAATCTCAGGGTTCACTTTAAAGTGGGGGTTCACCCTAAAAACGATTTTCTAACATTACATCCAGCTCATTCTCTACATTGCCAGTATGCTGTTTTTTTTGTTTTGCTGTACATACCTCATACAGCTATTTTCCTCCCCGGCTTATGGGTAGGGCCTCCCGCGGGAGTGGGCATTACTATCCAGCAGGTGATTGATGTGATAACAAAAACAACCTCTCCCCGTCTCATAAGGAGCATCACGAGTTGCTGAAAGAAGCCGAACGGTGAGTCGGCGCTATACGGCGCCTACGCACCGATGGTCGGCTTCTTTCGGCAACTCGTGACGCTCCTTATGCGACGGGGGAGGTCGTTTTTGTCATCACATCAATCACCTGCTGGATAGGAACGCTCACTCCCGCGGGAGGCCCTACCCGGAAGCCAGGGAAGAAAATAGCTGTATGTACAGCAAAAAAACAAAAACAAATGGCATACTGTCAATGTAGAGAGTGAGCTGGATGTAATGTTAGAAAATCGTTTTAGGGTGAGCTCCCGCTTTAATACCCATACCAGACCTGAAGGGCCTGGTATGGAATTTGGGGGGACCCCTCCCAATTTTTTTTTTATTTTGGTTTGGGGTTCTCTTTAATATTCATACCAGACCCAAAGGGCCTGGTAATGGACTGGGGGGGGGGGGAACCCATGCTTTTTTTTCAATGATTTTTATCTGTATTGCTGGGACCCATCAATTTATAATAGCTGCGAGTAGTTTTAAATTACTTTTTTTACTTTAGAAATGTCATTTTGCGCAGGGACTGTTATAAACACAGGAAAAACGCACCACTTTACAGGCATACTATAGACACGCCCCAATAATGAATTTTAAATGAATATTTATTTAAACTTTTATTGTTTCACTTTAAGCATTATTAAAACTAATCCCCCCCAGAAAAATTGCTGTTTTTAAAACTTTTTTTTTGCATTGATACATGTTCCCTGGGGCAGGACCCAGGTCCCCAAACACTTTTTATGACAATAACTTGCATATTAATCTTTAAAATTAGCCCTTTTGATTTTTCACGTTCGCATCCCATAGACTTTAACGGTGTTTGCGTGTTCGAACAAGTTTTTTGCCTGTTCTGCTGCAAACCTAATTGGGAGGTGTTCGGCTCATCCCTAATCTTCAACTGCCAGGATTCTGCACATGTGATCAGTTATGACACTGACCATTTGGTGGTTTCACAGTTTGACTGAGAACACAAGCAAATGTGACAGCATTTTTGGCATGCTGCAAATGTAACTGTTTTTTTTTTAAGTTAAATCAAAGAATTTTGTTTAGTTTAAGTTGCACAATCCCAACGTAAGTTACCAAAACTCCATTGCCCAGCCAAGAAGGACCATGGGCTCTATCAGCAGCATTAGAAAAAAGTAATTTTAAGTATTAATAAGGTTGTATTTTTCAATTTCATGTCCTTGATAGTACATGCTCTTCTTAGAATAAATATTTGAGAGAAGGTTGATGCATGCTTGCTGCTGCTCTCACTAGAGTCAAAACTCTTCAACCACAAAAAACTACACCCATCTTGACTGAAAGTATCAAATCGCATGCAAGTCACACAGGTGTGATGGGGGACTAAAGGGGTTGGCATTGAATACACACACCGTATATTCTTGAGTATAAGCCAAGTTTTTCAGAAATTTTTTTTGGTGCTGAAAATGCCCCCCTCGGCTTATACTCAAGTCACTTTTGCACCTTATCTCCTGGACTTTGGGTACCTGTACCGGCCAAACCTGGCACACATGCAGCCCCACTCTTCCTCTATTAGTGTGCAAAGTTTGTTGTCCAGGGGACCTACAGCCAGGGAGCACTGACTTTTCAAAGCCGGCACCCCTTCCATAGACTCCCATGTTAAACGTCAGTCTAGTCATGGGCACAGTGAGGCATGGACACAGTGAGGCATGGACACAGTGAGGCATGGGCACAGTGAGGCATGGACACAGTGAGGCATGGAAACAGTGAGGCATGCACATGGACAAAGTGATGCAAAATGAGGCACAGTGAGGCATGCAGATGGACACCCTAGGCTTATACTCAAGTCAATAAGTTTTCCCATTTTTGTGGTAAAATTAGATGCCTCGGCTTATATTCGGGTATGCTTATACTCGAGTATATACGGTACATCGTTTTATGGATTTTAAATATATTTGTGCCATTTTTAACAGTTGGAATACAGTGGTAATTACATGTGGAATTTGGTACTGGTCCCAGGCTTTAAAATTGGATCTTTTGGATGTAATTTAATAGGTTGTAGCTACCAGTAATATGTGATACTCAAATCACACATACATTATTTTATACATTACAAGGTTTCTTTATTTCAATTTTAGATTCCACACAAGCTTCTTTCCATATCCCTGAGCTTTGAAGTGTTTATGTATCTCAAATGAAGAGTGGTCCTGGTGTATCTTTGAAATAAATTGTATATACTGTATATCATTTTCTTGAATATTTAACTATTAAATAAGAAGGCACATTTAACACATATATTATTATTTTAGACAATACACAGGTATAAAATCTATTATCATTGACCATTTCATCCAGGTAGATTAGAAAACCAGGAATTAAATAACTGCTACTCTTTGGTAATAATGTCAAAATGCAGGCTCAATTTGCTAAGGCTCCTGAAAAGTACTCCCAAAGTTTGCATCCAATGTGCAGTGTAGGAAATAAAGGATTAAATAACTTTATATGGTATATATTTCATATCATAAAGAGTTTTGTGGACAAGACCAGATTACCAATGTTTTTTCGAACCGACATTACACAGTATCGTAAATAGATAGGAAGCGGGGTTGGAAAAAGAGACTTTTCAGGTGCAAAGACATATTACACAACCATTTATTAAAAATGACAAAACATTATTTGCTTACAAAACATTTAAACAACCATGTGTTGCCATACACCAAAAAGAGAAAACATATACATCTTGCTTGCAATTCAACATGTTTCACCATTCCGACTTCTTTTGGAAAAAAGTGTGGTGAAAAAAAAAAAACGAATGAAGTAAACAAAAACAACATAAGAAATCTAGAAAAGCACAGTTGAACATTGTATCCATATTACATAATAATGTAATTTTGTCTCACGTGTTATAAATATTATTTGGCAATATGGATACAATGTTAAACTGTGGATTTCTAAATTTCGTATGTTGTTTATGTTTACTTCATTCGTTTTTTCACCTCTCTTTTTTCTTCCTGAAGAAGCTGGGACATTGAAACATGTTGAATTGCAAGTGTGATGTATAAACTTTCCTCTGTTTGGTGTTAAGCAACATAGGCCTGGATTCACATACATCGGCGCATATTTATGCCGTCGTAGCGTATCTCTTTTACGCTACGCTGGCGCAGCTGGATTCACAAAGCACTTTCTCCCACTCGCTCTTAAATATACGCTGGGTTTCCTCGGCGTAAGCCAGTGTAGGTGGAAGTGGGCGTGAGCAATGCTAATGAGGCGTGACCCCATGCAAACGATGGGCCAAGCGCCATAGAAGTACTTAAAATGAACGGCGCATGCGCCGTCCCGTGGCCGCATCCCAGTGCGCATGCTCAGAATCACATTGAAACAACTGCCTAAGATACGTCGAATCACTGCCTATGACGTGAACGTAACCTACTCCTAGTCATATTCACGTACAACGTAAATGACAAAAGATACGATGGCTTGTGTTCCCTGGTCCATACCTTTGCATGAGTTGCGCCTCCTATATGGGGAATAACTTTACGCCGGACGTACGACTTACGCAAACCGCGTATAATTATGCGCCGGCCGCAACTACGTTTGTGAATTGGCGTATCTCCCTCATTTGCATATGTGCATAGAAAATCTATGGGAGCGGCAAATGCGCCCAGCATAAATATGCGCCCACGATACGACGGCGTAGGCAAGTTACGTCGGTCGTAGGAAGCCTATTTTCAGGCGTATCTAGTTTTGTGGGTGCGGCGCACAGATACGACGGCGCATATTTGCACTTAAGCGGCGTATCTCGAGATACTTCGGCGTAAGTGCTTTGTGAATCCGGGCTTTTGTGTTCAGAAATAGTTTTATCAAGACATCATACATATGCCTATGTCTGCAACAATTAGCCCTGTATATGCCTGGGGGGGTTATTTACTAAAGGAAAATCTACTTTCCACTACAAGTGCACTTGGAAGTGCAGTCGCTGTAGATCTGAGGAGAAGATCTTAAATGTGGGGAAGCTCTGCTGATTTATATCATCCAATCATGTGCAAGAAAAAATGCTGTTTTTAATTTTTGTTTTCCTTGCATGTCCCCCTTAGATCTACAGCAACTTCACTTCAAAGTGCACTTGCAGTGCACTTGTAGTGGAAAGTAGATTTTCCTTTCGTAAATAAACCCCTATGTCTCCAACAATTACTGAATTAATAGATAAAATAGGCTGACAAAAACATGATACATTAACAAAAATGTTTGCTACTGCCAGCCTTAAAAATGAAAAGTGTCTCAACAATGTTCAACATATTGATAATGTGGCACATATTAATAATAATAATAATAATAATAATAATAATAATAATAATAATAATAATAATAAAATAAAATTCAAGAAAAATAAATAAACCTTTTCAGTTTATGATTCAGGCTTACCAGAAAAATGAAGCGTTGTGGTTTGGCAACTTTTTTTTTATTATCAATTTGAAATGAGGATCCAGTATTATTTTGAAATAAGTTAAGGTGAAGTAGGTATTATTGGCACATTTGTAGTCAGCATTTCAAAGGCAAAATATGACCAATAAATCTTTATGGTCTTTATATTTTGCAGAGGTTACAATGCAGGAGATGTTACTGCAATTCTTTCCAGTTCCTTGGCTTTGATAAAGCTTGAAGCAGCTTCTTTTAAAGACCAAGGCAATTTACCAGGGATTTCAAGACCTGCTGGGACATGACAAAATTGAATTGACAAATGTTATTTTTCTTTGATTTAAAAATAGCTTAAAGCAACACTAAAGGCAAACTTTTTTTTAAAATAACAAACATGTTATACTTACCTCCACTGTGCAGGTCGTTTTGCACAGTGTCCCCTAACCCTGTCTTCTGGGGTCCCTTGGCGGCTGTCTCGGCTCCTCCTCGAGCTTGCTCGCATGAAGGTGGAAAGCTTTTGTGAGCGTGCTCCCGTGATACAGCGGCGGGCATAGCCGTCGACTGTATCACTCGGCCCCGCCCCCCCGGCGCGCCACGTTATCCGCTGTGATTGACAGCAGCGCCAGCCAATGGCTGCGCTGCTATCAATCCTTCCAGCCTAGCCAATCAACGGGCAGGCTGGGAACCGAAGATAGGATGCATTAAGGTGAAAAAACATTTACCTTTACAGCCCCTTTAAGGTGCTTATAAAGCCATTTTTTTCATTCTGGATATTGTGACGAAGAGTTGGAACCTCTGTCTGTGTCCCGGTTTGGGATTTTCACCCTTACAATTTGTCCTGGTGACCATTGCTGCTGGGACAGAAAGTTGGTGCAAGTTCAAAAAGGTGTTGTCATCAGAGCAAGAGGTGACGGTAAAACCTAAAATGGGGACACCTGGTGCTATTACGCAAATCTTGTTCACTTTGTAAATATTTCTTCTCATTTCCCATTGCTTCTCCAGGAAATCAAGGGGCATCTCCCAGTTGGATATAGACTGTAAAAACACACTGGCCCAGATTCAGGTAGGGGCGCGCACTGATACGGCGGTGCAGCGTATCGTTTTTACGCTACGCCTCCGTAAATTACTGGAGCTACGCTGCATTCACGAAGCATTTGCTCCGTAATTTGCGGCGGCGTCTCGTAAAAGGGGGCGGCGTAAGCGTGCATATTTAAATGATCCCGACGTGCATTGCGGTAAATGATGTAGCAAAGAAATCATTGGCTTCGACGTGAACATAAATGGCGTCCAGCACCATTCACGAACGAGTTACGCCGGCCGCGCGTACGTTTGTGAATCGGCGTTAGTATGCAATTTGCATACTCTACGCTGACAACTACGGGTGCACCACCTAGCGGCCAGCGGCAGATTGCACCCTAAGATACGACGGCATAAGAGACTTATGCCAGTCGTCTCTAAGGTTACAGTCGGCGTATCTAGCTTTATGAATACAGAAAATAGATACGCCAGCGCTACTTAGCAATTACGCTGCGTATCTATGGATACGCAGGCGTAACTGCTTTCTGAATCTACCCCACTGTCACTGGGAAAAGAGGTGAAAAATTAATAAAGGGGAAACCTTTCAATGGGGACAATTGCTCCAGTTACAACTGTCTATGAGAGTATTCCTATAACTTTAAAACATTTCCTCATGCTTTCTGTTGTGTGTCTACAGAAAGAGAAGTGATGTCTCCTGAAAGGGACGCAGATGACACAAAAATCCTAATAGGGGTTTTGTGTATGTAAACCCTAATAAGAATATTTCTTTATTTGTTCCCTGGTTAGCTAAATATAAAACTTGAAAGTGTGTGGAATCAGAAGGAAAGCTAGAAAGCTTAGGGAATCTGGCCATCCCATGCCTCCAAACTTTGCAGACACTTCTCTTGTAAGCAGATGTTTTTCCAAGTGAGGAAACACAGCATTAGCAGTCCAAGACCTAGGACTGTGCCTGAGAGAGGCTGAACACAGACCAAACCTACTCTAGGCAGAGGAAAAAGTCACAATCTTCATGCCAACTGTGAAGGAATCATCCAGCATCCAGTATGGGTGCCTCTGTCAAGATATAGCTTCCTCCAGTCTGGATCCAGGAGCCGGGTATTATATCTAAGCACCCAAGACTAGGCAACACTAACTTAGATGCAAACTGGAACTCTCAAAATATATAGCACACCAGATCAGGTAGGGCCTAATAACATTACCCTAACAATACAAACTATAGGGCGGAGCCAACAGCGGACATATAAGCAGCAGTGTGAAGGCGCTCATATATTTCAGTGGGTAGGGCCGGTGGAGGATCAGTGTATACATGGATGCTGTATACATGGGTCCTGCCAGCGCAGTGCCCCAGTGTGAAAGCACCCGGGCTTTCACATTGGGATTTTAGGGGAGGCATTTTTCAGGCGCTTTACAGTCACTATTTTTAGCCCTTTAGTGCCTAAAAAATGCCTCAGTGTAAAATGAGTCTAATGCTTACCTGAGCCCCCTCTCAATCCAGCAATAACCATGAGAGCCTTGCCTCTCCAAGGACTTGCACTCCTGATTGACTTTTGGTATCAGTGAGAGCTATTGGCTCCTGCTGCTGTCAATCACAGTCAGTGAGCCAATCAGTAGATGAAGGAGGTGGAGCCAAGCCGAAGCTCCATGTGTGAAGGGACACACAGACCTGAGGCTCTGGAGCGCACCTTCTTGGGTACCCCCAGAGCAAGCTGCTTACTATGGGGCATCTGTCAGGAGGGAGAGGATCCGGGCTGCTCTATGTGAATGTAATGCAGAGAGCAGGTTAGTATAGCAAGCATAAGGGAACAGACAGCACACCACAATAAGAAACAATAATGTAACCACTTGACAACTGGGCACTAGGGATGAGCTTCATGTTCGACTCGAACGTCGTATGTTCGATCGTTCGTCAAACTACGAACGTTTTGGGACATTTGTGCCAAATTTGAGTTGCGTTTTATGGCCCATAATTCACTGCTGCATCCCAGTGTATTGCTGGCTGATGATTGGCCAAGCATGCACTATGACCCGCATACTTGGCCAATCACAGCTTGCAAAAACGGAGAGCCATAATTGGCCAAAGCCAGGGTGGCTTTGACCAATTATGGCTCAGGGGGTTTAGTACACGCCCCACACTATAAAAGGCTGCATGCAGGTAGGCCTTGTGTAGTGTGTTGCGGTGGTTAAAAGAGAGAAAACAGAGAGAGAGAGAGTGTAATTTCTAGTAGGTAGGCAGGCTAGTCAGTTAAAGTTACAGGGCCGGATTCAGATACGAGATACGACGGCGTATCTCCAGATACACCATCGTATCTCTGAGTGCGGGCCGTCGTATCTATGCGCCTGATTCAGAGAATCAGTTACGCATAGATTTCCCTAAGATCTGACCGGCGTAAGTGTCTTACACCATCGTATCTTAGGCTGCATATTAACGCTGGCCGCTAGGTGGTGCTTCCGTATAGTTACGCAAGGAATATGCTAATTAGGTATTTATACCTATTCAGAAACGTACGTCCGGCCGGCGCATTTTCTTACATCATTTACGTTAGGCTTTTTCCTGCGTAAAGTTACCCCTGCTATATGAGGCGTAGCTAATGTTAAGTATGGACTTCGTTCCAGCGCAGAGTTTTGAAATTTTTACGTTGTTTGCGTAAGTCGTTCGCGAATAGGGCTTTGCGTAAGTTACGTTCACGTCTAAACCAATGAGGCTTTGTGGCGTAATTTCGAGCATGCGCACTGGAATTCTTTCACGAACAGCGCATGCGCCGTTCACAAAAAACGTAAAATATGCGGGGTCATTTTAAATTTAAATAAAACACGCCCACAACATCCCCATTTGAATTAGGCGGGCTTACGTCGCCACACATACGTTACGCCACCGTAACTAAGGGCGCAAGTTCTTTCTGCATACGGAACTTGCGCCCAAAGTTACAGCGGTGTAACGTATCTGAGATACGTTACGCCCGCAGATAGATAGACTAATCTATCTGAATCCGGGCCACAGTGTGTAGATGATATATATGCATCCCAGGTGTTGTATATATATTTATACACTGTATAGTTCAGCTAGATCAGCTCTTCCTAATTTACTGGCAGGCAGGTGATTGTGCTAGCTGCATTATTCTCACGTGGTGTACTGCCTGTGTCCTCTGCAGTGTGCACCATACAGCTATGTGGGATGTGCACTGCCTTTGTCCTCTGCAGTGTGCACCTAAAGCTACTTGGTGTGTACTGCCCGTGTCCTCTGCAGTGTGCACCTAAAGCTATGTAGTGTGTACTGCCTGTGTCCTCTGCAGTGTGCACCTAAAGCTACATGGTGTGTGTACTGTCTGTGTCTGCGCTATTTTTCTCAATGATTTTCATCCATATTGCAGGGACCAGACATTACATTAAAGCTGCAAGTAGTTTTTAATTACTTTTTTCTTATAGTAATCCAATTTTGTGCAGGGACATTGGCAAGCGTACCTCAAATTGTGGGGTATTGCAGAGTATTGTGGGGCATTGCAAAGTATTGCAGAGTATTGTGGAGTATTGCGGGGTATTGTGGGGTATTGCAGAGTATTGCGGGTATTGCAGAGAATTGCAGGGATTGCACAGTATGGGGCAGAGTATTGCAGGGTATTGTGTATTGCACAGTATGGGCAGAGTATTGGGCAGGAATGGCTGATCGATCATGGAGGGATCAGGATCATGGAGGCAATTGTCACAGATCCAGCCCACAGCACTGCTGCTGACATCCACTCTCTCCACCTCTTCTCTTACACTGTACCGATCGGTACAGAGAGGGGAGGGAGGAACCAGCATCATCACATGACGCTGGTTTGTTTACAAGTGATCGCTCCGTCATTGGATGGAGCGATCGCGTGGTAAACCACCGCTATCAGCGGCAATTTACCATGATCCATGATGCGCTGGGTCCTCTGGACCCAGCGGTCATGGACACTGCTGTTTGCGCACCCTAGGGGGCGCGCAGGAGCGCGATTCTGGAAAGCCGTTAATTAACGGCCTCCCAGAGTTAAGCATCCACCCTGTAACAGTACTTTGGCTATTGGCCGGTTGTTAACTGTTAACTAGTTTATTGTTAATAAGATTTGGCAAGACATGCAGTAAGTCATACAGATGCTATAAGAAATATTGCACACTTTATTAACCAAGTCATGCTAATGATACTGGATTGACAAACAGTCATATGTTATATATAGGACATGTTAGCACAAAAATCTCAAATACACCTGTAACATAATCATATGGTATGTACAGTGCATTGCAAAAGTATTCACCCCCTTGGCATTTTTCGTGTTTTGTTGCCTCACAACCTGGAATTCAATGTGCAATTCAACTATTCACCCCCTAAAGGCAATACTTTGTAGAGCCTTTTGCGGCTATCACAGCTCCAAGTCTCTTTGGATAAGTCTCTATGAGCTTGCCACATCTTACCCCTGGGATTTTTGCCGTCCCTCCTTGCAAAACTGCTTCAGCTCCTTCAAGTTGGATGGTTTGCTCTTGTGAACAGCAATCTTTAAGTCTGATCACAGATTTTCTATTGGATTGAGGTCTAGGCTTTGACTAGGCCATTCCAACACATTTACATGTTTCTCCTTAAACCACTCAAGTGTTGCTTTTGCAGTGTGTTTGGGGTCATTGTCCTGCTGGAAGGTGAACCTCCGTCCTATAGCCTCAAATCACACACAGAGTGGTACAGGTTTTGCTCAAGAATATCCCTGTATTCATCACCATCCATCTTTCCCTCAACTCTGACCAGTTTCCCAGTCCCGACTGCTGAAAAACATCCCAACAGCATGATGCTGCCACCACCATGTTTCACAGTGGGGATGGTGTTCTTTGGGTGATGTAATGTGTTGGGATTGCGCCAGACATATCGTTTTCTTTAATGGCCAAAAAGTAAAATTTTAGTCTCATCAGACCAAAGCACCTTCCTCCATACATTTTGGGAGTCTCCCGCATGCCTTTTCGCAAACTCAAAATGTGCCATTTTGTTTTTTTGCTAAAAGTAATGGCTTTCTTCTGACAACTCTGTCATCCTATGTACATGTAGCGCCCCCTTACTTTCAGTATGGGCACTACGCTTAAGTTAGTAGGGAATGGGAGAGTTATTTTGCTCCCATTCACAATTTGTTAAATTTGGGCTGCTGTCATTCCTAAACTGTCCCGTGGGTCAGTCTGCGCTCCAGGGGTGTCGTTTCCACCCCTGGGTGACAGGTGGTGCTAGAGGGGTTCTGGCGGAGACGTTTTTCCCCAGCAGCCAATTAGAGGAGTTTTCCCTCGCGGGGCATGCTGGGGGAGAGTATATCTGTGGCAGACGCCATTTTCTTTGGTTCTTCGCAGGTTCCAGGTTCCAGGTGCGGCACCCACCTTTAGGGTGTGCGCATCCAACAGACCCCAGGGATATGGCCTTCCAGGCCGGGGTCACATTCTACGCGGAGCTCCATGTTCCTGAGAGGGGCCCCAGTGAATTATTGGGCCCCCACTTTGCTGAGAAGATCCCAGGCTGGGTGACGTTCGATGGGGGGTCGGCTTGAGGAGAACCCGGAGGCAGGTTGTCCAACAAGGCTTGAATGAACCATCGGGGATCTGGTGGCCGGAATGCTGACAGGTACTCTTTGCTGTCATCCGGTGACCTATGTTTAATCTACTGGAAGGATTCGCTCAATTTGTCCATTCAGCTCATTCAAGTAATAGTCCTGTGGCAGAGGCCCTAGAGCCAGGTCTGTGGCACAGGCCTGTTCCTCCCAGCAATCTAAAGTGACGATTTGGCTGCCAGGCTTGTGGCAGAGGTCTGTCCGGGGGCACTTCACCCACTCTGGCTGGAGTGGCGACGAACTGCGGTTGATACTACTGAGAGCAGAATTGCTTGGTTCATATCCAGGCCTGATACTGCAAAGTTCTTTCCTGCTTCATCAACCTTTTCTCCCTATTTGATGTTGATGTTGGCTATGTTGGGCCGAAAATAAAGCATTTGAAAATCTTCCATCAATGACTGGACATTCGCTCACTGCTCTATTCTACTCTACTCATCAAATACACCCCTAGACAACACTGAGATAACTTAATACGCCGATCCCAACAACAACCAGCGGCTCCTGCGGGGGTAGTGCTACACGTGGGGGCTCATCCGGGATTTTGGCTGTTACCATTGACAATGGAAATTGTGAGTAGCAATTTATTAAGGAGCGAAGAGTGTTCGGCATTGTGTATTTAGAACTGTAGCCGGACAGGGAGTTATGCCGCGTACACACCATCGCTTTCTGCGATGGAAAAATGCGACGCTTTATGTGCTTTAAAAAAACGTCATTTTTCAAACTTCAATTTGAACAACGACGTAGCATACACACCATCGCTTTTTCACAACGCTCTAGCACAGCGCAGTTCCGTCAATCACGCACGACGTCACTATAAAGGGTCGTTTCCATGCGGAAGACGGCCTCTTTTGCTGATATCGTGTTGCTGCGTGTTAGTAAAAGTTTGGTGAGATACGATTCGTGATTTTCAGTGACTGTGCTTTAAATTTCGTTTTCTGTCGTACAGTTTGTCTATTTGTTGTCGGATCTGTGATACAGTGCTTGTACTAAGGACGTATTTGTTTAGGCATTACGTTTTGTGTGCACGGTGCTGTTTAGCAGGTCGTTCTTCAAAGGCCATTCTTTACTTCAGGGCGTAATTTTTAGTCTGATCTGATTTGACGACCGTTTTCTAGCCATGTTGCGGGTACGAACTCGTCGCCGAGATCGTGCTGTGCTTGTTGTTAGGATGTGTGCTGCATCCCAGCGACGGTCCATGAACAGGGTGAGGAGGAGGTTGTGGACCAAGAACTGGTTGCTATGCAGGGACCAGTTCTCTCATATGCCTCTGCTGCGGGAGATCCGAGAAAATAACCCTGATGATTTCAGGAATTTTCTTAGGATGTCTGACCCCGTATTTCAGCAGCTTTTGGCTTTGGTGTCGCCATATATCACCAGGCAGGACACCGTTATGCGGGAAGCCATCACTGCTGAGCAGAGGCTAGTTGCTACGTTGCGCTACCTTGCAACAGGGAGAAGTCTGCAGGACTTGAAGTTCTCGACGGGCATCTCCCCCCAGGCTCTGGGCCTCATAATCCCTGAGACCTGTTCGGCCATCATTCAGGTTCTTCAGGAGGACTATGTTAAGGTAAGTGGTGTTCTTTCAATGGTCAAACTATGTCCCAAAAAAAAAAAAATGTTCTAATATGCTTAGAATGCTCACTTTGTCTCTATGTATGCTGTTCTACACAATTAGTAAAGCCCTACATGTTTATTTAATTTAGCCAACCTGTCCATCATTCTATGTTGTGGCCAAACCCACCTAGCATAGTCCCTATATCCCCGTTTATTTGTGGCCTCCATTGTAGTGCTGCATTTTGTGTGTCCCTATATCCCCGTTTATTTGTGGCCTCCATTGTAGTGCTGCATTTTGTGTGTCCCTATATCCCCGTTTATTTGTGGCCTCCATTGTAGTGCTGCATTTTGTGTGTCCCTATATCCCCGTTTATTTGTGGCCTCCATTGTCCAAACCCCCCCCCCTAGATTTTTGAACTACATACTAATAATTATTTTTCTTAGTTAGATATTTTTTGGGGGGTTGTTTCTCATGTGAGAAACTCATCTTGAGCCCCACTCCCCCTAAATATATTTTTTCAACATCAGAGGGGGGTGATTAATATGCTTAATTGTTCACATGTTATTTTTTAATACTAACCTTTTTTGTGGAATTGTTGGTGGGATCCCTTGTAATTTTAGCTATATTCTGTTCAAAATCTTTGTTATAATGTTTTTTATTTTTTCTTTCTATCTAGTTCCCCACCACGCCACAGGAATGGCAGACTGTGGCAGCGGACTTCTCCCAGCGTTGGAACTTTCCGAACTGCGGAGGAGCCATTGATGGCAAGCACATCCGCATTGTGCCCCCACCCCATAGTGGATCCCATTTCTTCAATTACAAGGGGTTCCACAGCGTTGTTTTGATGGCGGTGGTCTCTGCAAATTACGAGTTTTTGTACGTGGATGTTGGGAAAAATGGCCGGATGTCGGACGGCGGTGTGTTTGCGGAGACGGAGTTCGCCCAACGGCTTCGGTTGGAGGACCTAGGATTGCCACCTGCGGAGGAGAACGAAGAGGGTCTGCCCTTCGTGTTTGTTGCAGATGAGGCTTTTGGTTTGGGTCCCCACCTCATGAGGCCATTTCCCGTACGCACCCTCACCCATGAGAGGAGGGTTTTTAATTATCGGCTGGCCAGAGCAAGACGTGTGGTAGAGAATGCCTTTGGAATCATGGCCAGCCGATTCAGATTGTTTTTAACAGCAATAAACCTGGCGGAATACAAGTGGAATTACATCATCCTATCTTGTTGCATTTTGCACAATTTTTTGAAAAGAAATTCTCAAACTTACCTGACGGTATTGCCTGATGAGGCTGATCTTGTGGCTCCGGAGCCGGGACATCAGGCTAGCCATAGAGGCTTGGCCCCCCAAACCGCACGTGCAGTGCGTCAATCCTATGTGGACTATTTTATGGGGAGGGGGGCCATTGCAATGCCTGATCTTGATTAAATAATTAAATTTACTTTTTGTTTGATGAAACAGTGTTTATTTGTTTGATTTTAGTTATTTGTAAGTTTTGGGGGGTAATGTTTCTTTTTCCTAGGTTCTCATCCAGCCATGTGTTTGGGATGTCATAAATTCACATGAGTGTTAAATCTTAATAACTCTACAAATATGCCTGAGTAATTGAATGAGTCTGCATTGATACCAATAACTACACACAAATTGTTTGGAGTCCAAGGGCCAGATTCTCAAAGGCGTTACGACGGCGCAACACCATTAGCGCCGTCGTAACACCTCATCTGGCCCCGGGTATCTATGCGACTGATTCTCAGAATCAGTTTCGCATAGGTACCCATTAGATCTGACAAGCGTAAGGCTGTTACGCTGTCAGATCTTAAAAGTAATTTTTTTTCCCGCCGCTAGGTGTCGCATCGTCGCTTTTCCCCGTCGTCTATGCAAATGAGGTAAGTACGGCGATTCCCGAACATACGCGAGGTCGACGCAGCGAATTAACGTCGTTTGCGTAGCGTACCCGACGCGTAAGGTTGCCCCTGCTAATTAGCAGGCGCAACCAATGTTAACTATGGCCGTCGTTCCCACGTCGAATTGAATAAAAATTACGTCGTTTGCGTAAGACGTCCGTGAATGGCGCTGGACGCCATTTACGCATACATCTAGGCAAATGACGTCGGGGCGACGTCATTTAGCGCAATGCACATCGGGTAATTTACCCGACGGAGCATGCGCAGTACGCTCGGCGCGGGAGCGCGCCTAATTTAAATGGTGCCCGCCCCATTTGAATTGGGCGGGCTTGCGCCAAGCAATCTAACGCTACACCGCCGCAAGTTTACAGGTAAGTGTTCTGAGAATCAGGATGTAAACCTGTAGACCTGCGGCGGTGTAACGTAGAGCTCATATATTACGCTGCCCAGGAGCAGCGCGAATGTATGAGAATCTGGGCCCAAAATGTTATTTATTTGTGACTTTTTTTTTTTTGATTAGTACAACAAATCATTTTTTTTGTTTTTTTGGTCTTTTTTGATTAGTACAAAATATAATATAATTTTTTTGTTTTTTTGGTCTTTTTTGATTAGTACAAAATATAATATAATTTTTTTGTTTTTTTGGTCTTTTTTGATTAGTACAAAATATAATATAATTTTTTTGTTTTTTTGGTCTTTTTTGATTAGTACAAAATATAATTTATTTTTTTTGTTTTTTTGGTCTTTTTTGATTAGTACAAAATATATATATTTTTTTTTTTTTTTTTTTTTTTTTTCAAATTCAAGGAAAAAAGAAAATACACCAAAAATTAAACCCTCCCCAAAACATTAATAAAATTTTTAAGCTGCCGTCCCAGCGTCTTTGCTTTGTGGCGTATTTCACGGCAGGCCAGACGTATGTCCTCAACTTGGGCCCTGCAGGTGAGAACCTCGCCGATGAGGAGCTGGGCACTATACGTGTCCAGTCCCTGACCAGCCCGATTTCCTCCTGAAATGTGGAACCAAAACATGTGTTAAAAGATTGTATGCCTATATCTATATTCACAGAAAATGTGGTAGATGTTACTTTACCGGATGTTGAGGCAGGTTCCTCTTCCTCTACATCCCTCGGGGGTGTGGCTTGATTGGCTTGTGCCTCCTGCCTTTCTGCTTCATTGTGCCCTACAAGATTGAAGAAAGGGAAAACATGAGGTTCAACCATTACGAGCGGCATGAAATGACACCCAAAAAATAAGAAATGATAAACAAAAGGTCACTATTGTTGATTTTTAAACAATTATCAATAAAATAGACCAATATTTAATCCATTCACAAAGTAATGTCAAATCAGTTAACCCAATTTTTAATTTTAGATATGTAAGCTAAACAAGTCTCCCCTGGATCTGCTCACCCCTGTGTGTGACCCAACATAGGTTGTGATTGTGACAAACAATTGTGCTACTGAGTACACATGTTCAATAAAAAAAGGAGTAGCAAACGCTCCTTTTTGGGAATCTCAAGGTATTTACGTTTCTTCTAAAATAAGCTGAAACACATTTCCATCTATTCCAGAATTGAATACACCTTTTTTTTAAGCCCCAAAAATGTCACAACTTTCATATTTGTGTCAACTAATTGGTCATAGGAGTCATCGTTCATTCGCCCACAATTCATAAATTTACGATTTTTGTTCAGATACAGTGCTTCAACTCCCCTTTGCACATGCAAACTAGGCATGATGCCATTTCTCATTAATATGGTCTTGGATTATTGAAAGTCACCGAATGAACGACGACTACGACGACTGCATCATGCGTCCACATTCATAATATTCATTTTATGGTCAACCTGGCCCAAAAAAAAAAATGGCACAAAGAACACACCAAAATAATTAAATACACATGGAAAAAACTTACTTCTTCTTCGAATCACCCTATTAATTCTGTAAAGTTGGTGGGGTTCCCTTTTTTTTAAATCCGACCACCTTTTGCGCAGGTGCTCTCTGCTCCTGGTTTTCCCAAACTTCCGCTGGAGCCTACGGATGACCTTCTCCATAATTTGGGCTTTTACTTTATTGGGATGCATGTAGGGGCCATGCTTGGCATCATAGTCCTCCCTCCTCAATATGGTGACCATCTCCACCATTTCATTAAAGCTCATGTTGGAGGCTCTGCAGCGGAATCTGCGGCGTGGTTGGGCCTGGCCTGCCTCCTGGCTAGAGCTAGAATACACCTCCATGTTGTCCATCTTTTCTCACTCACCAAACGACAGAGAAGGGGCGTGGAAAGGACGATACCGAACGTCAGGGGCGGGGTGTCGTGCGGAGCGTCACGCGTGCGTAGTGTAAAAGGGATGGGACGTGTTTGTAAACGGCGTGCATAGTCTGTGGAAGAAGGCGTAAATCCCGATCTTTCCTAACGACGAGACGTAAGTTTTTTATTCCGACTTTATTATAGTGAATAGGGAATGAGTTTGTGGGCTAGTTAGGGGAAGTAAGCTAGTGCCTTTAATTACATTATGTTTTGGCTTCTGTTTCATGTGCAGAAAGAATGGATGCCTTCAAGGATGCGGACTTCCTGACAGAATTCATCCAAAAATGGAAGGAACATCCAGTTCTGTGGCAAACCAAAAGCACAATAAATAAAAACAAAGATGCCAGGGAGAAAGCTAGACAGAGCATGCTTGTTTTTGTGAAAACAAGGGTCCCCAACGCCACAACAGCCACTGTGAAAAGTAAAATCAATTCCATCAGGGGCACCTACAGGGCCCAACGGGTCCAAGTCCTGGCCTCAATGAGGTCTGGGGCTGCAGCTGACTCCATATACAAACCAACCCTGTGGTACTATAGTCAGCTGCAGTTCCTGGACGACCACATTGAGACCAGGACATCCATGTCTACCCTTCCCCCAAGAGGTAGCTCCCAGCTTCCCAGCAGCCAATCCTCCAGTGTTCCCTGCAGACAAGAGCAGGCAAGCTCGGAGGAAGAGGAAGAGTTCCTGGAGGACCCCAATTGTGAGCCATGGCGAATGGTATGTGTTTTTTGTTTGAATTTAGTTAGTATATGACAAGTATAGTAATAATGGTAAATGTATGTTACTATTGTTCTAAATTCTATGTGAATCTCGTAAGTTTAGGGATAGGATCAATAGTCAGTAGTGGGAAAACATGATGGGGTCAAAATGGGCAAATTAATAATGTTTATGAAGGAGTGGGTGGCATTTTCAGATAGGCCAGTAGGGGGGAGTAACGCAATACACCTGCAAGGGGTCCCAGATGGAAGACACCCTTTTTGAGTACTATCTAGTTGACACTAAATTGAATAAATTAATTTTTTGGGAAAAGGCCACTTATTTACTAAATTAGGCATGCAACAACCCACATAATTCCAGGGGGACCATGTCTGAAGGTGTTTAAGGGGCCACATAATTAAGGATGGCGACCCTGTGTGTAATATATATTGACATTCAATTTGCATCACTCATGATTGTAAAAATGTGTGTGATTAATGACAAACACAAATAACATATGTTCCTTTTTTTGATACACAGGCAGACCCAAGCCAGGAAGAGCCAGGGCCCACAGGGAGCCAGGAAGAGCCAGGGCCCACAGGGAGCCAGGAAGAGACAGGGCCCACAGGGAGCCAGGAGGAGCCAGGGCCAACTGCAAGGCAGGAGGTGGCAGAGCCCACTGGGAGCCAGGAGGTGGCAGGCCCCAGTGGGACCCAGGAGGCACGCCGGCGGGATACCATCTCCCGGATCTCTCCATTCCGCAATCCCAATAAACGGCTCAGGAGTATGCGACAAATGGAGGAGGAGACCCAGGGCCTGCTTCGCCAAGCTACTGCAGCCATCCGAGAGCCACCCAGTGAAGTTGAGGGGTTCGCAGCGCTCATTGCAGCCAAGATGTACAATCTGGAGCAGAGCCAGCGTGTGCGCTGCGAACTCCTCATCTTCCAAGCCATAACCATGGCATCCCTGGGGCAGCTCGATGACGACACCCACATTGTGCGGATTGCTCCTCCTGTCCTTGCTGCTCCTCCTGCTCCTGCTCCTGCTCCTGCTCCTGCTCCTGCTCCTGCACCTGCTCCTGCTCCTCCACCTCATGAGGCTGCTCTGGCTCCTGCCACCTCATCTCCTCCAGGAACCCAGCCCCCAAGGACTCGGGCTACCGGGAAGGCTGCAGGGAAGACTGCAGGGAAGGCTGCTGGGAAGAAAAGGGCGAAGAAATAATACGGTGCCCCTGATGGAATTTTAATGTGGACTCACAGGCTGTATTTGTGGCTTCGGGGACCCTTGTTTTCAGAAAAAAACAAGCATGCTCTAAAGTGCTGCCTACCTTGGCATCTTTGTTTTTATTATGTTGTGTTTTTGGGTTGCCACTTTTTATTTTTGAAATTTTTATGAAGACTAAAATAAAAATTAATTTTTCAGCCAAATTTCAACATGTTTCTTTATTGTAGATTTGAGAGATCAGTATTGAGTGGGCAGACCCATTACAAAATAAATAATGCAAACATTAACAAGGTAAAAAAACATGCTTGTGGGTGAGTTAACTAAAAAATTAGGTTGTTGCAGACACTTCACACACTCCTAAATAAAAACAAAATAGAGATTACTAATCAAATTGGTGACAAAAAAAAAAAAAGGTGGACCAATATATATATTTAAAATGTTTAAGATGGAAGATACAACTAAATAACAGAACACAAACATAAACATTATCAAACAAGAAAGAAACTAATTAAAAGCTTGTCATAACTATGCAACAAGATCAGCCGCAACAAACGTCCATTTCTGGGTAGCAGTTAAAAGCAGGGGTTAAAGAAGCGCTTTATTTTCTTGTCTATAAGCTGAAAAACACCTTAACGAATGTGCTGATTCCATTCTGAACAGTCGTTTTACATGAATGAGCGCTGCCGTCTCCTAACTTGCTTCTGAGCATGCGCGGGCTTAAATCGACGTTTTTATGTACACACGGTCAATGTTTAGAACACAGAAAACGACGTCGGCCAAAAACGACACATAAAATTGAAGCATGCTTCAATTTTTTTCTGTCGTTTTTTAGAAGACATAAAACGACGTTTTTGCCCACACACGGTCAATTAAATTGACGTTTTTGAAAATGACGTTTTTTTCCATCGCAGAAAGCGATGGTGTGTACGCGGCATTACCCTCGCACAGCTAAGCTTGGGCGTACGTGCGGCACAGCACGTGCCTACAACGTGTCCGGACAAGTTCTTCTAGTGGGAGGAGCCACCCTCCCCTGCGCAGGACGTATAATAAGATTTTGCGCCAAGCAAGCAGAGTACCGCCCATCAGCAAGGTAGAAGGAGAACCGCATGGTGATGTCTGCTTTCCTGCAACCGGGTGTTGCCCCTCCGCGACTTAGGCCCCCAACTACCTCACCAAGGGCCCTTAGCATGTTTACACTGCTGGGAGTGTCTGTCACTGACACAGGCGTTCGCTTGACCTCAGAAGGTCAGTTTGTGCTATTGTCCAGTGGAGGAACGGAGATGCTTGAACTGACCTGCCCTCAGTGCGAGTAACTGTCCGTCAAGATTCAGCCTTTCGCCCGCTACCAGAGATGCCAGGCCTATTTGTTCGTTGCCACATCACCCGTTAAGACTCCAAGGGAGTACAGGGTGAATTTCATTACAGCTGCCGTCACCGCTGAGGAGGAACCCACAAGGCTGGAACCATCCCCATCAGTGGAGCTCGTAGAGCCGGAGGCTCCCAACATAGAGGTCATCTCGGTCTCATCAACCCTGACCTTGCAATCGACTACCCTGCCACCTTGCCCCCCAGAGGTAAGCCCTATGACCGAAGATGACCCAACCAGCGTGGCCAGCTTATCGGACGTGACCAGTTTATCGGACTTGAGAAAATTGCAGGCCGATACCACTTTGGAGACCACCCCACCCACAGTGATCTCCGTGTGGCGTACTTCAATCGAAGTGGGACCTGTTCCAGCCTCCCGCGGCTGCGGTCGAGGCCTACCCTCCAGACACTCCTTGCCTGATCAACCCAAAGATCCAACAGCCAAACCTTGCAGCCATACACCTGCGGAAGAGCTGCACTCCTCCGAGCTTGATTCTGTGTCTGAAGATGAGGACACACTGGAAAGTTTATTTGAACCAAGGTTCCCGGAATTGCAAGGCCTTGGAGAATCCCGTGCCATCCCTGGTACTCGGAGGAGGAAGAAGCGTTCCGGCCGGAGCGCATCCCGTGGGTCTCAGCAGTCATCCGTGAACGTTCCGCAGCTAACCTGGGGAGTCGGTGAGTCTATTTCTGTTCCCCCTATCTCACTCACCACCCCTGTGCCCCTTGTTGCTCCCATATTGAGAAGGGCACCAGATGCTTTAGTGCTGCAGGGACGAGGAGACCCGCGGAACCTACCCAAGTTGGCTCACTTACAGTATGTGGTAATCCAAAGGGTTTCTACTGAATATGGATACAAATATCCGTATGTGCCACCTTCCCTTTTGTCACAGATTGACCAAGAATGGGAAGCTTGGTGCCAGGAAGCCATTTGGTCATATTTAAAAGTGCCTCGTATCCTTGTGGGTGCAGACCCAAGGCTGCCTCATTTGAAAGACAGATTTGAGAGATGCCAACGCGACTGGAGCTGGGGCCGACATATCTTTAGAGATCGTGTTGTGCTGAAATTTCCTGGGAGAGAGGATCGAGTGTTTTTAGTCACCAAGTCCACAGAAAATGGTGACATTGTCATTTTGCCTGACCCCCAATTTTATAAGTAAAATACATGTGGGCTTTGCATAGCTTACTAACCTTGAATAAGTTTTGGACAAGGATTTTCTTTGCCCCCACTTTTGTTGTTTCTCCAAGTTTTCCCTTTTCCCCCTGGCCTCTCCGGATCCAAATCAGAACTATTGTGAAGAACTTTGGAGGGGTTGGGTTCAGTCAGTTAGAGGGGGTCCTTGCCAACTTATTTACAGCAGTACCAGAAGATTCAACAAGAAAATAATTGTTCTACCTGTTCACTTCCCTTTTGCTGCTATTTCTTTGCACTTAAACTGGACTGCCGTCGTACCAGCGCACTGACCGCTAAGGGCAGTGTTCTGCAATGTTTACATTGCAGGACAGAAATTTACATACAGTTCCTTTATATCTTTAGATTCTTGCAAACAGAGTACAGAGTAAAGATTGCTCAAGCACTTACATTTAGGACTCCCTGGGAGGAAAGGAGATTTTGAGTTCAGACGTGAGCGTGCAGTCTCAATTCTGACCTTGGAGGTTGTAAATAGATAGGAATTCTATATTGTATATTGTGTATGTTTTATATTTCCTATGCAGGTTTTCTGGACCCACCTACTATCAACACTGTGGAGAATGGGCAGCTAGATAGATAGGGTTGTGTATGTTCGTATGTCTTATGTTATCCTAAATTTTCAATATTGTAATTTAATGTTTTAAATTATGCTTTTTACTTTCCCCCCCTTTTTCTGGTTAGCAAGTATCAGGCTGGCATTCAGGCTTGAATGTCTTAGGACACTGGGGACAGTGTCATTTCAAGTGGGGGGAGTATGTAGCGCCCCCTTACTTTCAGTATGGGCACTACGCTAAAGTTAGTGGGGAATGGGAGAGTTATTTTGCTCCCATTCACAATTTGTTAAATTTGGGCTGCTGTCATTCCTGAACTGTCCTGTGGGTCAGTCTGCGCTCCAGGGGTGTCGTTTCCACCCCTGGGCAACAGGTGGCGCTAGATGGGTTCTGGCGGAGCCGCTTTTCCCCAGAAGCCAATTAGAGAACTTTTCCCTCGTGGGGCATGCTGGGGGAGAGTATATCTGTGGCAGACGCCATTTTCTTTGGTTCTTCGAGGGTTCCAGGTTCCAGGTGCGGTACCCACCTTTAGGGTGTGAACATACAACGGACCCCGGCAATATGGCCTTCCAGGCCGGGGTCGCATTCTACGCGGAGCTCCATGTTCCTGAGAGGGGCCCCAGTGACTTACTGGGCCCCCCACTTTGCTGAAAAGATCCCAGGCTGGGTGCCATTCAATGGGGGGTTGGCTTGAGGAGAACCCAGAGGCTGGTTGTCTAACAGGGCTTGAACGAACCATCGGTAATCTGGTGGCCAGAATGCTGACAGGTACTCTTTGCTGTCATCCGGTGACCTATGTTTAATCTACTGGGAGGATTTGCTCAATTCGTCCATTTAGCTCATTCAAGTAATAGGCCTGTGGCAGAGGCCCTAGAGCCAGGTCTGTGGCAGAGGCTTGTTCCTCCCAGCAATCTAAAGTGACGCTTTGGCTGCCAGGCTTGTGGCAGAGGTCTGTCCGGGGGCACTTCACCCACTCTGGCTGGAGTGGCGACGAACTGTGATTGATACTACTGAGAGCAGGGTTGCCCGGTTCATATCCAGGCCTGATACTGCAAAGTTATCTCCTGCTTCATCAACCTTTTCTCCGTATTTGATGTTGATGTTGGCTATGTTGGGCCGAAAATAAAGCATTTCAAAATCTTCCTTCATTGACTGGACATTCGCTCACTGCTCAATTCTACTCTAATACACCCCTAGACAACACGGAGGTAACTTAATACGCCAATCCCAACAACAACCAGCGGCTCCTGCGGGGGTAGCTTACATACAGATACTCCAGTCTCTGCTGTAGAACTCTGCAGCTCCTCCAGGGTTACCATAGGTCTCTGTGCTGCCTCTCAGATTAATGCCCTCCTTGCCTGGTCCGTGAGTTTTGGTGTGCGGCCATCTCTTGGCAGGTTTGCTGTTGTGCCATGTTCTTTCCATTTGCTTATGATAGATTTGATGGGGCTCCTAGGGATCATCAAAGATTTGGATATTTATTTATAACCTAACCCTGACTTGTACTTCTCAACAACATTGTCCCTTACTTGTTTGGAGAGTTCCTTGGTCTTCATGGCAGTGTTTGGTTAGTGGTGCCTCTTGCTTAGGTGTTGCACCCTCTGGGGACTTTCAAAAAGGTGTGTCTATGTAATGACAGATCATGTGACACTTAGATTGCACACAGGTGGACTACATTTCACTAATTATGTGACTTCTGAAGGTGATTGGTTGCACCAGAGCTTTTTATGGGCTTTATAACAAAGAGTGAATACATACGCACATGCCAATTATCATTTTTTCTGAAAAATAGTTTTATGTATATATTTTTCAAATTTTACTTCACCAACTTAGACTATTGTGTTCTGATCCATCACATATAATTCAGATTAAAAAAACATTGAACTAAAGGCTGTAATGTAAAAAAAAAAAGTTAAAAGCCAGGGGGGGGGGGGGGGATTTTTTTGCAAGGCACTGTAAGTCTTTCAAAATGTAGTTATAATAAAATGTAGCATTTATTGTGAATGTTGAACACTATATAAATGAAGCATGGGAACCACCTTAAAATGATGGAACATTAACCACTAGCCGACCACGCACCGCCGTTCTACGTCGGCAGGTCGGCTCGGCTGGGCGAGAGCACGTAGTATAACGTCCTCTCTCTCAGCCGCCGGGCCCCCCGCTCGCCCCCGACTCCCATGCGTGTGCCCGGCGGGCGCGATCGCCACCGGGCACACGCGATCGCTCGGTACAGAGCGGGGACCGGGAGCTGTGTGTGTAAACACACAGCTCTCGGTCCTGTCAGCAGGGGAAATGCTGATCTTCTGTTCATACAATGTATGAACAGAAGATCAGTGTTTCCCCTAGTGAGGCCCCCCCCCCCCCCCACAGTAAGAACACACCCAGGCATACTTAACCCCTTCCCCGCCCCCTAGTGTTAACCCCTTCACTGCCAGTGGCATTTTTATAGTAATCAAATGCATTTTTATAGCACTGATCGCTATAAAAATGCCAATGGTCCCAAAAATGTGTCAAAAGTGTCCGAACTGTCCGCCATAATGTCGCAATACCGAAAAAAAATCGCTGATCGCCGCCATTACTAGTAAAAAATATATATTAATAAAAATGACATAAAAATACCCCCTATTTTGTAAACGCTATAACTTTTGCGCAAACCAATCAATAAACGCTTATTGCGATTTTTTTTTTACGAAAAATATGTAGAAGAATACGTATCGGCCTAAACTGAGGAAAAAAAAAAGTTTTTTTATATATTTTTGGGGGGGTATTTATTACAGCAAAACGTAAAATATATTCATTTTTTTTCAAAATTGTCGCTCTATTTCTGTTTATAGCGCAAAAAATAAAAAACGCAGAGGTGATCAAATACCACCAAAAGAAAGCTCTATTTGTGGGAAAAAAAGGACGCCAATTTTGTTTGGGAGCCACGTCGCACGGCCGCGCAATTGTCTGTTAAAGCGACGCAGTCCCTAATCGCAAAAAGTACTCTGGTCTTTGGGCAGCAATATGGTCCGGGGGGTAAGTGGTTAAGGACACAGCCATTAGCTTAAATCTTGTGTGTGGGCTTCAGAGCATTTTTCAGGTTCTGAAAAACAGCCAAAAAAAAAAATTCGAACATGCTCTATTTTTTCACGTTTTTAACGTTGTCATTTTTTGGGTTGTAAAAAATGGTCGCGTGTGGGCTTTAACGATGTGAAAAATCCTGTGCATGCTCAGAAACAAGTTATGAGACGGGAGTGCTCGTTCTGGTAAATCTACCATTCGTAATGGAGTAAGCACATTCATCACGCTGTAACAGACAGAAAAGCGCAAATCGTCTTTTACACAAAATCAGCTAAAGCAGTCCAAATGGTGGCGTCATCCGAATGGAACTTCCCCTTTATAACGCTGTCGTATGTGTTGTACGTCACCAAGCTTTGCTATAGCATTTTTTTTCCACGTTCGTGTGTAGGCAAGGCCGTTTTAATGATCAAGTTGACAAAAACATTGTTTTTTCTAGAGCCTGAAAAACGTTGTTTTTTACAACCCAAAAATGATCGTGCCTCAATAGTCTGGGTCATGTTGGTCTCCTCCAGACAGTCTTCTCACACAAACTATGTGTATGCACCAAGCAGCTCCCTACTGCACTGACTCCCATCTGTTTTCTTGGTGAAGCCCTCCAGACTGTTTGGCTGCATCCTTCTCTGTCCAGCAGGGTGAAGCTTTGAACACAAGTTACAATTTTAAGACAAGCCCTGTACACACAGGCACAATCAGTGTACTTGCTGTCCACAAAATCTGAACCTAGGATTGGAGACTTCCAGACTCCAGGACCAAAACCAGGTTTTATCTATCCCCAAAGAAACAAAAAGAGTTTGCTCTGTATGACACAAGCACCCTGGAGCCCCTCAATCTGTCTGGATAAGAAACCTTGGTTGGCACAAAACCCACTTCACACCATGGTAGGGCACAGCACTGTTGAAGAAGACAATGTAAATAAAAAAAATATTGCTTATAATGAGCCAGTTTATTTAGTAGACTTTAAAGTAGAAGTACGGTCAGAGCTCATTTTGCTGTTTTTATCCTGTGGATCACATGAGTGCAGTTCATTCTGCGCTCCTGTGACCCATTTTCAGCAGACAGCGGGCGAAATCCACTGAGGCTGATGTCACAGAGCCAGTCCAGGCTGGGGAAAGATCACAACCATATGGTCGGGATCCGCCAACATGCCTGGACCGACACCCAGCTCCGCCTCTCAGCGAGTCACTAAGTAGGAACAGCGATCTGGTTCCTCCTCTAGTCAGTCTCATCCCTATACAGTTAGAAACACACAGGAGGGAACACATTTAACCCCTTGATCACCCTTAGTGTTAACCCCTTCCCTACCAGTGTCATCTACACAGTAATCAGTGTATTTGTATAGCTCTGTTCGCTGTATAAATGTCAATGGTCCCAAAAATGTGTCAAAAGTGTCTGATCTGTCACAGTCCCGCAAAAAAGAAATTGCAGATTGCTGCCATCACTAGTAAAAATAAAATACAAATGCCATAAATCTATTTCCTTTTTTGTAGGCACTATAACTTTTGCACAAACCAATTAATATATGCAAATTAAATGTAAAAGAATATATATCAGCCTAAACCATTGAAGAAATGTTTTTGTTTATTGCGCAAAAAATAAAAACCGCAGAGTTGATCAAATACCACCAAAAGAAAGCTCTATTTGTGGAGAAAAAAAATACATCAATTTTGTTTGGGTACAGGGTATCGCGTGCAATTTTCAGTTAAACCGACTCCTTAAGTGGTATACCAATATTGTATAACATTAAAAATAACTGGAGGACCAAATGTCCCTGCCCCAAAAACCTAAAACCAGGGAGGTCCTAACAAAGGGGTGGCACTAGAAAATAAAGCTCCATTAGTTTCTTTAAACCCCTTCCACTGGCCACTATGTTGGTAATCATTGGGGCCCAAAGTCGATCCTGGCATTGGAGAGCTCAGATTTTAGTGGATCCCATGATGTGCCCAAACTGTATCCACAAACAATGCAGTGACCCAGGCACCAGGAAAGGTTAGGATTTACTGCCTTATTCTTAATATAACTGGAATTGTATTTTTTATTTTTTTTGCAAAAGCCTCACAGACTTTTTTTAGTATGAGTTATATACCCCAAAGCATTTTTGATGTCTTTATTCCTCAAACTGTATATAAAAGGGTTTATAAAAGGAGTAAACACTGTGTACAATAAGGACAGTATTTTACTGATCATCTGTGACTGTCCTTCATTTGGAAGGACATACATGGAGATTAGAGTCCCATAAAATATGGACACAACTGTCAGATGGGAACTGCAAGTAGAAAAGGATTTCAGTCTCCCTGAAATAGATGATATCTTTAATATAGTTAAAGCAATGTATATATATGAAAGGACTATCAAGAGGAATGGCAAGACTATGACAGCAGTACAAAGCAACGTGGATTCCATCCGGACAATGGATGTGTCTGAACAAGAAAGTTTCATCAAAGGATAAAAATCACAGAAGAATTGGTCAATAGTATTTGGCCCACAGAATTCTAATGAACACACACCATGAATTATAAAAGATGTTAAAGAACTGCTTAACAGCCAGGCTGCAAAAACAAGCGCAATGCAAAGAACTTGACTCATAATGGAGACATAATGCAGAGGATAACAAATGGCTAGATAGCGGTCGTAGGACATCACTGTCAGAATAAAACATTCAAATGTCTCAGACAAAGCAAAAACATAAAGCTGTGTGATGCATCCAGGGAAGGATATGGATGTCTGCCCATGTAGTACAATATTAAGCATGTTAGGAGCAATATTGGTAATCAATATGATGTCAGATACAGACAGTTGGGAGAGAAAAAAATACATGGGAGAATGGAGGGATTTGCTGTAGGACACCAATGTGATGATTAGAAGGTTTCCGCATATTGCTGCACAATATATCATAAGGATTAACGTGAAAACCAATAGGTTAAATTTGCCCATATTGTGGAATCCCAACAAGGATATTGTTGTAATATTACTTTTAAGCATGATCTGTGTCATAATAGAAAAAAAACATTTAAAATATAATAAAATATAACAATAATTTTCAAAGTATAAAAAAATGTGTCTTACAACGTAACTAAAGCTTAGTTTTGCATAGAGTTGTGAAAGGTTTGAACCCTTGGTAGCTTTTGTCTTGCTGTCTGTGTCCCGTATAATACCCCGTACACACGACCTGGTTTTCCCATGGGAAAACTGCAATGAGAGCTTTTGGCCGGGAACCCCGGCCGTGTGTATGCTCCCTCGCAATTTTTTGACAGAAAAGCTGCCAAAAAAACCCGGCAAAAAAAAAGAGAACCAGCTCTTTTTCCCCATCTGGATTTTCCGACTGACTTTTTCCCGTTGGAAATTCCGAGCGTGTGTACGAGGCATGAGAGATTCACTCTTTTTCTTTGTCCTAGTGACTACTGTCATTAGCATTAAACATGAAGGAGAATCCAATATACTTAGTTGTCACGACAACAAAACTATGTAAATATTTCAATTGAGATCATTTTTCCAATAACAACAGTTATCAGGAGTAGGTATTACATATTAGTATAAAATTGCATTTATATACCGCCAAAAGTTTGGGAAACACTTTAAAAAAATAAAAGAAGACAGTACAACTGCAATACTATTTATGACAAGAGGGTAATGGGGCCCCTGCACATCTAAAGAGATGGTAAAATTATAAAATAGGTGGTAATTGTGCGGGGATGGGTTGTGGGCGAAAGTAAGATTGATTTGAAAGTTACGGGAGGCATTATTTGCTTCCCTAAAATTATGAATTTTCAGGGAATCACCTGAAGGTAGACAGAATAGGAGATAGTCAGACAGATTAAGGTAAGGAGCTGAAGAGGATGGGAGAGGCTAGGAAGAAGTCCTGGAGGTGACTATGGTACTAGGTGAAAAGGGAGCTAGAGAACAGGAGGTCTTGGGAGGAGCGAAGCAGATGTTGTGGTTGATATTTTGAGATGAGGTTGATGATGTAGCTGGAGGCAAAGCTGCAAATGACTTTGTAAGCTATTGTTAATATTTAGAATTTTATTTGTTGGGTGTTCGGAAGCCAGTGGAGGGATTGGTGGAGAGAGATGGCAGACATTAAACGGTTGATATAGTGGATGAGTCTGACAGCAACCTTCATGATAGGCTGTAAGGAAGTAGCCTGTGTAGAGGGAGGCCAAACAGGAAAGAGTTTCAGTGGCCGAGGTGAGAGAAAGAGAGTGAAAAAGTAGCTTGGTGGTATCATTGATTAATGTAGAACTGAAGGCAAAACTTTTTTTCTTACATTGGATAGGCTATGGGAAGACCAGAACCCTGATTGTTTTTTTTTGTCACTTGTGTCCCATTGGCGAGATTTCTCTTCTCTTTCCAAAGTCACAACAGGAAGTACAATGAAATCCCTCAAAAGTGAGGGAAATCCCTGGAATAACCAAGGTCAGAGCTACTGTCTCAATTCCTCTCTATCCCTGTTATAGTGACCACTTAAAATGTAAGATTTTCTTTAACTTTCACTGATTATGATCACCATTATAAATAAAGAGATTGAATCTCTCCAACAAGGAAATAGAAAGAAATACAAACCTAACCAGTATCTAATCCTTCTTAACTTCAAACCTAAAAAAGTTTTGCTGCTAATCATACTTCAGGTAGGTATGTATTTTGGAAATGTTACATAGGTGTAGGCAGCAAGATTTGGGCAATGAATGAGGGACTGAAAGGAGAGGTTGGAGTGCAGGATTACACCTAGACCCATGATAGGAGGAAAAAGAAGAATTGTGGTGCTAATGATCTCATTAGAAACTCTGGGGAGGAGATATGGGGGTTGGGGGTAGTTTTGAAAGAATACATTTTAGAAAGTGGTTTGACTTCCATACTGATATGTTAATTAATATATTATTTATGAGCAAGGAGACTTAAGGGGTAAAATGAGTCGAAAAGAGATACATTTGAGCATCATGGGCATAGATGTGGTATTGAACGACATGTTAGACATGGGGAAAATAAGTATATAGAGAACAGAAGGGGTCCAAGGACAAAGCCTTGGGGGAGCCCAATGGAATACGGAAGAAAAGAGGAGGATGTAGAGCTGTAGGGGAAACAAATGCATAGAGGAGGAGACCCCATAAAAAAGAGTCTTGGAGGCCAAGGGAGTGGATTTTTTTTTTAGAAGGAGTGGGTAATCAGCTATGTTGAAGGCAGTAGAAAGGTATAAAAGTAAGATAAGTGAGTATTGAAGATTGGTTTTATAAGTTAGTATGCCATTAGTGAGTTTTAGAAGGACATTTTCTGTGGATTGTTGTTCGGAAGATTGTTATCAGTGAGGTAGCAGCTTAGACACTTGCAGACTAGGCATTTGGCAGTAAATTGGAGAAAAAAAAGATGGGTCTTAGGTTGTTTAGACTGGTGGTGTCCAATGAGGGCTTTTTAGGTAACGGAATGACCAGTGCATGTTTTAGAGGGCAGAGGAAGGTGCCAGCAGAGAGAGAGAGTGAGAGACATTGAAGATGTGAGTGGGAAAGCATGGAATAAAGTAAAAGGTTGGAGTACTTGTGGATAAATGGGGTCCAGATGGCTGGTGGTTAGGATGGTGAGAAAAGTGACTGGGTAAAAAGAGCATAGTTTGGTGGTAGGTAGAGATGGTAACTGGTGGAGATAACAAGACAATGGCAATCTCAACCATGAATTGTGTTTATCTTGTTTTTTAAATGATAGGCAATGTCCTGTGCAATGAATGAGTTAGTTAGTGGCAGCAGTGGGGGAAGTAGAGAATAAATGTAGTAGGGGTAAAGAGCGTTATTGAGAACTGGATGAGAGAGTGATAAATGAGGTCTAATTGGGCGACTATGTGGCAAATGAGGTTTAATGTTGATAAATGTAAAGTTATGCACTTGGGGGTTAAGAATATGCATGCATCATACATACTAGGGGGAGTACAACTGGGGGGATCCATAGTGGAGAAGGATCTGGTGGTTTTGGTAGATCATAAGCTCAATAATGCCATGCAATACCAAGCTGTGGTTTCCAAAGCAAGCAGAGTTCTTTATTGTATTGAGAGAGTTATGGACTCCAGATAGAGACATATAGGCCCAGATTCACAAAGCACTTACGCCGACGTATAACATGTTACGCCGACGAAAGTGCCAATATGCACCGGCGTATATGTGTGTGGCAGACCCACGAACCAACATGCGCCTAAAAACAGGCTACACCCCGCCAACGTAGCTTGTACATGCCAGCGTATGGTGGGTGCACATATGGGCTGGGCGCAGGGTGCTGCTCCCATTGATTAGCCATTCAAACATGCAAATGAGGGAAATACGCTGATTTACGAATGTGTGTGTGCCCGGCGCATGCTACGCGAGATGCACATAAGTTGTACGTCTGGTGTAACGTTATTCCCCATAAATGAGGTGCAACCCGGCAACAGACATGCACAGGTCTGCACCAGGGAACACAAGCTGGCGTATTGTGCGTTGGACGCGTGTCTGGCTGGGCGTTTGTTATGTTCACGGCATGCGCAGTGATCCGACGTAGCTTAGGCAGTTGTGCCGGCGTGGTTGTGAGCAGGCGCAGGGGGGTGCTGTGTATGCATCTATGTCACGGCGCATGCGCCGTTCGTGATACATACCTGTCTGGCGCTCGGCCCATCATTTGCATGGGGTCACGTCCACTTCCACCTACGCCGGTGTGCGCCTTCAAAACCTACGCCACGCTGGTGCAGCGTTTGGAGCACTGGCTTACTAAATGCAATGCTTGCCTCTCTGCACTACGTTGGTGTGGTGTACAGTGTTTGCTCTACGGTGGCGTAATGTGTGCCTTGCTCTCTGTGAATCTGGGCCATAATTTTGCCCCTGTACAAATCATTAGTAAGACCTCATCTGGAATATGCAGTTCAGTTTTGGGCCCCAGTTCTCAAAAAGGATATTGGGGAACTGGAGAAAGTGCAGAGAAGGGCAACAAAACTGATAAGAGGCATGGAGGAGCTCAGCTATGAGGAAAGATTAGAGGAACTGAATTTATTCACTCTTGAGAAGAGGAGATTAAGGGGGATATGATCAACATGTACAAATTTATAAGGGGTCCATATAGTGAACTTGGTGTCGAGTTATTCACTTTACGATCAACTCAAAGGACAAGGGGGCACTCTTTGCATCTAGAGGAAAAGAGATTTCATCTCCAAATACGGAAAGGTTTCTTCACAGTAAGAGCTGTGAAAATGTGGAATAGACTCCCTCTTCTGGCCAGCTCAGTAGATTGCTTTAAGAAAGGCCTGGATTCTTTCCTAGATGTACATAATATAACTGAGTACTAACATTTATAGGTAAAGTTGATCCGGAGAATATCAGATAGCCTCTCGGGGGATCAGGGAGGAATTTTTTTCCCCTGCTGTAGCAAATTGGATCATGCACTGCTGGGGTTTTTCGCCTTCCTCTGGATCAGCTCTAGGTATAGAATTGGGTATATGGGATTATATGATATTATTATTATTTTTTTTTTATGGGTGAACTGGATGGACTTGTGTCTTTTTTCAACTTGACTAACTATGTAACTATGTCTGTTTTAAAGGGTGTAGGCAGGTGTTATATTTTCGTTGGGCAGTTTTATACAGGGTAAAATCTTTCAGTGACCTTGTTTTAAGCCATACTTGCTAATTAATGTGGCTATCTTGTTTTATATTTCTGGTTTCACCTGCTTGCTGGATTGTAGTGGTCGGGACCTAATTCCGCATGTAGTGAAGGCAAGAAGTATATCCAGTGAAGATGAGAGAAAGCTGCTGTAAACAGAAGTGACCAGGTTAGGTTAAGAAAGGGTTAAGATTTTGATATAGAGGTCATCAGTAGCAGAATAGATCAGAGAAGGGGAGTAGCAAAAGTTCCTATGGGTTGAAAAAAGTTTGCTGGTTGAAGGGATATGAGGTGAAGGTAAAACTTTAAAAGTTCTTTGTGGGGACAGAAAAATTCCAACTCTGCCCCTTTTTGATCCACTGGGTCTGAGTCAGGGAGTCCAATAGAGGCTGTCATGGGAGAGGGAAGCTGAAGAGGCAGAGTTAGATCCCTGATGCAAAGTTTTCAGTAATGACCAGTAGGTTAAATGAGTTGGAGATAAATAGTTAATGGAAAGAGGTGAGCATGTTACAGACAGAGTGGACATTCCAAATAAAGTATGAACAAAGAGGCTGGTTTCTGGAAACAGGTTAATAGAGATTAAAGTGTCTGGATTGCATCTGCTGCCAGAGGAAGAAGGGTGTTGGTGTTTCCAGTGGCCAACCTCCATAATGCAGGAGGGCAGCTGTTTGGCTTGGGACCTGGAAGCTAGTGGAGCTCACTGTGCTCACAGCGATTTCTAGCTTTTAGAGGGATCCCACAGGTATGTTATATGCATAGTTACATTATTGGTCCAAGTGGTATATAAACTAAGTAAAAAATGCCATACCTGGAATTCTTCTTTAAAAAAAAAATAAGCTATTAAGTGTAAATTGCAAACTTTAAACATTTTGTTACATTTGACAGCTGATAATAAAAAAAAACACAAACAGGAAATTAATTAATGGAACAAAGAAATGATCCTGGACTGCCGCACTCTGATAGGCAATTTATTGAAACATGGATGCAATGGGCGTCATGTGCACAGAGAGATCCATGGTGCGGAGGCACTCAAAACTGGAGAATGACGGTGCAGAAGGTGGTGGGCGGAGCAGGTACCAAGCTGGGCAAAGTCCAGGAAATGGCAAACAATTGAAAAAAGTACAGCTCCAAGCCCTGCAACCTATACAGTGCTCCCACCCTGTAGCACTGACAGGTGCAGACTCTGCGCTGACCTGTGGAAAAAAGTACCGCTCCAAGCCCTTTTTTTTCCACGGATCGGTAGAGTCTGCACTTGTCAATGCTACAGAGTGGGTGCACAGCATAAGTCGCAGGGCTTTTTTCTATAGGAAATTAATTAAGACAGAATACCAAAAAAAGTCATATGCTACGTACACACGATCAGAAAATCTGACAAGAAATCTGTGGATTTTTTTCCGATGGAATGTTGGCTCAAACTTGTGTTGCATACACACGGCCACACAAAATTCCGACCGCCAAGAACACGGTGACGTACAATACTACAACGAGCCGAGAAAAATGAAGTTCATGCGTCAAATTGATTTAGAGCATGCATGTTTTTTTGTGCATCAGAATTTTTCTTGTCGGAAAAATTGAGAACAACTCTCAAATTTTTGTTGTCGGAAAAAGTCAGGTAGAGCCTACACAATATCCGACCAAAAGCTCACATCAGACTTTTCTTGTTGGATATTCCAACCGTGTGTACACGGCATTAGGCAGGCCATACATGATTAATTTTCTTGCAATCTACTAGTGGGTTAAACAAAATAAAATTTATTTGATTCCCCTATTCACACATTCAAGGTGGATTTATGGAAACCCTCTTATAAAGTTATTGTATTCTGACAGCTGGGAGGCTTTCTCGCCATCAGAATACACTCAACAGCACCGCTGGCTAGAGAGCGGCACTGATCAAGTAGAAATCTTTCAACAGGCTGGTTTTACAGAAGTCGCTCAAGAGATTGATTGTCATTTTAAAACACTTAAAAATTCTCAAAATAAAAATCCAACTTACAATAAACTATTTCAGTCTAATTCAAAATCTCATATCTGCCACTTATGAAGAATACATAGAAAAGTGTTATGCTTAAAGTCCTCAGTGGAAAAATATTACATCTTTGCTATCAAATTACCATTAGCTGGTATCACCACAATCTGTTCGGTCATATATAGTCTCTGCTTAAATAGACAACATCTAAAGATATTAATAGAGCTCTCTAGAGTACAGGTCTGCAAGGATTTAAGAAAGAAAAATATAATGATTATAAATATAATGAGAGTTTATTTCAGTAAAATAGACATATCTTATAAAATAGGACAATCAATTGCAGCATAAGCTGCATGAATGTAAAATAGCATTAAGAGATACAATTGAAAAATTATTAATTCAGATTAAAATCATGAAATTTATCTTGATGTCAGTGAATGGTTAATATTGTTGAAGTATGTCCCACACAGCAAACTAGATGGTGATACTATAATATAATGTGTGTGTGTGTGTGTGTGTGTATATATATATATATATATATATATATATATATATATACATGTATATGAATATGTATAAAACATATATATTTTTTCTTTTTTTTCCGCTGACAGCTGAATAAAAAAATATAGTCACTGCCACCCACATGCCCAACATCTAAGTTCAAGCTTGTCAAAGCTTCTGGATTTACAACTCCTGCCTTTCTGTCTGGTGAATTCTGCCCCCTTTCTGCGATTTTGCAGAATGTGCTGTACCACAATGGCAGGTTCCCAGTCGCTATTTCTTTGCACGTAAGGCCATTCCAGCTCTGTACCATCACGTGGAAAGCAATGTTGTGGCATGGTTGGGAAAGGCAGTCAGCCTCAAGGTCCACCTTACTGCTGACACATGGTCCACCAAGCATGGTCAGGGACGATTTATTTCCCCTCCTCGGCTTAATTGTCCTATGAACCACGAGTACCTCCTAAGTGTTCAAGGGGCTATTCAATGAGTCAAGCTAAAAGGTGACATGCAGTGCCTCAGTGAGTCTGTGTAGGGGACAGGAGTCACACCAGAGCAGAGATTCTTGCAGCTCTGCAGGGACAGGCCTAGAGGTGGCACACGTTCTGGTAGTGCAGTGTTTCTTAAATATGTACCCAGGGTTGGAAAATCTGCTAATGCAGGCCAGAAGAGTTTGAATTTTAGGCGGTCATACACATACCCGTAAACCACTTTTGTGGTTTGTGACATGCCCACCAGGTGAAACTCAACTTTGGTATTTCTGCATCGGATGCACATGCAACAGAGGGCTGTCAACGAATACATGTGTGAGTAATGACAGGCTTTTAGTGAAACTTTTTTTTTCACTAAAATAGCAGGACAAGAATGTCCACCCTGTGATGACTTTATTGTCTAATTATTAATTATAACACAAATAAGGTGCTCAACTTCTTACCAGATCAACATTATCTCAAAGTTATAAAAGATCTGCACCACAAGAGGTGGTCAATTCAACATCAGCCATTAAATATGATCTTTCCAAAAAAGTAATAAATGCACATTTATCGGGCAGACAAAGGTTATGGGGGTCTGGGTACTGTCCTGGAGGACATGTATCAATGCAATAAAAAAATTTCAGGAGCAGTGGTTTTAATTAGGCTTAAAGTGCAACAATAAAAATGAAAAACTCCTTTAAATATAGTGCCTGAGGGGGTCCCCTTAGTCAAATTCTATTTAAAATGTCTTACTGTTCCAATTGCCGACACCCGCCTATTGAACGTTGTGGGCTTCCCCCCTTTCCATACAAAGCCCTCTGGGTCTGGTATGGATTTTTAAAGGAACCCCACACCAAAATTATAAAAAAAATGGTATGGGGTCCCCCCAAAATTTATACCAGATTGTTATGCGAGAATGGAGCCTCACAGGTCACGAAAGGGGAGGCAAGCTCCCTCCCTCCCTCCTGAGCACCCCAAAGCACCATTTTTCCCATGACAATTCCCACAAATGTGGCTGGTGGCTGTGGGCAGGGGCCTTATTGGAATCTGGAAGCCCCCTTTAACAAGGGGGCTCCAGATTCCGTCAACCCATGTGAATTAGTATGGGTAACCATTCACCAAAAAAGTGTCAAAAAGTAATAAAAACACCGACAGTTTTTGACAGTGCCCCCGATGTAAATCCATGGTCAATCATGCTGCCCACTGCACATAAAAACATTCTCTCACCATCCATGAAGGCTACTGCAGGCTAAGCCATTTGACAGTTCTGAAATAGGTGAGGGGCGGTGCCACCTGGCTATGTCACTTAGTGGCACCGCCCCTTCTGATGTCACAAACCGGTGCATGCATGCTGGGTCAGTAATGTCAGTAATGTCAGAAGGGGCGGTGCCACCTATATAAAAACTGTCAAATGGCTTAGCCTGCAGTAGGCAACCAGCCTTCAAGGACGATGGAAGCATTTTTTTCAGGTGAGGTGGGCGGCGTGATTGACCATGGATTTACATTAGTAAAGGAATTGTCAAAAACGTTCTCTGTTTTTATTACGTTTTCATACATTTTTGGTAAATGGATAGGGGTACTATGTACCCCATACTCATTCACATAGGGGAGGCTGGGATCTGGGGCCCTTGTTAAAGGGGACTTCCAGATTCCAAGAAGACTCCAGACTGCAGACCCCCACAACCACCAGCCATGGTTGTGGGGATGAGGCCATTGTCCCCATCAACATGGAGACAAGCAGCTTTGGGTGGGGGGCCCCCTGCCCCAAAGCACCCACTCCCTATGTTGAGGGCATGTGCCCTGGTATGGTTCAGGAAAGGGGGCACTCCCTCACCCCTCACCCTTTCCTGACCTACCAGGCTGCATGCTTGTATATGGGTCTGGATGGTTTGTATTTTTGGGGGGACACACAATTTTTCATTTTTTTTCACATATTACAACAAAAAGTGAACATTGGTATCAATTTCATCTCAATAATCCCCCCAGAATTGTGTTTTTTTTCTTCCTTTTACTGGCAAGCTATTCTTTTTTTACTGATCTGTCATCAGGGAAACCCATTGACAGTTAATGACTCATCGGTTGTTAAGGTTGTTAACCACTTCCATACAGGGCATTAATATACCCTTCCTGCCCAGACCAATTTTCAGCTTTCAGTGCTCTCACACTTTGAATGACAATTACTCAGTCATGCTACATTGTATCCAAACAAATTTTTTATCATTTTGTTCTCACAAACAGAGCTTTCTTTTGGTGGTATTTAATCGCCGTTGGGTTTTTTATTTTTTTCAATATAAGCAAAAAAAGAGAGAACATTTTGAAAAAAAAACACTTTTTTTTAGTTTCAATCTTAAATTTTTGCAAAGAAATCATTTTTCTTCAGAAATTTGGGCCAAAATGTATACTGCTACATATCTTTGGTAAAAATAACCCAAATTAGTGGATATTATTTGGTCTCTGTGAAAGTTATAGAGTCTACAAGCTATGGTGCAAATCATTGAAAAATTATCACATCTGATCACAGCTGATGTACTGACATCCTATCATTTCTTGAGACCCTAACAAGCCAAGAAAGTACAAATACCCCCCAAATTACCCCTTTTTGGAAAGTAGACATTCCAAGGTATTTAGTAAGAGGCATGGTGAATTTTTTGAAGTTGTAATTTTTTCCCACAATTCTTGGGAAAATTAAGATTTTTTTTTTTTTTACACAAAATTGTCATAATAACAAGTTAGTTCTCTCACACAGCACATGCATACTTACAATGACACCCCAAATTACATTCTGCTGCTCCTCCTGAGTATGGCGATACCACATGTGTGGGACTTTTACACAGCGTAGCCACATACAGAGGCCGAACATTGAAGTAGCACCTTCAGGCGTTCTAGGAGCATAAATTACACATCTAATCTCTCAACTACCTGTTACACTTTTGAAGGCCCTGGAGCACCAGGACAATGGAAACGCCCACAAAATGACCCCATTTTGGAAAGCTAACACCCCAACGTATAATCTATGAGGCATAATTAGTCTTTTGAACGGTTCATTTTTTTCCAGAAGTTTTTGGAAAATGTGGAAAAAAAAATGAAAACACATTTTTTTTACACAAAGTTGTCCATTTATAAGATATTTCTAACACATAGCATGTACATAGCAAAAATGACACCCCAAAATACATTCTGCTGCTCCTCCTGAGTATGGCGATACCACATGTGTGGGACTTTTACACAGCGTAGCCACATACAGAGGCCCAACATTGAAGTAGCACCATCAGGCGTTCTAGGAGCATAAATTACACCTCTAATCTCTCAACTACCTGTTACACTTTTGAAGGCCCTGGAGCACCAGGACAATGGAAACGCCAACAAAGTGACCCCATTTTGGAAAGCTAACACCCCAACGTATAATCTATGAGGCATAATTAGTCTTTTGAAGAGTTAATTTTTTTCCAGAAGTTTTTGGAAAATGTGGGAAAAAAATGAAAACACATTTTTTTTTACACAAAGTTGTCCATTTATAAGATATTTCTAACACATAGCATGTACATAGAAAAAATGACACCCCAAAATACATTCTGCTGCTCCTCCTGAGTATGACGATACCACATGTGTGGGACTTTTACACAGCGTAGCCACATACAGAGGCCGAACATTGAAGTAGCACCATCAGGCGTTCTAGGAGCATAAATTACGCCTCTAATCTCTCAACTACCTGTTACACTTTTGAAGGCCCTGGAGCACCAGGACAATGGAAACGCCAACAAAGTGACCCCATTTTGGAAAGCTAACACCCCAACGTATAATCTATGAGGCATAATTAGTCTTTTGAAGAGTTAATTTTTTTCCAGAAGTTTTTAGAAAATGTGGGAAAAAAATGAAAACACATTTTTTTTTACACAAAGTTGTCCATTTATAAGATATTTCTAACACATAGCATGTACATAGAAAAAATGACACCCCAAAATACATTCTGCTGCTCCTCCTGAGTATGACGATACCACATGTGTGGGACTTTTACACAGCGTAGCCACATACAGAGGCCGAACATTGAAGTAGCACCTTCAGGCGTTCTAGGAGCATAAATTACACCTCTAATCTCTCAACTACCTGTTACACTTTTGAAGGCCCTGGAGCACCAGGACAATGGAAACGCCAACAAAGTGACCCCATTTTGGAAAGCTAACACCCCAACGTATAATCTATGAGGCATAATTAGTCTTTTGAAGATTTCTTTTTTTTCCAGAAGTTTTTGGAAAATGTGGAAATAAATAAAAACACATTTTTTTTTACACAAAGTTGTCCATTTATAAGATATTTCTAACACATAGCATGTACATAGCAACAATGACACCCCAAAATACATTCTGCTGCTCCTCCTGAGTATGGCGATACCACATGTGTGGGACTTTTACACAGCCTGGCCACATACAGAAGTCCAACATCCAAGTAGCACCTCCAGGCGTTCTAGGAGCATAAATTACACACACAAATTCCTGCCAACCTAAGACATTGTTGAAGGTCCTTCATATTTCTAACCCATAGCATGTACTGTACATACCAATTATAAACCAAAATACATTCTTCTGAGTAAAGAGTAAAAAAAATATTACCTGCTGTCTTAGTAGTGCAGTGGTCCACAGAGTAGAGCATCGGTCCGGGTAGCAGGCAGATGTGGTCAGCAGCAGCGAAAGGATCGTCAATGCAGCAGGCAGGAATACTGTCCATAGTACATGCAGCAGGCAGAGATATGGTCAGTGCAGCCAAAATATTGGTCCAGGCAGCAGGCAGGACCATCAAGTTTAGGGCCTCGGTCAGGAAATAATGGGGACAGGGGTAGAGGCTTCTCCCACCCAAATCGCTTTGAAGCCTCCGGGCAACCAGACCCTGTTATGGGAACACAGAAACCAAAAACTGGTTTTCTGAACTCCGAACACTATTCTGGGGCCCCTCACATATGTGAGACCCCTGTGTGGCAGGGTGCAAGATCAGTCCAAGGGGCAGGCAAAAACATGGTCAACAAGCCGAGGTCAGTGCAGGTAAAAGGCAGAAATAGGCAGTAGGCAGAGGCATAGTCGATACAGTCCAGGGTCAGTTCAATGTGAAAGGCAGAAACATGGCGGATAAACAATGCAGACGGCAGGCAGAGGCATAGTCGAGAAGCAGTCCAGGGTCAGTTCACGTGAAAGGCAGAAACATGGCGGATAAACAATGCAGACGGCAGGCAGAGGCATAGTCGATAAACAGGCCAGGGTCAGTTGAGTTGAGGCACTAGGTTGGTTGGTTGAGGCAGCAGGGAAATCAGCACAGAAATTGAAAGAGGGGCTAGTGGCAGTCTATTAGGAATTTGGGTTAATAATTTTCGAAAGAGTGATATTGCTTGAAGCATGGTGCCATACATAGGCCAGGTTGGGAGGGACAGTCGGGGCAATAGCAACTGGTGTCTTTTCTAATTCCACGTTTGCTGCACACCCGACATCTTTTTTGGCGTCTTCTTCCGGTTGCTGATGGTGGAATATGGTCAGGATAATGGCGCTCGTGCAGTCTGCTGACAGAATCGGAGCGAATTCTTTGTGGGGCAGAGCCTTGCTGATAGATCAGGGCAGTGACAACATTTTCGATAAATCTGATAAAGGGGATGGGTCTTTTTGTTGATTTGTGATAAGTGACAAATGAATTATAAAGGGCCATATGGAAGAAGTATATTGCAACTTTTTTATACCAGAAAATTGACTTTCGCATTGAGAGATAGGGCTGCAGCATTTGATCGTTTAGATCCACCCCCCCCATGAACTTATTATATTCATTGATACAGCAAGGCTTTCGAATGGTACGGCGTCTCCTGTGAATTTCCACTGAGGTGTCATTGTGGATAGTCGACATCATGTAAACGTCTTTCTTATCCCTCCACTTCAAGGCCAAAACTTCTTCGTTCCTCAGGCTTACCGATTCCCCTTTTTGTAGGCATGTGGTGACTAAACTCTGTGGGAAGCCTTTCCTGTTTTTACGTGAAGTACCACAGGCCAAAGTTTTATTCAGGAATAGGTGGCGAAAAAGGGGCAGGCTAGTGTAGTAATTGTCCACGTATATGTGATACCCCTTTTGGAAGAGTGGGAATGCCAACTCCCATACAATTTTCCCGCTTATTCCCATATACGATGGACACTCAGGGGGCTGGATTTGGGAGTCTTTGCCTTCGTACACACGAAAGGCATTCACATAGCCGGAGGAGCTTTCGCAGAGCTTGTTTAGCTTCAAGCCGTACCTCGCTCTCTTACTGGGAATATACTGTTTTATTCCCAGCCGGCCAGTGAAATGGACCAGGGATTCATCCACAGAGATGTTCTGTTCCGGGATGTAAAGTTCAGCAAACTTCTCATTGAAAAAATCTATTAGGGGGCGAATTTTATATAATCTATCAAAGTCTGTATGATTTCGGGGGGGGCACTGCGAGTTGTCGCAGAAATGCAGGAACCGTATGATCTTGTCATAGCGGGACCTGGACATCGTAGCTGAAAAAATTGGCATATGGAGGATGGGCTTTTTAGACCAATACGAATGAAGTTCATTTTTTTTTGAAAGCCCCATATTCAGCGTAAGGCCTAAAAACAATCTCATTTCCTCCATTGTTAGGGGTCTCCATTCAAACGGGCGGGCATAGTATGAGTTGGGGTTGTTTTGTATGTACTGACTGGCAAAAAGATTTGTTTGGTCTATGATGGTTTGAAGGAACTCATTAGGGAAAAATAAATTAAAAAAATCGATTTCAGAGAAACCTTCGGTGTTGGCCTGCACACCTGGCTGTGCTGTGAAAGGGGGGATTGTGGCTGACCCTGTACTAGAAGGCAGCCACAACGGGTTGGCCAAGCCATCCGGTAGATGGGTTTGGGCCCTTCTTCCTCGGTGTGGAATTCCAGAGCTTGTACTGGGCCTTTCCTCCTGGGGTCTAGCGCCGTTAGCATTTGCTGCTTGGCCACTGGGATGTCCGGCGCTGCTGGTAGCTGCCTGGGGTTCAGACCGTGGTCTTTTTGGACGGACTACTTCCTCCTCCGATTCGGATGTACTGCTTTCAGGAGGCTCGTATTCCGAACCTGAATTGAAAGTGGACTCGGCACTGTTATGGGGCGGTGAGAGCTCCCCACTGCTCTCATCGCTCTGGGTTATAATTTTGAATGCCTCTTCTGTGGTGTATAATTTTCTGGACATGTTGGCTGTATGACAGGGCTGCACGATAGGGACTAATTGGCTGTACGTCAGCTAGAAATTGGCTGCTGGGCTCACGGGACAGGTACTCCTGATGGAGGTGACAGGTACTCCTGATGGAGGTGACAGGTACTCCTGATAGAGCTCACGGGACAGGTACTCCTGATGGAGGTGACAGGTACTCCTGATGGAGGTGACAGGTACTCCTGATGGAGGTGACAGGTACTCCTTATGGGGGTGACAGGTACTCGGGTACTTCTGATGGGGGTGACAGGTACTTCTGATGGGGGTGACAGGTGCTCCTGATGGGGGTGACAGGTGCTCTTGATGGGGGTGACGGGTACTCCTTTTTTATGGGGGCGACAGGTACTCTGGTACTCCTGATGGAGGTGACAATTACCCTTGATGGGGGTGACGGGTACTCAGGTACTCCTGATGGAGGTGACAGGTACTCTTTATGGGGGCGACGGGTACTCGGGTACTCCTGATGGAGGCGACGGGTACTCAGGTACTCCTGATGGAGGCGAAAAGTACTCCTGATGGGGGCGACAGGTACTGAGGTACTCCTGATGAGGGCGACGGGTACTCAGGTACTCTTGATGGGGGGTGACGGGTACTCAGGTACTCTTGATGGGGGTTGACAGGTACTCAGGTACTTTTGATGGGGGGGTGACAGGTACTCTTGATGGGGGGGGGGTGACAGGTACTCTTGATGGGGGGGTGACAGGTACTCTTGATGGGGTGGGGGGTGACAGGTACTCTTGATGGTGGGTGACAGGTACTTGGGTACTTTTGGTGGGGGGGTGACAGGTACTCTTTATTCGGGGGGGGCAATCTGGACACTATAATGACACTGTAGAGACTGTAAACTGTAACTCACTGTTTCTGAATTCTCCTTCTCACACAGGATCGGTGTGTGAGGAGGAGAGCCCAGAGACAGCGGTTACAGCTTTGTTTGTTTACAATTGTGACCGGCTGTGATTGGACACAGCCGGTCACGTGGTAAAGAGCCAAATTTCATTGGCTCTTTACCCAGATCGGGACTAGGCTATGTCCAGGGGACGAGCCTCGTGCCCGATTGCCGCAGTGTGCGCGCCCGATCGCCGAGAAGCACGCGCTCGGGGCCGCGCGCGCCTCCTCCATAGGGAAGTGACCGGCTGTGATTGGAAACAGCCGGTCACGTGGGTAAAATCTTTTTTTTTTTTTTCTAATGCAGTGATCGGTGACGGGCTGTCTCCGAGGCATTCGCCGCGTCACCGATCTCCGATCCGCGAGCTGACAGGAGCCCGCAGTAGCGGTGAGAAGGGGTGGACGTCATATGACGTCCACCTGAATCGTAAAGGGGTTCCTGCCGCCGTCATTTTCCAATGAGGCGGTAAGGAAGTGGTTAAGGATGCCATGGCCGGCTTTCTGGTCCTGCTACTTAACAACCAGTTTTTCCTGCGCCCTGGGTGGGCAAAGCTTTGCCCAGTCAGGGTACAAAATGTACTGTGCAGCACACAGTGCATTGCAGAGCATTGGGTGGGGCGAACAGCCGATGTTTGGCATGAACTGATGCTTTGGCTGAACCATTTACCCAACTCTAGTGACAGTATGTAAAAAAAAAACATTGTGAAAAAATGTCTCCATTTTCCAAATAATTGTGACAAAAAAATTACAACTTCAAAAGACTCACCATGCCTCTTACTAAATACCTTGGATTGATGACTTTCCAAAAAAGGGGTCATTTGGGGTGTATTTGCACTATCCTGACATTTTCAGGCCTCAAGAAATTAGGTCAATTTTCAGATATATGCCATAGTTTGTGGACTCTGTAACTTTCCTACAGACTAATTAAAAAACACTTATTTGGATTATTTTCACCAAAGAAATGTATCAGAATACATTTTGACCAAAATTTGTGAAGAAGGATTCTGTATTTGCAAATTTTATAACAGAAACAAAGAAAAACTTTTTTTTTCAAACATTTTGGTCTTTTTAGTTTATTTTGCACCGCCAAAATAAAGCTCTATGTGTGTGAAAAAAATATAAAATTTTCTTAGCTACAGTGTTGTCTGACTGCGGTTGTCATTCAAAGTGTCACAATGCTAAAAGCTGAAAAATGCCTGGGCAGGACAACTCCAAAATTGTGCAAACTTTGGAGTGCAACTTTGTCTCAACTTTGACTAATTTTTGACGCAGCTGTGGTGCAACTTTGGATGGGTGCAACTTGGATGTGTCTTGTTATTCCTCTGCAAAGTCGGATGCACTGTTGCATGTAAAACATTCAGGTATGACTTTCATGCAACTTTTGAGGGTTAACGTCTAGGGCCCTCAAGTTACATGAAAGTCAGACCAAAGTAGTGCATGAACTACTTTGAAGTTGTTGCGACTTTAAATCGCACATACTGTATATGAATGGTTATCATTGGAAATAACAAGGTAAGACTCATCATGCAAGTTTGATGTGCAAAGTCGTATGACAAGTCACAGAAGTGTGAATAGTGTTATGCCTCGTACACATGATCGGACATTCCGACAACAAAACAGTGGATTTATTTCCTATGAATGTTAACTCAAACACGGTCACACAAATGTTGTCAGAAATTGCGAACGTCAAGAATTTGGTGACGTACAACACTACATCTAGTCTAGAAAAATGAAGTTCAATGATTCCGAGCATGTGTCAAATTGATTCCGAGCATGCGTATCATTTTTGTGCGTTGAATTGTGTACACACGGTCGGAATTTCCAACAACAACTTTTGTTGTCGGAAAATTTGAGAACCAGCTCTCAATTTTTTGTTGTAGGAAATTCCGACAGCAAATGTCCGATGAAGCCTACACACGGTCAGATTTTCCGAGAACAAGCTCACATCGAACATTTGTTGTCGGAAATTACGATCATGTGTATGCAGCATTAGTGTGCTTCTGTCTTGTGACATACTGTAACTGGGGATACATGTAGCAGAAAAATGTAAGACTTTTTTTCTCATCGCTGGACTGGAGAGGAGATCACCCGTCGCTGGATACCGACAACGTTGGAGCAGGAAGCCGGGACCGAGAGTGGATTACCACCGCTGGATTTTTTATATTATTTTTATAAATAAACGACTTTTTTCCACGATGTGTGTATGTGTTTTTTACAACTATTTACACTTCCTTCGTGAAATGGTAGGGGTACAATGTACCCCATTACCAATTCACATAGGGGGGCCAGGATCTGGGGGTCCCCTTTGTTAAAGGGGTCTTCCAGAGTCTGATAAGCCCCCCGCCCGCAGACCCCCAATACCACCACCCAGGGTGGTGGGGATGAGGCCCTTGTCCCCATCAACATGGGGACATCCTCCCCATGTTGAAGGCATGTGGCCTGGTACGGTTCAGGAGAGCGGGCCACACTCTGTCCCCCCCTCTTTTCTGCGGCCGGCCAGGTTAACGTGCTCGGATAAGGGGTCTGGTGTGGATTTTTGGGGGAACTCCACGCCATTTAAAAAAAAAATTGGGGTGGAGTTCCCCTTAAAATCCACACCAGACCTGAAGGATCTGGAATGGATATTTGGGGGGAACCCCACGTCATTTTTTTTTAAATTGATGGCAGGGTTCCCCTTAATATCAATACCAGACCTGAAAGGCCTGGTAATTGAATTTGGGGGGACCCCACGCTTTTTTTTTTTATGAATGAATTCTCTCTGAATTGCCGGAAGCCGACAATTGATTATAGCCGTGAGTCCGGTTTTAAATGACTTTTTTCTTTCATAAATTACACTTTGTGCAGTGACAGTTCTAAGTACGGGAAACATGTGCTATTTCACATGCTTACTTTACACCCCCCTAGGTACGAAATTTAAAGGAATATTTCACTTTTATTGTTTCACTCTAAGCATTATTAAATTCACTGCTCCCGAAAAACGGCCAATTTTAAAAAAAATTGCATTGATACATGTCCTCTGGGGCAGGACTTAGGTCCCCAAACACTTTTTAGGACAATAACTTGCATATTAGCCTTTAAAATTAGCACTTTAGATTTCTCCCATAGACTTTAACAGGGTGTTCCGCGGCTTTTCGAATTTGCCGCAAACACCCCAAATTGTTCGATGTTCGCCGAGCAGGCGAACAGGCAATGTTCGAGTCGAACATGAGTTCGACTCGAACTCGAAGCTCATCCCTACTGGAGAAGCTCTGTATGGAGTAGTAGGCCAAAATCCCTGCTGTGGTGCGTGCAAATCTGGTCAAGAACTACAGGAGAAGTGTGATCTCTGTAATTGCAAACAAAGGTTCCTGTACCAAATAGTAAGTTCTGCTTTTCTGATGTATCAAATACTTATATCATGCAATAAAATGAAAATTAATTACTTAAAAATCATACAATGTGATTTTCTGGATTTTAGTATCCATCTCTCACAGTTGAAGATTATCCTATGATAAAAATTACAGATCTCTACATGCTTTGTAAGTAGGAAAACCTGCAAAATCTGCAGTTTATCAAATACTTGTTCTCCCCACTGTATTTGGAACCATTAAATCCAGTGTCTCATACCACTAATTCTTGTTACTTATTTATATATATATATATATATATATATATATATATATATATATATATATATATATATATACATATATATATATACACATTTATAGGGGCAGATCCACAGACAGAGAACGCCGGCGTATCTACTGATACGCCAGCATACTTTCAAATTACCAGCGTCGTATCTTTGGTTTGAATCCTCAAACCAAGATACGACGGCATCTGGGTTAGATCCGACAGCTATACATCCTCGTACGCCTTTCGGATCTAAGATGCAATACTTCGGCGTCCGCTGGGTGGTGTTCACGTTGTTTTCCGCGTCGGGTATGCAAATTAGCTATTTCCGACGATCCACAAACGTACGAGCGGCCAGCGCATTTTTTTATGGCGTCTCTAGTCGGCTTTTTCCGGCGTATAGTTAAAGCTGGTATTTTGCGGCGTATAGTTAGACTTGCCATGTTAAGTATGGCCAACGTTCGCACGTCGAAATTAGATTTATTTTTTATTTTTTGCGTAAGGAGTCCGTGAATCAGGATGGACGTAATTAACGTCTAAGTTAAAAAAATGACGTTGTTGCGACGTCATTTAGCGCAATGCACGGCGGGAAATTTAGAAACGGAGCATGCACAGTTCATTCGGCGCGGGGACGCACTTCATGTAAATGAAACACGCCCCCTAATCGCCGATTTGAATTCCGCCGCCAGAGATACACTACGCCGCCGTAACTTACGGCGCAAAATCTTTAAGGATTCAAAATTACGCCAGGTAAGGTACGGCGGCGTAGCGTATCTCTGATACGCTGCGCCAATTTATTTCTATGTGGATCTGGCCCATAGTTGCTAATGGAGATTACACATAAACTCCTCATAAGTCTACAGCATTTCAAAAACAGTTTTTTTTGTGTTTTTTTTTTTCATTGTACATGTTTTCCAGGGAAGTGCTCACCCCCATGCTATTTTTATTTTTATTTTTACAATCCCTTGCCTATAAGCCAAGAAAACTGGAATTTTCAATTTGACAGATTCAGCGTCCATTGATTTTAATGGGAGCATCTTAAAGGAGAGGTTCACCCTAAAAACGACTTTTTCTTATTACACTGGCCCCCCACATTACAATACGATTATGCCTATTAGTTTTTTTTGATGCTGTACATACCTTCGTACAGCTAATTCACCCGTGGCTTCCGGGTTGCGAGTCCCGCGGTAGTGGGCGTTCCTAACATGCTGGTGATTGATGTTTTGACAAAAAACGAGCTCCCCCCCGTCGCGTAAGCCGCGTCACGATTGGTGAAAGGAGCCGAACGGCGAGTCGGCGCTATACTGCGCCTGCGCATCACCGTTCGGCTCCTTTCGCCAATCGTGACGCGGCTTACGCGACGGGGGGAGCTCGTTTTTTGTCAAAATGTCAATCACCAGCATGTTAGGAACGCCCACTCCCGCGGGACTCGCAACCCGGAAGCCACGGGTGAATTAAATGTACGAAGGTATGTACAGCTTTAAAAAAAAAACTAATAGGCATAATCATATTGTAATGTGGGGGGCCAGTGTAATAAGAAAAAGTCGTTTTTAGGGTGAACCTCCCCTTTAACTTCTTTGAAATTCACCAAATAGCACTTGAACCAAACCCAAGGCAGTTTGATTGAACACCGGCTGGCCTGTAGTCTCTGCCCCCAAGGGGATTCTACAAGTTCAAAAAACTAACAAATGGATAAAAAAAATCCTACAATCCATATCTATATTAAAAGCACAAATATTAAAATATGATACAGTAAAAAAGTAATATTGTCCCTGTTTTTTTTTCCCCTAGGTAGTGCTAATTTGTTTAAAATGTACAGAGGCAATGGTGGAAAATAAGCGAGTGGATACAAGCAGTAAAAATAAACATGGAGTTTCTTATTGATTTCAATAAAAGATTAACAAAGTTTGTATGTCAGGGGAAATGCAATGTGAAAAAAAAATCCTAAAAGATTATTAGCTTAATAATCCATTATTAGTGGATTAATTAGCAAAGCAAAAACAGCACACAGAGGAGGAGGAAACATATATAAGGCTTTCAGATCAACTCAGTAAATAAATTAGATGAATTATTCACTGTAAGTTGTATATTATTTCCACTAAGATATTTCATGGCTGATCTGACATTGTTTTCTGGGGATTTTCAAAGTAAACAAATACATCTAGAAGTCATCTCTAAAAATGCTCACAGAAATGAGGTACAGTAAGTAACAATGGTTTGTAGATAAATGAAAATATAGACACATCATAGAATTGCTGTTTTGTGTTTCCATACAGATGAAGAACTATAGAGGTGTAACATTATACTGTACTTTCTTCAAAACCACTCTGCACCCCAACACTCAATTTAACTGGGACGCTTCCAATAAGTTTACCATCATTTTCAATTTAACTAATGCCAAAAGAAGATTGCATTATCCATTGGAATTTGAGCTTTCCTGGTTTAGTGTTTTCTTATAATATTGCTTACATTTTGAACCTGAAATATAATTACTTGGCAATATATAATTTTGTAAATTTGCTGGTTGACTATCTTTTTTTTTTTTTTTTCTTCCTTTTATTTCAATAGTATTTATTACGTTTTGAAATAAGAACCAACATAGTGCATCTCAATCAAAGATGTAACAGTAGGGTTTTATATCACAGTAGTATTGTAATTCTAAGGTTGTTCAACAACAATATAAAATATAAAATGTCAAGAAATACAAACAAGGGAACAGTTGCTGGGTACATAACTTATGCCGCATTCATCTTCCCACTTCTTTATGAACTGGGTATTTCCATGAGGTTGGGAAGATAGGAAAAGCCGGGAGACATATGTGATGCTTTTCTTGTTGGGTGCAGGTGAGGCGTAGAAGATAAGACTGTCTTCTGGAGCCATGTTATCTGCTGTCTTTTTTATGTCCCCTCCCTCCCTTTATTGGAAATATCATGCATTTTTGCATTTACTGGGCCAGATCCACAGAGCGAGTACGCCGGCGTATCTACTGATAAGCCGGCGTACTTTCAAATTTCCCACGTCGTATCTCTGTCTTGAATCCTCAAAACAAGATACGACGGCATCTGGGTTAGATCCGACAGGCGTACGTCTTCGTGTGCCTTTGGATCTAAGATGCAATTCTTTGGCATCCGCTGGGTGGCGTTCATATAGTTTTCCGCGTCGCGTATGCAAATTAGCTATTTCCGACGATCCACGAACGTACGAGCGGCCGTTGCATTATTTTATGTCGTTTCCGTTTGGCTTTTTCCAGCGTATAGTTAAAGCTGCTATTTCGTGGCCTATAGTTACACCTGCTATGTTAAGTATGGCCGTCGTTCCCGCGTTTAATTAGATATTTTTTTTTCGTTTGCGTAAGTCGTCCGTGAATCGTGATGGACGTAATTTACGTCCACGTCAAAACAATGACGTCCTTGCGACGTCATTTAGCGCAAGGCACGGCGGGAAATTTAGGAACGGAGCAGGCTCAGTTCGTTCGACGCGGGGACGCGTGTAATTTAAATGAAACACGCCCCCTACTTGCCGCATTTGAATTCCGCGCCGTTACACCGCTTGAGATACACTACGCCGCCGTAACTTATGGCGCATAATCTTTATGGATTCGATTTAAAGCCAGGTAAGGTACGGCGGCGTAGCGTATCTCTGATACGCTGCGAGGGTGCAGATCTCTGTGGATCTGCCCCACTGTCTTTATTTAAGAAATATGTTCAATACAATAAAAAATTGCATAGGAATATTACATATTAAATACAGCACAATGTAACTTTCTATTGAAATCAGCTAAATACTGTTTAGGTGCATCAAAGCAAAAGGTGTTCCAAATCTCGGTTGGTTTCCATCAGAAAGCATTCTGCGTTCTGCTGCTCGACCGGTTTCGTCTATTGACTTCATCCAGATGCTGCTCCAGATGAAGTCATCAGACAAAACCGGTCAAGCAGCAGAACGCCACAACACTTCCTAATGGGAGACAAAAAAGAACAGTTACTCGAGAAATGGTAATTGATGGTCGGACTTTGGAGGCAGGACTGGAATATCAAAAGATATACATTTTATTACAAAAAATAGAAAATTTACAAGACAGATAGGTGAAAAACCATATAGGATATATGATATGGACAATATCCCACGGGGGACACGGCACCACTTAACAAATCTTGTGTTTGCTACTCTATAGACTTTGCTGACTGTCTTCACTGCTGAGGGCTCTCAATACACTAGTATTTGGATGCAGGTCTGGCATACCTGGCTGTATAACATTGTATACCTACATGTCTCTGTCATACCCTCTTTGGTCAGCCCCAGAACTAATGTTCATTTTGGAACCATTAGAACTGGCTCTCTGTACTTGCGGTGCACCTTCATGGCCGACATTGTAGGTTGAGCTAGTCCTTTCTGGATTTTTGGAGACTTCTCTACTACATTTGGAACCTCCTTTTACTATCCTTTCGACATATATATATATATATATATATATATATATATATATATATATATATATATATATATATATATGTGACTTGGAATATTCTGAGACAATGAAATATATTTTTCTACTGTTAATTTCTTCTGCTCGTCCTGAGGAAGCCCAATGGCGAAACACGTAGACGATGCATAGAGGATATTGTCCATATCATATATCCTATATCTTTTTTCACTTATCTGTTTTGTAAATTTTCTATTTTTTGTAATAAAATGTATATCTTTTTGATATTCCTGTCTTGCCTCCAAAGTCAGACCATCAATTACCGTTTCTCGAGTAACTGTTCTTTTTTGTCTTCTAAATTTATGGATGTGGCAAATGTGAGTGCCCCCCCCCTCCTTCCCTTATTTTTTGATTCACTTCCTAATAGGACTAAATGCAATTTTTACTCTACTAATGTGTGAGTACCCATTTTAAAAGCTTTATCAATAAACTTTTAAAAAAACGATAAAACACTATGTGGGGCCTTTTCTCTTGTACATGAGCTGGAGTGGAAAAACCAGAACAGCAACAAGGTTGGTTTGATTGCCAGAGAGCGACACAGTGGCTTGCACTGTGAAGGTTCCATACCCCAAAAGGGGGTGTATATCCGGTGAGTTTGGGCTTTGCAGGGGAACAGATTACAGTGTCCACCCACTGGGATTAAAATTGTCACTTTCACCAAGCACCAAGCACGCATTTATAAATATCCAGCACGAGGGAAATTCTTTTCAGAGTTCTTTTCAGGTTTTGTGCTGTTTTCACCTGCCAACAATGGACTTTTTCATAGTTGTTTGTTATTTGTTACACAGGATTTCATATGCACTTTAATATGTCTGCACCAGCTGTTTTGTATTGATTGCAGTGGATTATTATTATTCTTGATTTGCACGGGTTCATTGAACTTAATATCTATAATTGTTATAGTCAGTAAGCTAGGGTGACCAGACATCCCTGGTTTCAGGGGACAGTCCCCGGATTGAGGACACTGTCCCCAGACCAAGTCTGTCCCCGGTTTTGTCCCCAGATTGGATTTGAACAGGGGCTGGAGCAATTTCAAAGACAGTCAGTGCAGATTTAAAAAAATAATAATTCTGAATTACACCCCCCCGTTCTTCTGCTCCTACTAGCTTAGGGGGGGGGGTATTTTTTCCATTATCTGTGCCCCTTTCTGATGATCATGTGCTGGTCGAAGCGGAGGGAATATTTCTTCAGTTTCGGGTGCATGCCCATTCAGCTCTGCTCACATGTTCTTCTGCCTTGGCTCAACTCCTGGCCTGCCTGCTTATCTCCTTGCCTTCCCTGGGAGAGTGATCTTCCTTCGCTCCCCACCCAGTAGTAGCCAGGGCCCAGAGAGTAAGACTTGACAGGCTGTGAGGCGGGCGGCTGTGGTGATGGGCAGAGAGTCGCTGATTGCCGCCATTACTAGTGAAAAAAAAATATGTCCCCGGATTTCATTTAAAAAATCTGGTCACCTTACAGTAAGCAGTGTCTTCAATCAAATACATAATTCATTCATATTTTTGTGCAAATAACATTTATAAAGTGACCAGTGCTGCAAATAGTAAATCCAAGGATCCTTTGTTAATACAACCAAATACAGAAAATAAAAGTGAAAATAGGGGAAATAGGTACCCTTTGATCTGAAAAAGCTATACTGATCAAGGAAGTCTGATAACTTAAATGTAAGCAAGCAAGGGGTTTACCTTGATGGCTGAATATTAAGAGGTTGCAGATTAGGCTTCTGGTTTTGGAGTCTCAGGATTGCCTATAAATCCCCTCCTGGCTGGCGTGCCATACTGTCTTAGAAATTTTACAGATAAGCAACGTCTATCCTAATATTGATCAGTGTTTACAAATTAATTATAACTACTGTAGCAGGGAACTGACACAAAAAAATACATGCAACATCTTTCTGAATAGCGGAAGAGTTAGTATATTGCCAAGGGTATTGGCTGAAGTAGACAAAGCATACAAAAGAAAATATGGGCCAGATTCAGAAAGGAGTTACGACAGCGTATCTCCAGATACGCCATCGTAACTCTAAGGCCGGGTACACATAGGATTTATCCGTGGAAACGGTACGGGGGACCGTTTCCGCGGATAAATCCTCTGGCGGAATTTGATCTCATGGTTGTACTAACCATGAGATCAAAATCCCCGCAGAATTCCGTCCGCGGTGACGTGTCGCGCCATCGCCGCGATGATGACGCGGCGACATGCGCGACGCTGTGATATATAGACTTCCACGCATGCGTCGAATCATTACGATGCATGCGGGGGATGGATTCGGATGGATTGATCCGGTGAGTCTGTACAGACCAGCGGATCAATCCGTTGGACTGGATTCCAGCGGATCGATTTCTTAGCATGTCAAGAAATTTTGATCCGCTGGAAATCCATCCCCGGGGACAAAAATCCGCGGAAACAGATCCGCTGGATCGTACACACCAGGGGATCTATCCGCTGGTCCGCGGATCAATTCCAGCGGATCGATCCTCTCGTGTGTACGGGGCTGTTTCCGCGGATAAATCCTCTCGTGTGTACCCGGCCTTAGGCCTCGTAAACACCATCAGACATGTCCGATGAAAACGGTCCATGGACCGTTTTCATCGGACATGTCCGCTCTGAGATTTCGGTCTGATGGCTGTACACACCATCAAACCGAAATCCGCGCAGACAGAGAACGTGGTGATGTGGTCGCGACGTGGCTGCGACGATGACACGGCGACGTGCGCGACCCTGGAAGGTCAATGCTTCCACGCATGCGTCGAATCACTTTGACGCATGCGGGGGATTCCGGCCCAGCAGACATGTCCGATGAGTCATACTGACCATCGGACATGTCCGGCGGACATGGTTCCAGCGGACATGTTTCTTAGCATGCTAAGAAACATTTGTCCGCTGGAAACCTGTCCGATCGGCCGGAAAATTGTCCGGTCGGCCGTACAGACGACCGAACATGTCCGCGGAAACTGGTCCGCGGACCAGTTTCAGCAGACATGTTCGGTCATGTGTACGAGGCCTGAGTGTGAGGCGTCGTATCTTGGCGCCTGATTCAAAGAATCAGATACGCCAGAATTTGTCTAAGATACGACCGGCGTAAGTCTCTTATGCCGTCGTATCTTAGTTGCATATTTACCCTGGCCGCTAGGGGCGCTTCCGTAGATTTACGCGTAGAATATGCAAATGAGCTAGATACGCCAATTCAGAAACGTACGTGCGCCCGGCGCATTGATATACGTTGTTTACGTAAGGCTTTTGTCGACGTAAAGTTACCCCTGCTATATGAAGCGTAGCCAATGTTAAGTATGGACGTCGGAACAGCATAGAATTTTATGTGGTTTACGTTGTTTGCGTAAGTCGTACGCAAATAGGGCTGTGCGTAAGTTACGTTCATGTCGAAAGCATTGACTATTTGCGACGTGAGTTAGAAGCGTCAATTACGTGGGGTCACGAGTCATTTACATACAACACACCCACTACCAGCTTATTTTGAATTACGCGGGCTTACACCGGCCCATATACACTACGCCGCCGTAACTTAGGACGCAAGTTCTTTCTAAATACGGGACCTGCCTTACTAATTTACGGCGGCGTAGTGTATCTGAGATACGCTATGCCCGCCTAAAGATAGGCGATTATATCTTAATCTGGCCCATACTACGACTCGTACCTAGTTTGGGGTTATGGACGCACTACCACACATCCTACTCAGGATAGGTTAATTCCGCCTGTGAAGGGAATTCTCTAGACTACTCTATTGTCTTATATTCTCCTCTTTTTCTGATCTTTCTCTATACTCTTTCCTTTTTATCTTTTGGTATGGTCAATTTTAACTTGTGTATGTAACTGTACCTGTCCTTAACTAACTTGAGACCTTCAGTTTTCATTTTTTTATTTTAGTGACGCTCTACACCAGTGATGGCGAACCTTGGCACACCAGATGTTTTGGAACTACATTTCCCATGATGCTCAGCTACTCTGAAGAGTGCATGAGCATCATGGGAAATGTAGTTCCAAAACATCTGGGGTGCCAAGGTTGGCCATCACTGCTCTACACCATCTCGCTCTGAGCTCTCGTCATGGCTTACGCGGACCTGGGTCGGAACCCATTCATAATTTCCCACAACGCCAAGGGCCTGAACATCCCTGAGAGACGGTCTACATTGTTGAGAGAACTTAAAAAAGGTAGGCCACATTTTGTGCTCCTGCGGGAGACCCATTTTAAAACGCACCATGTCCCCAGGCTGACGGACTCCTATTTTAAGGAGGCTTTTCACGCTACATGTGATGACTCCAGGGCTAGGGGGGTTTCTATTTTGATCAGCAGGGATGCGCCATTTACCCTTCAGGAGACGATGATAGATCCCGGGGGCAGATTTGTGTTTCTGAAGGGCCTGTACAACAATACCCCTTTGACGGTAGCCAATGTTTATTTCCCAAACAAGTCACATATCTCCTTCTGCCAGTGAATCACACAGGAGCTTTTGGGGTTCTCCTTGGGATGTTTAATCCTGGGAGGGGACTTCAATGTTCCGCTTGACCCGCTCACTGACACGTCCAATGGAAAGGCCTGCATTACATATCGGACTCTTAAACGGATCAAATATATGCTCCAGTCCTTATAATTGTTTGATTCTTGGAGATTCTTACACCCTGATGGATGTGACTTTACGTTTTTCTCTCCCCCCCATGACCATCATTCCCGCATAGACTATATTTTCATCTCCCAAGGGGACCTGACACTGCTTACGGGTGCACACATTGGTATACAATCCTTCTCGGACCACGCCCCGATCTCAGTTTCCCTGAACGACCTTGCGTCCTCTCCAAGAGCCCACTCTTGGAGGCTTAATGCGTCCCTGCTGACCGACCCTGACCTTATAACAAAACTGACTACTTCACTCACTGAATTCTTTCAACAGAATTCCCCCGAAGATACTGATCCACTTACAATATGGGAGGCCCACAAATGTACGATAAGGGGGGAGCTCATGGGGTTTGGTGCGAGATGTAAGAAAGATAGAGAGAGACTTGTTCAGGCTCTGGCGGGACGGATCAAATCCTTAGAAACTCTGCACAAGCAGTCCTTGTCCATTCAGACGGCTTCCGAACTTTTGGAAAAAAGGAAGGCTCTCCAACAGCTCTTTGATGACAGGTCGAGGCGGTATCTGTTTTTCAGAAAATGGATTTACTATGAATCCGGTAACAAGTCAGGCAAGCTCCTGCCAAGGGCTTTAAAGGAACAAACGTCTAGGAACTTTATACAGGGCATTAGAGGAGGAGATGGTAAACTGGATGTGACGACTGACTTGATAGCCAAACATTTCCATGACTTATACACACGGTTATACGACTTACCTACTCAGATTGAAGGACATGGAAGGTGAGAGGCCCCAGATTATTCCGGATTTCCTTGACAAGAGTGGCATGCCTGCCCTTTCTGACTCTGAGGTGTCACTTTTGGAGGCACCGATCACGGTGGAGGAAGTGACTTCCGCCATTAAACAACTTAAACCAGGTAAGAGCCCGGGCCCGGATGGATTTTTTTTTTTATATAATCTTTATTTATTCAAATAGAAAAAAGAGAAACATTTTTACATTGTACAACAGTAGAAAAATAAAGAGACAAAAAAGAAACATACAATGCCGTCCAACCTTACACGTATGAATTACCAAAGAGATAAAACAAAGGGCCCAAATGGAAGCCCCACAGGCTGAATAAAAGGGACGGAGGTTACAATTGCAAGGTCCAGTATACATATAAACCAAAACAAAATGAAATTGTCCCTAGTCAGTCTGCAAGGTGCAGAGGACCAGAAGTAGGCTAATCACCCCGGGTCAGACGGGCAAACAAAAAAAAAAGAAAAAAAAAAACACAGGGACAAGGAAGAGAAGAAAAACAAAAAAAAACAAAAAACAAACAACATAACAATAAGAAAAATAAATATAAATAAAGCGTACTCAAGTGTGATCATCAGAACAATCAATCTGCAGATACAGTCACGTGTTCAGTAATTCCCGAGGAAGGTGTAGCAGCATTTCCCTCACCCTCGCCCACATAGTGTATCCAGGCAGCCCAAACCCCGTACCACTTATCATATTCATCTTTATACCTTGCCATCCATTCCTCCGCAGACCTAACATTGTTTACCAGCCGAATCCAGTCCAAACGGGACGGGACTCGGCTGGTTTTCCAGAAAATAGGGATTAACCACCTAGCCGCATTCAGGAGGTGCGGTAGCACAGATTTCCGGTACAGGCCAAGGGGAATGGCAGGAACATGCAGGAGGAAATTCATAGGAGAATCTGGCAGGTCTAGGTCAAGAATGGAATTGATTTGAGATCTAACATCCTGCCAGAAAGGACGTAGCTTAGGGCATTCCCACCAAATATGTAAAAAGGTGCCCCTATGACCGCATTCCCTCCAACAGGCGTCCAAGGCCACAGGGTACATCTGCCTGAGCCTAGTGGGAACCCTGTACCATCTGGTCAAAACCTTGTACCCATTTTCCTGCATTTTAGTATCCACTGAACTGGAATGGGTGAGGCGGTACAACTGGTTGAGCTGGGTGTCAGTAAACGTATGTTGCAGGTCTCTCTCCCACTCCCGGACATAAGCGGGCCTCCCAGGGGGACCCCGGTCCTGCAGCAAGCCATAAAGCACGGATATTGCATGGGGGACAGGGGAAGAGGACATGCATAGTCTCTCAAAAGGGGTAGCGGATGTAGGGGAGCGTATGGCGTGAGGCAGGCCCTGTGCGAAATGCTTAAGCTGTCCATGTCTCCAGCTATCCATTGGGAATCCCCCATATTGAGCCCGAAGCTCCCCTAGGGAGAGCAAACCCTGATCCTGAAAAAACCTGCCGCAACGCAGCTCGCCATCCGCTGTCCAGGAGCGCAAAAAAGATGGGTGTTCCCCCGGTCGAAACCAGGGGAAACCCCCAAGGGGTGCTAGAGGGGAGAAAGGGGGGGCAAGGCCCCCCGTCTTATTCATAGCATCCCACAATTTCAGGGTGTGAGTTGACGTTAGGGAGACCTGGGACGATAAACCTCTCTGTGTCTGAGGAAGCCAAGGGGCATGGGATAAGTTACGGCCTGCCAGGGACTTCTCTAAGGGGACCCATAATTTAGAGGACACTCCATGGTGCCAGTCCAAGATTCTCTGAAGGGCAATAGCCTCATAATACCTGCGAACATCTGGGACACCCAAGCCCCCCAGTCGCTTCGGCCTTTGCAGAATACGGAGGGCCAGACGGGGACTTCGGCCCTGCCAAATGTAGCGGAGAAACGCACTGTTCAGGCTTGAGAAAAAAGACCCAGGTAGAGAAATAGGCACCATTTGAAGGAAAAACAAAATGCGTGGGAGCACATTCATCTTTAACACACCGACTCGGCCCATCCATGAGAACACCTCCCTGTCCCATCGGCGTAGGTCCGCCTTGATGGTGGAGAGCAATTGGGCATAGTTACTGGAGTATAATTGGGAGTAGAGGGGGGTGAGGTAAACCCCCAAATATTTCATATGAGAAGCACACCATGTAAAGGGGAAGGAGGATTGCAACCGTGTACGCAGGTCCGGTGGGACACTCAACGACAGGATTTCGGACTTTGCAAAATTAATTTTGAAATTAGAGAGGGCTCCGAAAGCCCGCAATTCCATCATAATGTTAGGGAGGGAAAGCAAGGGATTCGCTACATAAAAGAGAACATCGTCCGCATAAGCAGAGAGCTTGTGTTCATGAGAGCCAACACAAAAGCCCTTGATATCAGGGTTAGAACGTATCTTATTAAGTAGAGGCTCTAGGGTGAGGGCAAAAATAAGGGGGGACAGCGGGCAGCCCTGTCTTGTCCCATTCCTAACAGGGAAAGAGTCAGAGAGAGTGCCATTTACCTTGACCTGGGCCTCTGGGCCACTATACAGGGAGGAGACCCAGGAAAGCATTTTCGGTCCAAGTCCCAATCTAGACAGTACAGCCTGCAGATACATCCAATCCACCCTGTCAAATGCCTTTTCGGCGTCAGTGGACAGGAGGAGACAGGGTGGATGGTCCGCCTGCACCTGTGCCCATTGAATCAGCTGAATGGCCCGATTCGAATTGTCCCTCGCCTCCCGACCGGTAATAAACCCCGTTTGATCAGGATGAACAAGAGAGGGAAGAAGGGGCTGCAACCTATTTGCGAGTATTTTCGCCAAGATTTTAATATCAGTATTTAAGAGCGAAATCGGTCTATAATTACCCGGCACCATACAATCCTTCCCCTCCTTGGGCAGCACCGATATATGGGCTAGCAGGCCCTCCTTAGGCATAGGGGTACCCGAGGCCAGCGCGTTAAAGTAGGTGCACATAGGGCCCGAGAGCAGGGGAAGGAAGGCACGGTAGTAGGCATTCGTGTAGCCATCGGGGCCAGGGCTCTTCCCCGTTGGCAGGCCCTTCACAACAATTTCTAACTCCTCAGAAGTAATCGGAGATTCTAGGACCTTACTAGTCTTGAGGGGGAGTTGAGGGGTTCGGGCTTCAGCTAAATAGTCACGGATACGTTCTTGTTTCTGCGCCTCCGTAAGACCCGGGAGTATGGCAGGCAGGTGGTACAATTGAGCATAGTAATCTCTGAAAACGGCCGCTATCTTAGAGGGATGAACCACCGGGGGACCCGACCCTACTTGAAGCTTATGCACATGACCTGAATCACGCTGTTTCCTCAAAGCCCTAGCAAGGAGACGTCCACATTTGTTACCATACTCGTAAAATTTAAAGGACACACGACGCAGACGCTCACGTATACGGGTGTCGAGCAAAGTAGCTAGCTCCACGCGAAGGGACTCTAAGTTAGCCGACAGCTCCGGCGTCAAGCGTCTCTTATGTTCAGTTTCCGCGATTTGTATTTTCCGCAACAGGGATTGAAGGTCTCCCTCCCGTGCTTTTTTCAGACGCGCTCCCTGTGATATAAGCTCCCCCCGTAGCACTGCCTTGTGCCCCTCCCAGACCGATGCCGCCCCTACCTCCGCCGAGGCGTTTTCAGAGAAATAATGAGTGATAGTGTCGGAAACGCTCTTGCGGGCTACAACATCATCTAGAATATTCTCGTTCAGGTGCCAAGTCCAAGACTTAGCGCCAGGAACCAGCGGGTGTATAGATAGGGACACCGGGGCGTGATCCGACATGGTGATGGAACCAATCGACGCACCGGACAAAGAGTCCAGGGTGAACTGGTCCATCAGCAGTAGGTCTATCCGGGTGTACACAGCGTGTGTCGCCGAATAATAACTATAGTCCTTCACCCTCGGGTGGAGCGTTCTCCAGCAATCCACAAGATGGTGTGTTTGTAAAGTCTTACGGAAACGTTTCAGGAAAGCAAAAGAGTGGGCAGAGCGTCCGGAGGATGTATCCATGGCAGGGTCAGGGCTAACATTAAAATCCCCCCCTAGAATCAGCTGACCCTCCCGAAAATGGGAGAGGGAATCCAGGAGGGAGTCCAGGAAGGTAAGCTGACCAGAGTTTGGTGCGTACACGGTTGCAAATGTAAACATACGACCCATGATGTGCCCCTTAATGAAAACAAATCTGCCATTCGGGTCAGCCAGCTGTTCTGACAGGACGAAAGGGCAGGTCTTGTGTATAGCTATAGCGACTCCACTAGACTTAGAGCGGGGCGAATTACTGAGGAACCATTGAGAATAAAGGTGCGTAGGCAGGCGGGGGACCGAGTCGGTGCGAAAGTGTGTCTCCTGCAGAAAAAGAACATGTGCCCCTAGGCGTTTAGTCTCGAGCCACAACTTACTGCGTTTGTTGGGGGATCCCAGCCCTCGGACGTTATAGGACGTCACCTTTAAGGAAGCCATAGGGTAGATATTCGGGGAGCCCCCCCTAGCCAGGAGGGGAGAGAGATCTGCAGACATCCAAACCACGGTGTAATGAGTACTGAAAAAAACATTGAGAACGAAAAAAAAAGAAAAACGTGAGAACAAAAACAAAACATAACACATATTAGCCTCCAAAAGGGAGGTGATTCAAAAAACCCCCCGAGGTATCCAAATCCGATTGGTCGGGGACCTCCACCCCGTCGGCAAGCCGGCATAGGGAGAAGGTCAGCGAGCAACCCGGGATCCCAACCATGGGACAGGACTCCATGGAGTCGGCCTACGTGGGGGAAGAAGCGCAGCATGAGGTGCGAGCCCGCCCACAGGGAGTAAGCCCGCCGCATATCATTAGAATGGCAAGACACCCACAGAGGATGTCGCCCACAGAAAAAATACCACAGCAGCATCAAAAATGCGAAAAACAGTCAAACATAATAAAGCATCAATAACAGTGCCCTCAACTCGTGTGCAGTATAAGAAAAACCTGGCAGACAGTTCACCGTCAACCACGGCTCAGTAGATCATTTAGGACCCCCTCTGGGGGGGAGATGAGGGCTGAGAAGCCAGATCTTCTTGGGGAGCATCCATCTGGGAGCGGCGCCTGTTGCGGCCCTTACGCCGGGCCGTACGCCAAGGTTGCGATTGCATGGGCAAGGGAATCTCAGGAGCGGACTTCCAGTCTGGAACATCGATGGTAGGGAGGCCCAGTTTCTGCAGAAAGTGTGGCAAATCATCCACGGTGCGTAAAACAACTTGGCGGCCATCCTTAGTCACGGAGAGCTGGAAAGGGAAGCCCCATCTATAGGTTAGCTGGGCATCCTGCAGTGCTGCAAGTAACGGTTTCAAAGCACGGCGTTGCATCAGGGTACGTCTAGACAGATCCGGAAAAAAAGATAACTGTGCCCCATCAAAGTCCACATGACGTACCCCCCTGACATGGGCCATTATGCTTTCTTTCAGGGAGTATTTATGCAATTTGCAAATAATGTCTCGTGGCTTGTCAGGGTCATCCGACGGTGGGCGCAGCGCCCTATGTGCCCGGTCAATTTCGATGCGGTCAGGTGCATCTCGGCCAAGAACCTGCTTAAAGAGGCCCTGTAAGGAGGGCACAATGTCCCTGGGGCCAGTGGCTTCGGGCAAGCCTCTGATACGGATATTAACCCTGCGGCTTCTGTTTTCGAAGTCATCCATTTGATCGATTAGGGCTTCAATCCTGCGGTCCTGTCTCTTGCAGTGTTCATGGAGAGACTGTAGGGCCGGAGCAACCACATCCCACTGTGCCTCTAGGTCCTCCACTCTACCCCCAATGTGTGCAGTGTCCGCCTGCAAGGCTTCAATGTCCTGCCTTAGGGCCTTCTCGACCCTGCCAGCAAACAGCTCCAGATCAGCTTTTGTGGGGAGAGCCAAGATGTGTGCTCTAAGATCTGCATCCCCCATCATCTCATTCAAGGGCCCCGCTGCAGGCAAGGAGCTGGCCGTGCTAGCAGGGGAGGTGGGAAGCTGTGGCGAGTGAGGAGGGGAAGGCTGCTGCGGCGAAGGGATAGGAGAGGCCGCGTGTGAGGCCTTGTACCTGCTCGCCGGCGCCATCTTGGGAGTCTCAGGAGCGCGTCCCCGCTCCATGAAATAAACGTCCAGAGAACCGGATCGGTGCCGGGAGGATCGCTGTGGTTGCGGCGAGGTCTTCCGCTGCTTAGCCGGCATAGTTGTGGAGCAAAAGGACCCGGCGGATGTCTGCTGTGGATGCTGTTAGAACGGCGGGCGGACGGAGCTCCCTACAGACACGTCCTCACACGTCCATGCCGCGGCCACGCCCCGCCCGGATGGATTTTCATCCATCTCTTATAAATCCTTTGTTCAGGTCCTGGCAAATCCTCTCCGAGCCGCTTTGGACTCTCTGTCTGAACCTAGGAGGGTCCCCCCTGCCTTTTTATCGGCGCACATCACGGTCATTCATAAGGACGGCAAAGACCCCACGGACTGTGCCAGTTACCGCCCTATTTTGTTACTAAACCTAGATACTAAGATTCACGTGAAGATCCTGGCCTCCAGGTTATCCCCCCTACTCTCGGACTTGATCGGCCCGGACCAGGTGGGTTTTATGCCTGGTCACGAAGCCAGAAATAATGTAATCAAGGCACTGCTTCTGACCCGGGCTGCACACATGGGGGGCGTGGAGGGCCTTCTCCTGTCCACGGACGCGGAGAAGTCCTTCGAGCGTGTGGCATGGGATTTTATGTTGGCAGTATGTTCTAAAGTGGGCTTGGGCCCACACATGCTGACCAGGATCTCCGCGTTATATCAATGTCCGAAAGCGAAGCTAAAGATCAACAGGACCCTCTCAGACAAGGTCCTCAAAAAAAACGGTACGAGACAGGGATGTCCGCTGTCCCCCCTGTTGTTCATACTTTCCCTGGAGCCCTTTATCAGATTGGTCAGAGCCAATGCGGACATTCGGGGCTTCAGAGTCCTGGGTAGAGAATACAAAGTGGCCGCTTATGCGGACGACTTATTTTTTTGCCTAACGAACCCTTTGATATCTCTGCCTGTTCTGATGAAAGATTTTTGCTATTTATGGTTATGTTTCCAACCTTAAGATCAATTACTCCAAGTCGGAAGCCCTGAGTGTCTCCCTACCTGATAGATTGCTAAGCCAAGTGAAATTGACTTCCTCTTTTAGATGGGAGCCTAAAGCCCTGAAGTATCTGGGGGTTTGGCTCACTCCCAGACTGATAGACACCTATGGACAGAACTTCCCCAGGTTTCTCAAAAGTGTTAAGACTGACTTAGAGAGATGGCAGCCGGGATTGTTCTCTTGGTTTGGACGCGCTGGCATCATTAAGATGGTAATTCTCCCTCGGGTTCTGTACCTGTTTCATGCCCTGCCCCTCAGAATCCCTATGTCTTTTTTTGCCTCACTGAAAACCCTTCTCTTGAAGTTCCTTTGGAACTCCCGGAGGCCCAGGATTAGATTCTCCCTATTGATGAAACCCAAAGAGAGGGGGGCATGGGTATCCCAGATTTTGTCTCCTACTACCAGGCTTCACACCTGACTAGGAGTGGTCTTAGAGATCACCTTATTACGGGAAGCACGCTTGAAATCTTTCATAGGCTGACTAAGACCCTAGACATTTCCTCTCAACCTAGCCCATTGACGTCCTTGGTAGACAACCCTGACTTCGTCCCGGGACTGGGTAACCCTAACTTCCGAGTCTCAGACAGCTTGAAGCCCCTCTTAGCAGGGGACTGCTTTAGTAAGGGAGTGTTGAAGGATTGGGTGACTCTTAAGAGGGAGACGAGTACCCCTCACTTACCTTTCTGGCCGTACTTACAATTGCGCAGTTACCTGGGAGGGCCAAGGGTTAAAAGCAAATTTCAAAGGCCCCTTACAGCACTGGAGTCGGTTTGTCACGAAGGTACACCCTGCACAAAACCACCTCCTTGACCTATGCATGGCTACAGGACCTGAAACACGAGGCTACCGATGAGCTCAGGGCGCAATGGTCGGGGGAGTTGCATGTGGAGATCACATCCAAACAATGAAGGTATGCCTGTATTTTGACTCATAAATGTTCCATAAGCACTAAGATGCAAGAAACGTCCTATAAAATCATGACTCACTGGTACAACACTCCGGCCAAGATGCATGGATGGAACTCTCAGATCTCAGACTCCTGCTGGAGGTGTGATAGAGAGAGAGGGACATTGCTGCACATTTGGTGGCAGTGCCCACAAATAGCGCTTTTCTGGGAAAAAGTTATTGCTCTAATTTGGCAGATAACGGAAACCAAAATTGATTTGATAAATGCAGCTGCATGCTTGCTACACATCACTACTGTTTCATTGAAGAGATACAAAAACTCTTTGACAAGACACCTCCTGAACACGGTGAAGTCCCTGATTCCGCTTTACTGGAAGTCGCAAAGAGTTCCGTCCACTGCTGAATGGCTGAGGAAGGTTTCTGATACTTATACCATGGAGGATACTCTAGCTCAGGCTACTGACAATGTCGAAAAATTCCACGAGATCTGGCAGCCATGGCTGCTCTTTAGGTACTCTACTACATACACGGGCCCAGATTCACAAAGCCTGGCATTTACTCTGCTCCGGCGCAGTGTAAATGAGTTACACTCTGCCAGAGTAAATGTGTCAGAGTTACCCTGATTCACAAAAGACCATGCACCTACTCCAGAGCGGTGCAGTGTGGTGTAAGTGCCATGGGGGTGTGCACAATTTGCATAAAACACATCCTATTACTTAAGTCACAGCAGAGTAGGTAAAGTTACACCTGCCTGGAGTATCTCCACTGAGCATGTGCAGTACTAAACCAAGGCAGTGTAAATCTCCTGAGCATGCTCAGCGGTTAACCACATCAGTGTAAGTTACTCCGAGTCGGTTTAAGTTACTCTGAGTCGGCTTAAGTTATGCCGCGTCAGTGTAAAGTTACACCGAGTCAGCGTAAGTGGCAAATAGGATAGCGGGTGGGAAAATCTCTGGGTCTGACATGCCAAAGAGTTTTGTGCGAGGGGAATATTTTCACAAACTAGGCAGTTGTTGCACATCCCTCCTTATATGCTTTGCAACAATCACTGCAGCATTTGGCAAGATTGTAGCAATATGCAGTATTCAAATGTCAGGGTGCAGTCCTATGTTACATAGTGCACTGTCCCAGGTAGTGTGTGCCCAAAACACACATGGTTGTGCTAGAAATGACAAAAGTCTCACTTACGACATGACTTACCCCAGCTTTTGGTGGGGTATCTTTTGGGTGTAACTTTGACTTCAGTCACGCTGGCGTAACTTACGTTGCTTTTGTGAATCAGGCATAAGTCACAATTTGCATATTTGCATGTTAATATATGCCGAAATTTGCCAGTTACTCCGTGCCAGTGTAAGTCACTTATGCTGCACTTTTGGGGCCAGATTCATGAAGCACTTACACCGTTTTTTTGGTAGATGCGCGGCGTAAGTGCAGATTTGCGCCGGCGGATCGCTGCGCCTTACCCAGAGAACCAGATTACGCCTCCAAATAGACTTCATCGCCTCGGTGTAACCTTTCCACGCCGGCGTTGGCGCAGATTTACGCTGGTCGGATCTGGCGCGGCCATGGTTTTTGTGTTTTAAATATGCAAATGAGGTTTTTGGGCCGATTCATCAACTTAAGCTTGACCGGCGCAGGCTACTCCCGGTGAGCGGAGCTGAAATTTCCGGTGCAAAGTTACACCTCATAAAAGCAGGGGTAACTTTGCACCAAACTTGCAGAGGTCAGCTGGAGAGCAGCTAAAGCAGCAGCGTTACAAACGAACTGAGCAGCAACACTTGCTGGACAACACATAGAGGCGGTCCCCATGTTGGGAGAGGCCCTCAATAATTACAGCCCTCTCCTCTGGGCTGAAATTGGTTATCCGCCCACCTGAGGATTCCTCATCAGCCATAACTGCCCCACCACAATGCAAACGACCTAGCTTAGAAAAAAAAAAGCTTCAGTACATTTGCACCTGCAGGGCGGAAGTCTGGGCTGATTCATGGACTGGGCTTTGGTAGTGGGTCGGCGTAGCTCAGGGATCACGCCGGGGCGCAGTTCTGAGCATGTGCAGATTGGGGCATTTACCCCTGGATGTCACTGAGCATGTGCGGTCTAAGATGCGCCCCGGCGTGACCCCTGCGCCACGGTCGGAACTTCATTAGCATAGGGTGACTCCCAGTTGGCCTTACCCCGCCTTACGCCGTCTAAAATCCGCCCCGCTGGGGCATCGTAGACAAAAAAAGTTTCTTGAATCACCTAACTGCCTCTCCGCGCTGGACCGGTGTAGTCTAAAAATGATGCACCACGCCGGTGCAAATCTGCACCATTGTTCATGAATCTGGCCCTTGTAGTGTTAGGCCCCGTACACACGATAGAATCCATCCGCAGATAAATCCCAGCAAATGGGTTTCTGCGGATAGATCCTATGGTGTGTACACGCCAGCGGATCTGTTTCCGCGGAGAAATCTCCTCTGGGATGGATTCCAGCAGATCGGATATTTGCTGACATGCACAACAAATCCATCTGCTGGAATCCATTCCAACGGATGGATCCGCTCGTCTGTACAGACTCACCGGATCCATCCGTCCAAAGGGATTCCCCGCACGCGTCGTAATGATTTGACGCATGCGGCGACGGCGCAACACGTAATCGCCAGAGGATTTCAGCGCGGATTTCAATGCGATGGTGTGTACACGCCATCGCATAGAAATCTGCTGAAATCCTCGAGAGGATTTATCCGCGGATACGGTCCGCTGGACCGTATCTGCGGATAAATCCTCTCGTGTGTATGGGGCCTAAGTCTTGGAGTAACTGCCTTTGTGCATCAAGTGCAACTTTACGCAGGAGTAAATTGGAACTTACGCCGATGAGGAGTATCTTACGCCGGCATAAGTGCTTTGTGAATCTGGGCCTGTGTGTTTGGGAGGATCTGGGTCGTCTTTGATGCCCCATGTCCTCTCATTTGGATGGATCTGGGTTTATTTACAGTATATTGGCTACTACTGTTTCTTTCTGTTTCTACTCTCTTCTCTTTCCTTCTCTTGCTCTTTTTCCTATAGTGCAGTCGGCATTGTGTTGCTTACCATGTTCATTTTGCGGATGGATTATTTTGCTTAGTGTCGCTGGAAGCTGAGTTAACTGCCTAATGTTTTTTTTTTTTTTTTCTCTCTGTCAGAGCTCAGATGAGATACTGAAACTGTCTAGGCCTAGCTACTGATGTTATTTAGTTCAGGTATTTTAGAAAGTATGGTTTACTCGAAGTTTTCTATAATTGCCTGTTTTTACTGTGTTTGACACTGTATTGCGTATTGGTATTTGTTCTAGCCTCATGTTTTGCAGAAGCCTCTGCACTTGCCTTGTATTGTTATGATATACTTTTGCTTCAATAAACTTGAAATGTTAAAAAAAAAAAGCGAATAAAACAAAAACAAAAACAAAAATAAACAAATTTTGTTGGCAGTGCACATGTCTAGTATATACAGAGTTTAAAAAAAAAATTGCACAACAAATAATATTGGGTCCAGTTGAAATAATTTCTTTAAGTCACACTACAAAACTCTCAATCCAGAATGATTGGTATACAGCACTGATACCGCTTAATATTATACAGCCATTTATTCTAACCTGTTTCAGGCTTGCTGGCAATCATCAGTCCAGTGTATGGAAACAATTGCTTCTGGAGAATATGGCTTGGGGACCAACAAAAATGCATTGGATTTGTTTCCACTGCAATTGTGAGAAGTTAAATTTCTTCTTATTTCAGCCTAAATTATTATTATTTTTTTTCCACAAAAGGTTTTTATTAAGGCAAAATCAAGGATACAATACAAACGTTTGTCAAGTTGCATAGTTCCAAGACAGGTATATAGAGGGCTTCATTGACAAACCCGTAACAATATATGCATCAGACAGAACATTGAAACATAAAACAAACAGAAAAGAACATTAGGAAGCAAAAGGAACCTGGAAAGCAAAACATGGTGCAGAGGTAGAAGAGTACATCTGACATATAGTTTACGTAGGGCAGAGGTGCCCCAGATGTTGCAAAAGTTGTCCCATTGTAGGAGAAGAAGCTTAGTCTACCCATATCTGACTTAGAGATGCAGCAGGGATGAATAGGGGTAGATAAACGTGCAAGTCCTGAATAAACAGGTGGTCAGAGTGGGACAGCAAGTTGGACACGGGTCCACTGTCAAAATGGGAACAAATTCCAAAAAAGAGGGGTGTGGACGGGAAAGAACAAAGGAGGGGGGAGAGAAGAGCGGAATGGAAGGGGGCCACTCCTCCGTCGCAGCATTCCCAGACACAGCAGCCTGGGAGAAGGGTATATAACATTAAGCGATTTCACGAAGCCGCGGGGTGAATCACGTTTTAGGTGGGGAAATAGGATTTATAGCGGTCAGAGAATGTGAAATGGGCCCAACAAGCCCAGGTTTGTGTGAAAGTTTGTAGCCGTTCCTGAGAAATAGTGATTAACTCCTCTAATTCAGCTATTTTTGCTACTCTAGACAGCCATTCCCTAATGGTGGGTGTGGCCGATGAGCGCCAATGTGTTGGAATGCAGAGCCTAGCCGCGTTAACCATGTGCATGGCTAAAGATTTGTGATATTCACGTTTAGAGAGGGTTGTGTGATGGAGGAGGTACTGTGCCGGGCTGTAGTCCAACTCATACGTGGTAACGCTTTTAATGATGAAGTGTACCTCAGCCCAGAAAGGCTGGACAGACCTACACTCCCACCAGATGTGAATCATCGATCCCACATCATCATTGCATCTCCAGCAAATATTCGGGTTGTCAGGCGAAAATTTGTGCAAGCGTGAGGGGGTCCTGTACCATTTGGTCACAATTTTGTATCCATTTTCTTGGATCGCCACATTCATGGAACCTTTATGAGCAAGAGTATAGATGTTTCCCCAGTCTTCTTCATCAAAAGTTAGGTTTAGGTCCCTTTCCCAGGACTCGTGCAGTCGTTTAGACACCAGGGGAAGGGGATCTACCTGGAGGAGAGCGTAGAGGAGAGAAATGAGATGTCTTTGTGGTGGATTCAGCCTAAATTATTATTTATTTTCTTGTTCTATTACCAGGGGGTCTATCAAAATAATGTAACTTATATTGTACTAACAGGTTTTCCAAATCTAAAACACATTAAAATTCTATTTTTCTTGGTGCTTGTTTTCATATATTGTGTTACTATTTCTGGAAATCTTGTTATTGTGATTTTATATCATCTGAGTAAAACACTTCAGTCTCCCATGTACCTCTTCATCACCCAACTATCATTGTTTGATATAATTCTGTCTACAGATATTCTTCCCAACCTTCTTTATATCATCTTACATGATGGATGCACCATGTCTCTTGCTGGATGTATCATCCAGTTTTCGTTCTTTGCCCATGCTGAGGCCTCAGAGTGTTTTCTACTGACTGTGATGTCCTATGACCGGTATTTGGCTATTTGTAAGCCCCTGCATTACAACTCTATAATGAACCAATCTATTTGCATTAAATTAGTGATTATTATTTGGTTACTGGGTTTCAAAATGACATTGGTTAATTCTATGTCTTTGTGCAGTTTATACTATTGCGGACCAAACATCATTCATCACTTCTTCTGTGACTATCTACAAATAATTGAGCTTTCCTGCTCCGATACTTCATGGATTCATATTCAGACCTATCTAGTAGGGCTCATCTGTGTCATAGCACCTTTTATTATAATTGTTATATCTTATATCTGTATTGTTATAACCATCCTCAAAATTAAATCCAATACAGGAAGAAAGAAAGCCTTCACCACCTGCAGCTCTCACTTGACCGTAGTTTGCATTTTTTTTGGGACACTAATTGCTGTGTATATGTTTCCAACAAAAGGACAACTAGATATTCTAAGCAAGGTCCTCTCTCTCTTTTACACTATAATGACTCCGTTGCTCAATCCGATCATATACACCTTCAGGAACAAGGACTTTAAAAAAGCTATTGAAAAAATTAAATAAAAATAAATAAAAGTTTTTCAACAAGGCGCAATATCAATGATCGACTGCTAACGGGTTTCTTTTCATACATAAAGCGCACTGGGTTATAAGGAGCATTAAATGAAACAAAACTGATAAGTCAAATATTATTCAACTCTTTCACAATAACTCTCAACATTGTTCAGTTGTAACACATAAAATACAAAACAATACACTCACTTTTTCAGTTTATTCCTCTACCACAAATCCATAAAATTCTTCATCTTCAGTGTCTGAGGTTAACAGTTGGGCAATTTCGGCATCAAGCATGCCCGGATCCCTGTCATCGTTATCATTATCCGAGTCAGTCTTGTTGCTGTTACTTAGCTGTTCAGTGATAATTTCCGGCCTTCCTGAAAGCTCAGATGACACTGGAGACTGATACCTTCGCCCAGGCATCCACGATCCACTGGCAGATAGTGGCATAACTCGCCCGGCATTGCCTCCCTGTCTTGGTGAATGTGTGTTCGCCTTCTGTCATCCAATGCTCCCACGCAGCTCACAATTTAACTTTAAATGACCTGTTGACACCAATATCTAGTGGCTGGAGTTCTTTGGTTAATCTATCCGAAATGATGGAAAGCACCAAATTAGTTTTATTCACTTGGGTTTTGACAGTATTGGTCAGATGGGTGCACATGGAGTCACAGATCAATAGGGACGGAGATTTGTGTAAAAAGCCATCTGGTCTCTTGACATAAACCTCTCTCAGCCACTCACTCATCTTCTCCTCGTCCATCCAGCCCTTTGGGTTAGCCTTCCTCTTGAAAATGACCATGGGTGGTAGTTTCTGGTGATTAGCCTGGCAACCGAGAACTACAGTGAACAATGACTTCTCGTTTCCTGTAGTGCTTATAGATACCGTACTGGTCCCTGTTTTGTCGACAGTACGGTTTATGGGGATATCAAAGGTGAAGGGGACCTCATTCATGTTGGTGATGTGTTCTGGCCGGATCTTATTTTCATTCATCTTGTTCTTGCAATAGGTGCGGAAGAGGAAGACTTTGCCAAAAGAAAAGTTTCCGGTTGGCGTCATCATCAAGGCTAACCCGAAGGGCTGGATGGACGAGGAGAAGATGAGTGAGTGGCTGAGAGAGGTTTATGTCAACAGACCAGATGGCTTTTTCCACAAATCTCTGTCCCTATTGATCTGTGACTCCATGCGCGCCCATCTGACCAATACTGTCAAAATCACAAAATGCAACTCTCTCCTTAATAGCTTACCCTTACACAGGCTATTCCTCTTCAGTCTATTATGAATGCTGCTGCCAGAATCAGGCACCTCACTAGCCGATCCGTGACTGCTGCCCCTCTATTCCAATCCCTTCACTGGCTTCCACTACCCTACCGTATAAAATTCAAAATACTAACCACAACATACAAGGCTATCCACAACATCGTCCCCAGCTACATCACAAACCTCATCTGCAGATATTGTGCAAATCGTCTCCTCCGCTCCTCCAGGACCTCCTGCTCTTTAGCTCCCTTGTTACCTCCTCCCATGCTCACCTACAGAACTTCTCCAGAGCCTCTCCAATCCTCTAGAACTCCCTGCCCCGTCTGATCAGCCTCTATCCTGTCCACCTTTAGGATATACCTGAAAACTCATTTATTCAGGGAAGCCTATTCACACCCGTCTAACAACTATCCCCGAGCCACCCCCATCAAATCATCCCCCACAGCTATTACCTTTTGTACCACCTCCCCCTCCCATAAAGATTGTAAGCTCCATGAGCAGGGCACCCCTGTCCCTTCTGTATTGAACTGTATTGTAATTGTGCTGTCTCCCCTCTACATTGTAAAGCACTGTGCAAACTGTTGGTGCTATATAAATTGTGTATAATGATAATAATAATAATAATAATAATAATAATAATAATAATAATAATAATATTATGATTTTAGAGTGAATATTTCAACAGCACTGCACCTGCCACCACCTCTTCACCTGCGATATACTGTGTTTTTCTGTCAAGTACATAGTTCAGGGACAGGTTCCAGATATTTTCCTATAGGGGCAGTCAGCAATCTATAGGTGACTCTGAATATTTAAACAGCACTGCACCTGCCACCACCTGTTCACCTGTGATATACTGTGTTTTTCTGTCAAGTACATAGTTCAGGGACAGGTTCCAGATATTTTCCTATAGGGGCAGTCATCATTCTATAGGTGACTATGAATATTTCAACACCACTGCACCTGTCCCCTGTGATATACTGTCTGTCCAGTACATCATTTAGGGCTGGGTTCCTGCTTCTTGCTATAGGTGGAGAAATATATAGGTGAATATCTGCCCATGTCACCAGCACTCCACCTGTCCCCTGTGATATACTGTCTGTGCAGTACATTGTTTAGGGCTGACTTCCTGCTTATTGCTATAGGTAGAGAAATATATAGGTGAATCTCTGCCTATTTCACCAGCTTACACTATTTTGTATTTAACATTTCTCAAAATTAGGGCAAGACCCTAAATTTGAGAAATATATATGTGAATCTCTGCCCATTTCACCAGCTCTCCACCTGTCCCCTGTGATATACTGTCTGTGCAGTACATTGTTTAGTGCTGGCTTCCTGCTTATTACTATAGGTAGAGAAATATATAGGTGAATCTCTGCCTATTTCACCAGCTTACACTATTTTTGTATTTAAAATTTGTCAAAATTAGGGCAAGACCCTAAATTTGAGAAATATATAGGTGAATCTCTGCCCATTTCACCAGCACTCCGCCAGTACATTGTTTAGGGCTGGGTTCCTGCTTCTTGCTATAGGTAGAGAAATATATAGGTGAATCTCTGCCTATTTCACCATATTACACTATTTTTGTATTTAAAATTTCTCAAAATTAGGGCAAGACCCTAAATTTGAGAAATATGAGGAAAACGTCAACTAAGGGTTCGTGGCCGCGGTCGTGGTGCTGCTGGTGGAGCTCCTTTTACAGGGAGAGGATGTGGTCGATCTGTGCCAGCTACAAGCACAAGTGAAACACCTTTCTCAGGTGCGAGTAGCCGACAGAACCTGCAGCGGTATTTGGTTGCGCCTAATCCAGCTCTTCGAATGTTGAGGTCAGAACAGGGGGTAGTAGATTGGGTTGCTGACAGTGCCTCCAGTTCCTTCACATTGTTTTCCAACCAGTCTTGTGCTGAAAGTTCAGAGTTGGCGCCTGCAGCCGATGTCCACCATCAGTCTTTCACCTCACCCCCTTGCAAATCAGCCAAGCAGTCTGAGCCGCAAAGCATGCAGCAGTCTCTTCTTCTTTTTGATGAGTCTGTTATCATGTGTTCCCAGGGCCATCCACCTAGCCCAGCCTCAGAAGGGGAAGAGATTGAGTGCACCGATGCCCAACCACTTATATTTCAGGATGAGTTAATGGGGGGACCATCACAGCACGTCTTGCATGATGATGATGAAACTGGTGCTTTTGCAATTGTGCAGACCGACAAGCAGGGCAGTGTTGAAGACTGGGTGGAAGATGATGTGCAGGACTATGAGGTCCTCGACCCGACATGGAATCAACCTCATGCAGGTGACCCGTGTAGTTCGGAGGAAGAGGCGGTGGTCGCACAGAGCCACCAGCACAGCAGAAGAGGGAGCAGGGTGACAAAGCAGAGCGTCCTTCCCCTAGACAGTACGCCTGCTACTGCCCAACGCAGCAAGGGACCGAGCACACCAAAGCCAGGTCCAAGGAGTTCCCTAGCGTGGCAGTTCTTCACACAATGTGCTGATGACAAGATACGCGTGGTTTGCACGTTGTGCAATCAGAGCCTGAAGCGAGGCATAAACCCCACCTTGGTCACCAAACATCTCCACAATGTCCCATGGAAGCATTCAGCTCTCCATCTCCCAAACACTGGAGCGTAAGAGGAAGTACCCCTCTACCCACCCGCGATCCCTGGCCCTGAATGCCAGCATTTCAAAATTACTGGCCTTTGAAATGCTGTCATGCCGTCTGGTGGAGACGCAGAGTTTTAAAAGCCTGATGGCATTGGCTGTCCCACAGTACGTCGTGCCCAGCCGCCACTACTTTTCCAGGTGAGCCATCCCTTCCCTGCACACCAAGTGGAGGACAAAATCAGGTGTGCACTGCGCAACGCCATCTGTGCCAAGGTCCACCTAACTACGGATACGTGGACCAGTAAGCACGGTCAGGGATGTTATATCTCCCTAACACGCACTGGGTAAATGCAGTGGCGGCTGGGCCTGAGGCGGATAGCAGTTTGGCGCATGTCCTTCCACCACCGAGGATTGCAGGGCACTTCAGTTTGCCTCCTGTTCCTAACTCCTTCTGCTCCGCTTCCTCATCCTCTACCACCTCCTCATCCAGTCAGCGTAACAAATTCACCACCAACTTCAGCACAGCCATGGGTAAACGCCAGTAGGCAGTTTTAAAACTTTTCTGTTTGGGGGAAAAACCACACACCGCGCAGGAGTTGTGGAGGGACATGGAACAACAGACCGATGAGTGGTTGGCGTCAGTGAGCCTCAAGCCGGGCCTGGTGGTGTGCGATAACGGGCGAAATCTCCTAGCAGCTCTGGGCCTAGCCGGTTTGACGCACATCCCTTGCCTGGCGCATGTGCTGAATTTGGTGGTGCAGAGTTTCCTAAGAACTTACCCCGATATGCCACAGCTGCTGCAGAAAGTGCGGGCCGTCTGTGCGCACTTTCGGCGTTCTCACCCTGCTGCTGCTCGCCTGGCAGCGCTGCAGCGTAACTTCGGCCTTCCCGCCCACCGCCTCATATGTGATGTGCCCACAAGGTGGAACTCCACCTTGCACATGCTGGCCAGACTGTGCGAGCAGCAGCAGGCGATAGTGGAGTTCCAGCTGCAGCACGCACGCGTGAGTCGCTCTGCGGAACAGAACCAATTTACCACCAATAACTTGGCCTCCATGCGAGACCTGTGTGCCTTGTTGCGCTGTTTTGAGTACTCCACCAACATGGCCAGTGCCAATGATGCCGCTCTCAGCGTGACTATCCCAGTTCTATGCCTCCTTGAAAAAACGCTACGGGCGATGATGGAAGAGGATGTGGGACAGGAGGAGGAGGAGGAATCAGGATCATTTGCAAGGCTTTCAGGGCAGTCATTCACAAGTGGCTCCGAGGGTGGGTTCATGCACCAACAAAGGCCAGGTACACAATTGTCTAGCAAGGGCACAGTTATGGAGGATGACGTGGTGGAGGATGAGGAAGACATGGAGGAGGAGGAGGAACCATGTTCACAGCAGGATGGCATCCAGACCAGCTCATGGCCATTACTGGTGCGTGGCTGGGGGGATGCAGAGGACACAGATGATACACCAGAGGACAGCTTTTCGTTGCCTCTGGGCAGCCTGGCACACATGAGCAATTACATGCTGCAGTGTCTCCGCAACGACCGGCGTGTTTCGCACATTATGACAGGTGCTGATTACTGGGTGGCCACGCTGCTGGATCCCTGTTACAAGGACAATGTACCGTCCTTAATCCCCTCACTGGAGTGTGAACGCAAGATGCGCGAGTACAAGCGCACGCTGTTAGACGCGCTGCTGGTGCAATTCCCACCTGGCAGCGGGGGCACAGTGGAAGCAGAAGGCGAAGGCAGAGGAGGAGGAATAGGTCGCCAACGCAGCAGGGGCACCGCCAGCACCTCAGAAGGCAGGGTTAGCATGGCCGAAATGTGGAAAAGCTTTGTCTGCACGCCACAACAAACAGCACCACCAGCTGATATGGAACGTTTTAGCAGGAGGCAGCATTTCAGCAACATGGTGGAGCAGTATGTGAGCACACCCCTACACGTACTGAATGACGGCTATGCCCCCTTAAACTTCTGGGTCTCAAAATTGGGCACATGGCCTGAGCTTGCCCTTTACGCCTTGGAGGTGCTGGCCTGCCCTGCGGCCAGTGTATTGTCTGAACGTGTATTTAGCACGGCAGGGGGCGTTATCACAGACAAGCACAGCCGCCTGTCCAGAGCCAATGTGGACAAGCTCACGCTCATTAAAATGAACCAGGCATGGATCCCAGAGGAGTTGTCCGTACCTTGTGCAGAATAGACACCGGGCCGGCCTTACCCAGCCATTGTTTTTTTCTGAGCTTTCTAGGGTTGCCATCTCATCCCTTTCAAAGCAAAAACATATTAATTACACAGATTCTCTGGCTGATTACAGTGCTGCTAATTAAACTCACTTGGTGCCTTATCGACATTAAATTAGCCCCAGAACCTGTGTAACTCTGTGTTCAGGTTTAAAAGGATGAGGTAGCAACCCTAGACCTGTCTCACTATTTTGGGGTTTACCCTAATTTAAAAAATAAATCAATTAAAAATCAAAACCTGCTGTGTTGGCTACCTCCTCCTCCTCCTCCTCCACCGCCGCTTCCACCTTCAGTCACATTCTTAGGCTTGCGCACTGCAACTGCTTTCTTTAAGTCCCACCAGAGGTTCTCAATCGGATTTCAGTCTGGTGACTGCGATGGCCACTCCAAAATGTTCCAGCCTTTAATCTGCAACCATGCTCTAGTGGACTTGGAGGTATGCTTGGGATCATTGTCCTGTTGAAAGGTCCAACGTCTCCCAAGCCTCAGGTTTGTGACGGACTGCATCACATTGTCATCCAATATCTCCTGGTACTGAAAAGAATTCATGGTACCTTGCACACGCTGAAGCTTCCCTGTACCTGTAGAAGCAAAACAGCCCCAAAGCATGATTGACCCCCAGCCATGCTTCACAGTAGGCAAGGTGTTCTTTTCATCATAGGCCTTGTTCTTCCTCCTCCAAACATAGCGTTGATCCATGGGCCCAAACAGTTCTAATTTTGTTTCATCAGTCCACAGAACACAATCCCAAAACTTGTGTGGTTTGCCCACATGACTTTTGGCATACTACAGTTGACTCTTCTTATTCTTTGGAGACAGCAAGGGGGTGCGCCTGGGAGTTCTGGCATGGAGGCCTTCATTACGCAGTGTGCGCCGTATTGTTTGAGCAGAAAGTTCAGTCCCCACATCTGACAAATATTTTCTCAGTTCCTCAGCAGTCACACAGGGACTTTTCTCCACTCTACGCTTCAGGTAGCGCACAGCAGTCAAAGTCAGCATCTTCTTTCTGCCACAACCAGGTAGCGTTTCAACAGTGCCCTTTGCCTTGAATTTTGCATTTACTACTGTATTACAAAACCAATTGATGTCATATTAGTTGCATATGGTTCTTCATGAAGTCCTTGTAGGATTGCATTCTGAATACAATTACAAATGTACACTAAATTCCCTAAAACCCTTTACAGCATTGGGGGGTTGAATCATTTTGAACAAAACTGTATGGACCTCATCCTCCAAGGTCAAAATCAATATATTTTGTATTTTTATTTTTTTTATGTTATTTTAAGTTATTTCCCTATCCACATTTATTTCCAGAGTACTTGCCATGCTCTTCCCGACGTTTTGCTGCCATTTGCAGCCCTCCAGACCTTTCCCTTAGTTTTTTAGAGACATTTTTGTAGTCAAAAGTCTGGGTCCCAATTGACTTCAATGGGGTTCGGGTTCGGGTCAAAGTCCGGGTTCGGGTTCGGTCCCGAACACAAACTTTTTTTCAAAGTCCGGGTTCGGGTCCGAACCCGAACATCCAGGAGTCCGCTCAACTCTAAATACCACCAAAAGAAAGCTCTATTTCTGGGAAAAAAGGGCGTAAATTTAGTTTGGGTACAGCACCGCAAGACCGCGCAATTGTCAGTTAAAGTGAAACTTTAAAAATGGCCTGCTATAATGAATGACACTTACAGAGGAAGCACGCCTTAACAACGTGCTGAGGCTGGAGAAGTGGGCAGAGGCATCCGCACACATCATCCTATATAAACGATCTCTCGCTTCGTGTAGCCACGCCCTTTGAAGACACAAACCAATCACAAAACGCGTCAGGCCGTGGCTACGCGACATATCGTGCACACAGGAGGGAGCTTCAACCCGGAACTCACTAGCTGCTAGACTGTTTGGAGAAACATCTAACTGAGTGAGCTGATATCTCTCCATGTGATGCGCTTTGTTTTATCATATATCTTGTAAGCATATATGGAATGTGGGGGAGTGTGTTTTACAATAAAAGGGTTTTACACTATATCGAGTTTCTCTGTTCACTTCCATGACCGCTGAGATGCATGCATGCACTCACTGATTTCCACTGACATTCACTGGGAGGAGAGTGGCTGATGACCTTTGAATAAAAGGAATATCCATACTGCATTGGGCTAGGATCTGGAGGAGAGTGGCTGATGATCTGTTGGACGTGAGAAGTGTTCAATGCTCGATTTGAGCAGGGGTCTGGTGAGTAGAATAACCTAAGGGGCACACAAGTGATGGGATTCTCTCACCTGGGATGGTTCATAACATTGTCCAGCAATGACAACAGTGAAGTGAACTTTTAAACTGCCGCATATATCAGTGGTGCATTTCTTATAAGACTTTTTATAGACTCAGAGGAGTCATTTGAATGGTGGTTTGTTTTCTATTTCTGACCATTCATTATAGCAGATTATGGACAATTTGTTCATATGAATTAACGTTCTATTTCAGCGCTGTTAATGTTTTGCTATTTGTGATGAGACATATTTGATTTCTTATATACAGTACATTATATTTTATAATAGCTGCTATTCTGCTCCAATACTGTATACCAGGGATATGCAATTAGCGGACCTCCAGATGTTGCCAAACTACAAGTCCCATGAGGCATAGCGAGATTCTGACAGCATCAAGCATGACACCCAGAGGCAGAGGCATGATGGGACTTGTAGTTTGGTAACAGCTGGAGGTCCGCTAATTGCATATCCCTGCTGTATACCATAGAGCGCTAGGATCAACATAATCTTAGGATTTTTTCTGATATTATTATATATTTAAAAATTGCCTGGTCATTAAGAGGGCAAATCCTTTTGGGGCTGAAGTGGTCAAATTGTGCAGAACCAATGGTAGAAAAAGGGTGATGGGATAAAAGATGTAACAATAAACATGGAGTTCCCTACTGCCTTCAAATTAAGATTAATAAAGGGTGTGTGTCAGGAGAAATACCGTCTAAAAAAAAATTCCTAAAAGATTATTAGCAATCAGATGAATTAGCTATGAAAAAAACATCCCACCAAGGAGGAGTAAATATATAAAAGGGTTTCATATCAACTCAATTAATAGAGACTAACATTTCCCTGTAAGTAGTATATTATTTCCACTAAATCATGTGATGGCTGATCTTACACTGTTTGCCAGGGATTTTCAAAGTAAACTGTTAAATCCAGATGTCATCTCTAAAAATGCACATGGAATTGAGGTGCAGTATCATAGACACATCATAAATTTCCTGTTTTGTGTTTCCATACAGATGAACTGTAGATGTACAAGTATAAGATGTATAACATTTGTATCTGCTTCAGAGCTTCTATCCATTACCCAATATTATTCTGCAATTTGCAACTCAACTAATCTAATGTAAAAAAAAAAAATGTATTTTTTCCTGGTTCAGTGAAATATTCCTCACATTTTATATCTGCAATACTGTTATTTCCAATGTCTAATTATCTAACTTCCTGACTCTCCACTGTCTTTTCTTCCTTTCTTTAAGGGAAATATCATGTCTTCTTGAATTTACTGTCCTTATTTATGCTTAGGAATAAAAATTAACAGTTTAAATTAAAAGTATGTTACATTTTGGTCAAATAAATTAGAAATATTGCACAGTAATATTTTTTATTTATTAATTCCCAGTTCGAATTTCTTTTTAAATCAGCAAAATACTTTCCAGGTATATGTGAAAATAAAAAACAAAAAACATCTTGATGCTTTCCTTTGGTAAGAAGCCGCAGGCTATTTATGAAAGCCTTTCCCCTGCTAGTAAGCTGCAGAAAATAAGAATGGCTCTCTGCGCGGAAACAGTTTGCTCCCTGCAAAGGTCGAACTGGAGCTATAGCTCCACATTCAGAAAAGCTCATTCTCTTTGCTGGCTAAGGCCAGATTCACACTGAGCTGCGGGAATGAAGCCATGCGAGTTCAGCTGAACGTGCACAATTTTACTCTCCCATATCAGTTCCGATTAGAGCGGTGGTTTCACAGACATCTGTGCAGGTTTCTGCACAGATGTCAATGGAAATTGCACCCCGAAATCGCAAAAAGTAGTACAGACAGACATGTCAAATCACATTTTAAATCGCACCAATGTGAACCAGGGCTAAGAAGTACTAGCTTCCACTGTCAAGGGTTGTACCAGACCTCTGAATAGAGACTATAGATTCCAAGTATAAGGCAAGGATCCTTGTCTACAGCATGGACTGACATTCCTACTTTGGCTTTCTAAAGAAAATGAATTGTAAGGTTTGGAATTACTTTTGCTTTGATGCATTGAATTTAGCTGATTTACACTAATGTCAATTTGGTGGGCAGCTAGGCCGTGGCTAGCCTAAGTTCTGATTGCTATTGTTTTCTGCATTCTTTATGTTTTCCCTATCCTGACGTATTGTGTGCTTTTTGCCTACTGTTGGGAAATGTTCTCTAATAGATTGAGAAAAAGATACAATGTTAGGGATTACAAGTATTTACTTAGCCCAGCAATTTACTAGGAGGTATGTTGACAATCATGAGGTCTCGAGAAGGAGATACATATATACAGAGAGCCCTTCTAGAAGAGTCCTTGCCTCTTGGGCTTGGCCTGGAGATGATGCTGGTATAAGAGCTCTTTCCATAGCCTCCCAGGTCTGATGCCTAGAGAGGGGGATAGGAGTTTAAAGATCATTTACCTCCCAGACCTGTTGCCTGTGGAGGAAACTGTTCCAGTGCCATATCTCTCTGCAGATGTCTAATATGTCCACTGCTGAGACAGATGTATAGCTCCACATTCAGAAAAACGCTAGCCCTTTTCTGGCTAAAAGCACCAGCCCTAGCATAAACTTATTATGAACAGGTCTATGCTAGGGCCTGGAAAACAAGAAGGTAGGAGCACTTTCAGGAATCAAAGATTGCTCAGTCCATTGCCAGATTTGTTTAAAAATCATACAACCTCTACCAGCCTTTGAGAAGGACATATTTCCAGGCAGAGGGTATTCATTGATGTGTTAAATAACCTGTAAACCCTCAACTTCTCTTCACTTGATTGTGAGCAAATTGCTACAAGTAAATGTTGATTTCAGCCATTTGGTCCCCACTGGTGGGTTGGTGAGGGAATTGGGGCAGTAGACAGATAGCGCACTAAGATAAAGGTTGGGAGAGCCTGTCAAATCCAAAGGCTCATTAGAGGGTCTTCAGTATAGTACAAAAGCTCAGCCAACCAGCCAAAACTCAGCTAGATAGTAACATATTAAAGAAGGATCCTAACAAAATTTAATGGATAAATGTCAGACTAAAAGTTGTTTTTGTTTTGCCATACATAGTAGATTTTCTTATGCCGCGTACACACAGTCGGAATTTCTGACAGAAAAAGTCCGATGGGAGCTTGTGGTCAAAAATTCCAAACGTGTGTATGCTCCATCAGACTTTTTATGTCGGAAATTCTGATAGCATAAAGCCCTGTACACACGGTAGGACTTTTGGCCAACCAACTTCAAAATCTGCAACTTTTCAAATTTGTCCGACCGTGTGTACGCTCCATCAGACCAACTTTTTCTGGTTTCATCCAACAAAAAGTTGGGTCTGCGAACGGACCAACTTTTCGGCAACAAAAGTCCGATGGTGCTTTGTGTGACCGTGTGTACAGCAATCCAACCAACTTTTGGACAAAGTGCAAATACGAATGCTCAAAACCAATGTTAAAAGCAAAAAACAATAGCAGAAGTTAACCAAAGGGTGGCGGTAAAGAGCAGAAAAGAGCAAAAAAAAACACATGATGTTAGCAAACTTTTAGAAAAGTTTGCAGAAAAGTCTGACTGTGTGTATGCTATGGGTGTGGCAGGACAAATCAATTAGGACAAAAATCCAAGGGAAATTTTGTTGGATGTCCTACCGTGTGTATGAGCCTTAAGATAAAAAGCAGGATCTCTATTTTTTTCCGTTGGAATTTCCGACGGACATTTTCCCGTTGGAAATTCCGACCGTGTGTACGGGGCTTTATACTTGCAACCTATTTATTTTTTAAATCAGATATTTTTTTATTCTTAAATGCAAACAACATTAAAACGATGCAAAAAGAATATTCAAACAAAATCAACCACTTAAGACCCGGACCATTATGCAGGTTACCCCTTTTTGCGATTCGGCACTACGTCGCTTTAACTGACAATTGCGTGGTCGTGCCACATGTCTCCCAAACAAAATTGGCGTCCTTTTTTTCCCACAAATAGAGATTTCTTTTGGTGGTATTTGATCACCTCTGTGGTTTTTATTTTTCGCGCTATAAACAAAAATAGAGCGACAATTTTTAAAAAAAATCTATGGGCCATATTCTCTCTAAATATCCGCCTGCTTCGCTTAGGGCACTTACACTCCGCTGTCCCAACTTACTGGAGCAGGTGTTGTATTCCCCAACCACTTGCTCCATAAGTTGGGACAGCGGAGTGTAAGTTTCCCGGCGTAGCCTGGCGGATCTCCAAGGGGGCGGCTTCTATTCAAATGAAGCGCGCCCCCGATGCAAAAGAACTGGGCATGCGCCGGGCTGCAAAAAGCCCAGTGCGCATGCTCCAGTTCTCGGCGGAAAAACGTCAATGACGCCGACGTGTGCGTCATTGACGTAAAGTCGTATTCAAGAACGACTTACGTAAACGACGTATCCGACGAAAAAACACGACGGGGACCCGACGCCATCCGTAACATGGCCTACGCGAGACTTGCGGAAACTTACCCCTCATATAGCAGGGGTAAGTTTCCGCTTACGCAAACGACGTTAGCGACGGTTACGCGACGCGAACTCGTTCGTGAATCGGCGTAGAAGGATCATTTGCATATGCAAATGACTCCTTCATGTAAATGCCATCTAGCGGCGGCCGGCGTCATTGCATTTAAGATCCGCCAGTGTAAGTGACTTACAGATGGCGGATCTTAAGTGTATCTATGCAAAAATGATTCTAAGAATCAGGAGCATAGATACACGGGTCAAAAAAGGGAGTTACGATGGAGTATCCTGAGTTACTCCATCGTAACTTTACTCAGAATATGGCCCTATATTTTTTACTATAATTTAATAGTTACTTAATATCCCCAAAAAATCTATATTTTTTTTTTCCCTCAGTTTAGGCCGATATGTATTCTTTTACTTTTGGTAAAAAAATCACAATAAGCATTTATTGATTGGTTTGCGCAAAAGTTATAGGCCCATATTCTCTCTAAAAATCCGCGGGCTGCACTTAAGGCACTTACACTCCGCTGTCCCAACTTACAAGAGCAAGTGTTGTATTCCCCAAACACTTGCTCCATAAGTTGGGACGGCGGAGTGTAAATGCCCCGGCGTAACCTGGCGGATCTCCAAGGGGGCGGCTTGTATTCAAATTAAGCGCCCCCCCCGATTCTAATGAACTGCTTATGCACCGGGCTTCAAAAAGCCCAGTGCGCATGCTCCAGTTCTCGGCGGAAAACGTCAATGACGCCAACGTGTGCATCATTGACGTAAAGTCGTATTCAAGAACGACTTACGGAAACAACGTACCCGACGAAAAAACACGACGCGGACCCGACGCCATCCGTAACATGGCCTACGTGGGACTTGCGGAAATTTACTCCTCATATAGCAGGACTAAATTTCCGCTTACGCAAACGACGTTAGCGACGGTTACGCGACGCGAACTCGTTCGGGAATCGGCGTAGAAGGATAATTTGCATACGCAAATGAGTCCTTCACGTAAATGCCATCTAGCGGCGGCCGGCGTCATTACATTTAAGATCCGCCAGTGTAAGTGACTTACAGATGGCGGATCTTAAGTGTATCTATGCGAAAATGATTCTAAGAATCAGTCGCATAGATACACGGGCCAAAAAAGGGAGATACGATGGAGTATCCTGAGATACTCCATCATAACTTCTATGAGAATATGGCCCTCAGTGTTTACAAAATAGGGGATAGTTTTATGTCATTTTTATTAATAATTTATTTTTTACTAGTAATGGTGGCGATCAGCAATTTTTTTCATGACTGCGACATTATGGCGGACACATCGGACACTTTTGACACATTTTTGGTCCCTATAACAGACGATCAGATACACTACCACAGAGAATAACAGGGAACAGACGATCAGTGACACTGCCACAGAGAATAACAGGGAACAGACGATCAGTGACACTGCCACAGAGAATAACAGGGAACAGACGATCAGTGACACTGCTACAGAGAAGAACGGGGAAGGTGTGTTTACACACACCTCTCCCTGTTCTTCAGCTCCTGTGACCCGTTCGTGGGACACCGATGGTGATCGGGTCCGTGGGCGCGGTCACGGAGCTTCGGACCAGGTCGCGAGCGCGACGGCGGTGGCGCACACGCGACCCACAGCTGGGCTCTTAAAGGCAACGTACATATCAGGAATCAAGTACTCACCGAGACCGAACTGCCGAGGGTGGTTCACCTTTACGACCAAGCGCGCCCGCCCACTGAGTTTTGGAACAGGTGGCGGAAGCACGAGGCGGTACCGGTGCCAGTGGAGAAGCGTTGACCGGTGACGGTTGTAGATGACAGGTGCTTCTGGGTAACTGCAGACGGAAACAGGAACAAACGATACTGAAGCTGGATAACCGGTACTGAAAGAGTCCAAGAAACAAACTGGAAAGTCCGGGGTGCAAGCCAAGGTTCGAGGAGCAGAGAAGACAGCAGATCCGGATCACAAGCCAAGAGGTTCAAGGGCAGGAGAAACAACAACAGAGTCCAGGTCACAAGCCGAGGTCGGGGTCAGAAGAGTTCAATAGAGTGGTGAAGCAATCCGAAGTCAGGTTCCAGGTGAGAGGTGAGTCGAACGGAATTCCAACAGGAAATGGTTTCCAGAGACACAGGTTCAGGAAGTAGCTGACGATAAACCAGCAACCTGTCTACTGACAGGAGCTGGTTTAAATAGGGCGGTCACGCTGGTGATTGGCCCGAGAGGTCACATGCGTATGTGCACACGCCTAAAGTGCCCAGTTAGCCGCCGGGAAGCCAATCTACTACGCTGGTGTGTTAAAGGAGGAAGTACAGCGCTTTGGCCCTGACAGTGCCCCCCCCAAGGGGCGGACTCCGGACGCCTAAACTGGCCATCAACTCCGGATGCTCCTGGTGAAAAACACGAATTAGCCGAGGGGCATGCACATTTCTTGAAGGTTCCCATGAGTTGTCTTCTGGAGGGTAGCCCCTCCATTTGATCAGGTATTGGAGTTGTCTCCCCTTTTTTCTACAGCTCAAAATGGCCTCGACCTCAAACTCCTCTTCTCCATCAATCTCCACTGGTGGTGCAGGAAGAGCTGCCCTTCCCTGAAAAGGGTCGGGGATGGTAGGTTTTAGGAGGGAGGCATGAAAAACCGGGTGGATTCTATAGGAGTTGGGTAATGAAAGTTCAAAAGCTACTTCGTTGATCTTGCGTTTGATTCTAAACGGGCCAATGAATCTCGGACCTAGCTTCCGGGCAGGAACTGGCAACTTCAAATTAGCCGCGGAGAGCCAGACCTCTTCCCCAATTTCAAAAGAGGGACAGTCCTTCCTTCCCTTATCATAGAATTTCTTATAATCCTCTTGGGCTTGCTGCATTACATCCCTGAGTTTCCGAAAGTTAGACTGTAAGGTGGTTATACATTCCTGGGCAGCTGGGACAGGTATCTCTGGGAGAGGGTCTGGCAGGAAGGCCGGGTGAAAACCGCAATTAGCCCAAAAGGGTGTCTGGTTGGTGGTAGTGTGAACAGAATTATTGTAGGCAAACTCCGCGGTGGGCAATAGAGATGACCAATCATCTTGGGAGGCAGAACAAAAACATCTGAGGTATTGTTCAAGAGTTTTGTTCGTCCTTTCCGTTTGCCCGTTGCTTTGCGGGTGGTAGGCTGATGACAAACATGTTTTGACTTCCAGGGATCTGAAAGCTCTCTCCAAAATTTAGAGGTAAATTGGACCCCTCTGTCTGAGGCAATGGTTTTGGGGACCCCGTGAAGCCTAACGATTTCTTTGAAGAAAATTTTCGCCGTTTCGGCAGCAGAAGGGGTTCCAACCATGGGTAGAAAATGTGCCATTTTAGACAGGCGATCCACGACTACCAGGATTGTCGTGAAGCCCTCCGATGGAGGTAAATCTACGATGAAATCTAGAGCAATATCAGCCCACGGACGTTCTGGAACTGGCAGAGGCTTAAGTAACCCCCAGGTCTTGGTTTTAGGACCCTTGTTGCGTTGACAGATTGCACATGAAGAAATGTAAGTTTTACAGTCTTGTTTCCATTTTGGCCACCAAAAATAACGGGAAAGTAGTTCAGAGGTCTTCCTTGCCCCAAAATGACCGGCTAACTTACAGTCGTGGAAGGTGCTCAGAACTGATTGCCTGATCTCGGTGGGAACGTAGATCCTGTCTTGAAGCCAAAATAAGCCATCGCGCTCCTTTAGTGACGATGATACTGGGTCCGAGATTTGTCTGGATGCAATTTTGATGGAATTTAACAGATCAGTTTCAGAAACCAAGAGAAAATTCCGGGAAGGCAGGATGGTACTTGGTTCCGCTGTGCAAGGAGTCTCTGGGAACATCCTGGAAAGTGCGTCCGCCTTTCCATTTTTCGAACCAGGCCTATAAGTAATATGGAAATTAAATCGTAAAAAAAAAAGAGCCCATCGAGCTTGTCTAGGTCTCAAACGTTTTGCGGAGCGCAAGTACTCGAGATTTTTATGGTCCGTAAAAATTATAATCGGGTGAATTGCTCCTTCTAACAAGTACCTCCACTCCTCGAGGGCAAATTTGATAGCGAGGAGTTCTCTGTCCCCTACGTCATAATTCTTCTCTGGAGTTGTTAGTTTCCTGGAGGCAAAGGCCACGGGATGGAGTAGGGACTTTAACCCTTGCCTTTGTGAAAGAATGGCTCCTAGGGCTGTCTCAGAGGCATCCACTTCCAAAGTAAAGGGCAACTTTGGATCAGGGTGCCGTAAGACAGGTGCTGAAGAAAAAATCTTTTTTAGTTTCTCAAAAGCTTCCTGAGCCTCCTGCGACCAGTGAAAATGGCTGCCTTGGTGGGTAAGTTTGGTGATAGGAATCACGATGGCAGAAAACCTGACGATAAATCGCCAGTAGAAATTGGCGAAGCCAATAAACCGCTGCACTGCCTTCTTATCCACTGGTGTCGGCCAGTCTAAGATGGCTTTGATCTTCTGGGGATCCATGGCGACCCCGCCGGTGGAGATGACAAAACCTAGAAACTGTATCGTCGTTCTTTCAAATTCGCATTTTTCGGCTTTCAAAAATAATTTGTGTTTCCTGAGGATAGTAAGAACTTTCTTGACGTGGTGCCTATGAAGCTCAAGAGAAGGGGAAAAAATTAGGATGTCGTCCAGGTATACAACTAAAAAATCGTCCAAATACTCACGAAAGATATCATTGACCAGATGTTGAAAGGTGGCCGGGGCATTGCAGAGCCCGAATGGCATGACGAGATATTCGAAATGACCGAACCGTGACCTGAAGGCGGTCTTCCATTCATCCCCGACTCGGATTCTAACAAGATTGTAGGCACCCCTCAGATCCAATTTGGAAAACACCTGGGCATCTCGAAATCTCTGAAAAAGCTCTGGTATGAGAGGCAATGGGTACCTATTTTTGATGGTGATCCGGTTAAGTTCTCTGTAGTCGATACAGGGTCGTAACGAGCCGTCTTTCTTTTGAACGAAAAAGATACCTGCCCCCGCTGGAGAAGAAGAAGGTCGGATAAAGTTCTTTTGTAAGTTTTCGTCGATGTATTCCTTAAGAGCCGCAAGCTCGGTTTCAGATAACGGGAAGATGCGGCCGAAAGGTATTTCAGAGCCAGGTAAGAGATCAATCGGGCAATCATAAGGCCGATGGGGAGGGAGAGAGTCAGCCTGCTGTTTATCAAAAACGTCTTTAAATTCATGGTAAACAGAGGGGACGTGAGGTGGAAGTTCAAGTGAGGTTACCACAGTTGAACAGGTGGCTACCGTGGGTGCGCAGCAGTTTTGGGCACAAAAGGAAGATGTAAAGTTGACCTCTTTCTTCAGCCAATCGATGCAAGGTTGATGTGTTTGCAACCAGGGGAGTCCTAAAATAATAGGAAAAAGCGGTGAAGGAATGAGATCTAGTCGTAGAAATTCCTGATGACCTGAATCGGTAATGGCTAGAAGAGGCACAGTTTCCTGTGAGACTAGTCCCGATTTAGGAAGAGAGCCATCAGCCAAATGTATTTGCAGGCGTTGATCCTTATTGCGAAGGGGTATGTGGAGTTTAAGGGCTAAATTGGAGTCCAGAAAATTACTGCATGCACCTGAATCAAGGATGGCCGGGAGGCGGATGGTCTTTTCCGGTAGCTGTAAAGAGACGAAGAGTACAAGATGAGTTTGAGAACTATTTGAGACATGAAGGTTGAAAACGGGTTGAATCGGGAACTTACTCGGTCTTATGGGGCAGGTGCGAAGAAAATGACCGGTGGCACCGCAATACAGACACAAGTTATTCTGGCGTCTACGCAGTCTTTCCTCACTGGTGAGAGGGGTTCGAACCAGTCCGAGTTGCATGGGTTCCGGGTCTGGAAGACTGCCGTGTTGAGGAGCCACAGGAGGGGATGCAGCTGGAACTACCCTGGGTGGAACCCAAGCAGGGCGTGAAGTCTGGAAGCGCTCAGTGCGTCGTTCTCGTAAACGTCGGTCCAGCTGGGTGGCGGACTGGATCAAGGCCTCTAACGAAGCGGGAGCCTCGGTTCTTGCCAACTCATCCTTGAGAGTTTCTGAGAGTCCCTGGCGGAATTGGTATTTTAGTGCTGCGTCATTCCAGCCGGTGTCAGCTGACCATTTGCGGAATTCCGCGGTATAATCCTCTACCGGACGCTTCCCCTGGGTTAGATTATGGAGGACGGTCTCAGCAGAAGCCATACGCTGCGGGTCATCATATAACTGAGCCATATGATCAAAGAAAGAGTCCAGTGAATCTAGGATCGGACTTCGTTTTTCCATTAGGCTGTGCGCCCAAGCCTGGGGTTCTTCGGACAAGAGGGAAATAACAAATCCAACTTTCACGGCCTCTGAGAAAAAAGTTCTAGGCTGGAGGTCTAAGTATAAAGTACACGCGTTTTTGAACACCCGGTATTTTCGGCGTTCGCCAGAAAAACGCTCCGGAGGAGGGACCCGAGGTTCCGGGTGGATCAATCCGACAGCTGAAATGGGAATGGACTGTGATGAGGAAGTCCCGACAGCAAATGCAGCAGGTGGGGGTGTTACCCCAGGAGACCCAGTTAACTGTTGTAGACGGCCATCGACTTGGACATATCCCTCCTGAAGTTTCTGCACCGCCTCGGTAAGCGCGGACACCTGCTGGCAAAGTGTCTCGAAAGGTGAACGCACCATGTCGGTCTCGGACATTTTTTGTTTTCGGCTGGTTTATACTATCAGGAATCAAGTACTCACCGAGACCGAACTGCCGAGGGTGGTTCACCTTTACGACCAAGCGCGCCCGCCCACTGAGTTTTGGAACAGGTGGCGGAAGCACGAGGCGGTACCGGTGCCGGTGGAGAAGCGTTGACCGGTGACGGTTGTAGATGACAGGTGCTTCTGGGTAACTGCAGACGGAAACAGGAACAAACGATACTGAAGCTGGATAACCGGTACTGAAAGAGTCCAAGAAACAAACTGGAAAGTCCGGGGTGCAAGCCAAGGTTCGGGGAGCAGAGAAGACAGCAGATCCGGGTCACAAGCCAAGAGGTTCAAGGGCAGGAGAAACAACAACAGAGTCCAGGTCACAAGCCGAGGTCGGGGTCAGAAGAGTTCAATAGAGTGGTGAAGCAATCCGAAGTCAGGTTCCAGGTGAGAGGTGAGTCGAACGGAATTCCAACAGGAAATGGTTTCCAGAGACACAGGTTCAGGAAGTAGCTGACGATAAACCAGCAACCTGTCTACTGACAGGAGCTGGTTTAAATAAGGCGGTCACGCTGGTGATTGGCCCGAGAGGTCACATGCGTATGCGCACACGCCTAAAGTGCCCAGTTAGCCGCCGGGAAGCCAATCTACTACGCTGGTGTGTTAAAGGAGGAAGTACAGCGCTTTGGCCCTGACAGTACAGGTACATAATTGTGCCCAGCCGTGCCATTCTGCCGACGTATATCGGTGTTAGGCAGTCCTCAAGTGGTTAAACCAAACACAACCCAAAAGGGGAAAAAAACAACAACCCCTGCAACAAACCCCCCCAACCCCCCAGCCCCACCCTACTCTTGGAGTATGTATATATATATATATATATATATATATATATATATATATATATATATATATATATATATATATATATATATAAGAAAAAAGGAAAAAGAACAATATCTAGTATTACAAAATACATAGTACACATTGGTTTACAGAGAAGCCAATGTCAAGGACTGGAGCCACTTTGACCAGGTAGCATCAAACTTACTCATGAAGTTCCTTAGGCAATATGCGTGTTTTTCAAACATAATAATCATATTGGGATCTGAAATCCACTCAGATACAGTCGGCGGGTAGGGAGAGATCCACTTAAAAGCGATCTGTCTACAGGCAACAAAAGTGTGTGCCTTGTAGTGTTACCAGTAGAGGAGGTATAAGTAGACATGTGGCAGTAGCCCAGTAGACATATAGGTGGTTCGGCTGGAATGTTAATATCCAATAGCCCGTTTAAAGTATCAATCACCTCCACCCAATATCTTTGGCGATTCTGGCACCACCACAAAAGATGTATTAGAGTACGCGTGTTACCACATTTAGCACACGTTGGCTCAGATCTCAGTCCAATTGCATGGAGAAATTGGGGAGTTCTATAGACTCTATGGAGGATAAAAATCTGGGTCAGTCTGTGTGATGGAGAAAGAGACACTCGGGGTGAGGTCCGGAGATTACCACCCAGACCTTTACGGGGATAGAACCAATATCTTTTTTCCAACCAGCCCTAGAGCGGATGGGAAAGTACAGTAAGAACATGTCTAACAATACCCTATATGTAGTCAAGGTGAGACCCATTGTTGACCTGGCTTGTACTAAACCTAAATTATTATGCATTTTTTTGTTTTCTTACTAGGTGGGCTATCACAATAACATCACCTATATTGTACTAACAGGTTTCCCAAATATAAAAACCATAAAAATTCAATTTTTCTTGGTGATGTTTTTCATATATTGTGTTACTATTTCTGGAAATCTCTTCATTGTGATTTTATTTCATCTGAGTAAAACACTTCAGTCTCCCATGTACCTCTTTATCACCCAACTATCATTGCTTGATTTAATTCTGTCTACAGATATTCTTCCCAACCTTCTTTATATCATCTTACATGATGGATGTACCATGTCTTTTGCTGGATGTGTCATCCAGTTCTCCTTTTTTGTACATGCTGAGTTTGCAGAGTTTTTCCTACTGACTGTGATGTCCTATGACCGGTATTTGGCCATCTGTAAGCCGCTGCATTACAACTCTATAATGAACCAATCAATTTGCATTAAATCAGTGATTATCATTTGGTTACTAAGTTTCAAAATGACATTGGTTGATTCCATATCTTTGTGCAGTTTATACTACTGTGGGCCAAACATCATTCATCACTTCTTCTGTGACTATGAACCCATAATTGAGCTTGCCTGCTCTGATACTTCATGGATCCATATTCAGACCTATGTAATAGGTTTTATCTGTGTCATAGCACCTTTTATGTTAATTGTTATATCGTATATCTATATTGTTTTAACCATCCTCAAAATTAAATCAATTACAGGAAGAAAAAAAGCCTTCACCACCTGCAGCTCTCACTTGACTGTAGTGTGCATTTTTTACGGAACTATAATCGCTGTGTATTTGTTTCCTACAAAAGGACAACTGGATATTCTGAACAAGGTCCTCTCCCTCTTTTACACTGTAATGACTCCATTGCTTAATCCCATCATATACACTTTCAGGAACAAGGATTTTAAACAAGCCATTGAAAAAATAAGAAAATACGTTTTTTAAATTATAAATGCAAATGTGATAGAAAAGTAAATATTAAAACAAATCTGGAGAAGAGGCAATAAAAGATTACAAACATTCATTGACTCCCCACCTATTAAATGCCGCCAAAAGAATGATCCCTAAAAAATGGCAGGAGGCAGAAAGCCCACAAATTTTGGAATGGATAGACTCGGTAGAGGAAACATATCGGATAGAGGAGCTGAAATATTGGGTGGAAGAGGAAAAAATAGGCTTTAAATCTAAATGGAAAAACAATTAACGATTTCAAGAAAACATGGAGTTATGTAGAAAACCTGAAGTAACGGGATAAGAGGCAAAGATCAAATCTCTCAAGAGAAGAAGATGAGGAGTCACGAGATGAGGGGGAGGGGAGGAGTTAAGGGGAAGAAAATTAGACATGTAAGGGCAGATCCACAAAGGAAGTACGCGGCGTATCTACTGATATGCCCGCATAATTTCAAATTTCCCGCGTCGTATCTTTGTTTTGAATCCTCAAAACAAGATATGACCGCATCTAGGTTAGATCCGACAGGCGTACGTCTTCGTACGCCTTCGGATCTTAGATGCAATTCTTCGGCGTCCGCTGGGTGGCGTTCCCGTCGTATTTTGCGTCGAGTACGCAAATTAGCTATTTCTGACGATCCACGAACGTACGAGCGGCAATCGCATTCTTTTACGTCGTTTCCGTTCAGCTTTTTTTGGCGTATAGTTAAAGCTGCTATTTGGTGGGGTACGCAATGTTAAGTATGGCCGTCGTTCCCGCGTCGAATTTGAAAATATTTTTTTTTTTGCGTAAGTCGTCCGTGGGGGCTGGACATAATTTACGTCCACGTCAAAACAATGACGTCATTTAGCGCAATGAACGGCGGGAAATTTAGAGACGGCGCATGCGGAGTTCGTTCGGCGCTGGGACGCGCTTCATTTAAATGAAACACGCCCCCTACTCGCCGATTTGAATTACGCGCCGTTACGCCGTGTGAGATACACTACGCCGCCGTAACTTACGGCGCAAATTCTTTGTGGATTCAAAGATTAAAAAAGTAAATTACAGCGGCGTAGCGTATCTGACATACGCTGCACCCATGCAATTGTATGAGGATCTGCCCCGTAATGTTTATGTCATGTACTTTTTAGGAACATTAATGTTCATATGTAAAGACTTTAAAACAGGTCATAAACAATTATATTAAAAAAAAATGAATTAAAGGATGATGTACCACAAATGATGCGAAACCAAAGTAGAGACGCTATAAGCAGGCAAAACGTGAGCAAGTCTTGTGTCCTCTATATGGGTTGAGTCTAAAAAGTGGTAAACAAAAAAAAAAAAGAGTACCCAACACTTCTGCCCAGCTTCTCCATTCATAGAATCCAGCACTGCTGCTTTGCTTTCTACACGCAGAACTAGGCCCCATCTGCCACAACCCTGGCAAACAGACGACACCAGAAGTCTCAAGAGACGCAGCCGTGCTGCAAGAATTTACCCTCTGCAAATCTGCCCTTCTCAAATACAACCCCTGTCTCCACACTGCTAAACAAACCTACTACAACACTCATCAAAACCCTCTCATCCAAACCTTGTCACTTTTTTTCTACCCTTAATTCCTTACTTTACCCCCCACTGCCCCCACCCACCAACTTGCTTACCGCTCAACCGATTGCCAACCATTTCAAAAGCAAAATTGACACAATTTGCAAGGAGATATCCAGTATTCAAATTCCTCCCCTACCCAACACATCAGGTTCACACTCAATACTCTCCTCATTTTGCCCAATTGCCACCGATGAAGTTGATTAAAGGGTCACTAAAGGAAAAACATTTTTTTTCTGAAATGACTGTTTACAGGGTATAGAGACATAATAGTTATATGGGCAATTGTCACAGATCTAGCCCACAGTGCTGCTGCCTCCGCTCTCTCCACCTCTCCTCTCACACTGTACCGATCAGTACAGAGAGGGGAGAGAGGAACCGGCATCACATGACGCCGGTTTGTTTACAAGTGATCGCTCCGTCATTGACCGCTATCAGTCAGCGCAATTCTGGAAGGCCGTTAATTAATGGCCTCCCAGAGTTAAGCAACTGCCCTGTAGCCGTATTTTGGCTATGGGCCTGTTGTTAAGTGATTAAACTGTTGGCGCTATATAAATTGTGTATAATGATAATAAATAGTAATTTTACCCTTCAATGCTTTTTCAGCCTCTTTCATTATATTCTATATCTGACAATCAGTGTTTTTTAACACTATACTTGTCTGCACATCAACAGATTGTGCAGTGAGTATATTATTTATTTATTTATTTATTTTTTATGTTATTTTTTGAATATCTGGTCGCACTTTAGTGCTCATCTTTCCATCATTGGCCCGGATTCACATACAGCAGTGCATATATATGCCGCCGTAACGTATCTCCTTTACGCTACGCCGACGCAGCGCAGAGAGGCAGGCACTGGATTCACAAAGCCAGTGCTGCCAAAACTGCACTGGGTTTCCTAGCCGTAAGCCGGCGTATGTGGAAGTGGGCGTGAGCCATGCAAATGAGGCATGACCCCATGCAAATGATGGGCCAAACGCCAGACAGATACATATAACGAACGGCGCATGCACCGTCCCGTGGACGCATCCCAGTGCGCATGCTCAGAATCACTACTCCCTAAGATACGCCGGATCACTACCTATGGCGTGAACGTAACCTACGCCTAGTCATATTCACGTCCTACGTAAACGTCGTAAAATACGTTGGCTTGTGTTATCTTTGCATGGATGCTGCTGAGTTACACCACCTTTATGGGGCATAACTTTGCGCCGGACGTATGACTTTACGCGCACTGCGTCGGACGGACGTACGTTCGTGAATCGGCGTATCTCCCTCATTTACATACAGTGCCGATCCTGCCCTCCCTGGGGCCCTAAGCAAAATGACATGGCACATTAAAAATGAGAAGCGGGGGGCGCTGACAACAGTGACATGTCACATTAAAGAAAGTTGAGAAGTGGGGGGAGGGGGTGTTCTGCTGTCGGAAATGATATCTTACATTAAATTGAGAAGCAAGGGGTGCTGACTTCTTGCCTCTTCTCCCATGCAGACAGCGAGTTGAGAAGCGGGGTGAGGGGGCGAAAATGACCTTATACCAGGCGGGCCCTTCGCAGCTTTGCGGGGCCCTAAGCGGCTTGCATAGTGAGCCTACAGGTCAGATCGGCCATGTTTACATATGTGAATAGAAAATCAATGGGAGCGCCAAATACGACCAGCGTAAATATGCGCCCACTCTGCGCCGGCGTAGGCAAGTTACGTCGGTCGGATGAAGCCTATTTTCAGGCGTATCTTAGTTTCTGAGTCAGGCGCACAGATACGACAGCTCATATTTGCACTTACGCGGCGTATCTCGAGATACGTTGGCGCAAGTGCTTTGTAAATCCAGGCCATTGTTTTTACTATCTTAATTAATGGTGGTTGAACACACAATTAATTGCAGGTTTATTAACCTTCTAGTTTGGTCCACTTGTGCCTTTTCTTGCCATTCTGGCCCTTCCGGTCTCGGCATTCACTTGGAGCTTTTGGGAGATGGAATTGGGTAAGCAGTGGTGTAGTTGAGTATGGCGGGTATGGAGCCATCCAACATAATTTCCGGTCGCGTTCTGCCTGTGTGTGACCCCATGGTCCCAGTTTCTGTATGCATATCAGTTATTGTAACTGTAAGTCTACCTTTGTTTTTTTTTTAAACATGCTGATAATACTACACCATGAGGATTATTATTCTTATTACATGTGTGACATGAATGACTGCTGCCAACTACTGAATAGCATACACTTTGCAGTTGATGTGTGTTACCTTTTAATTGAAGGTGAGTGGCCATTGCACATGGTGGTGGAGTTTGTCTCTTTTCTTGGATTGAGCACTGGACTATGTGGTTGCTCATATTTCATTGGGATTATTGGAAGCACTATTAAGCATTCCACAAAGAACTCTAATGCCTTGTACACACGATAGGTTAACCAGAGGACAATGGTCTGAAAGACTGTTGTCCTAGGTTAACCTATGAAGCTGACTGATGGTCCGTCGTGCGTACACACCATCAGTTAAAAAAACGATCATGTCAGAACGCGGTGACGTAAAACACAACAACGTGCTTAAAAAAAAAGGTTTTTTTTCCAAGCATGCGTCGACTTGATTCTGAGCATGCGTGGGTTTTTAACTGATGCTTTTGCATACTAACGATCGGTTTTGACCTATCGGTTACCAGTCCATAGGTTAAATTTTAAAGCAAGTTCTCATTTTTTTAACCTATGGATAAATAACCTATGGGGCCTACACACGATCGGTTTGGAGCGATGAAAACGGTCCTTCAGACCCTTGTCCTCTGGCTATCCTATCGTGTGTACGAGGCCTAATTATCGTGTTTATTCAAGTTTTTGCATTTGACTTTTGCAACACCATCTATTGTGGCTAATTTGTTTGACACTCACTATTTTATGTTTGCATTGTGGTATATTTAACTTTAGTACATTTATTAACCACTTAAGCCCCGGACCAATATGCTGCCTAAAGACCCAAGGTGTTTTTACAGTTCAGGACTGCGTCGCTTTAACAGACAATTGCGCGGTCGTGCGACGTGGCTCCCAAACAAAATTGGTGTCCTTTTTTCCCCACAAATAGAACTTTCTTTTGGTGGTATTTGAGCGTCAATTTTGAAAAAAAATGCAATATTTTTTAATTTTTGCTATAATAAATATCCCCCAAAAACATATATAAATTATTTTTTTTTCCTCAGTTTAGGCCGATACATATTCTTCTACCTATTTTTGGTAAAAAAAATCGCAATAAGCGTTTATCGATTGGTTTGCGCAAAATTTATAGCGTTTACAAAATAGGGGATAGTTTTATTGCATTTTTATTATTTATTTATTTTTTACTACTAATGGCGGCGATCAGCGATTTTTTTCGTGACTGCGACATTATGAGGGACACATTTTTGGGACCATTGTCATTTTCACAGCAAAAAATGCATTTAAATTGCATTCTTTATTGTGAAAATGACAGTTGCAGTTTGGGAGTTAACCACAGGTGGCGCTGTAGGATTTAGTGTACACTTGGTGTGTGTTTACAACTGTAGGGGGGTGTGGCTGTAGGAATGACGTCATCGATCGAGTCTCCCCTATAAAGGGATCACTCGATCGATGCAGCGCCATAGTGAAGCACGGGGAAGCCGTGTTTATATACGGCTCTCCCCGTTCTTCAGCTCCGGGGAGCGATCGCGACGGAGCGGCTAAAAACAAATAGCCGCGCCATCGTCCCGGATCGCTCCCCGAGGGAACCCGACCGCCGTGTGTAGCGGGGGGGGGGCGGAGGTCGCGATCGGACCCCTGACCCACATCTAGGCAGGCACGTACAGGTACGCCCATATGCCTGTACGTGCCATTCTGCCGACGTATATCTACATGAGGCAGTCGGGAAGTGGTTAATATATATATATATATATATATATATATATATATATATATAGTTTCCTTTGCTGTTTATTTAAGAACTAGCTGAATACCCGGCGTTGCCCGGTCTTCCTATCTTAACCTTTTGGGGAGGAAAATCATAGTAATATAAATATACCCATATTTTATATAAGGGTGTAGGTAAGGGTTAATTTAACTGTCATATATTTTTATTTGGCATATAAGTAATATGTGTACCAGGTATTATTGAAATATCGCCAGGCGTACAGAAGTTATGTGGGAACATACATTTCCCATTGATTTGCATGGGACTTTAAACAAAAACCCCGACCCTCACAAATGGGGGTAGTTAAGGGATAAATTAACTATCCTATAGTTTAAGTGGACATATAAGTAACATGTGACCAAGTGTTATCGAAATATCTACAGCCATTTGGAAGTTATGAAGTAACATGTATTTCCCATAGAGTTGAATGGGACTTTAAAGGAAAACCCCGACCATGGCAAATGGGGGTGGGTAAGGGTTAAACCACCTATCCTATGTTTGTTGCTGACATATAAGTGACATGTGTGCCAAGTTTCATGTTGATATATTTAGCCGTTTGGACGTGATGCTGGAACATACATACATACACACACACACACGTTGAGTTTTATATATACAGTATATAGATTATTGTTAGATTTAGCACCACTCCATTAATATAATATTACCTTTACGTAGACTATCCCTCTTCAGCCCATCATGAATGCTGCTGCCAGACTTATCCAACTTACCAACCATTCATTGTCTGCTACCCCTTTCTGTTAATCCCTCCATTGACGTACTCTCACCTAACAAATACAATTCTAAATGCTAACAACTTACAAATCCATCCACAACTCTTCCCCCAGCTGCATCACTAACTTAGTCTCAAAATACCAACTAAATTGTTCTCTTCATTCCTCCCAAGATCTTCTGCTCTACGTATATTTCCCTTGTCCCCTCCCCCAATGCTCGCCTCCAGCACTTACATACAGATATACCATATAGGATTGCACAAATATTTATTTGGCCAGGACGGCTCATTGCCAGCTAATGCATATAAGTATATCGGCCCATATTCTTAAAGAAGTTCTGCCGGCGTATATGGAGATGTGCGGCGTAAGTGTAAAGATGCGCCGTCCTATCTAAGCGCCGCAGTCACAGAACCAGATCCGCCAGAAACAAGGCTGCTCCCGTCCGTCCTAGCTCGTTTAAGTTTACGCGGCGTAGGCGCATATTTCCGCTGAAGGCATCCTACGCGGCCATAGAATTAGTATTCAAATATGCAAATGATGTACATAAGCAGATTCCCGAACCTACGCACGATCGGCGTAGGCTACGCGCTGTGCGCGTAAGAAGAATGTCCGGCTGAAAGTTACTCCTCATAAAGCTCGGATAACTTTGCTCCAGACCTGAGTAAGTCAGCTTGAAAGCCAATACAGCAGCACCATCCCGGACGAGCTGAGCAACCAAACTTCTCGGACAACACATTCGTATGCCAACATGCCAGGGGCAGGCGAGGTCTTAGCACTACTAGTGTATGCAGAGGCAGAGGAAGAGGAAGAGGCAGAGGCGCGTAGAAGGAGGAGGGCACGTAGGAGGGCACGTGAGAGGATATACCCACAGCGCATTAGCCTCTTTGGCATGGCTGATGTGGAGGTGTATCGCCGTTTCAGATTCAGCCCTGATGCCATCCTGTAAATTACCAGAGCCCTGCAGGATGACATCACCAGCCCAACACAACGCTCACATGCAGTGCAGCCACTGGTGAAGGTCCTGGCAACATTGCATTTCCTGGCCACTGGTTCTTTTCAAAGAACAAGTGGAGACGTGATTGGGATATCACAAACCAGTATGAGCAGATGTGTGCACCAGGTTATCCCTGCAATCCTGAGACGCATGCCCCACCACATCATCAGACCCACCCAGGAGGTCCAGCGGCTGAAGGTAATGCGTGAGTTCTGCGAAATTGAAGGATTCCCACGCACCGTCGGGGCCATTGATTGCACCCATGTGGTAATACAGCCCCCTCATGAGACACAGCACATTTATGTGAATAGGAAGCACTGGCATTCCATCAATGTCCAGGTGATCATGGATGCCCATGGGCTCATATGGCACGTCCGTGCCAAACACCCAGGATCCAGCCATGACAGCTTCATATACCGTCAAAGCGACATCCCAAGACAATTTGAAGAGAACATGTATGGGGACAGCTGGCTGGTTGGTGAGTGACATGGGTGTCAGGTATGACTGTCCCCCCCATGATGCAGACATCACGAGGGGCACATGCATGACTAGCATCCTCCTGTCTTTTCCCTTACAGGTGACTCTGCATATGCCCTGGGACCCCACCTGATGACCCCATTCCGGAACCCACAAACCCCAGGAGAGGAAAACTACAATAAAGCACATGCACGTACCCGTGGAGTGGTTGAGCGCACATTTGGCATCCTGAAGTCACGTTTCCGATGCCTGGATAAGACTGGGGGTACCCTGCTGTATTCCCCAAACTTCGTGTGCCAGATCATCGCTGCATGTTGCGTGCTGCACAACTTTGCTGTGAGAAAGGGCCTGGAGATTGAGCTACGTGATGACCTGACCCCCCAACCAGACATTACCCCCCTAACCGAGGGTACCCCGTCTTCTGAGGGATCAGCAATCAGGAGATGTCTAGTGGAACGAGTCTTTGAACGTTAAAAATACACATTAAACATTGCACAATAAGAATGCACGCATGCACACCACTGTGGTCCCTAGCACACACTCCCCACATGCACATCCCATTGGATTAGACCGAAGTACACCGCACGGTACTAAGGAGCAGCAACGCCGCGTCAAGGCTCCAATGATGTTGCTGTCCATTCATACACCTTTCACACGGACCTGGGGAGAACTTATCCCCAGCGACCGAGGGTGACACCCCTTACTGGCAGGAGTGTCACCCCCCCACATTCACACACCATTCACACTGTACTGTGCACTACTTTGTGCAGCACCCAAAAAAAAAAAGCTCTTAAGAGCATAAATAGTACAAAAAAGCTCTTACTCAGAGCATAAATAATACAAAAAAGCTCTTATTCAGAGCATAAATAATACAAAAAAGCTCTTACTCAGAGCATAAATAATACAAAAAAGCTCTTACTCAGAGCATAAATAATACAAAAAAAGCTCTTACTCAGAGCATAAATAAAAATAAAAAAATCACTGGCCCCGGTATGGACTGCGCCTGGTGCCCAGGTTACTGGCCCTCACTTGCCTGGGAGGAGCCTCATTTGGGGGGTGGGGCATCAGGTGGAGGAGCATCCCCAGGTGCCTCCCTGGCTGGCTGTCTGCCCTCTAGAGCCACTGCTATGCGGGTGAGCAGGGCCTCCTGGCAAGCAGTCTGGGCCTGAACAGCCTTCCGCAGGCACCTGACCTCCCCCACAAGTTCGGCTGTGGTGGTATGCAGCTCACCCAGGCTGGTGATTGTGGCTGCAGAGTTTCCAGACACATCCTGGAGAGCATCGGGCACTGCTCCAGAGGAGGACAGGCTATTATTCAGCCGCCTCAACTCCTCCACAATGTCCCCCATATGGCGGCTCTGCTGGTCCTGCTGCCTGGCCAGCTTTTCCTGCAGGACTCCTGCCACACCCCTGGTCTTATGAGTGGCCTTCCTGGGGACAGGAGTGCCTGGGGCCCTTGAATAGGGGGAGGGCCGTGAGGGGCTGGTGGTGAGGGGCATGGGACGGGAGGGGCTGGAGAGGGTGTTGGAAGACCCTGAGGGGCTGGAAATGTGGTGGCGTTGTGATGGTCCGGCCACCTCATGCGAGTCCTCTAGAAATAAAAAGACCTCCTGCTCGCTCTGGACCACCTCCTCTTCATTGCCCACCACCTCCTCATGGGCAATCTCCTCCTCAACCACCTCCTGCGCGGAGGACTGCCCACTCCCCTCCAACAAAGCCTGTTGGCTTCCCAGGGGGTCAGCCACTGAAGCAGGCTGCTGGGGGGATGGTGTTGGACGGACACTGCCAGCAGTAGACGGCCCAGCTCCCTCCTGCACACCTGTGGATGACACAAAAATTCACATGTTGGTGGACCCGCACACTTGTCACATGTCCCCCCCCCCCCAAACATGCTACACACCAGATAGAAGATAAAACACACTTACCTGTCCTCATGGGCGGCTCACTGGAGTCATGGCCCTCCAGGCCCTCCACCTGCTCCCTCCGCAGGCATCGGGCTATCACTTCCTCCTCCTCTGTAAGGCGGATCGGACAGGGTGGCCCACCTCCAGTGCCCCTGGCATGTTTGGCAATGGTGGCCATTTTATTTCGGACCACACCCCGCAGGTCATTCATTTTCTTGATTATGTCCTGGGGGGTCCTCACCTCATGGCCAAGGGCATTGACCTGTGCCGTCACTCTTCTTAAAATCTCCTCCTTTTTTATTTTGCTTGTGTTGCCACTCTCAGCACCATGGAGCCTGGTATCAAAGCGCTCCATTGCTGAGACAATAACTGCCCTCTCAGCATGGGTGAAGTTTTTTTTTCTCCTGTCTTTCCTTGGGCCTGGCATAGCAGCAGCAAAGTGTAAACTCCAAAAAACGAAATCCAAGGGAGTCACTTTGCACTAGCTGGGCGGATGTGCTGAGGCTTTTATACACTGGGCGCCCAACTCAGCAGGGATTTACGCCTAGTGTCATTGTGCGCATGCGCAGAGGGCGGGGCACATCCGGCGCATGCGCCGTTCGGTCTGGACATCATTTGCATGGGGTCACGGTTCATTAGCATGCTTCACGCCCACATCCCTCCTACCATCACTTGCGCCTACTTACGCCGACACATTTAAGTTACGCGAGCGCTGCGTAGGACGCATGTGGTCCAGGAATATGGTCCGGCTCTCGCCAAGTTAAGCCGGCGGTGCGCATCGGAGATCCGCTACGCCACACTAAATATGCGCCGATCTACGAGAATATGGGCCATCATTCCTGCCAGAAGTATACATATCTGTTATACAGGGTGGGCCATTTATATGGATACACCTTAATAAAATGGGAATGGTTGGTGATATTAACTTCCTGTTTGTGGCACATTAGTATATGTGAGGGGGGAAACTTTTCAAGATGGGTGGTGACCATGGCGGCCATTTTGAATCCAACTTTTGTTTTTTCAATAGGAAGAGGGTCACGTGACACATCAAACTTATTGGGAATTTCACAAGAAAAACAATGGTGTGATTGGTTTTAACGTAACTTTATTAATTCATGAGTTATTTACAAGTTTCTGACCAATGTGCTCTCCAGTGACATGCGGCGAGTGCTACGCTGTGGGCTCTTGCTGAATGAAGCTAGGACAGCACCTGATGTTTCTTCATTAGACCCCTTTCACACTGGATACGCATATAGCGGAGCATTAAAATCACGGTAAAACACTGCTATTTTACCGTGATTTTACCGCAATTTAAACGCTCCACTATAGGCATATCCAGTGTGAAAGGGGTCTAATAAAGAAACATCAGTGGCTGTCCTAGCTTCATTCAGCAAGAGCCCACAGCGTAACACTCGCCGCATTTCACTGGAGAGCACATTGAACACATTTTATAAGTGGTCAAACTTGTGAATAATTCATGAAAGAATAAAATTACGTTAAAACCAAGCACACCATTGTTTTTCTTGTGAAATTCCCAATAATTTTGATGTGTCACATGACCCTCTTCCTATTGAAAAAAACAAACGTTGGATTCAAAATGGCCAACTTCAAAATGGCCGCCATGTCACCACCCATCTTGAAAAGTTTCCCCCCTCACATATACTAATTTGCCACAAACAGGAAGGTAATATCATCAACCATTCCCATTTTATTAAGGTGTATCCATATAAATGGCCCACCCTGTACATTGAATCGCACGGCAGAACGTGCGGGTTGTTATGAAATAATTTTTGAATTATAGGGTGACATTATGTAACTAGAACAGGGTGTTTGCCTAATTTTCACAACTCCAATCCTGTTCTTTAACTGCTTGCCGACCAGCGCGTGACGATATATGTTGTCAGAGTGGCACGGCTGCGCAAATGGGCGTACAAGTACGCCCCGTTTAAATCACGGTATAGTGGGTACGCGCACGCCCATCACGTGCATGACCCACGGACTCGATGTCTGCCGGTGTCCTGCGATCGTGTCATGAAGTTGCACAATGGGGAGATGCCTATGTAAACAAGGCTTTTCCCTGTTTTGCCAAGCAACATGACAGAAATCTACTGCTCCCTGCCATCGGGAGCAGTGATCTCTGTCATGTCAGTGGTAGCCCCTCCCCCCTTCAGTTAGAATCTCTCCCTAGGACACACTTAACCCCTTGATCGCCCTCTAGTGTTTAACCCCTTCATTGCCAGTGTCATTTACATGGTAATCAGTTTATTTTTATAGCACTGATCTTGTATAAATGACAATGGTCCCAAAATAGTGTCAAAAGTGTCCCATATGTCCGCCATAATGTCGCAGTCACAATAAAAATCACAGATCACCACCATTACTAATAAAAAACATGTATTAAAACATTATATAAATCTATCCCCTATTTTGTAGACACTATAACTTGTGCGTAAACCAATCAATATACACTTATTGCATTTTTTTAAAATGTACATCTCAGCCTAAACTGAGGAAGATGTTTGCTTTTTTTATATATTTTTGGGGATATTTCTTATAGCAAAAAGTAAGAAATATTGTTTTTTTTTTCCAAAATTGACGCAATTTTTTGTTTATAGCGCAAAAAATAAAAAAACACATGATCAAATACCACCAAAAGAAATCTCAATTTATGGGAAAAAAGGACGCCAGTTTTGTTTGGGTACATTGTCGCACGACCGTGCAATTGTCAGTTAAAACGACGCAGTGCTGAATCGCAAAAAAGTGCTCTGGTAAGGAAGGGGGAAAATTCTTCCAGGGTTGAAGTGGTTAAATATTATCACCTGCCTTGAAACCTTCCATGGTGATTGGATTAAGGCGTCCCAGTTACCTATATGGATATAAATTCTGGCTATTTGTATCACTCGTCAGAACTGAAGAAGTGGCTTGGAAACATTAAAAAAAGCAAAAAACATCTTCAATGGTACAGAACAATTCCAATGAAATGTCACTAACTACTACTAGCTTTACTATGACCTGGATCAATGAGAACCTTCACAGACAATGTTGATGGATAACCCATAGCAAAAAAATCCTACATTCCATATCTATAGAAAGAAATGTAAATATTAAAACATGATACAGTAAAAGAACAATATTGTCCTTGTAGTTTCTGCATGCAGTAATGTGCAGAGGCAATGGTAGAAAATAGGTGATTGGATAAAAGTTGAAATAATAAACATGGAGTTCCCTACTGCTTTCAAATTAAGATTTATAAAGAGTGTGTGTCAGGAGAGATACAATCTAAAAAAAGAATTCCTAAAAGATCATTAGCAATCAGATAAATTAGCCATGCAAAAAACAGCCCACCAAGGAGGAGTAAATGTATAAAAGGGTTTCATATCAACTCAATATATAACAGAGACTAATAATTCCCTGTAAGTGATATATTATTTCCACTAATACATGTGATGGCTGATCTTACACTGTTTGCCGGGGATTTTCAAAGAGAACGGTCACATCCAGATGTCATCTCTAAAAATGCGCATGGAATTGAGGTGCAGTATGTTTGTAGATAAATGAAATTATAGACACATCATAGAATTCCTGTTTCGTGTTTCCTTACAGAAGAAGAACTGTAGATGTACAAGTATAAGATGTATAACATTTTTATCTGCTTCAGATCCTCTCCCCATTACCTAATTTAACCGCGGATTGTCCAATATTTATACTGCAATTTGCAACTCAACTAATGCCAAAAAAAGATTGTATTATACTGTTGGAATTTGAGCTTTCCTGGTTCAGTGAAATATTCCCCTCATTTAATACCTGCAATATTGTTATTTCCAATGTCTAATATCTAACTTCCTGACAATCCGCTGTTTTTTCTTCCTTCCTTTAAGGTAAATATCACGTCTTCTTGTATTTATTGTTATTATTTATGCCCAGGAATAAAAATAAACCATTTAAAATGTAGGTTCAAGTTTTAGTGAAGTAAATTAGAAATAATGCACACTAATATTTTTTTATTTATTCATGCCCAGTTAAAGTTTCTTTTTTTTTAAATCAGCTAAATGCTTTTTTCGGTAAAAGTCTTAACTGGTCTCCTTTCGTAAGAAGCTGTGGACTATATAGAGTAGTCAGCAAGCTGAAGAGAAGACTTGCTCTCTGGGTGGAAACAGTTGTCTCTCAGTGAACCTATTTCGAGATGGCAGGAGTTGGAGGCCTGTCAGTAGAGATGTACAGAACTGTTCGCCGGCGAATTATTTGCAGCGATTTTTGCGCGTTTGCGTTCGCTGATGCACGCAAACATATGCGCTGTCTGATCCGCCTCCTATTAATTAACATTGAGCAAACTTTGACCCTCTACCTCACAGTCAGCAGACACATTCCAGCCAATCAGCAGCATACCCTCCCTCCCTGACCCTCCCACCTCTCGGGCAGCATCCATTTTAGATTCATTCTGAACCTTCATTCTTAGTGAGAGGAGGGAGAGTGACTGCTGCTGAATTTTTTAGGCAAATCTATAGCTAGGCTAGTGTTTTCAGTGTCCACTCCAGTCCTGAAAGACTCATCTGATCTCTGCTGTAAGGACAGCACCACAAAAAGCCCTTTTTAGGGCTAGTATATCAGTCTTTTTTTTTTCTGTAATCTAATTGCAGTTGCCTGGCTGGCAGCGTGTGTGTCAGGATCACAGCGTACACTGTGCCCAGTGCCACCCACCACTCATCTATCTTGGTGGCACAGTAGATAACATTTAAAAAAAATGTTTTACTGCAATAGAATAGTAGTCAGTTGCCTGGCTGGCAGCGTGTGTCAGGGTACAGCGTACACTGTGCCCAGTGCCACCCACCACTAATCTATCTTGGTGGCACAGTAGATAACATTTAAAAAAAAATGTTTTACTGCAATAGAATAGTAGTCAGTTGCCTGGCTGCCAGCGTGTGTCAGGGGTACAGCATACACTGTGCCCAGTGCCACCCACCACTCATCTATCTTGGTGGCACAGTACATAACATTTAAAAAAATAGAAACAAATATTACTGCAATATAATAGTAGTCAGTTGCCTGGCTGCCAGCGTGTGTCAGGGGTACAGCGTACACTGTGCCCAGTGCCACCCACCACTCATCTATCTTGGTGGCACAGTACATAACATTAAAAAATATATATATTACTGCAATAGAATAGTAGTCAGTTGCCTGGCTGCCAGCGTGTGTCAGGGGTACAGCGTACACTGTGCCCAGTGCCACCCACCACTCATCTATCTTGGTGGCACAGTACATAACATTTAAAAAAAAAAATTATTACTGCAATATAATTGTAGTCAGTTGCCTGGCTGCCAGCGTGTGTCAGGGGTACAGCGTACACTGTGCCCAGTGCCACCCACCACTAATCTATCTTGGTGGCACAGTACATAACATTTGAAAAAAATAAAAATTATTACTGCAATATAATTGTAGTCAGTTGCCTGGCTGCCAGCGTGTGTCAGGGGTACAGCGTACACTGTGCCCAGTGCCACCCACCACTCATCTATCTTGGTGGCACAGTACATAACATTTAAAAAAAATATTACTGCAATATAATTGTAGTCAGTTGCCTGGCTGCCAGCGTGTGTCAGGGGTACAGCGTACACTGTGCCCAGTGCCACCCACCACTCATCTATCTTGGTGGCACAGTACATAACATTTAAAAAAAAATATTACTGCAATATAATAGTAGTCAGTTGCCTGGCTGCCAGCATGTGTCAGGGGTACAGCGTACACTGTGCCCAGTGCCACCCACCACTCATCTATCTTGGTGGCACAGTACATAACATTAAAGAAATATATTTATTACTGCAATAGAATAGTAGTCAGTTGCCTGGCTGCCAGCGTGTGTCAGGGGTACAGCGTACACTGTGCCCAGTGCCACCCACCACTCATCTATCTTGGTGGCACAGTACATAACATTTAAAAAAAAATTACTGCAATGTAATTGTAGTCAGTTGCCTGGCTGCCAGCGTGTGTCGGGGGTACAGCGTACATTGTGCCCAGTGCCACCCACCACTCATCTATCTTGGTGGCACAGTACATAACATTTAAAAAAAATATATATATTACTGCAATATAATTGTAGTCAGTTGCCTGGCTGCCAGCGTGTGTCAGGGGTACAGCATACATTGTGCCCAGTGCCACCCACCACTCATCTATCTTGGTGGCACAGTACATAACATTTAAAAACCCCAAAAAATTTACTGCAATATAATAGTAGTCAGTTGCCAGCGTGTGTCAGGCTCATAGTGTATATTGTGCCCACTTGCCCAGTGCCACCACTCATATATCTGGTGGCATAGTATATTACATTTAAAAAGAAAAAACACAATTTTGACTGCAATAGAATAGCAGTTAGTTGTCTGCAGGCGTGTGTCAGGCCTACAGCGTCTACTCTGCCAACTTCTGCCAGTGCACAGTGCCACTCATATCTGGTGTCACAGTAGCTTGCACACATAGTACAACTAAACAAATAAAAAAAATGACTGGCAGAGGCAGGCCACCCCGCAGGGGCTGTCGTGGTCGTGGTGCTGTGATTCCCTTTGGCCCTAGAATAATGCCCAGTGTTCAGAGGCCACGTACCCTGAACTTGAAAAGTTCTGAGGACATAGTTGACTGGCTAACACAGGACACCCAATCTTCTACAGCTTCCGCTCGAAACCTTGACGCACCATCCTCCTCCAGCTCATCTTCGGGCACCTCTCAAGTTACCACTCGCCCGCATGCCGCCACCACCAACACTAGCATCACAGCTGCTTCACTTGAGCTGTCAGAGGAGTTATTTACACATCAGTTGGAAGAAATGAGTGATGCGCAACCATTATTGCCAGAGGTTGTAGATAAAAGGGATATGACTCAGTCAGGCGCCATTACACACATGGACGTATGGTGTGATGATAATGTACCCACTGCTGCTTCCTTTGCTGATTTGTCAGATACAAGTGAAGCGGTTGATGATGACGATGTGTCCGGGGATGTCACGTGGGTGCCCGCTCGAAGAGAAGAAGAAGAGGGGGAAAGTTCAGATGGGGAGACAGAGAGGAGGAGGAGACGAGTTGGAAGCAGGGGGAGGTCATCGCAAGGAGCTAGTGGCACAGTCAGACAGCATGTATCGGCACCCAGGGTCAGCCAGACTGCACGCCAATCAACGCATGCTGTTGCCACCACCAGAATGCCGGCACTGCAAAGCTCAGCAGTGTGGCATTTTTTTTGTGTGTCTGCCTCTGATAACAGTGATGCCATTTGCAACCTGTGCCAAAAGAAACTGAGTCATGGGAAACCAACACCCACCTAGGTACAACTGCGTTGCGAAGGCACATGATCACACATCACAAACGCCTATGAGATCAACACATGATGAAGAGTACAAGCAGCACACAAGCTCAAAGCCACCATCCTCTTCCTGGTGCAGCATCTTCAGTCACGTCAACCACTGCTGTCCTCCTTGCCCCCTCTCAACCATCTGCCACTCCGTCTCTCACCTTGAGCAGTTCCTGCTCATCTGCCCACAGTCAGGTGTCTGTCAAGGACATGTTTGAGCATAAGAAGCCAATGTCACAGAGTCACCCCCTTGCCCGGCGTCTGACAGCTGGCTTGTCGGAACTCTTAGCCCGCCAGCTTTTACCATACAAGCTGGTGGAGTCTGAGGCCTTTAACAAAGGGGACCCCCAGATCCTGGTCCCCCCCATTGTGTGAAATGGTAATGGGGTACACTGTGCCCCTACCATTTCACGAAGGAAGTGTAAATTATTGTAAAAGAAACACACACACTGTAGAATAAAGTCCTTTATTAATAAAGAAAAAAACTCCAGCGGTGATAATCCACTCGTTCCCGGCTTCCTGCTCCAACGTTGTCCTGATCCAGCAACAAATGCGGGTGATCTCCAGCGATGAGAAGATCCAGCGACTGGTGATCTCCGGTCCAGCGATGAGAAGATCCATCCATCCAGAGAGCAGCATCGCCGACCTCCCCTCATCGCTGGACACAGCCCAGCGAATGACACACTGAAGCTGTGACATTACTTATATAGGGGAGGCAGGGCCACCCGTCACGTGACCCTGCACCCTCTGACGTACCCTCTGCTACGTCACTGGGGAAGCCCAGGAAGAGGGAAGACTCTGGGCTTCCCCAGTGACGTAGCAGAGGGTATGTCAGAGGGTGCGGGGTCACGTGACGGGTGGCCCTGCCTCCCCTATATAAGTAATGTCACAGCTTCAGCGCGTCATTCGCTGGGCTGTGTCCAGCGATGAGAGGAGGTCGGCGATGCTGCTCTTTGGATGGATGTTCTCATCGCTGGACCAAAGATCACCCGTCGCTGGATCTTCTCATCGCTGGAGATCACCCGCACTCGTCACTGGTTTAGGACAACGTTGGAGCAGGAAGCCGGGAACGAGTGGATTATCACCGCTGGAGTTTTTGTTCTTTTTTTTATTAATAAAGGACATTATTCTACGGTGTGTGTTTTTTTTTTCAAGAATTTACACTTCCTTCGTGAAATGGTAGGGGTACAGTGTACCCCATTACCATTTCACACAGGGGGGGTCAGGATCTGGGGGTCCCCTTTGTTAAAGGGGTCTTCCAGATTCTGATAAGCCTCCCACCCGCATACCCCCCACAACCACCGGGCAAGGGTTGTGGGGATGTGACCCTTGTCCCCATCAACATGGGGACATCCTCCACATGTTCAGGAGAGGGGGGGCACACTCTGTCCCCCCCTCTTTTCTGCGGCCGGCCAGGTCAACGTGCTCAGATAACGGGTCTGGTTATGGATATTTAGGGGGAACCGCACGTAATTTTTTTTTTAATTGACGGCGGGGTTCCCCTTAATATCCATACCAGACCTGAAGGGTCTGGTTATGGATATTTAGGGGGAACCGCACGTAATTTTTTTTTAAAATTGACGGCGGGGTTCCCCTTAATATCCATACCAGACCTAAATGGTCTGGTTATTGAATTTGCGGGGACCTCCGCGCATTTTTTTTCCCGAACTCCGATCCCGGACCCAAACTTTTTCCAATTATTCGGGTTCGGGTCCGGGTTCGGGAAAAACCCAAAGTCCAAACCGAACCGAACTTTACAGTTCGGGTTCGCTCAACTCTATCAGTGGCTGACTCCGCACCAACTGGAGATCGGCAAAGTGGTGTGTGACAACGGAAGCAATTTGTTGGCGGCATTGAATTTGGGCAAGTTGACACTTGTCCCGTGCATGGCACATGTGATGAATCTGATTGTACAACACTTTGTGCATAAGTACCCAGACTTACAGGACGTCCTCAAGCAGGCCAGGAAGGTGTGTGGCCATTTCAGGCGTTCCTACACACTTTTCAGATATCCAGCGGCGAAACAACATGCCAGTGAGGCGACTGATTTGCGACAGCCTGACACGTTGGAATACAACACTCCTAATGTTCGACCGCCTGCTCCAACAAGAAAAAGCCGTCAACGAGTATTTGTATGACCGGGGTGCTAGGACAGCCTCTGCACAGCTCGGATTTTTTTTGCCACATTACTGGACGCTCATGCACAATGCCTGTAGGCTCATGCATCCTTTTGAGGAGGTGACAAACCTAGTCAGTCGCACTGAAGGCAGCATCAACGACATCATCCCATTTGTTTTCTTCCTGGAACCTGCCCTGCGAAGAGTGCTGGATCAGGCCGTAGATGAGCGAGAGGAAGAGGAAGAGTTGTGATCACCATCACCACCAGAAACAGCCTTATCAGCATCACTTGCTGGACCTGCAGAAACGCTGGAAGAGGAGTGTGAGGAAGAGGAGTCAGAGGAGGAATGTGGCTTTGAGGAGGAGGAAGACCAACCACAGCAGGCATCCCAGGGTGCTCGTGGTCACCTATCTGGTACCCGTGGTGTTGTACGTGGCTGGGAGGAAGAACAGACCTTCAGTGAGATCAGTGAGGACGAGGAGCGGGACATGAGTAGCTCGGCATCCAACCTTGTGCAAATGGGGTCTTTCATGCTGTCGTGCCTGTTGAGGGACCCTTGTATAAAAAGGCTGAAGGAGAACGACCTGTACTGGGTGGCCACGCTACTAGACCCCCCGTATAAGCAGAAAGTGCCTGAAATATTACCAAATTACCGGAAGTCGGAAAGGATGCAGCAGTTCCAAAATAAATTAAAAAGTATGCTTTACACAGCATATAAGGGTGATGTCACAGCACAACGGGAATTTAACAGTGGAAGAGGTGAAAGTAATCCTCCTCCTACCATGACCACGCTGGCAAGGACAGGACGCTTTACAGATGTGTTGTTGATGGAGGACATGCGGAGCTTTTTCAGCCCTACGCGTCGCCACAGCCCTTCGGGGTCCACCCTCAGAGAACGACTCGACCGACAGGTAGCAGACTACCTCGCCTTAAATGCAGATATCGAAACTCTGAGGAGCGATGAACCCCTTGACTACTGGGTGTGCAGGCTTGACCTGTGGCCTGAGCTATCCCAATTTGCGATATAACTTCTGGCCTGCCCCGCTTCAAGTCGCCTAGATCAAAAAAGTCTAGATTGCCTCACCTTTATTAAGATGAATGAGGCATGGATCCCGAAGGGACTGACAGTGGGCGATACATTTGACTAAAGGCCTGATGAGATGAGCTTCCTTGGGCTACAAATGGTCCACACGCTGCTGTATTTTATCTCTGCATGCTGGATGACTTGCGTGACTTATCCGCCACCAAATAGGGTTCAAGCCGCAATGTTTTAGTGCACTTTCTGCCTAGAAAACATCAATTTTTCTGGCCGCTGCTACAGCAGCAGCTGCAACAATACCTACTTTTTCAGGCATGTGTACATGCCTAATTTTTCTGGCCTCTGGTGCTGCACTGTGGCTGCAAAAACAAAAATGCACATACATCTGTCAATTCCCCTTCGTGATTGTTACCTTGTTGTGGTGAAGGGGCTTGCGTATCACAATGAAGCGACCACCTCTATGAGTGTGTTGGCAATGGCAATGTTAGCACACCCCAGATGATAAGGTTGTTGCTTCATTGTGAACAGACCAAAAGCGATCGGCTGGATAATTTTGCATAGAAAAACCATTAATTTTCTTTGTGATCATCTAAGGTGATCATTAAAGCCTACTAGGCCAACAATGGGCCCACACTGCAGAATCATTGTTTTCTGGGTCACTTAGCTGTCACTGAACTACCTCAGCATGACCATAGGCTTTGAAAAACCCCCATCGCCTGCAATCTCCAAAACGTTCATTGACATCAGTGAGGACAAGGAACGGGACATGGCTAGCTTGGTATCCAACCTTGTGTAAATGGGGAGTTTGCGGTTGTGCAGGTGTTTGCGGTGCGTTAAACGGAGAGTTTGATCTGTCACTGTGAACCCTAACCCTATTACAGACAGGGTTAGGGTTACAGATAGGGTTAGGGTTACAGATAGGGTTAGGGTTAGGGTTACAGAAAGGGTGATGGTTACAGATAGGGTTAGGGTTAGGGTAGGGTTAGGGTTACAGATAGGGTTAGGGTTACAGATAGGGTTAGGGTTACAGATAGGGTTAGGGTTAGGGTTACAGATAGGGTGATGGTTACAGATAGGGTTAGGTTAGGGCTAGGTATACAGATAGGGTTAGGGTTACAGATAGGGTTAGGGTTAGGGTTGCAGACTGTAACCCTAACCCTATCTGTAACCCTAACCCTGTCTGTAACCCTAACACTAACCCTAACCCTACCCCTATCTGTTACTCTAACCCTATCTGTTACCCTAACCCTATCTGTAACCCTAACCCTATCTGTTTCCCTAACCCTATCTGTTACCCTAACCCTAACCCTAACCCTATCTGTAACCCTAACCCTAACCCTAAGCCTTACACTACCTGATCGATATAACATCATACTTGATGTTTTAAAGCACGTTATTTCAAACAATTTATGAATGTTAGGTGATTTATGCCCTTTATGGATTAAAAACGGACTCTGCGACAACTACGTAATTTTCCATGGGAGTTTTGCCATGGATACCCCTCCGGCATGCCACAGTCCAGGTGTTAGTCCCCTTGAAACAACTTTTCCATAATTATTGTGGCCAGAAAGAGTCCCTGTGGGTTTTAAAATTTGCCTGCCCATTGAAGTCTATGGCGGTTCGCCCGGTTCGCGCATTTGCGAACATATGCGCAAGTTTGCAATAGCCGTTCGCGGACGGGAAATTTTAGGTTCGCGTCATCACTACCTGTCAGTCCCCTAGCTCATGTCTATATGACTTGCAGTTGTCCAACTGGAACTATAGCTTCACATTAAAAAAAGCTCATTCTCTTTGCTGGCTAAGTACTAGCTCTCACTATCTGGGGGTGTACCAGACATCTGCAGAGAGACCATATATTCCAAGTATAAGGCAAGGCTCCTTGTCTACAGCATGCTGTCAGTGGACCGATATTTCTACTCAGGTTTTCTAAAGAAAATGAATTGTAAGATTTGGAATGCTTTGATGCATTGAATTTAGCTGATTTACACTAATTCAACTTTAGTGGGCAGCTAGGCTGTGGCTAGCCTAAGTTATGATTGCTATTGTTTTCTGCATTCTTTGTGTTTGCCCTAAGCCTAAGGCATTGTGTGCTTTTTGCCTACTGTTGGGAAGTGTTCTCCAGTAGACTGAGCAAAAGATACAATGTTAGGGGTTCTGCATATTTACTTCACCCAGCAATTTACTAGGGGGTTTGTTGACAATCATGAGGGCTGGAGAAGTAGATAAATAACAGAGAGCCCTTCTAGAAGAGTCTTTGCCTTTTGGGCTTGGCCTGGAGAGGATGTCGGTATAAGAGCTCTTTCCATAGCCTCCCAGGTCTGATGCCTGGAGAGAGTGTGAGGAGTTCAAAGTTGGTTTACCTCCCAGACCTGTTGCCTGTGGAGGACACAGTTCCAGTGTCATATCTCTCTGCAGCTGTCTAATATGTCCACTGCTGAGACATACATATAGCTTTACATTAATCAAAACTGATGCTCATTTCTGACTAAAAGCATCAGCCCTAGCATAAACCTATTATGAACAGTTATATGCTCTAGTCTGGAAAACAAAAAGGTAGGAGAACGTTCAGCAATCAAAGATTGCCCAGTCCATTGCCAGATTTGTTTAAAAATCATACAACCTCTACCAGCCTTTAAGAAGGACATATTTCCAGGCAGAGAGAATTCATTGCTGTATTAAGTAGCCTGTAAACCCTTATGCCGCGTACACACGATAATTTTTCGGCATGAAAAAAATGTTGTTTTTCAAAAACGTCATTTAAAATTATCGTGTGTGGGCTACACATCATTTTTCAGGTTCTGAAAAACGACAAAAAGAAAATTCGAACATGCTGCATTTTTTAACGTCGTTTTAAACAATGATGTTTTTCGGATTGTAAAAAATGATCTTGTGTTGGCTAAAACAACGTAAAAAACCCGCGCATGCTCAGAAGCAAGTTATGAGATGGGAGCTGTTACCGTTCTGGTAAAACTACTGTTCATAATGGAGTAAGCACATTCATCACGCTGTAACAGACAGAAAAGCGCAAATCGTCTTTTACTAACATGGAATCAGCTAAAGCAGCCCAAAGGGTGGCGCCATCCGCATGGAACTTCCCCTTTATAGTGCCGTCGTACGTGTTGTACGTCACCGAGCTTTGCTAGACTATTTTTTAAAAACTATGAGTGTGGGCAACGTTCTTTTGGACATGCTAAAAAACTACGTTTTTTTCATGCTGAAAAATTATCGTGTGTATGCGGCATTACCTTCTCTTCATTTGACTTTAAGCAAATTGCTTCAATTAAAGGTTGACAGAGTTGATTTCAGCCATTTGGGGGGGGGGGGGGGGTTGGTGAGGGAATTGGGGCAGTAGACAGATAGTGCACTAAGATAAAGGCTGGGGAATCCTGTCAAATTTAAAGGCTCATTAGGGAGAATTTATTATAGTACAAAAGCTCAGCCAACCAGCCAAAACTCAACTGGATAGTAACATATTGAAGAAGGATCCTAACAAAATTGAATGGATACATTTCAGACTAATAGCCAGATTCAGGTAGGACGCCACATCTTTAAGGCGGCATAGCGTATCGTATTTACGCTACGCCGCCTTAAGTCAGAGAGGCAAGTACTGTATTCACAAGCACTTGCCTCCTAAGTTGCGGCTGCGTATCGTAAATTTGGCCAGCGTAAGCGCGCATAATTCAAATGAGGATGGGTGGCGTGTTTTTTGGAAATGATTGGTGACCCGACGTGATTGACGTTTTTTACGAACGGCGCATGCGCCGTCCGTGTACATATCCCAGTGTGCATTGCTCCAAAGTACGCCGCAATGACGTATTGGTTTCGACGTGAACGTAAATTACTTCCAGCCCCATTCACGGACGACTTACGCAAACAACGTAAAAATTTCAAATTTCGACAAGGGAATGATGGCCATACTTAACATTGGCTACACCACCTAGGGGGCAGCTTTATCTTTACGCCGGCGTACCTCTTACGGAAACAACGTATGTTTACTGCAACGGGCGCACGTACGTTCATGAATCGGCGTATCTAGTCATTTGCATATCCTACGCCGAACTCAACGGAAGAGCCACCTAGCGGCCAGCGTAAATATTGCACCCTAAGATACGACGGCGCAGGCCATCGTATCTTAGATAGGTTTAACTGTATCTCAGTTTGAGCATACACTTAAACTTACGACGGCGCAGATTCCGAGTTACATCGGCGTATCTACTGATACGCCGGCGTAACTCTCTATGAATCTGGCTATAAATGTTCTTTTTGTTTTGCCATACATGGAAGATTTTCTTATGCTTACAACCTAAATTATTATTTCCTTTTTTATATTCTCTTACCAGGTGGGCTATCACAATAACATCACCTATATTGTACTAACGGGTTTCCCAAATATAAAAAGCATAAAAATTCTATTTTTCTTGGTGCTGTGTTTCATATATAGTGTTACTATTTCTGGAAATCTCTTCATTGTGATTTTATATCATCTGAGTAAAACACTTCAGTCTCCCATGTACCTCTTCATCACCCAACTATCATTGCTTGATATAATTCTGTCTACAGTTATTCTTCCCAACTTTCTATATATTATCTTGCATAATGGATGTACCATGCCTTTTGCTGGATGTATCGCCCAGTTCTCCTTCTTTGCCCATGCTGAGATCTCAGAGGGTTTCCTACTGGCTGTGATGTCCTATGACCGGTATTTGGCCATTTGTAAGCCCCTGCATTACAACTCTATAATGAACCAATCAATTTGCATTAAATCAGTGATTATCATTTGGTTACTAAGTTTCAAAATTACCTTGATTGATTCCATATCTATGTGCAGTTTATACTACTGTGGGCCAAACATCATTCATCACTTCTTCTGTGACTATGAACCTATACTTGAGCTTTCCTGCTCTGATACTTCATGGATCCATATTCAGACCTATGTATTAGGTTTCATTGGTGCCATAGCACCTTTCATGATAATTGTTATATCGTATATCTATATTGTTATAACCATTCTCAAAATTAAATCAATTACAGGAAGAAAAAAAGCCTTCACCACCTGCAGCTCTCACTTGACCGTAGTGTGCATTTTTTACGGGACTATAGCCGCTGTGTATTTGTTTCCAACAAAAGGACAACTAGATATTCTGAACAAGGTCCTCTCTCTATTTTACACTGTAATGACTCCATTGCTTAATCCAATTGTATACACATTCAGGAACAAGGATTTTAAAAAAGCTATTGAAAAAATAAAAACTTTTTTAACCACTTTAGCCCCAGACCATTTTGCTGGTCAATGACCGGGCCACTTTTTGCGATTTGGCACTGCGTCGCTTTAACTGACAATTGCGCGGTCGTGCGACGTGACTCCCAAAAAAAATTGCCATCCTTTTTTCCCCACAAATAGAGCTTTCTTTTGATGGTATTTGATCACCTCTGCGGTTTTTATTTTTTGCGCTATAAACAAAAATAGAGCGACAATTTTGAAAAAAAATAATATTTTTTTCCCTCAGTTTAGGACGATACATATTCTTCTACATATTTTTCATAAAAAAAATCACAATAAGCGTTTATTGATTGGTTTGCGCAAAAGTTATAGCGTCTACAAAATAGGGGGTAGTTTTATGGGATTTTTTTTTACTAGTAATGGCTGCGATCTGAGATTTTTATCGGTACTGCGACCTTATGGCGGAAACTTCAGACACTTTTGAGACATTTTTGGGACCATTGGCATTTTTATAGCGATCAGTGATATAAAAATGCATTGATTACTGTAAAAATGTCACTGGCAGGGAAGGGGTTAACACTAGGGGGCGAGGAAGGGGTTATTTATGTTCCCTAGGTGTGTTATAACTGAAGGGGTGGTGGGACTGACTAGGGGAAATGACAGATCGCGGTTCATACATTGTATGAACAGACGATCAGTCATTTCTCCTCCTGACAGGACCGGGAGCTGTGTGTTTACACACACAGCTCCCGGTTCTCACTCTGTAATGAGCGATCACGGGTGCCCGGCAGTGATCGTGCCCGCCGGGCACGGGTGTCAGCACCAGGGGCGAGCAGGGGGCATGTGCGCGCCCCTAGTGGCTGAAATGCAAAATCACGTTATATTACCTGATTTCGCGCAGTAAAACTGCGGCGACTGGTCGGCTAGTGGTTGTAAATAAAAAATGCAAATGTTATAGAAAAGTAAATATAAAAAAAATACTGTGCATAAGCATATCCTTGAGGTCAGAAGAATACATAGGTGGTATATATTGAATCCTATGGCTAAAAGTATAAATTGTGAATTTACTGGGATAGAGATATTGAAACCACATTATGGGATTAAAGAATGGCATTAAGCCATGTAAAGGGAGGAGCTACTTCTTAAAAAAATGAATTTAATAGAAGGTAATTCCACACATCTCCTTACTGAGAGGAGGTGATGTGAAAAGGGGAGTTTTAACTAGCCTCTGTACCCAAACAAAATTTTTATCATTTTGTTCCCACAATTAGAGCTTTCTTGTGGTAGTATTTTATCACCTCTGGGTTGTTTTTATTTTTTGCTAAACAAAGACCAAAGATTTTGAAAAAATAAGTTTTTCTTTGTTTTTGTTATAACATTTTGTAAATAATTAAGTTTTCTCCTTCACTGATGGGCACTTATAAGGTGGCACTTATGGGCACTGAGGTGGCACCAATAAGGTGACACTGATGAGGTGGCACTGATGGGCACTGATGGTGGGCACTGATATGCAGCACTAATGGGCACTTATAGGCATAGATTTTCAATATCAAGCAGAGACTCTAGCAGATAAAATTTCTAGAAAAGGGATATAGAACTGCAGATTGATAGAGTCATACAAGTAGATAGAAGTACCTTATTGAAATACAACCCAAAACCCATCCAAGAAAACAAATCCCAGAGTGGAGCGTGAAACCCACGCTGATGGTATTGAGTTCCAGTTTTTGGTTCAGTGGGCGTAGCCATGTTCCCTATTCTCATGGGACTGCGCTCATGGGATTTCATAGTGAGGCATGGGACACACGCTGGGAGCCAACACTTCTGGTCTTAATGCCGAGGGTGGAGCCACATTCCCCATTGTTACATGCTAGACTAACATGATATGTTATAAATATTGGCAATGTGGGGGGACAGCGATATGCCCCAGTTGAAGTCCGTTGGGACGAAACACATCAGGCTTGCATTACTCGATCCCCACATTGCTTTTAATCTTTTTTATCCTGTGATCACAACTTTTGTACCCATCTGTCATTGATGTTTGTACTTTTTGTGAATAAATCCCTTTTTTGACCTGCACCATATTGAGCATTTCTATTTGTCCACATTTTTATCCTGGCTTGATTGAGAGCACCCCTCCACCTATTACTAGCCTTCATTGGGTTCCAGTTCCATTCAGTTTGGCGATTCATCTGAGTCCTAGGCTTCTGGCCAACACATATCCCATCCATCCATCCTTGCTGACACGTGAGTCCACCATGTTTAGATCGATCCCCCTCTGGGTTCCAGTCTTATCCTGGTTGGTACAGCCTTCGATTCCTGGGCTTTCGGCCAATACAAGCTTGACTGACCCTCTGGCAATTGGGTCCACCTTGTCTGGCAAGAGTATATATGTATATCTCTTTTCCACTTTGACAGCTCCATGGCCATTCTTATTTTATCACACCATATCAGTATTATCTCTACAGAAGATTCTGAGTCAACTACTTGGTGGACACTCACCTAGGGAAGTTCATTACATTGGTGTTCCTATTTGGTTTTTACTTTTTGGACTTTATCTCCATTAGAATTTTTGTACATTGTGTTTACATATCACATGTTTATATTTAAATACTTTCAATGTAAAACGGTCACATTGTTCTATGAGAAATTTTGGTGCTACACTTTGTTTTCATACATATAGGCAGCACTGGTGGGCACTGATATATGGCACTGATGGGCATTGATAGGTGGCACTGATGGTCACTGATAGGCTATACTGATGGGCACTGAAAGGCTGCACTGATGGGTACTTATGGATAGCACTGATGGTGTTACGGAACCATGAACCAGACGTACAACAAGAGATAAGTGAAAATAAGAAGGCTTTATTGAAAATCAAGCTGTAAAGCAAAAGTCCAAACGGATGGTGAAACCGAAGCAGAGTCTTGCGAAGCCAGAGGTCAGGAACCAGAAGGGTAGTCAGACGAAGCCAGGATCAGGAACCAGCAGGGAAGTCAGACGAAGCCAGGATCAGGAACCAGCAGGGAAGTCAGACGAAGCCAGGATCAGGAACCAGCAGCAGCAGCAGCAGTCTTAGAAGCATGTGAACACAGGGGGACCAAGCAAGGAACTGAAGCCACAGACCTCCTATATATATGAGCCAGGCATCCAGCTCCTCCCAGTGGGAAGGAGGAGCCGCAGGGTGGGAGGCTACAAGAAACCCAGAAACCAAGATGGCCGCCAGCACATGTCAAACGAAGGAGACAGGAGAGAGGTAAGACCATGACAGATGGGCATGGATAGGCGGCACTGATGGGCACTGATAGGTGACAATGATGGGCACTGAAGGGTGGCACTGATAGACACTGATGGATGGCACTGATGGGCATTACTGATAAGAAGGCACTGGCAGGCATTACTGATGGACACTGATTGGCATAATTTGTGGGCACAGATTGACATCCCTGGTGACCATGGGTGGCATACCTGGTGGCCATCAGTGGTGGGTATTCCTGGTGGCATAGGTGGTCCTATGTGGGCATCCTGGGGGGGGGGCTGTGCTGATAATCAATCAGTGCAAACCCCCCGTCAGATAGGCGCTCCTATACTGCCATCTGTCGGATGATAGAGGAAAAGCAGAAACACGTCTCTTCCTGTTTACACCGTGATCAACTGTGATTGGACACAGCTGATAATGTGGTAAAGAGCCTCCCTCAGTGAGATTACATATCAAATACAAATGGGGCTACGCCTTTGTTAAAGGAAACACACATCAACTTCAAAGTGTATGTCATTCAGTAGTTCCATTTGGACATGATTGTTAGTCTGGCAGCAATAAGAACATGGCATGTTATGCTACGGAATTGTTTAGGGATATTATTCAAGGTGAGGGAGAGGAGAGCCAGTTGTGGAGATGGTTTTATAAAGAAACCTGTTATTAGGGAAATTAATTTAAACACCTCATTCCAGAAACTGCGAAGAATCTTGCAGTCCCACAATATATGAAAGATATTTCCCCGCGCATCGCATTTCCTCCAGCAGTCACTTGACTCTGTAGGAAAAATTAAAGACATCCTAACCGGAGTAAGATATGATCTATGCAATATTCTCATCATCATGTCCCAATGGTTAGTGCAATGAGAGTATGCATAGCACACTTTAATGGCAATCTTCCAGTCATCCGGGGAATAGACAGAACCAATATCCCTCTCACAATTAAGGGCTAGATTCAGATGGGTTAGCGGATCTTTAGACCTGTGTAACCTATCTGATTTACGTTACACCACCGCAATTTTTTGAAGCAAGTGCTTAATTCAGAAAGCACTTCCCTCTAAAGTTGCGGCGGCGTATCGTAAATCCCCGGCGGAATTAAAATTCCACGGCTAGGGGGCGTGTACTATTTAAATCAGGCGCGTCCCCGCGCTGATCGAACAGAGCATGCGATGTCCGCAAATTTTTCCAGCGTGCATTGCTTAAAATGACGTCGCAAGGACGTAATTGGTTTCGACGTTAACGTAAATTACGTCTGGCCGTATTCGCGAACGACTTAAGCAAACAACGTAAAAAATTCAAAACTCGGCGCGGGAACAACAGCCATACTTAACATAGGATACGCCGCACTTACAACAAAACATGATAATCGAGCGCACTCCCTGTTTGGTGTCTAGAGATCACAACAGAAAATTGGATTGGATTAGGGATGGGGACTAGGGAAAAATGACAAGGAAAAGAAAAATTGTCCCAAAAAACAGTGCTTTGGAGGAAATATAATAGTCCATCAAATGTCCATTGCTTTAGATGGCTGCCAGCTGACAGATGAAGTGTAATCTGTATAGAAGCAAAAAAAGACAAAGTGCAGCGCCTTCTAAGCGTAGCAAGCTTGTTTAATTAAGGTAAATGTTTAGAAACATGTAAAAAGCCTACTCACAAACATAAGTAGGTACAGGCAGGAGTATAGATATCATCCGCGTATGTGTCCCGGCAGGGATGGACTGGCCATTGGGACTACAGGGAGTTTCCCGGTGGGCCGATGGCTCAGTGGGCCGGCTTCAGTGACAGCGGACCACCGCCCCCTCCAATCCTCTGTCTCTACCTTCCCGCAGCGCTCACCTGGGGGGAACAAAGAAGCAAAGGGGACAGACAGTTGACTCAACAGCTATGGCCTGGGAGTTTCTCACTTCTGCCTAATCTTGTCCCATAAGGGGGGCACCAAACTGATTAATTGTCCCGGGTGAAATAATGTCTAGCTTCCCCACTGGTACTGCCTATAAGAGTACCGGTACCAGCCGTTCTACTCTAATAAAGTAGGACGGCTAGTGGCTAGTGAAGGGGGCGAGGGGGCTTGGGTGGCTGGGGGGGGTGCAGGAGTTTTCCGGCCGCCATGGGAGAGACCTGTCAAAGTGGGCCAGTCTGGATGAAGTCCAGGGCCAAAGTTTTGTCCCAGTCCAGCCCTGTGTCCCGGGGACCGTTCGATGTCCTGGTGCAGGCAGCGTGGAGATGTCCCTCTCTGTGCAGCAGCGGTGGCAGGAACCGAGGCGCTCTCGGAACTCACTGGCTGAGGTCAGGTTTCCACTGCGGACTACAGACGGCGTCACTTGCGGGCGCGGGAGGTGCACGCGTTCGAAACTTTCAAGTCTCTTCCTCAGGCTCTATACTCCTGCCTGTACCTACTTATGTTTGTGAGTAGGCTTTTTACATGTTTCTAAACATTTACCTTAATTAAACAAGCTTGCTACGCTTAGAAGGCGCTGCACTTTGTCTTTTTTTACGCCGCACTTACCCCTGTTATATATAGGGGGTAACTTTCCACCGGAAAAAGCCGAACGCAAACGACGTAAAAAAAAAGCACTGGGGCGGTTGTTTCTGAATCGGCGTAAATGCTCATTTGCATATTTGACGCATAAAATATATGGAAGCGCCACCTAGCGGCCGGCCTGGAATTTCAGCCTAAGATCGGACGGTGTAAGTCACTTACACCTGTCGGATCTTAGGCAGATCTATGCATAACCTGATTCTATGAATCAGGCGCATAGATACAGTGGGTGACTGTGATATTGTGTTTTTAGCACGACAGCATCGCGCTGATTCTCGGCGACATGGTGCCGATATCTCGCCGACATCTCGCACTCGCTGGAATAGACAAAGCACATTCCAACGTGCGCGTCATTGAAGCGACGGGGATCCGACTTGGATTCCCGCCAATTCTAGCGTAGGCATTTGGTATGCATTCCTGAGGGAGAACTCCACGCCAAATTTTTAATAAAAAAACGGCAATGGTTCCCCCCCAGGAGCATACCAGGCCCTTGGGTCTGGTATGGGTTGTAGGGAGACCCCCCCTACGCCGAAAAACCGACGTAGGGGGTCCCCCTACAATCCATACCAGACCCGTATCCAAAGCACGCTACCCGGCTGGCCAGGAAGGGAGTGGGGACGAGCGAGCGCCCCCCCTCCTGAGCCATACCAGGCTACATGCCCTCAACATGGGGGGGTCGGGTGCTCTGGGGCAGGGGGGCGCACTGCGGGGCCCCCCCACCCCAGAGCACCCTGTCCCCATGTTGATGAGGACAGGCCCCCTTCCCAACAACCCTGGCCGTTGGTTGTCGGGGTATGCGGGCGGGAGGCTTATCGGAATCTGGGGGCCCCCCACCCTAAGTGAATGAGTATGGGGTACATCGTACCCCTACCCATTCACCTGCAAGCAAAGTGGTATAAACACAAATAAACAACACAGGGTATTAAAATATTTTATTAGTCTGCTCCGGAGGCCCCCCTGTCTTCTTTAGCTCTTTCAGCAGGGGGGGGGCTTCTTCTTCCGCTCTCCGGGGGTCTTCTCCGCTTTCCGGGGGTCTTCTCCTGCTCTCCGGGGGTCTTCTCCGCTCTCCGGGGGGGTCTTCTCCGCTCTCCGGGGGGTCTTCTTCTATCTACGCCTCTCTGCGCTCTTGACTCGGCGCACCCTTTTTCTTCCTCCCGCTGTCCGGTGCCTTCTCCTTCAGGGCTGGCCGCCGCTAGTATAGCGGCGGCCAGTCCGCTGTTCTGTGACGTCTTCTTCTTCTCTTCTCTTCTTCTGCCTTCTCCCGATGTTGACCCGTCGCCTCTTCTCACTGCAATGACGTGTGCACGGCTTGCATCGGACTTATATAGGCCTCACAGTCCCATCATGCTCCGATACCTACCCACGTGGTACCTACCTACGTGGTACCTACCCACGTGGGTAGGTACCGGAGCATGATGGGACTGTGAGGCCTATATAAGTCCGATGCAAGCCGCGCACCTGTCATTGCAGCGAGAAGAGGCGACGGGTCAACATCTGGAGAAGGCAGAAGAAGAGAAGAAGAAGAAGACGTCACAGAACAGCGGACTGGCCGCCGCTATACTAGAGGCGGCCAGCCCTGAAGGAGAAGGCACCGGACAGCAGGAGGAAGAACCGGGGTGCGCCGAGTCAAGAGTAGAGAGCAGCGAAAATAGAAGAAGACCCCCGGAGAGCAGGAGAAGACCCCCCCCCGGAGAGCGGAGAAGACCCCCAGAGAGCAGGAGAAGACCCCCGGAAAGCGGAGAAGACCCCCGGAGAGCGGAAGAAGAAGCCCCCCCTGCTGAAAGAGCTAAAGAAGACAGGGGGGGCCTCCGGAGCAGACTAATAAAATATTTTAATACCCTGTGTTGTTTATTTGTGTTTATACCACTTTGCTTGCAGGTGAATGGGTAGGGGTACGATGTACCCCATACTTATTCACTTAGGGTGGGGGGCCGGTATCTGGGGGCCCCCTTATTAAAGGGGGCTCCCAGATTCCGATAAGCCTCCCGCCCGCATACCCCGACAACCAACAGCCAGGGTTGTCGGGACGGGGCCCTGTCCTCATCAACATGGGGACAGGGTGCTTTGGGGTGGGGGGGCCACGCAGTGCGCCCCCCTGCCCCAGAGCACCTGACCCCCCATGTTGAGGGCATGTAGCCTGGTACGGCTCAGGAGGGGGGGGCGCTCGTTCGTCCCCACTCCCTTCCTGGCCGGCCGGGTAGCGTGCTTTGGATACGGGTCTGGTATGGATTGTAGGGGGGTCTCCCTACAACCCATACCAGACCCAAGGGCCTGGTATGCTCCTAAGGGGGGAACCCATGCCGTTTTAAAAAAAAAAAATTGTCGTGGAGTTCTCCCTCTCAGCAATGCATACCAAATGCCGCACCTAGAATTGGCGGGAAACCAAGTCGGATCTCCCATCGCTTCTATGATGGCTTTGTCTCTATCGCGGCAAGCCAGCTCGGGGCTTGCAGGTGGTCAATCTCGCCGAGAAAGGGAGCGAGATTGACACAATATCGCGGTCACCCACTGTACGACGGCCGGACTCAGAGATACGACGGCGTATCAGGAGATACGCTGTCGTATCTTCTTTCTGAATCCGGCCCTGAGACATCAAATATTCCCACACCCCTCCATGTAGGTCATACTTTTTTTGGGGCTTTTACCGTAGAAATGTTGTATCTGAATTCTAGAGAAGGGATGAGTTGAAGGATTCTTCACTAAGCACATCACTGTAGGTAAGCATGTTGTCCCTCACCCATTGTTGTATTTCTATATTCGGGATTAGAAATTTCGTAAATTTTGAGATTAGATACCTCTCGCTTCGACAAGGACTCAGGGGGAGAGATCAAATGGAGTTTTCTCCAAGCTGAGAGAGTCGCCTCAATTGAAGGGAATTTGGGGCAAACAAGAGGTAAGTCTGTGAGCTTGGCCAAAAGTAGAGAGGGGAGATCTATATTCGATAAAACAGAGTTCTCTATATGGACCCATAGTTTTGAAGACTGTGGTTCAAACCAGGCCTTCACTTGGTCTAATATCGCTGCCCTGTAATAATTACGTAAGTTTGGAAACCCTACCCCCCCATTTGACCTATGTTTTTGGACTATAGTGTAAGGAATTTTAGACATCTTACGCTTCCATACAAACTGTGTAAACAATTTATCTATTAAATTAAAGAAGGATTCTGGTAAGCATATAGGGATGGTTCTAAAGTAATAGATTAATTTAGGAAGGACAATCATCTTCAGGGCAGCCACCCTGCCTATCCAGGAGAGTTCATAAGATGCGATATGTTGTAAATCACTTTTAACTGCGTCAATTAGGGTATATAGATTCCCGGTAACAGGATGTGGCATGGGACTTTATGGATGCATATTGGATGATTCAAAATATATGGATTGATGACTTTGAAACCACAAAAGTCGTTCAGAAATCGTGATTATACAAAAATATAAATGTTTAATATTGCAATCTAATTTAATACACAAGACTATAAAAACATGATCACAACAAGATGACTAATGCCATCGTAGAGAAACTTATATACGTGTTCCATGCTAGAGTCCTACATGTTTCGCCCGGTCGGGCTTCTTCAGGGACGCATGAGTCAATTAGGGCTGGAAAATTGGCTGCATACGAGGCCGAAGAAGGAAAGGACAATTTTATGCCTAGATATGGAATAGTCTTTGACATCCACTGAAATTGGTACTTTCCTCTCATGACAGATATTAGTTGCTTAGACAGGTTAATAGGCAATAAGCAAGATTTCATAACATTTAACTTATATTAAGATACCACACTATAATTCTGTAACACTGAAAAAATTCTACCAGGGAAGAATCCGGATTGGTAATTGTTAAGACCACGTCGTCTGCAAAGAGGACAATTTTATGAGTGCGTTCACCCACCTTAATCCCTGAAATACCGTTGTCAGACCTAATGGCCTCCGCCAAGGACTCCATCATTAACTCAAAGCTCATCCTTACATACTAATATAATATGTTCTGCATTGGGGTTAATAGCTCTATGTATGAATATTGTAGCAGAATACATGCTACATGCTAATATTACATCTCCTTATACCTTTACTGTTATTCATACGTCGCTGCCACGCCATCTGGTAACCTTCACAGCAAATTTTCTAATTATTTCTTATACCTTTATTGACATTATGCCATTTGTTTTTTACCTTTTGTATGTATAGAAGTATTTTGGATTATGTTTTTAATGTTGCTTTCAGTCAAGGCAATGTTTGTGCTTTGTGATAATATGTAGTTACTGTATACTATTTATTCTAGTGCAGTGGTTCTCAACCTTTCTGGTGCAGTGACCCCTTGATAACATTTCCCAAGTTGTGGGGACCCCTAAGAGTAAAATGATTTTCGTAGCGTGGGTTGTCAGCACCCAAGGCAAGTAATCTGCGCCCCTCCCTCTTCACATTCCTCACCAGTCAGCTGACCTCTAGTCTCTCCCCCCCAGCCATACCGTGAAATGAATGGGTGGCTACGAAGAAGCTGAGTGGGCAGCCACGGGCTCCAGGAACAGCCCAGCTGGAAGGCCACAGGCTCCAGGAACAGCCCAGCTGGGAGGCCACGGGCTCCAGGGACAGCACTGCTGGGCGGCCGCAAAAAGCCTGGGAGAGCAGTGCGGGCTTCAGGAACAGCCCAGGATTCAGTGACCCCTGGCAAATCATCATTCGACCCCTGAGGGTGTCCCGACCCCCAGGTTGAGAACCACTGTTCTAGTGTCAGTCACTCAGCCTCCTTCTCTTGAGAAAGTCACATGTCATTGACGCAACATATCGGGAGGAGCCAGTCAACATAATTTCCAGTCACGGCCGAGACCGGAAGTTTGAATTCTACAGCGTTCTGCCTGTGTGTGACCCCACGGTCCCAGTTGCTGTATGCATATCAGTTATTGTAACTGTAAGTCTACCTTTGTTTTTTTTTGCTGATAATACTACACCATGAGGATTATTATTCTTACTACATGTGTGACATGATTGGCTGCTACCAACTACTGAATGACATACACTTTGCAGTTGATTTGTGTTACCTTTCAATTGAAGGTGAGCGGCCATTGCACATGGTGGTGGAGTTTGCCTAATTTCTTGGATTGAGCATTGGACTATGTGATTGCTCATATTTCACCGGGATTATCGGAAGCACTATTAAGCATTTCACAAAGATCTCTAATTATCATTAGTGTATTCGTGTATTCACGTTTTTGCATTGAACTTTTTCAACACCACCTATTGTGGCTAATTTGTTTGACACTCACTATTTTATGTTTGCATTATGTTATTTTTAACTTTAGTACATTTATTTATATATATATATATATATATATATATATATATATATATATATATATATATATATATATAATATAGTTCCCTTTGCTGTTTATTTAGGAATTATTGTTAGATTTAGCACCACTCCATTAATATAATATTACCTTTACGTAGACTATCCCTCTTCAGCCCATCATGAATGCTGCTGCCAGACTTTTCCACCTTACCAACCATTCATTGTCTGCTACCCCTTTCTGTTAATCCCTCCATTGACGTACTCTCACCTAACAAATAAAATTCTAAATGCTAACAACTTACAAATCCATCCACAACTCTGCCCCCAGCTACATCACTAACCTAGTCTCAAAATACCAACTAAATTGTTCTCTTCATTCCTCCCAAGATCTTCTGCTCTATATTTCCCCTGTCCCCTCCCCCAATGCTCACCTCCAGCACTTACATACAGATATACCGTATAGGATTGCACAAATATTTATTTGGCCAGGACGGCTCATTGCCAGCTTATGCATATAAGTATATCATTCCTGCCAGAAGTATACATATCTGTTATACATTGAATCGCATGGCAGAACGTGCGGGTTGTTATGAAATATTTTTTGAATTATAGGGTGACATTATGTAACTAGAACAGGGTGGTTGCATAATTTTCACAACTCCCGTCCTGTTCTATAACTGCTTGCCGACCAGCGCGTGACGATATACGTCGGCACAGTGGCACGGCTGCGCAAATCAGCGTACAAGTATGCCCCGTTTAAATCACGGCATAGTGGGTACGCGCATGCCCATCACATGCTCTGTGACCGCTATATACACTTATTGCAATTGTTTTTAAATGTACATCTCAGCCTAAACTGAGGAAGATGTTTGCTTTTTTATATATTTTTTGGGATATTAGCAAAAAGTAAGAAATTTACGCAATTTTTTGTTTATAGCGCAAACAATAAAAACCACATGATCAAATACCACCAAAATAAATCTCTATTTGTGGGGAAAAAGGACGCCAGTTCTGTTTGGGTACATTGTCGCACGACCGCGCAATTGTCAGTTAAAGCGACGCAGTGCTGAATCGCAAAAAGTCAGGAAGGGGGTAAATTCTTCCAGGCCTGAAGTGGTTAAATATTAGCACCTGCCTTGAAACCTTCCATGGTGATTGGATTAAGGCGTCCCTGCTATCTATTTGGATATAAATTCTGGGGATTCATATCACCCGTCAGAACTGAAGAAGTGGGTTGGAAGCATTAAAAAAAGCATAAAACATCTTCAATGGTACTGAACAATTCCAATGAAATGTCACTAACTACTACTAGCTATTATTAGCTATACTATGACCTGGAACAATGAGAACCTTCACAGACAATGTTGATGGATAACCCATAGCAAAAAAATCCTACATTCCATATTTATATAAGAAATGTAAATATAAAAACATGATACAGTAAACAACCAACATTGTCCTTGTAGTTTCTGCATGTAGTAATGTTCAGAAACAATGGTAGAAAAAAGGTTATTGGCAAAAAATTAACAATAAACATGGAGTTCCCTACTGCTTTCAAATTAAGATTGATAAAGGGTGTGTGTCAGGAGAAATACAATCTAAAAAAAGAATTCCTAAAAGATTATTAGCAATCAGATAAATTAGCAATGCAAAAAAAACAGCCCACCAAGGAGGAGTAAATGTATAAAAATGTTTCATATCAACTCAATAAATAGCAGAGACTAATAATTCCCTGTAAGTGATATATTATTTCCAATAAAGCATTTGATGGCTGATCTTACACTGTTTGCCGGGGATTTTCAAAGTGAACGGTCACATCCAGATGTCATCTCTAAAAATGCACATGGAATTGAGGTGCAGTATGTTTGTAGATAAATGAAATTATAGACACATCATAGAATTCCTGTTTTGTGTTTCCATACAGAAGAAGAACTGTAGATGTACAAGTATAAGATGTATAACAATTTTATCTGCTTCAGAGCCTCTCTCCTTTACCTAATTTAACCGGGAATTTTCCAATATTTATACTCAACTCAACTAATTCCAAAAAAATATTGTATTATACATTTGGAATTTGAGCTTTCCTGGTTCAGTGAAATATTCCTCACATTTTATACCTGTTAATATTGTTATTTCCAATGTCTAATATCTAACTTCTTGACAATCCGCTGTTTTTTCTTCCTTCCTTTAAGGGAAAAATCATGTCTTCTTGTATTTATTGTTGTTATTTATGTCCAGTAATAAAAATGAACAATTTAAAATGTAGGTTCAAGTTTTAGTGAAGTAAATTAGAAATGTTGCACAGTAATATTTTTTATTTATTAATGCCCAGTTAATTATTATTTTTTTTAAAAACAGCTAATCGATTTTTTTGGTAAAAGTCTTAGGCCTCGTACACACGATAGGTTAAACAGAGGACAACGGTCTGATAGACCATTTTCATCGGTCAAAACCGATCGTGTGTGGGCCCCATAGGTTATTTAAACATCAGTTAAAAAAAAGCCAACTTGCTTTAAATTTAACCGATGGATTCCTAACCGATGAAAAAAAAAACGATCGTTAGTAGGCATGACCATCGGTTAAAAATCCAGGCATGCTCAGAATCAATTTGACGCATGCTTGGAAGCATTGAACTTCATTTTTTCAGCACGTCGTTGTGTTTTACGTCACCGCGTTCTGACACAATCGTTTTTTTAACCGATGATGTGTAGGCGCGACAGACCATCAGTCAGCTTTATCGGTTAACTGATGACTACGGTCCATCAGACCGTTTTCATTGTATGGACTGATCGTGTGTACAAGGCTTTAATTGGACTATATAGAAAAGTCAGCAAGCTGAAGAGAAGACTGGCTCTCTGGGTGGAAACAGTTGTCTCTCGGTGAACCAATTTCGAGATGGCAGGAGTTGGAGGCCTGTCAGTCCCCTAGCTCATGTCTATATGACTTGCAGGGGTCCAACTGGAACTATAGCTTCACATTAAAAAAAAAGCTCATTCTCTTTACTGGCTAAGAAGTACTAGCTCTCACTGTCTGGGGGTGTACCAGACCTCTGCAGAGAGACAATAGATTCCAAGTATAAGGCAAGGATCCTTGTCTACAGCATGCTGTCAGAGGACCGACATTTCTACTCAGGTTTTCTAAAGAAAATGAATTGTAAGATTTGGAATGATTTGATGCATTGAATTTAGCTGATTTACACTAATTTAACTTCAGTGGGCAGCTAGGCTGTGGCTAGCCTAAGTTCTGATTGCTATTATTTTCTGCATTCTTTGTGTTTGCCCTAAGCCTTAGTCATTGTGTGCTTTTTGCCTACTGTTGGGAAGTGTTCTCCAGTAGACTGTGCAAAAGATAAAATGTTAGGGGTTCTGTGTATTTACTTCACCCGGCAATTTACTAGGGGGTTGTTGACAATAATGAGGGCTGGAGAAGTAGATAAATAACAGGGAACCCTTCTAGAAGAGTCTTTGCCTCTTGGGCTTGGCCTGGAGAGGATGTCGGTATAAGAGCTCTTTCCATAGCCTCCCAGGTCTGATGCCTGGAGAGGGTGTGAGGAGTTCAAAGACTGTTTACCTCCCAGACCTGTTGCCTGTGGAGGAAACTGTTCCAGTGTCATATCTCTCAGATGTCTAATATGTCCACTGCTGGGACAGACATATAGCTTTACATTAATCACAACTGATGCTCCTTTCTGACTAAAAGCATCAGCCCTAGCATAAACCTATTATGAACAGGTCTATGCTCTAGTCTGGAAAACAAGAAGGTAGGAGAACGTTCAGTCAAATTCAAAGGCTCATTAGGAAGAATTCAGTATAGTGCAAAATATCAGCCAACCAGCCAAAACTCAACTGGATAGTAACATATTGAAGAAGGATCCTAACAAAATTGAATGGATACATTTCAGACTAAATGTTGTTTTTGTTTTGCCCTACATGGAAGATTTTCTTATGCTTACAACTAGAGTTGAGCGCACACCTGGATGTTCGGGTTCGGGTCCGAACCCGAAACTTTAAAAAAAAAGTTCGGGTTCGGGAACCCCATTGTAGTCAATGGGACACGGACTTTTAAAAAAAAATGCGTGGAGGTCCCCGCAAATTCAATAACCAGACCCTTTAGGTCTGGTATGGATATTAAGGGGAACCCCGCCGTCAATTTAAAAAAAAAATGACGTGCGGTTCCCCCTAAATATCCATAACCAGACCCTTCAGGTGGAAATTTGGGGTGGAGTTCCGCGCATTTTTTTTCCCCGAACTCCGAGCCCGGACCCGAACTTTTTCCAATTATTCGGGTTCGGGTCCGGGTTTCGGGAAAAACCCAAAGTCCGTACCGAACCCGAACTTTACAGTTCGGGTTCGCTCAACTCTACTTACAACCTAAATTATTATTTCCTTTTTTTATACTCTCTTACCAGGTGGAGGTGGGCTATCACAATAACATCACATATATTGTACTAACAGGTTTCCCAAATATAAAAAGAATACAAATTCTATTTTTCTTGGTGCTGTGTTTCATATATTGTGTTACTATTTCTGGAAATCTCTTCATTGTGGTTTTATATCATCTGAGTAAAACACTCCAGTCTCCCATGTACTTCTTCATCACCCAACTATCATTGCTTGATATAATTCTGTCTACAGATATTCTTCCCAACTTTCTATATATCATCTTACATGATGGATGTACCATGTCTCTTGCTGGATGTATCATCCAGTTCACCTTCTTTTCCCATGCTGAGGCCTCAGAGTTTTTTCTACTGGCTGTGATGTCCTATGACCGGTATTTGGCCATCTGTAAGCCTCTGCATTACAACTCTATAATGAACCAATCAATTTGCATTAAATTAGTGATTATCATTTGGTTACTAAGTTTCAAAATGACCTTGATTGATTCCATATCTTTGTGCAGTTTATACTACTGTGGACCAAACATCATTCATCACTTCTTCTGTGACTTTGGACCTATACTTGAGCTTTCCTGCTCTGATATTGTATGGATCCATATTCAGACCTATGTATTAGGTTTCATTGGTATCATAGCACCTTTTATGATAATTGTTATATCGTATATCTATATTGTTTTAACCGTTATCAAAATTAAATCAATTACAGGAAGAAAGAAAGCCTTCACCACCTGCAGCTCTCACTTGACCGTAGTGTGCATTTTTTACGGCACTATAATTGCTGTGTATTTGTTTCCAACAAAAGGACAACTGGATATTCTGAACAAGGTCCTCTCTCTCTTTTACAGTGTAATGACTCCATTGCTTAATCCAATCGTATACACATTCAGGAACAAGGATTTTAAAAAAGCTATTGAAAAAAAAAAACTTTTTTTTTTTTAACATTCCAAGTTTATTGAAGCAAATGTATAGCATCACAATACAAGTCAAGTGCAGAGGCCTTTGTTAAAAATGAGGCGAGAATAGGTACATATACACAATACAGTGCAAAACATAGAAGAACAGGCATTCATAAGGAACTTCGATTAAGTCATCACTCTTATGTTACCCGGACTAAGTATCATCAGTAGCAATTTCTAGAGTGTTTTTAATAGCCTATACGAGTCCAAAAAAACTATGGCAGCTAACTCAGCCTCAAGTGATTTCAGTCAAAGTAAGACAACAACAAAACAGACATAGCGAGCAACACTACGCCAACTGCACTATGAAATGAAAGCAATAGAAAGAAAAAGAAGAGTATAAAAATGGAAAGAGACGGTAATAGTCAATATACTGTAGATGAACCCAGATTCAACCAGATGAGAGGACCCGAGGCGCCAGAGACGACCCAGGGCCTTCCAAAAATATATAAATGATCCCATAAAAGCACTTAGGACATGTTATCTGTGTATGAAGCAGAGTACCTAAAGAGCAGCCATGGCTGCCAGATTTTGTGAAATTGTTTGGCGCTGTCAGTGGCCTGAGCTAGAGTTTCCTCAATGATAAAAGTTTCAGACACCCTCCTCAACCATTCAGCAGTGGATGGAACTCTTCCAGTATAGTGGAATTAGGGACTTCGCTGCATTCAGGAGGTGTCTCATCAGAGAGTTTTTGTATCTCTTCAGTGAAACATTAGTGATGTGTAGCAAGCATGCAGCCGCATTTAAATTAATTTTGGTTTCCGTTATCTGCTTAATGAGAGCAACAATTTTATCCCAAAAAGGGGCTATTAGTGGACATTGCCACCAAATGTGCAGCAGTGTCCCTCTCTCTTTACTACATCTCCAGCAGGAGTCTAAAATCTGAGAGTTCCATCCATGCATCTTGGCCGGCGTGTTGTACCAATGAGTCATGATTTTGTAGGCCGTTTCTTGCATCTTAGTACTTATGGAGCATTTATGAGTCAAAATACAAGCATACCTCCACTGTTTGGCGGTGATCTCTACGTGCAGCTCCTTCGACCATCTCACCCTGAGCTCATCTGTAGCCTTATGCTTCAGGTCCTGGAGCCATGCATAGGTCAAGGAAGTGTTTTTTGTGCAGGGCGCATCTTCATGACAGACTGACTCCAGGGCTGTAAGGGGCCTCTGAAATTTGCTTTTAACCATTGGCCCACCCAAGTAACTGCATAATTGTAGATAAGCCCAAAAAGGCAAGTGAGGGGAATTCGCCTCCTTCCTAAGGGACCTCCCAATCTTTCACTACTACCTTGCTAAAGCAGTCCCCTGCCAAAAGGGGCTTCAAACTGTCTGAAGATCGAAAATGAGGGTTATTCAGGCCTGGTTCAAAGTCAGGATTGTCTTTCAAATGCGTCAACGGGCTAGGTTGAGAGGAAATGTCTAGGGTCTTAGTCAGCTTATAGAAGATTTCGAGCGTGCTTCCAGTAATAGGGTGATTTTTTTTTTTTTTCAAATAATTTTTATTGATTTTAAAAAGACATACAAAGGGAAAAAAAACAATAACATAACAGTATCACTATACAGTGTCTGTCAGTCTGGGTGTGAGCCAAACCCCCAGGTATTTCAGGGCCTTAGATTCCCATCTAAAAGAGGATGTCAATTTCATTTGGCTTAATTTATCAGGTAGGGAGACATTCAGGGCTTCCGACTTGGTGTAGTTGATCTTGAGATTGGAGACATAGCCATAAATAGCAAACTCCTTTATCAGAACAGGCAGGGACGTTAGGTAGGACGTTAATGGTATGGAAAAAAGTAAGTCGTCCGCATAAGTGGCCACTTTGTATTCTCTACCCAGAACCTTGAAGCCCTGAATGTCTGTATTAACTCTGACTAATCTGACAAAGGGCGCCAGGGAAAGTATGAACAGCAGGGGGGACAACGGGCACCCCTGTCTCATGCCGTTTGTTATTAGGACCTTGTCCAAGAGGGTCCCGTTGATCTTTAGCTTCGCTGTCAGGCATTGGTATAAGGCGGAGATCCTGGCCAGCATGTGCGGGCCCAAGCCCACTTTAGCACACACTGCCAACATATAGTCCATGCTACATGGTCGAAAGCCTTCTCCGCGTCCGTGGACAGGAGAAGGCCCTCCACATCCCCCATGTGTGCAGCCTGGGTCAGGAGCAATGCCTTAATGACATTATCTCTGGCTTCACGACCAGGCATAAAGGCCACCTGGTCCGGGCCAATCAAGTCTGAAAGCAAGGGGGTCAACCCGGAAGCCAGGATCTTCGCATGAATCTTAGCATCTAGGTTTTGCAACAAAATTTGGCGGTAACTAGCACAGTCCGTAGGATCCTTACCGTCTTTATGAATGACCGTGATGTGGGCCGATAAAAAAAATGGGGGGGGGGACCCTTCTGGGTTCAGAAAAATAATCCAAGGCAGCTCGCAGAGGATTAACCAGGATCTGGGCAAAGGACTTATAGTAGATGGACGAGAATCCATCCGGGCCCGGATTTTTACCCGGTTTAAGTTGTTTAATGGCAGAAGTCACTTCTTCCACCGTGATCGGTACCTCTAAAAGTGACACATCGGAGTCAGAAAGCGCAGGCATGCCACTCTTTACAAGAAAGTCCCGAATAATCTGGGGCCTCTCACCTTCCATACCCCCCAATCTATGCTAAGTGTGAGGTCTGGGTGTGAGCCAAACCCCCAGGTATTTCAGGGCCTTAGATTCCCATCTAAAAGAGGATGTCAATTTCATTTGGCTTAATTTATCAGGTAGGGAGACATTCAGGGCTTCCGACTTGGTGTAGTTGATCTTGAGATTGGAGACATAGCCATAAATAGCAAACTCCTTTATCAGAACAGGCAGGGACGTTAGGTAGGACGTTAATGGTATGGAAAAAAGTAAGTCGTCCGCATAAGTGGCCACTTTGTATTCTCTACCCAGAACCTTGAAGCCCTGAATGTCTGTATTAACTCTGACTAATCTGACAAAGGGCGCCAGGGAAAGTATGAACAGCAGGGGGGACAACGGGCACCCCTGTCTCATGCCGTTTGTTATTAGGACCTTGTCCAAGAGGGTCCCGTTGATCTTTAGCTTCGCTGTCAGGCATTGGTATAAGGCGGAGATCCTGGCCAGCATGTGCGGGCCCAAGCCCACTTTAGCACACACTGCCAACATATAGTCCATGCTACATGGTCGAAAGCCTTCTCCGCGTCCGTGGACAGGAGAAGGCCCTCCACATCCCCCATGTGTGCAGCCTGGGTCAGGAGCAATGCCTTAATGACATTATCTCTGGCTTCACGACCAGGCATAAAGGCCACCTGGTCCGGGCCAATCAAGTCTGAAAGCAAGGGGGTCAACCCGGAAGCCAGGATCTTCGCATGAATCTTAGCATCTAGGTTTTGCAACAAAATTTGGCGGTAACTAGCACAGTCCGTAGGATCCTTACCGTCTTTATGAATGACCGTGATGTGGGCCGATAAAAAAAATGGGGGGGGGGACCCTTCTGGGTTCAGAAAAAGAATCCAAGGCAGCTCGCAGAGGATTAACCAGGATCTGGGCAAAGGACTTATAGTAGATGGACGAGAATCCATCCGGGCCCGGATTTTTACCCGGTTTAAGTTGTTTAATGGCAGAAGTCACTTCTTCCACCGTGATCGGTACCTCTAAAAGTGACACATCGGAGTCAGAAAGCGCAGGCATGCCACTCTTTACAAGAAAGTCCCGAATAATCTGGGGCCTCTCACCTTCCATACCCCCCAATCTATGCTAAGTAGGTAAGTTGTATAACCGTGTATAGAAGTCATGGAAATGTCTGGCTATCAAGTCAGTCGTAACATCCAGTTTACCATCTCCCCTCTTAATACCCTGTATGAAGTTCCTAGACGTCTGTTCCTTTAAGGCCCTTGCCAGGAGCTTACCCGACTTATTACCAGATTCATAATAAATCCGTTTTCTAAAAAACAGATACCGCCTTGATCTGTCGTCAAAGAGCTGTTGGAGGGCCTTCCTTTTTTTCTAGAAGTTCGGAGGCCATCTGAATGGACAAGGACTGCTTGTTTAGTGTTTCTAAGTATTTCATCTGTCCTGCCAGGGCCTGTACAAGCTTTTCTCTATCTTTCTTACGTCACACACCCATCCCCATGAGTTCCCCTCTTATCGTTCATTTGTGGGCTTTCCATACTGTGAGAGGGTCAGTGTCTTCAAGAGAGTTTCGTTGGAAGAATTCAGTGATCGAGGTAGTCAGTTCCGCTAGAAGGTCAAGGTCGGTCAATAGGGATGCGTTAAGCCTCCAAGAGTGGGCTCTTGGTGAGGACGCAAGATCTTTCAAGGAGATTGAGATCGGGGCGTGATCCGAAAAGGATTGGATACCAATGTGTGCACCCGTGAGCAGTGTCAGATCTCTTTGGGAGATGAAGAGATAATATATGCGGGAATGTCAGTCATGAGGAGGAGAGAAAAATGTGAAGTCACGTCCGTCAGGGTGTAAGAATCTCCAAGTATCAAACAGTTGTAAAGACTGGAGCATAGACTTGATCCGCTTAAGGGTCCGATACGTAATGCAAGTCTTCCCATTGGAAGTGTCAGTGAGCGGGTCAAGCGGAACAGTAAAGCCTCCTCCCAGGATTAAACATCCCGAGGAGAACCCCAAAAGCTCCTGTGTAACTTGCTGGCAAAAGGAGACGTGTGATTTATTTGGGAAATAAACATTGGCTACCGTCAAAAGAAGCATTGTTGTACAGGCCCTTCAGAAACACAAATCTGCCTCTTGTATCTATCATCGTTTCCTGTAGAGTAAATGGTGCATCTTTACTGATCAAAATGGAAACCCCTATAGCCCTGGAGTCATCACACGTAGCGTGGAAGGCCTCCCTGATATAGGAGTCTGTCAATCTAGGGACATGTTGCATTTTAAAATGGGTCTCCTGTAGGAGTACAAAATGTGGCCTACCTTTTTTGAGTTCTCTCAACAATGTGGATCGTCTCTCAGGGATGTTCAAGCCCTTGACATTGTGGGATATTATGAAAGGGTTCCGGCCTAGGCCCGCGTAAGCCATGACGAGAACTCAGAGCGAGATGGTGCAGAGCGTCTCTGAAAAATAAAACTAAAGGTCTCAAGTTAGCTAAAAACAATTGTAGTGACATACACAAGTTAAAGTTGACTATACCAAAAGGTAAAAAGGAAAGAGTATAGAGAAAGATCATAAAAAGAGAAGAGTAAAAGGTAATGGAGTGGACTAAAGAATTCCCTTCACAGGCAGAATTGACCTATCCTGAGTAGGAGGTGTGATAATGCAATCGTCACCCAACAAATAGGTGCAGAGGCACTCGATGGGGGAAGAGGGAGGCAGCCGACAACCAAGTATACAGTCCGCTGAGTCGAACAATAAAGTGGTAACTCAAGTAAGGCCCCATACACACGATAGAATCCATCCGCTGAAAAATCCCAGCGAATGGGTTTCAGCGGATAGATCATATGGTGTGTACACTCCAGCGGATCTGTTTCCGCGGATATTTATCCCCTGGGATAGATTTCCAGCGGATAAATATTTGTTGACATGCTATCAAATCTATCCGCTGGAATCCATCCCAACGGATGGATCCGCTGGTCTGTACAGACTCACCGGATCCATCCGTCCGAAGGGATCCCCCGCATGCGTCGTAATGATTCGACGCATGTGTGGAATTCCTTATATGACAGCGTCGCGCACGTCGCCGCGTCATAATCGCGGCGACGGCGTGACACGTCATCGCCAGAGGATTTCGGCGCGGATTTCGATTCGATGGTGAGTACACTCCATCGCATCAAAATCCGCGCAAATAGGAATTTGCAACAAAAAACATACTGTACACAGCCTTCAGATTAAAGCTAATATGGCATCATCTAATCCTAGATATAATATTTCCCTGACCCAATAGGGAGAAACAAAACTTCTAATGGGCAACACAGTGACTAAACAAACCCTTATAGTAGCAAGCCGCCCCACCCGCAAGAAACAAAAAAAAAACAATAGTAGGTCCCCAGTACCCACCCCCTCAACCCCCCCACTCCCAAACTCCCAGAACCCCCCACTCCCAAAGCAAGCAACATAAAGTTGTCCTCATTGTCTGGGTTGGGCAGATCAAACAAGTCTTTAGTTGAAACCTGAACGGAAGGGAGGGAGGGTAGGAACACAAAAACATGAGGAGGAAAACAAAAATAGCCAAGCCCGGAGTCGTGGTATCACCTGTCACTCAAAGTCAGCCGCGGCATAGAGGGCAGATGACCAGAACAGAAAAAGGGCAGGGGCATGAAGAAGGGGGGTAGGACAAGAAAGGGCGAGGGTGGAGCTCGCAACAGTAACCAGGGGCATTCGGGTGGTAATCAGTCGGAAAAAAAAACAATGAAAAGGCACAATAGGTTGTACTGTCCAGGATCCGATCAGTCATCTTCTTGATCTCTGCAGTCTTCTCTAGAGGCTCTAGGTGTTCCAGCTTTGGAGCCCCCGGGTCGGAGAGATTTCTGCTTTTTGCTGGATCTCTTTTCAGGAGTAGAGAGGGGGGACCGCAAGGGCGACCTGTCCAGACGCAGCTCTTGGAAATCAGCGTACCAATCTGGTAGTGGCACATAGTCAAGGTCCGATGCGGCACAAAAATCTTGCAAACCCTCTGGGTCACGTAAGGTATGCTGATGACCACCAAGGCTCACTGTTAAAGCAAAGGGAAACTTCCAGGTGTTTTTCAAATCACGTTCCCTAGGCTTCTCCAGCAGGGGGCGCAAAGCTTTTCGGTTTCTCAGAGTGATCTGAGAGAGATCTTGGAATAACATGATGGTAGCTCCATTGAAAACTATTTGCTCATTCCTCCTCGCCTTGCGCATTATTTCTTCCTTCAATGTAAAAAAATTCTGTAGGCAGCATATAATGTCACGGGGGTGCACCATCAGGACCCCTCAGTCTAAGCGCTTTGTGTGCCCTAACAAAGTCTATGGCCATGTCTTCCTGCCATTCCAGCAAACTGTTAAACACCCTCTGCAGGGCTGGAAGGATTTGGGCCTGCTCAACGGACTCAGAGATGCCCCTCACACAAATGTTATTCCTCCTTCCTCTATTGTCCAAATCCTCTAAGTGCCTTTTTAATCTCAATAAAATGATGGCGTTGTGAGGAGGACACCTTTTCAAGTCTATGAATCGCCTTGTCCCTGTTCCAGCCTGTTGCCTCAGCCACCACCATTCTCTCATTAAGGGCCATCAGGTTCGACTGTATGTCCGTGATGGCGTCCGAGAACGTGGATTTACTATCTGCCGCAATCACCGACATGCCGGCTATAGTGAGGGGCTGATTTGAGCGGGCCGTCCCCCTACCTGAGTTTTCAGGAGTAGATTGGGAGTCCTCGCTATAGTCCTCCTCGTGGTGCTGCTCTGGCGCCATCTTGGCCTTCCCCACGCTTTTGCGGCCTCCTGATTTGGTCTGAAACCATTCCAAAATGTTCTGCGCTGGGGTCACTGCAGAGCCTCTTTTAGGGCGCGAGTGCAGCGTGCTGTAGAGCCGTTTGCCCGGCATCTGAGAGCTAAGGGTTGGGTACTTAGGCAGTCCAGGCTGTGAATGTGCCGGAGCTCTCCTAGTGTGCGTCCATACTCGTTGCGCGCCAAGCCATGCCCCCCAAAAAAACTTTTTTTTAACCACTTCAGCCCCGGACCATTTTGCTGGTCAATGACCGGGCCACTTTTTGCGATTCTGCACTGCATTGCTTTAACTGACAATTACGTGGTCGTGCGACGTGGCTCCCAAACAAAATTGCCGTCCTTTTTTTCCCACAAATAGAGCTTTCTTTTGGTGGCATTTGATCACCTCTGCGGTTTTTATTTTTTGCGCTATAAACAAAAATAGAGCGACAATTTTGAAAAAAAAAAATATTTTTTACTTTTTGCTGTAATAAATATCCCCCGAAAATATATAAAAAAACGTTTTGTTTTTTCCCTCAGTTTAGTACGATACGTATTCTTCTACATATTTTTCATAAAAAAATCACAATAAGCGTATATCGATTTTGTTTGCGCAAAAGTTATATCGTCTACAAAATAAGGGGTAGTTTTTTTTGTTTAATATGTTTTTATTGAAAGAAAAAAAAAAAGGTACATTCAAATACCACAACAAGGTAAGATACAAGAGAAATATAGCATACAAATAGTATACAGATAAATGTAATCAACATGTTATTACAAAGAACCAAAGTAGTTCAAGTCTATATAACATTTTTATCAGAAAAAAAAAAATAATAATAATTATATAATAAAAAGAAAATATATAAAATAAGAAATAAATAAAATTAAATGCAGAGTAAGAGAGAGAAAAAAGGAGGGAGGGAAAGGAGAGAGATGTAGAGAGAGATATTAGGGGGAGTGGGAGGGGGGGAGGATGAAGCCGGCACACATGGCAATAGTAACGGACAACTGGCAAAATCATTATATTCAGTAAAACCTCAATGAGAGGCCAGGGTCACTACATTTAGTACAAGCAGGGACCCCAAATCAGTGATATGAGGTTTTATGAAGTTTGAGAATCATGAGGGGGTAGGGAAATTATATCTTTATAGTGTTGAGTAGAAATAAATAAGGACCAGGGGGCCCAGGTTTTGGAGTATTGCTCACTAGTGTCTCTGGCAATATGGGTGAGTTCCTCCATGAGACTAATCTCGGAGATTCTTTGTAACCATGATTTAATGGTGGGGATTGTGGGTTGGCCCCAGAGACGGGGGATAACAGCTTTAGCTGCATTAAGGAGATGTGGGATAAGTGAACGTTTATATTTACCTATGGGTCTTGAAGTGGCATGAAAAAGAACTATCCACGGCTCAAGTGGCAATTTCACTTCGGTGATCTGGTGTATCATGTCTAATATTTCCACCCAGTAAGGCCGAATGGAAGGGCAGAGCCACCAGATGTGGGCATGGGTAGCGTTCTGACCGCAGTTCCTCCAACAGAGTGGAGAGTTATTAGGGAACATGTGATGGAGTTTGACAGGCGTGTAGTGCCATCTAGTTAGAAGCTTGAAGTTAATTTCAGCCATGGAAGAAGCCAAGGAGGAGACATGTGTAAGTTTAAGCACTTTGTCTTTTACTTTATCTGAGATATTAGCTCCCAAGTCTCCCTCCCATTTGGATAAGTATCCCGGGTATAAAGGGTATTGCAAATCATTAAGGGCCCTGTAAAATTGGGAAATACAATGTATAGGGGGGTCCTTATGAAGAAAGACCTGTTCTATGCCATTGAGATCCTGAATACCCCGTAATGGATGTGGAAGAGATCGAATAAAACAACTCAATTGATTGTATCTCCATCTGTCCAAGATTGAGGGTGAAAATAAGGGGTAGTTTTATGGCATTTTTTTTTACTAGTAATGGCGGCGATCTGCGATTTTTATCGGTACTGCGACCTTATGGCGTAAACTTCAGACACTTTTGACACATTTTTGGGACCATTGGCATTTTTATAGCGATCAGTGCTATAAAAAATGCATTGATTACTGTAAAAATGTCACTGGCAGAGAAGGGATTAACACTAGGGGGCGAGGAAGGGGTTAATTATGTTCCCTAGGTGTGTTCTAACTGAAGGGGGGGTGGGACTGACTAGGGGAAATGACAGATCGCTGTTCATACATTGTATGAACAGACGATCAGTCATTTCTCCTCCTGACAGGACCGGGAGCTGTGTGTTTACTGTAATGAGCGATCGGGCATGGGCGTTAGCACCAGGGGCGAGCAGGGGGCACGCGCGCCCCTAGTGGCTGAAATGCGAATCCACGTTATATTACGTGATTTCGCGCAGCCGAGCTGACCTGCCACCGTAAAACTGCGGCGGCTGGTCGTCTAGTGGTTGTAAATAAAAAATGCAAATGTTATAGAAAAGTAAATATAAAAAAAAATACTGTGCATAAGCATATCCTTGAGGTCAGAAGAATACATGGGTGGTATATATTGAATCCTATGGCTAAAAGTATAAATTGTGAATTTACTGGGATAGAGATATTAAAACCACATTATGGGGTTAAAGAATGACATTAAGCCATGTAAAGGGAGGAGCTACTACTTAAAAAAATGAATGTAATAGAAGGTAAGTCCACACATCTCCTTACTGAGAGGAGGTGATGTGAAAAGGGGAGTTTTAACTACCCTCTGTACCCAAACAACATTTTTATCATTTTGTTCCCACAATTAGAGCTTTCTTTTGGTAGTATGTTATCACCTCTGGGTTTTTTATTTTTTGCTAAACAAAGACTTGAAAAAAAAGGTTTTCTTTGTTTCTGTTATAACATTTTGTAAATAATTAAGTTTTCTGCTTCACTGATGAGGCTGCACTGATGATCACTGATAAGGTGGCACTTATGGGCACTGATGGTGGGCACTGATATGCAGCACTGATGGGCACGTATAGGCATAGATTTTCAATATCAAGCAGAGACTCTAGCAGATGAAATTTCTAGAAAAGGGATATAGAACTGCAGATTGATAGAGTCATACAAGTAGATAGAAGTACCTTATTGAAATACAACCCAAAACCCATCCAAGAAAACAAATCCCAGAGTGAAGCGTAAAACCCACGCTGATGGTAGTGAGTTCCAGTTTTTGGTTCAGTGGGCGTAGCCATGTTCCCTATTCTCATGGGACTGCTCTCATGGGATTTCATAGTGAGGCATGGGACACACGCTGGGGGCCAACACTTCCGGTCTTAATGCCGAGGGTGGAGCCACATTCCCCATTGTTACATGCTAGACTAACATGATATGTTATAAATATTGGCAATGTGGGGGGACAGCGATATGCCCCAGTTGAAGTCTGTTGGGACGAAACACATCAGGCTTGCATTACTCGATCCCCACGTTGCTTTTAATCTTTTTTATCCTGTGATCACAACCTTTGTACCCATCTGTCATTGATGTTTGTACTTTTTATGAATAAATCCCTTTTTTGACCTGCACCATATGGAGCATTTCTATTTGCCCACATTTTTATCCTGGCTTGATTGAGAGCACCCCTCCACCTATTACTAGCCGTCATTGGGTTCCAGTTCCATTCAGTTTGGCGATTCATCAACCTAGGCTTCTGGCCAACACATATCCCATCCATCCATCCTCGCTGACACGTGAGTCCACCGTGTTTAGATCCATCCCCCTCTGGGTTCCAGTCTTATCCTGGTTGGTACAGCCTTCGATTCCTGGGCTTTCGGCCAATATGAGCTTGACTGACCCACTGACCACCTTGTCTGGTAACAGTATATATGTATATCCCTTTGATAGAAGAATTTTCCACTTTGACAGCTCTATGGCCATTCTTATTTTATTACACCATATCAGTTTAATGTCTACAGAAGATTGTGAGTCAGCTACTTGGTGGACACTCACCTAGGGAAGTTCATTACATTGGTGTTCCTATTTGGTTTTTACTTTTTGGACTTTATCTCCATTAGAATTTTTGTACACGCTGTTATTGGCCCAGATTCACAGAGAGCAGGGCGCACATTACGCCGCTGTAGAGCAAACACTGTACGCTACGCCAACGCAGCGCAGAGAGGCAAGCATTGCATTCAGCAAGCCAGTGCTCCCAACGCTGCACCAGCGTGGCGTGGGTTTCGAAGGCGCACGCCGGCGTAGGTGGAAGTAGGCGTGAACCCATGCAAATGAGGCGTGACCCCATGCAAGGTGACCCCATGCGCCAGACAGGTACGTATCATGAACTGCGCATGCGCCGTGACGTGGACGCAACCCCATGCGCATGCTCACAACCACGCCGGCAAAACTGCCTAAGCTACGCCGGATCACTGCGTACGCCGTGAACATAACGTACGCCCAGCCAGACACACGTCCAACGCACAATACGCCGGCTTGTGTTCCCTGGTGCAGACCTGAGCATGTCTGTTGCTGGGTTGCACCTCCTTTATGGGGAATAATTTCACGCTGGACGTACAACTTACGCGCATCTCGTGTAGCATGCGCCGGGCACACGCACGTTCGCGAATCGCTGTATTTCCCTTATTTGCATGTTTGAATGGCTAATCAATGTGAGCGGCACCATGCTCCCAGCCTAAATGTACGCCCACCCTACTCCGGCGTAAGCAAGATACGTCGGCGGGGTGTAGCCTGTTTTTAGGCGCATATTAGTTTGTGGATCTGGCGCACAGATATGACGGCGCACATTTGCACATACGTTGGCGTAACTTGTTATACGTCGCGTAAGTGCTTTGTGAATCTGGGCCATTGTGTTTACATATCACGGGCCATATTCTCATAGAAGTTACGATGGAGTATCTCAGGATACTCCATCGTATCTCCCTTTTTTGGCCTGTGTATCTATGCGACTGATTCTTAGAATCATTTTCGCATAGATACACTTAAGATCCGCCATCTGTAAGTCACTTACACTGGCGGATCTTAAATGTAATGACGCCGGCCGCCGCTAGATGGCATTTACGTGAAGGACTCATTTGCGTATGCAAATGATCATTCTACGCCGATTCCCGAACGAGTTTGCGTCGCGTAACCGTCGCTAACGTTGTTTGCGTAAGCGGAAACTTACTCCTGCTATATGAGGAGTAAGTTTCCGCAAGTCCCACGTAGGCCATGTTACGGATGGCGTCGGGTCCGCGTCGTGTTTTTTCGTCGGGTACGTTGTTTCCGTAAGTCGTTCTTGAATACGACTTTACGTCAATGACGCACACGTCGGCGTCATTGACGTTTTCCACCGAGAACTGGAGCATGCGCACTGGGCTTTTTGAAGCCCGGCGCATGCGCAGTTCATTAGAATCGGGGCCTCGCTTAATTTGAATACAAGCCGCCCCCTTGGAGATCCGCCAGGCTACGCCGGGGCATTTACACTCCGCCGTCCCAACTTACGGAGCAAGTGTTTGGGGAATACAACACTTGCTCCTGTAAGTTGGGACAGCGGAGTGTAAGTGCCTTAAGCGCAGCCCGCGGATTTTTAGAGAGAATATGGGCCGTTATGTTTATATTTAAATACTTTCAATGTAAAACTGTCACATTGTTCTATGAGAAATTTTAGTGCTACACTTTGTTTTCATACTAATAGGCAGCACTGGTGGATGGCACTGATGGGCATTGATAGGTGGCACTGATGGGCACTAATAGGCTATACTGATGGGCACTGAAAGGCTGCACTGATGGGTACTTATAGGTGGCACTGATGGGCATGGATAGGCGGCACTGATGGGCACCGATAGGTGACACTGATGGGCATGGATGGGCATTGATAGGTGACAATGATGGGCACTGAAGGGTGGCACTGATGGGCATTACTGATAAGGAGACACTGGCAGGCTCTGATTGGCATAATTTGTGGGCACAGATTGACATCCCTGTTGGCCATCAGTGGTGGGCATTCCTGGTGGCATCCCCGGTGGTCCCATGTGGGCATCCTGTGGGGGGGCTGTGCTGATAATCAATCAGTGCAAACCCCCCGTCAGATTGGCCCTCCTCTATTTGCCGTCTGTCGGACAATAGAGGAAAAGCAGAAAAACTTCTCTTCCTGTTTACACCGTGATCAACTGTGATAGGACACAGCTGATAATGTGGTAAAGAGCCTCCCTCAGAGGCTCTTACCCGAGATCGGTGTTGCGGTGTGTCAGCGTGACACAACACCAACGTTCGCCACGCTGGGGAACACATCGGGTATTAAACTGGTATTAAAATATAAAATACCTAAGGTCTACCATATTGATAGGGATATATCACTTAACGTCACAAGAACTAATTTGGTTTCACTAGAAAGTGTCACTTGGTGAGTAGTGGGGCCTGAGTGTTAATAGGATCGAAGTAGGCCTGCAAGAAGTAGGGTCAATGATCATTAAAGGAGAAGTACAGGTAAAGCTTTTTTGGGTCTACTTCACCTATGGATCACAGGAGTGCAAGAGCCCGATGTCGGCTGATGTCATTAACCTTTTTTTTTTTTTTTTAAAACCCCATACTTTCCTTTTAAACTAAAGGTCAATTAAAACCCACTGGTCTGGGATAGTTGTGAACTATTCTAAGACAGTGTAACACAATGCAAGCAGTGTAGCGGTCAATGTGATAGTACAACTTGGACAAGTGAAGTGCAAAAAAAAAAACAAAAACATTGGGGCAGATCCACAAAGCACTTACACTTACGCTTATCTATGCGCCGTATCCCCAAAACGTGATATACGCCTGAAAACCAGATTTTTCCGACCGACTTAATTATTCTACACCAGCGCATCGTGGGCACAAATATACGCTAGACGCACCATTGTTTTGCTATGCAAATATGCAAATGAGGGAGATACGGCGATCCACAAAAGTACGTTTGCCCGGCGCAGGCTACGCGCAGTGCGCATCAGCTGTACGTCCGGTATAAAGTTACCCCTCATAAAAGCAGCTTTAACTTTGCACCAGACGTGTGCAGGTCAGCTAAAGCAACACCGTTAGGGACGAACTGAGCACACACACTTGCAGGACAACAATCTGTATGCCAACTTGCCAGGGGCATCCATGGTCATAGCTATACTACTGGCTTTAGATGCGCGCAGAAGGAGGAGGGAAGGGAGGAGGAGGAGGGCACGGGAGAGAGGGGAACGGGAGAGGATATACCGACCGCGCATAAACGTCTTTGGCATGTTTGATTCGGAGGTGTTTCGCATCTTCAGATTCACCCCTACTGCCATCTTGGAAATAGCCACAACCCTGAAAGATGACATCACCAGCCAGACAAAACGCTCACATGCAGTGGAGCCACTGGTCAAGGTACTGGCAACACTCCATTTCCTTGCCAGTGGCTCTTTTCAGCGTACAAGTGGAGTGGTGGCTGGGATGGCACAATCCTCCATTAGCAGATGTGTGCACCAGGTTATCCCCGCAATCCTCAGACGCATGGCCAACCAAATCATCAGACCCACCCAGGAGGACCTGCGGGTGAAGGCAATGCGTGATTTCTACCGAATTGCAGAATTCTCACGCACCGTGGGGGCCATTGATTGCACACATGTGGCACTACGGCCCCCCCTGTGACACAGAGCACCTATACCGTAATCGGAAGCACTGGCATTCCATCAACGTACAGGTGATAGCCGATGCCCAATGCCTCATATGGCACATCCGTGCCAAGCAGCCAGGATCCAGCCATGACAGCTACATATACCGTCAGAGCCCCATCCCAATGGAATTCGAACAGAACATGTATGGGGACAGCTGGCTGGTTGGTGAGTGACATGGGTGTCAGGCATGTCTGTCCCCTCCCATGATGCAGACATCATGGGGGGCACATGCATGACTAACATCCTCCTGTCTTTTCCCTTCCAGGTGATGCAGCATATGCAATTGGACCCCATCTCATGACTCCATTCTGGAATCCCCAAACCCCAGGAGAGGTAAGATACAATGAAGCACATGCACGTACCCGTGGAATGGTGGAACACACCTTTGGCCTCCTGAAGTCCCGTTTCCGATGCCTGGATAAGTCTGGGGGTACCCTGATGTATTCCCCAAACTTTGTGTGCCAGATCATCGGTGCATGTTGCATGCTGCACAACTTCGCCGTGAGAAGGGGCCTGGAGATTGACATACGTGATGACCTGACCCCCAAACCACGCAATCCCCCCCTAACCGAGGCTACCCCGTCTTCTAAAAGGAGCAGCAGTCAGGAGAAGCCTTGCAGTAGGCATCTTTGCACGTTAAACACACACATTAATCATGGCACAATGAGAATGCATGCATGCACACCACTGTGGTCCCTAGCACACACACCCCACATCCTCATCAAATTGAATTAGACCAAAGTACACCGCACGGGACTTGGGAGCAGAAACGCCACGCCAAGGCTCCAATTATGTCACTGTACATTCATACACCATTCACACGGACCTGGGGATCACTTCTCCCTGGTCCTGGGGATCCCTTCTCCACCACAACTGAGGGTGACACCCCTTTTCCGGCAGGAATGTCACCCCCACAATCAAACATCATTCACAAAAATAAAACAAATCATAATCACAGTAAAAAATAACAAATAAACATAAAACACTGAATAAACAAAAATACAAAAACCTGACGCCGCTGGCGTGACCCACGCCTGGGGCGGCCCCGGCCCCGGCTCCTCAGGGGAGACTCATGGGGGGGATGAGGGGAATGAGGAGCATCCCCTGGTCTCTGCCCACCTGGCGGCCTGCCCTCCAAGGCCACGGCAATGCGCGTGAGGGCCACATTGAGGGTTGCCGTATTGGCCTGGACAGCCTGGGTCAGGGCACGCACCTCCTGACCCATGCCTGCTGTGGCGGTCTGCAGGTCATTGAAGCAGTTAATCACTGCCAGGGTGTTGCATGACATGTCCTGCACGGAATCCTTGATGAAGGCCAGGCTCTCCTCCATCTGGTCCAAAGTCTGGGTGCTTAGCAGTGCCCTACAGTGCGATCAGTGAGCGCTTATCAGTGCTCACCAGTGACCTACAGTGCCATCAGTGAGTGCCTATCAGTGCCATCAGAGAGTGCTTATCAGTGTCATCAGCGCACATCAGTGCCATCAGCACACATCAGTGCCCTACAGTTCACATCAGTGCCATCAGTGAGTCCTTATCAGTGCTCATCAGTGCCCTGCAGTGCCATTGGTGAGTGTTCATCAGTACCACTAAAGTGCTCATCAGTGCCACTACAGTGCTCATCAGTACCCTACAGTGTGCATTAGTGCCATCAGTGAGTGCTTATCAGTGCTGATCAGTGGCCTACATTGCCATATGTGCACTAAATTGTCATTGGTGCCCTACAGAGCACATCAGTGCCTTACAGTACCATCAGTGAGTGTGCATAATTGCCACTGCAGTGCTTATCAGTGCAAATACAGTGTCATATTAGTGCTCATCTGTGCCACTAGAGTGCTCCTCAGTGCCACTACAGTGCCCTATTAGTGCTCATCGGTGCCACTACAGAGCCATATTAGTGATCATCAGTGCCACTACAGTGCCCTATTAGTGCTTTGCAGTGTTCATCAGTGCCACTAAAGTGTCCTATTAGTGCTCATCAGTGCCACTACAGTGCCCTATTAGTGCTCATCAGTGCCAAATAGTGCCCATCAATGCCCATCAGTGAGTGTTCACCAGTGCCACTCTATCAGTGGACCCTCATTAGCGCCTATCAGAACCCCCTCATCAGTGCACATCAGTGCCAGCTAATCAGTGTAGCCTCAGTGCAGTGCATAAGTGCACATCAGTGCAACCTCATGAGTGAAAATACTGTAGGTGCACCTTCATCAGAACCCAGCAGTGCAGCCTCATTAGAACAGCCTCATAAGCACCCATCAGTGCAGCCACATCTGTCCGAGTGTCCCTATTGCAGCAGCTGTCACCACAGCCCACAGTCACCAGAATAGTGAAAAAATAAATTCCAGTGAAGAGGCATACCAACTTCTAAGCTTAACGGATGAGCGCAGCAAGGAGCTCTCTGTGTCTGATTTTGATTCTGAATTGGATTACAAAGCCATTTCAAGCAGTGGGTCTGCTACAGAATCCGAGAAAGAGTAAAGTGTGCCCACCAAGCAAAGCCGTTCTGGCAAGGAGCAGGCTACCACAAGTAGAGCAGTGGCATCCACCAACAGCTCAGTGCCATCCACCATTAGTGCACTGGCATCCACTAGTAGCACAGTGGCATTTACTAGTAGCATTTTATATGCCCTTCAAACCCAACTATGACTTCCTCCTAACTCAGGAGCAGTGGACATCCCCCCTTTTACTGCTCAGCCAGGTGTCCAGGTGAACACAGAGAATTAAGCCCCCATTGAATTTTTTAATAAGGACCTATTTTCCTCAATTGTGGCCCAGTGCAACCTCTATGCCCAACAATTCATAAAGAGCAACCCAGGTTCACGTTACGCTCATCCCTGTACGCCCATCCGTTCTGAGTGGAGAGATTTAACAGTGGAGGAATTTAGAATCTATTTGGGTCTCACTTTCAATATGGGACTCACCCCAAAAAATAGCAAAAAAACAACACTCAGTGCCATCCTGTAATAACCCAGCATATGACAAATTGTATAAAATTTGGCCACTTCTAAAAAAAAATCTCTGAGAAATTTGCCCAATTATTTATCTCTGACAACAATATCTGTGTGGATGAGTCACTTGTCCCCTTCACTGGCAGGCTGGACTGCCAGTATGGGGTTAAACTCTACAAGTTCTGTGACCGAGCCACAGGGTACACCTATGCTTTCCCTGCTGCATCCCCCTGAATGCCCAGAGTACATCAGATCAAGTGGAAAAGTTGTTTGGGAGCTTGTATATCCACTCCTTGAAAAGGGTTATCAGCCATATGTTAATTACTTTACTAAGTTTGCTCCTTTTCCACAATTTTCACCAAAAAAAGACCCCAGCATGTGGCACAGTGAGAGCTAGAAGGGCTCCTCTCAAAGACTTGACTACAATGAGGGGAGTTGGTGACTTTGCTGAAGGAGGAAATATTGGCTATCAAGTGGAGGGACAAATGAGACATCTACAGTTCACAATGACACTGGGGCAGATCCACGTACAGCGGGCGCAACTTAATTTTTGGGATTTAAGTTACACCGCCGCAAAATTTCTACCTAAGTGCCCGATCCACAAAGCACTTACCTAGAAATTTTCAGCGGTGTAACTTAAATCCGTCCGGCGCAAGGCGTGCCCAATCTAATGGGGCGAGTCCCATTTAAATTAGGCGCGCTCCCGCGCCGGACGTACTGCGCATGCCCCCGACACGATTTTCCCGATGTGCTTTGCGCGAAGTTACGTTGCGCCCAGTTTTGTGAATCGCGCCGGGTATAAAAAGTTGCGTCGGGGGAAAAAAGAGATGCGGCGGAAAAAAAAATGGAAAAAAAAAATTTGACAGCGTCGCGGGAAAGAAGGGTCTACTTTTACATGGTGTACTAACTTTACACTTTGTAAAAGCAGCCCTAATTTTGCGTTTGCAAACTAACAACTTACGGAGACTTCACGAGGGGAAACCGCTTCGTGGATCTCCGTAAGTGCTAATTTGCATACCCGACGCGGAATTTCGACGAGAAATGCCCCCAGCGGCGGCCGAGGTACTGCATCCTAAGATCCGACAGTGTAAAACTATTACACCTGCCGGATCTTAGGAATATCTATGCGTAACTGATTCTGTGAATCAGTCGCATAGATAGAAACAGGGATACGACGGCGTATCAGTAGATACGCCTGCGTATCCCTTTTGTGGATCTGGCCCTCTGTGTACAAATCCCTGAAAGGAACGGCCAAATCCAGAAACTAACATGTATCCACGATTACAATTTGTTCATGGGGGGGAGTCACCTTCAATGATCAAATCCTCCGGCCCTACCTTGCTGTAAGTAAAGCCCACCATTGGTACAAAAAAGTCTCTATTTTTCAATTTGCCCATTTATAATACATATGTGATTTACCGTAAATCCACCAAGACCTGTATCCTTTCTTCACTATCAAGAGGAAATTGTCACCGCGCTTTTGTACCCTGAAGGCCCACCAGAAAGCATTTGCTCAGATTAGGCATGTGCAAAAGGGAAAAATGGGTTTTGTTTCGTTTTAATTCGTTATTTAATTAATTTTGTTAAGTTAGATTCGTTACATGTGTTAAATTTGTTTTTGGAATTCAGTCATTTTCGACCGAATTTCGAAAAATCCGGTCGAATTCGAAAATATTTAGACCGGATTCAATAATATTTCAATCAGATTCGAAAACAAATTCTATTCAAATCGAATTCGAAAACAATTTGATTCGAAAACAAATTCGAATGAAAATTTAAAGCAAATTTGAATCAAAATCTAAAAAATATAAATCGATTTCTAAAAAAGAATACAATAAAATAGAATATAAAATAATAAAACAATAGAATGAAAATTAAAGAATAGTAAAGAACAGAATGGAATTTAATAGAATGTAATCAAATATGACCTGGCTTCTTCTGTGGGGATGTATTTCTGGCGCAAACCCAACACATCACATCACCCAAAGAACACCATCAGTGAAACATGGTGATGGCAGCATCATGCTGTGGGGATGTTTTTCAGCAGTCGGGACAACAGAGTTGAGGGAAATATGGATGGTGATGAACACAAGGATATTCTTGTCTATCTTCTATCTATCTTCCATTTTCTGAAATTCGAAATTCATATAGAATGGACTCAAATTCCAATAGAAAAATATTAGAAGAGTAGAATAATAAAAAATATATATATATATATATATATATATATATATATATATATATATATATATATATATATATATATATATATATATATATATTTTTCTGCTCTATTCTAATATTTTTCTATTCGAATTTGAGTTCATTCTATATGAATTTCGAATTTCAGAAGATGGTTATATATATATATATAAATGTAATGTAATGTATATATATATATATATATATATATATATATATATATATATATACATTACATTACATTTATATATATATATATATAACCATCTTCTGAAATTTGAAATTCATATAGAATGAACACAAATTTGAATAGAAAAATATTAGAATAGAGCAGAAATGTTTTATATATATATATATATATATATATATATATATATATATATATATATATATATATATATATATATATATATATTCGAATTTGAGTTCATTCTATATGAATTTCGAATTTCAGAAAATGGAAGATAGATAGAAGAAGCCAGGTCATATTCTATTGTATTTGATTACATTCTATTAAATTCCATTCTGTTCTTTACTATTCTTTGATTTTCATTCTATTGTTTTATTATTTTATATTCTATTTTATTGTATTCTTTTTTAGAAATCGATTTATATTTTTTAGATTTTGATTCAAATTTGCTTTCAATTTTCATTCGAATTTGTTTTTGAATCAAATTGTTTTCGAATTCGATTCAAATAGAATTTGTTTTCAAATTCGATTCGAATAGAAGTTGTTTTCGATGTTCGATCAAATTTCATCCGCGGGTTTTCGATTCAAAAATCTTCGTCCGGATTCGGTAAATTTGTTAATATTACAATTCGGGAATTCGTATGCATCCGAATGTCCGAATAATGAAAAATGTGTCCGAATTTCGATTCGGAATGAAACAAAATGCACATGCCTAGCTCAGATGCAACTCTGAGCCTGCCCTTACAGAGCTGACAGAATATCTGCCCCAGTGTGGCTTCTGTCAACTAGGCAGACCAACTCAAGGATCGCATGGCATCTTTTAGCCTGACTGTTTGCATAGCCCCTTGAACGCTTATGGAGCACTGCTGGTTCAGAGGACAAATATGCATAAGAGGTCTTAGGCCCCGTACACACGACCAAACATGTATGCTGAAACTGGTCCGCGGGCCAGTTTCAGCATACATGTTCGGTCGTGTGTAGGCGCGAGCGGGCCGAATTCCAGCAAACATTTGCCCGCCGGGCCTTTTCCCAGCGGGCAAATATTCCTGGACGTGTTTTAAAACCGTCCCCTGGAATCCTGCCCGCTCGGACATGTACGGTCGTCAGTACAGACCTACCGTACATGTCCGAGCGCCCGCCGTCCCTCGCATGCGTCGAATGACTTTGACGCATGCGTGGAAGCCTTTAAATGGCAGGCCCGCCCACGTCGCCACGTCATCGCCGCGGCGACGACGCGGGCACGCCCCGCATAGTGTTTACGCGCGGACTTCTGTACGGTTAGTACAACCATCGTACAGAAGCCCTCTGGCAGGCATGTGCGGTGAAAACGGTCCGACGGACCGCTTTCATCGTACATGTTTGCTCGTGTGTACCGGGCCTTAGAGGAACAAGAAGAGGAGGGGTAGAGGAGAGAGAGAGCTGTGTCAGAATCACCAATAGCATTTTGGAGGCTTGGTGGTGGAACAAGCTCCAAAAACACTGAACCCTGTATTTGGCCATCAAAGAAAATGCTATTTCTGGCGCAAACCCAACACATCACATCACCCAAAGAACACCATCAGTGAAATATGGCGATGGCAGCATCATGCTGTGGGGATGTTTTTCAGCATTCGGGACTTGGAAACTGGTCAGAGTTGAGGGAAAGATGGATGGTGATAAATACAGGGATATTCTTGAGCAAAACTTGTACCACTCTGTGTGTGATTTGAGGCTAGGATGGAGGTTCACCTTCCAGCAAGACAATGACCCCAAACACACTGCTAAAGCAATACTTGGGTGGTTTAAGGGGAAACATGTAAATGTTTTTTTTTTCAAAGATTTTATTGATGGTTATTACAATACAAGATATAGCAAAAAGAAACTATACCGTTTTTCATGTAACATTTGTCATAAACAAAAAGTCAAGTATCCTGTGCATAATGTGCCTCTGTAAGTTTCATGGCCATGGCACTACTAATACAAAAATATACAAAGTAAAAGAAACAAAAGAAAAGAAAACTCTCTTGCGAAGTTAGCTGGATGAATCAACTATGGAGGGACCTTGAGAGGCAGAGGGTGGGAATGCAGAGAAAAAAGAGAAAGAAAAGGGGGGGGGGGGCGCCACTTGTTGTTGGAAGACACTATAATGGTGATTCACGTTATGGTATGGGCTGGGTACTCTCGAGGAGGTTGTTAATTGTTGTGATAATGATGGGGGTGGACAAAGGATGAGTAAGTTGTAATGGCTGGAGGGATTTGATTTTGTCAATTTATGATTCAATTGTCAGGTGGATCCTCTTGCCTCAAAGATGTGCAGGGAGTCCCATAATACGAGAAAGAAGTTTAAAAATTGTTAAGTTCCTCTGGAGATAGGGTCTTTTCCATGAAAGGTCTCCATCTGGAGTAGAGACATTTGCTTGCTTTTGCGTAGTTAAAGTCAGTGTTTAACTTACCCATATATAGTAGATGCAAAAGTTCCCTTTTTACCTGTGAGACCTTTGGATTGCCTGGGGAAATCCAATTTTTTAGAATGGCTCTCCAAGCGATTAGTAGGCATATCAGAATACGGTCTTTATGTGGCAAGTAGGTTTTGGATGACCAAGTGAGTAAATGTTCGCCTCAGTAGCCAAAGATAAGGAGTAGGGGGCCTTTGGGTATTTTCAGCAGGGTTATGTCATATATATAAAAGATATGACTTGATCCCAGAAGATGGATATGAAAGAGCATGACCAAAAACGGTGAGACTTTTGGATTGCATGGGGAAATCCAATTCCTTAGAATGGCTCTCCGAGCGATTAGGAGGCATATCAGAATCCGGTCTTTATGTGGCAAGTAGGTTTTGGATGACCAAGTGAGTTAATGTTCGTCCCAGAAGCCAAAGATAAGGAGTAGGGGGTCTTTGGGTATTTTCAGCAGGGTTATGCCATATATAAAAGATATGACTTAATCCCAGAAGATGCATATGAAAGAGCATGACCAAAAACAGTGAGTTAGAGGAGGTTTGGCTTGATGGCATAGGGGGCAGGTGGCAGGTACTTGGTTGTTTTTTTCAGAGAGAACGGGGATATGGGCTCGATGAAGGATCCTTAGTTGGGTTTCTCTGCAGGATTCATTGGGTATCAATTGTAGTATTTTGTCAAATCCTTTGAGGAGTTTGCCCACTATGTCTGTGTCCTGGAAGACTTTTCCCCAATTTGCAGCTGAAGAGGATGTTAGTGGATGGGTGGTGTTAAGCAGGAGTGGTTTATAGATGTCCGAGATAGTGTAGGAGCTGTCTTGGAGCTTTTGGTCTGCAACAGTCACTTTGAATCTTTTGTTCTCCTCTCTACAGGCGTTGCGCATAAAGTAGACACATTGCCTAAAGTAAAAGACATGGGATTGAGGAAGGGTGAAAGTTTCGGCAACAACAGAGAAGGAGTGGGGTCACCTGGTTTCCATATCACAAAGTTGGGAGAATTTGGTGAGGCCTTTTTGCTTCCAAATGAGTAAGGGTTTGTGTTCCAGCCCCGCTGGCAAGTTGGGGTTGTCCTGAATTGGAAGGTGTCTGGATATGAAAGGAAGGTTCTCCATATGGACCTGTAAAGTTCAAAAAAGGAAGATGGCAGGCCTATAGGTAGTGTTTGAATTTTATAAAGCAGCCTGGGGAGGATTGTCATTTTGATAATGGACGCACGCCCAAACCAGGAAATTGTGGATTTATCCAATTTTTGGAGATCATGGCGTATGTTCTGTAATTCCGTTTGGAAGGTCCTGCTGTAAAGCTCTGCTAAATCGGCAGGAAGTTGGATGCCCAGATAGGGTATGGCACCCGTTTTCCATTGGAAAGGAAAGTTAGGCTGGCATTGCTTGGCCAGTGCTGTGGGTAGGGACGCATTTAACGCAAATGACTTGGAGTAATTAATTTTTCAATTGGACAGTAATTTGAAATGTTCCAGGATTTTTAAGAGATTTGGTAAGGACGTGAGCGGCGAGGAAAGAAACAATAATACTCCATCTGCTAATGCTGCAATCTTAAATTCTTGCTCCTGTATCTTTATGCCTTTCACAATTCACAGATTGGCTTGGATGCAACAGAGGAGGGGTTCTAGCGTAAGTATATAAAGCAGGGGGGGAAGGGGACATCCCTGTCTAGTTCCATTGTGGATGGAGAAGGCGTCGGACAGATGGCCATTAACTTTTACCCTGGCCTTTGGGTTAGCGTATAATGAGAAAATGAATGACCGCATGCGAGTCCCCAGCCCCAGCATAGTTAGGACTTCTTCCGTATAGTCCCAGGCCACCCTGTCGAACGCCTTCTCCGCGTCCATTGCCAGGAAAAAATCTTCTTGTCGGGAAGTAGTAAGCCAGTTGTGTAGGTTCAGGGATTTAATGGTGTTGTCCCTGGCCTCTCTTCCAGGGAAAAACCCCACCTGGTCCAGGCCCACCCAAGCTGCTATGTGGTAAGACAGGCGAGTTGCCAAGATTTTGGCAAAGAGTTTGATGTCCACGTTGAGCAGGGATATTGGACGATAACTGGTGAGTAGGGATGAGCCGAACACCTCCCTGTTCGGTTCGCACCAGAACCTGCGAACATACCAAATGTTCGTGTGAACTTTAGAACCCATTTAAAGTCTATGGGACCTAATTTTAAAGGCTAATATGCAAGTTATTGTCCTAAAAAGTGTTTGGGGACCCGGGTCCTGCCCCAGGGGACATGTATTAATGCAAAAAAAAAGTTTTAAAAATGGCCGTTTTTTCGGGAGCAGTGAATTTAAAAATGCTTAAAGTGAAACAATAAAAGTGATATATTCCTTTAAATTTCGTACCTAGGGGGGTGTAAAATATGCATGTGAAATAGCGCATGTTTCCCGTACTTAGAACTGTCCCTGCACAAAGTGTCATTTCTGAAAGAAAAAAAGTCATTTAAAACCGGACTTGCGGCTATAATGAACGGACTTGCGGCTATTGCTCCCGGCAATTCAGAGAGAATTCATTCATAAAGAGAAAGCGTGGGGGTCCCCCAAATTCAATTACCAGGCCCTTCAGGTCTGGTATGGATATTAAGGGGAACCCCGGCGTCAATTAAAAAAAAATGATGTGGGGTTCCCCCCAAATATCCATTCCAGACCCTTCAGGTCTGGTGTGGATTTTAAGGGGAACTCCACCCCAAATAAATAAAATGGTGTGGAGTTCCCCCAAAAATCCACACCAGACCCCTTATGCAAGCACGTAACCTGGCCGGCCGCAGAAAAGAGGGGGGGACGAGAGAGTGCCCCCCCTCCTGAACCGTACCAGGCCACATGCCCTCAACATGGGGAGGATGTCCCCATGTTGATGGGGACAAGGGCCTCATCCCCACAACCCTGGCCGGTGGTTGTGGGGGCCTGCGGGCGGGGGGCTTATCAGAATCTGGAAGACCCCTTTAACAAAGGGGACCCCCAGATCCTGCCCCCCCCTATGTGAATTGGTAATGGTGTACATTGTACCCCTACCATTTCACGAAGGAAGTGTAAATAATTGTAAAAAAACAAAAACAACAAAGAAAAATATCCAGCGGTGGTAATCCACTCTCAGTCCAAGCTCCAACGTTGTCGGTATCCAGCGACGGGTGATCTCCTCTCCGCCAGGGTCCAGAGATAAGAAGATCACCCATCGCTGGATACTGACAACGTTGAGGGCATGTGGCCTGGTATGGTTCAGGAGGGGGGAACGCTCTGTAGTCCCCCCCTCTTTTCTGTGGCTGGCCAGGTTACGTGCTCGGATAAGGGGTCTGGTGTGGATTTTTGGGGGAACTCCACGCCATTTATTTTTTAATTTGGGGTGGAGTTCCCCTTAAAATCCACACCAGACCTGAAGGGCCTGTAATGGATATGTGGGGGGAACCCCACGTAATTTTTTTTAAATTTGACGGCGGGGTTCCCCTTGATATCCATACCAGACCTGAAGGGCATGGTAATTTAATTTGGGGGGACCCCCATGTTTTTTTTTTAATGAATGATTTCTCTCTGAATTGCCGTGAGCCAACAATTCATTATAGCCACCAGTCATTTTTAAATGACTTTTTTTCCTTCAGAAATTACACTTTGTGCAGAGACAGTTCTAAGTACGGGAAACATGCGCAATTTCACATGCATAGGTGTGTGAAGAGCTCTCGCGCCTCCAAATGAACTCAGTGAAACAAATAAAGTGAATGGATGAATGGCGTGTTATTGCTGCTCAATCTACGTGTAAATAAATAAATATATACCAAAGTGATTGATAAATGAGGTGATAAGCACAATAAAAGTGCAAAGCAAATGAGAGTGCAGCCTAATGCTGTGGTAAAGCTGCAATAGTGTGCAGTGATGTGAATAAGCACATCTAAGTGCTGTAATAAATAGCTAGTGAACGCTAGCAAAAATAAAAACAAGTACTGGCACTAAAGCATAAAAAGTCCCAATAAACAAAAACTTTGTGGATAAATAGGGCTGTAAATAATGCTGATAATATTCTTTCTGTGTTTTTCTGAATGAGTCTTCAAACGAGTGGGCTCACGGAGCGCATACCTTCCTGCAGTTAAAATGACGCCTTGGATCTGTGGGTCTCTGCTGCTGGTGCTGGATGTATGCTGTGCGGCTCCCACCGATCCGTCTCCTCCTGGTGATTAATGATACAAACTTGGTCCTCCGGGTGATCATCAATATTGCCCAGGATAAATGAAATAAAGGAGAGATCCCATGGTGTAGTACGTAGTGTACGATTTAATTAAAGATGCAAAAAACGCTGCTTACAAAGTTAAAATGAGTAATCACAGAGGTACTTCCTGATGTTATTTCCCTGGGTATATCGGTCCCTTACATGTTACGCCACGTCACGTGCTTCATCAGAGGTAACGGATTGGCTACAGGGCTTGTCATTTATACATAAAGGGGTAGATTCACTAAGACTTACAACGGGAGTATCAGTAGATATGCCGTCGTAAGTCCGAATCCCCGCCGTTGTATATTTAAGTGTATTCTCAAACCGAGATACGCTTAAATATTGCTAAGATACGACCAGCGTAAGTCTCCTACGCCGTCGTATCTTAACTGCATATTTACGCTGGCCGCTAGGGGCGTGTACGCTGATTTACACCTAGAAATATGTAAATCAGCTAGATACGCAGTCGCAGTACAGATACGCCGTTTACGTTAGGCTTTTTCCGGCGTAAAGATAAACCACCAAAAACATGGAGCAGCCAATGTTAAGTATGGACGTCGGAACCGCGTCAAATTTTTCAAATTTTACGTTGTTTGTGTAACTCGTCCGTGAATGGGGCTGGCCATAATTTACGTTCACGTCGAAAGCATGACGATTTGCCAACGTCATTTGGAGCATGCACACTGGCATACGTCGTTCGTTAAAAACGTAAAATACGTGGGGTCACTAGTATTTTACATAGAACACGCCCCCAACCAGCCTATTTTGAATTAGGCGGGCTTACACTGCGCCGCCGTAAGTTTCAGCGCAAGTTCTTTGTGAATACAGGACCTTCGGCTCAAACTTACGGTGGCGTAGTGTATCTGAGATACGCTACGCCGGCCAAAATCTACGTGAATCTACCCCATTAACCGGAAGTTGTCCGGCGGCCATCTTGCCAAAGTATATATCTCCGAACAGGCAGCGGCCATTTTATCGGTTAGTAGTGATTAACATGTATATTCTAGGTAGTTGATTCAGCATATTAACATCGCAATTGATTCCCGGCCGCCATTTTGTTGAAGTAAATTGTCTCCATCCAGGATGGCGCCATAGAGCTGATAAATAATTAAGATGTAAGATGCATTTTAAGTCTGAAGAATACAATCTGGAATGGATCCTAAGTATAAGCCTAGGTGGACCCACTATTAGCTAATGACAAGTATACGTGGGTGCTGGCTCAGTCAATAGGCTAAAAAATGGCAAATAATATACATAAATACACCTTACAGTGAGATATATTTCACTTTTATTGTTTCACTTTAAGCATTATTAAATTCACTGCTCCTGAAAAAACGGCCATTTTTAAAACTTTTTTTTTCATTGATATATTTCCCCTGGGGCAGGACCCAGGTCCCCAAACACTTTTTAGGACAATTACTTACATATTAGCCTTTAAAATTAGCACTTTAGATTTCTCCCATGGACTTTAACAGGGTGTTCCGCGGCTTTTAGAATTTGCCGCGAACACCACGAATTGTCAGGCAATGTTCGAGTCGAACATGAGTTCGACTTGAACTCGAAGCTCATCCCTACTGGTGACATTAGTAGAGTCCTACCCTTCTTTGGAAATAACAGAAATATAGGGCCAGATTCACAGAAAAAGTACGCCGGAGTATCTGCTGATACTCCGGCGTACTTTCAAATTTGCCGTGTCGTATCTTGATTTGGAATCCTCAAACCAAGATACGACGGCTTTTGGCATAGATCCGACAGGCGTACGGCTTCGTACGCCTTCAGATCCTAGGTGTAATTCTCCGACGGCCGCTGGGTGGAGTTTGCGTCGTTTTCCAGCGTCGGGTATGCAAATTAGCTGTTTACGGCGATCCATGAAGGTACGCGCGTTCGTCGCATTCTCTTACGTCAGCTTTTCCCGTCGTAAAGTTAAGAGTGCTATTTAGATGGTGTAAAATTACACCATCCATATTAAAGTATGGCCGTCGTTCCCGCGTCAAAGAAATTGTTTTTTTTTTGTGTAAGACGTCCGGGAATACGAAAGTACGTTACGCACCTCGCCGTTCAAAAAACACGTTGGGGAGCCGTAATTTTGCGCAAAGCACGGCGGGAAATTTCCAAACGGAGCATGCGCAGAACGTTTGGCGTGGGAACGCGCCTAATTTAAATGGTACACGCCCTATTTGAATTAGGCAGGCTTGCGCCGGACGGCTTTACGCTACGCCGCCAAAAATTTACACGCAAGTGCTTTGTGAATCAAGCACTTACGCTGGAAACTTGCGGCGGCGTAACGTAAACGGGATACGATACGCCACCTTAAATCTACATGAATCTGGCCCATAGGCTTCAACCAATCTTTTGATCTTTAAGATGAGTCAGTAGAGAGTGAATTAAATGCTTTAAGGAAGTTTGGCGCTAGGACGTCAGCAAAGGTTTTGTAGTACACGGCCATAAAGCCATCTGGGCCTGGACATTTGCCAGGTTTTGTGGCTTTAAGTGCCGCTAGAAATTCCTCTGGGGTCAAGGGGGCCTCTAAAGCCAGGGAATCCCGGCATTTCGCCAGCGCCGCAGGATTCATGTCTCCTAGGATTATAAAGGTTGTTGTAGAAGCAATGAAACTGTTGTGCTATGTCCTCCTTTTTGGAGTGTGTCTTACCTACAGTGTCTACAATGTGATGGATTGTAGAGGCCAATTTACGCTGCTGGGTGGCTCTGGCCAGTAACCTGCCTGGTTTGTTACCCTGTTCGAAGAAGAGTTTTTGGGATAAAACATTACGCCAGCACGCCTTTTTGTATTGCGATTTTTTACTAAAAATATGTAGAAGAATAGGTATCGGCCTAAACTAAGGGGAAAAAATGTTTTTTTATATTTTTTTGGGGGTATTTATTATAGCAAAAAGTAAAAAATATTGAATTTTTTTTTAAATTGTCGCTCTATTTTTGTTTATAGCGCAAAAAATGAAAAACCGCAGAGGTGATCGAATACCACCAAAAGAAAGCTCTATTTGTGGGAAAAAAAGGACACCAATTTTGTTTGGGAGCCACGTTGCATGACCGCTCAATTGTCAGTTAAAGTGACGCATTGCAGAATCGCAAAAAGGGGCCAGGTCCTTAACCTGCATATTGGTTCAGGTCTTAACCGGTTAAAATGGTAGAAAATAGGTGAGTGGATACATGCTGCAACAATAACATAGATTTCCCTACTGCTTCCAAATTAAGATTAATAAAGGGTGTCAGGAGAAAATCCTAACGCATTATTAGCAATCAGATAAATTAGCTATGCAAAAAAAACAGCCCACCAAGGAGGAGTAAATGTATAAAAGTGTTTTATATCAACTCAGCAAATAACAGAGACTAACAATTCCTTTTAAGTGATATATTATTTCCACTAAAATATATGATGGCTGATCTTACACTGTTTGCCGGGGTGTTTCAAAGTAAACTATCACATCCAGACGTCATCTCTAACAATGCACATGGAAATGAGGTGCAGTATGTTTGTAGATAAATGAAATTATAGACACATCATAGAATTCCTGTTTTTTTTTTTTTTCATACAGATGAAGAACTGTAGAAGTATAATATGTATACCATTTTTATCTGCTTCAGAGCCTCTCTCCACAGCACAATATTATATTGCAATTTGCAACTCAACTCAACTAATGCCAAAAAAGATTGTATTATACATTTGGAATTTGAGCTTTTCTGGTTCAGTTTAATATTCCTCACATTTTGTACCTGCAATACTATTAATTGCCATTGTCTAATTATCTAACTTCCTGACAATCTGCTGTGTTTTCTTCCTTCCTTTAAGGGAAATATCATGTCTTCTTGTATTTATTGTTGTAATTTATGTCCAGGAATAAAAATGAAAGTATGTTCAAGTTTCAGTCAAGTACTGTATTTATTGGCGGATAACACTCACTTTTTTGCCCTAAAAATAGAGGGAAAACTGTGCCTGCGTGTTATATGCAGGGGGCCTTTGGAAAAAAATTCCTGAAACTTCCTTTTTAAAGTTAGGGTGTGTGTTATACGCCGATAAATACAGTATATTAGAAATATTGCACAGTAATATGCTTTGTTTATTAAATCCAGTTCAAGTTTCTTTTTAAATCAGCTAAATACTTTCCAGCTTCATGCAAAAAAAAGTATTACCGTATATACTCGAGTATAAGCCGACCCGAATATAAGCCGAGGCACCCAATTTTACCACAAAAAATGGGAAAACGTATTGACTCGAGTATAAGCCTAGGGTGTCCATTTACATGCCTCACTTTGCCTCACTGTGTCCATGTGCATGCCTCACTGTGCCCATGCTTCACTGTGCCCATGTCTCACTGTGCCCATGCCTCACTGTGCCCATGCCTCACTGTGCCCATGACTAGACTGACATTTAACATGGGAGTCTATAGAAGGGGTGTCTGGCTTTGAAAAATCGGTGCTCCCCAGCCGTATGTCCCCCAGACAAAAAACTTTACACACTTGTAGAGGGGAAATGGGGCTAAATGTGTGCCAAGTTCCGGGTCCAGGGGATCTTTGACCGGCTGGTACCGGGTCCCCAAATTCACCAGAGAAATTGCAGTTTAACTTGGGAGACTATGCAAGGAGTGCCTGGCTTTAAAAAAATCGGTGCTCCTGGCCGTAGGTCCCTTGGACAACAAACTTTTCACAGAGGAAGAGTGGGGCTACATGTGTGCCGAGTTTGGGCCAGGTCCCCAAAGTCCGGGAGATCAGGCACAAAAAGGTGACTCGAGTATAAGCCAAGGGGGCATTTGCAGCACAAAATTTCTTGCTGAAAACTTGGCTTATACTCAAGTATATACAGTAATTGGTTTCCTTTGGTTAGAAGCTGCAGACTATATAGAAAAGCCTTTCCCCTACCAGTAAGCTGCAGAGAAGAAGAGGTCCAACTGGAACTATAGCTCCACATTCAGTAAAGCTCATTCTCTTTTCTGGCTAAGAAGTACTAACTCTCAATGTTTGGGGGTGTACAAGACTTCTGCAGAGAGACCAAATATTCCAAGTATAAGACAAGGATCCTTGTCTACAGCATGCTGTCAGAAGACCAACATTTCTACTCAGGCTTTCTAAAAATAATTAATTGTAAGATTTAAAATGCATTGATGCATTGAATTTAGCTGATTTACACTAGTTTAACATTGGTGGGCAGCTAGGCTGGGGCTAGCCTACATTCTGCCTACTGTTGGGAAGTGTTCTTCAGTGGATAGAGCAAAAGATACAATTTTAGTGGTTATGAGTATTAACTTCACCCAGAAATTTACTAGGGGGGTTGTTGACAATCATGAGGGCTGGAGAAGGAGATAAATATAAACAGAGAGCCCTTCTCGAAGGGTCTTTGCCTTCCTGGCTTGGCCTGGAGAGGATGCCGGTATAAGAGCTCTTTTCATAGCCTCCCAGGTCTACTGCCTAGAGAGGGTGAGAGGAGTACAAAGACCCTTTACCGCCCAGACCTGTTGCCTGTGAAGGAAACTAGGCATAAGACCGATGTTCAAGTCGAACTCAAGTTTGACGCGAACATCCGGTATTCGTCGAACAGCGGACATTATGTGGTGTTCGTGGCAAATTCAAAAGCAGTGGAACACCGTTTAAAAGTCTATGGGAGATTAACATGAAAAATCAAAAGTGCTCATTTTAACCACATAAGGACCGCCTCCTGCACATATACATCAGCAGAATGGCACGGCTGGGCACAAGCACGTACAGTACCTGTACGTCCTCTTTAAGTGCCCAGCCGTGGACCCGTGGACCCGATCGCCGCCGGAGTCCCGCGATTGGTCCCCGGAGCTGAAGAACGGGGAGAGCTGTGTGTAAACAAAAAAAATCGCTGTTCACCGCCATTAGTAGTAAAAAAAAAAAAATATTAATAAAAATGCAATAAAACTATCCCCTATTTTGTAAACGCTATAAATTTTGCTCAAACCAATCGATAAACGCTTATTGCGATTTTTTTACCAAAAATATGTACAAGAATACGTATCGGCCTAAACTGAGAAAAAAAATGTTATATATTTTTTGGGGGTATTTATTATAGCAAAAAGTAAAAAATATAGCACAAAAAATAAAAACCGCAGAGGTGATCAAATACCACCAAAAGAAAGCTCTATTTGTGGGGGAAAAAGGACGCCAATTTTGTTTGGGAGCCACATCGCACGAACGCGCAATTTTCAGTTAAAGCGACGCAGTGCCAAATCGCAAAAAACTGGCCAGGTCCTTTACCTGCGTAATGGTCCGGGTCTTAATTGGTTAAAGGCTTAACCAATGCATGGTATTGTCATAAAAAGAGTTTGGGGATCTGGGTCTTGCCCCAGAGGACATGTATCAATGCATTTGTTTTTTAAATGGCTGTTTTCTGGAACAGTGATTTTAATAATGCTTAAAGCGAAACAATATAATTGAAATATTCCTTACAATTTTGTGCCTGGGGGGTGTCTTTAGTATGCTAGTAAAGTGGCACATTTTTCCCGTGTTTAGAACAGTCCCACAGCAAAGTGACGTTTCTAAAAGGAAAAAAAGTCATTTAAAACTGATCAGGGCTGTAATGAATTGTCGGGTCTCAGCAATACAGATGAAACTAATTGAAAAAAATGGCATGGCAATTTTTTTTTTAATGACATAGGGTTCCCCCTCAAAATCCATACCAGACCATAAAGGTCTGGTATGGATTTTAAGGGGAACCTTGCGCCAAAATAAAAAAATGGCGTACCAGACCATTATCCGAGCATGCATCCTGGCAGGCCACAGGAAAAGAGTGGGGGACGAGAAAGCGTACCCCTCCTGAACCGTATCAGGCCACATGCGCTCAACATGGGGAGGATGCTTTGGGGGTCTGACCTCAAAGCACCTTGTCCCCATGTTGATGGGGACAGGGGCCTCATCCCAACAACCCTTGTCCGGTGGTTGTGGGGGTCTGCTGGAAGGGGGCTTATCAGAATCTGGAAGCCCCCTTTAACAAAGGGACCCCCAGATCCCACCTCTACCAGCCTTTGAGAAGGACTGGACATATTTCCAGGCAGAGGAAAATCATTGCTGCTATGTGTTTAAGCAAAGGTTGGCAGAGTTGATTTTAGCCATGCGGTCCCCACTGGTGGGTTGGTGAGGTTATTGGGGTAATAGACAGATGCTTAAGATAAAGGCTGGGAGAGCCTGTCAAACCCAAAGGCTCATTAGGGGGTCTTCAGTATAGTACAAAAGCTCAGCCAATCAGCCAAAACTCAGCTGGATAGTAACATATTGATGAAGGATCCTAACAAAATCGAATGGATAAATGTCAGACTTAATGTTGTTTTTGTTTTGCCATACAAAGTAGATTTTCTTATGCTTGCAACCTAAATTATTATGCATTTTTATATTCTCTTACTAGGTGGGCTATCGCAATAATATCACCTATATTGTACTAACAGGTTTCCCAAATATAAAAAGCATAAACATTCTATTTTTCTTGGTGCTGTGTTTCATATATTGTGTTACTATTTCTGGAAATCTCTTCATTGTGATTTTATATCATCTGAGTAAAACACTTCAGTCTCCCATGTACTTCTTCATCACCCAACTATCATTGCTTGATATAATTCTGTCTACAGATATTCTTCCCAACTTTCTTTATATCATCTTATATGATGGATGTACCATGTCTTTTGCTGGATGCATCATCCAGTTCTCCTTTTTTGTAGCTGCTGAGGCCTCAGAGTTTTTTCTACTGGCTGTGATGTCCTATGACCGGTATTTGGCCATCTGTAAGCCCCTGCATTACAACTCTATAATGAACCAATCAATTTGCATTAAATCAGTGATTATCATTTGGTTATTAAGTTTTAAAATTACATTGGTTGATTTCATATCTTTGTGCAGTTTATATTACTGTGGACCAAACATCATTCATCACTTCTTCTGTGACTATGAACCCATACTTGAGCTTTCCTGCTCCGATACTTCATGGCTCCATATTCAGACCTATGTATTAGGTTTCATCTGTGTCGTAGCACCTTTCATATTAATTGTTATATCTTATATATATATTGTTTTAGCCATCCTCAAAATTAAATCAATTACAGGAAGACAAAAAGCCTTTACCACCTGCAGCTCTCACTTGACCGTAGTGTGCATGTTTTACGGGACGCTAATCGCTGTGTATTTGTTTCCAACAAAAGGACAACTGGATATTCTGAACAAGATCCTCTCCCTCTTTTATACTGTAATGACTCCATTGCTTAATCCCATCATATACACATTCAGGAACAAGGACTTTAAAAAAGCTATTGATAAAATAAACCCATTTTTTAAAATAAAAATGCAATTGTAAAAAAAGTAAATATTTAAGAAAATCTGTGTATAAGCATATTCTTGATGTCAGAAGAATACTATGGCCCGGATTCACAGACACTGGCGCACATTTATGCCGACGCAGCGCAGAGAGGCAAGCACAAAATTCACAAAGCACTTCCTCCCAAAAATGTGCTGGGTTTCCTAGGCGTAAGCCGGCGTAGGTGGAAGTGGGTGTGAGCCATGCAAATGAGGCATGACCCCATGCAAATTATGGGGCGAGCGCCAGACAGATACGTATAACGAACGGCGCATGCGCCGTCCCGTGGGCGCATCTCAGTGCGCATGCTCACAATCACGTTGGAACAACTGCCTAAGATACACCGGATCACTGCCTACGGCGTGAACGTAACCTACGCCTAGTCATATTCACGTCCAACATAAACTACGTAAAATACGTGTGCTTGCGTTTCCTGGTGCAGCCCTTTGCATGGATGCTGCTGAGTTACACCTCCTTTATGGGGAATAACTTTACGCCGTACGTACAACTTACGCACACCAGTCGTAGCCTGCGTCGGGTGCAAGTACGATCGTGAATCGGCGTATCTCCCTCATTTGCATATTTGAATGGAAAATCTATGGGAGCGCCACATGCGTCCAGCGTAAATATGCGCCCACCCTATGCCGGCGTAGGCAAGTTACGTCAGTGGAATTAAGCCTGTTTTTAGGCGTATCTTAGTTTTGTGTGCACGGCGCAAAGATACGACGGCGCATATTTTTCACTTACGTGGCGTATCTCGAGCTACGTCGGCGCACGTGCTTTGTTTTTTTTTTTTTGTTTTTTCAAAATATTTTATTGAGTTTACAGAATATACAAGGAATAAAGAAAAGCAGAGACACATTATCCAATCCACTGGCAATTAACAACATTACAATGGTGGACATTGCTATCTTATAAAGACAGGTAATTTAGAGCATGTTAAAAATGCGAGAATGTCAGCTGTTTTATTTTTTTTCCATAAAGTTTTTTATTGAGTCAAATTGCAATGTACAAAAAGAAGAAAAGTGACATAGTATGTGTTACATAACTGGGAGTGACAAAGTTACAAACATGTACGCTGCATGACACAATATTACATAACTACCAACGAGCTGTCCATACCCGAACTAGGGTACATGTAATGCAATGAAGCGACAAAGGGCGGAGGATCTTAGTTCCACTTTTCCCCTCCCCCCAATCTCACCCCCAACACTGGTACGCAGGGGGAGAATGAAGCATAGTACCGTTCAAGGTCATTCTAGCGTGGAATAGTGTGTCGCAACAAATCCGCGGTCACTCAGATGAAAGGAGAGAGGAAAGAAGAGAGAGAAGAGAAGGAGAGAGGGAGAGAGAGAGAGAGGGAGGAGGAACGATAGAGAAAGGAAAGGAGAAAGAGTACCACAGGGGGAGAGGGAAACGAGATGAAGGAAAGGGGGATGAGAGAGCATGTGGGAAGAGGGGAGAAGAGGGGAAAAAAAAAAAAGGGGGGGGGGGGGAAGAAAGAGGGGAGGGTCCGGGGAAAGGGGGGAGTAGAGAGGGGGGCAGGGAAGAACGTTCAAGCGTAATAAGAAGGGAAAGAGAGGGGGGACACGAGTGGATCCGCTCCCGACGCCCCCCCGAGGCCCCCCCATAATGAATGGAGGAGCAATCTCCACCTCAGGTAGTTCAAGAGGCCCACTGATGGTAACGGTCTGTGGTCAGAAAGTGGTTCCAACAGGCCCAAGTGAAGGAGAATTTGTGGATTCTGTCCTGTGAAACATAAATCAGCTCTTCCATTTCTTTTATTGAGGAGACTTGTGTAAGCCACTCTCTCACGGTGGGAGCGGTGGTGGAGCGCCAGTGTCTGGGGATACAAAGTCTAGCAGCGTTGACCATGTGCATGGCCAGGGATTTGAAGTAATCTTTTTTAGAAAGTGACGTGTGGTGGAGAAGATACTGAGACGGGGTATAGTCTAATGTATAGGTCGTCACATGTGAGATGAGATCGTGGACCCCCTTCCAAAAGGGTTGGAGGGCCTCACAGTCCCACCACACATGCAGCATAGTTCCCACCTCCTTGCCGCATCTCCAGCAGGTGTCGGGAGTGGTAGGGGAAAATTTGTGCAGGAGTGACGGGGTCCTGTACCATTTAGTGATAATTTTATAGCTATTCTCCTGGATGGCCACGTTCAAAGAGCCCTTGTGGGCGTATTCACAAATGGTGTGCCAATCTTCTCCTGTCAGTTCTGTTTGAAGATCTCTATTCCACGATGCCTGTGACGGGATAGGGACACGTGAGGGGCCATTTACAAGAAGGGAATACAAGAGCGAAATCAGATGTCTTTGTGGTTTTCTGCGATGGCACAGAGATTCAAAGGGCGTAAGTTGCCGCGACCAAAGTGATTGGTCAGCAGTGGACGTTAGGAAGTGTCGGACCTGTCTGTAGGTCCAAAATGATAGGGAGGCCGTCTTTGAGATAGATTGTACCGCCTCAAAGGACAAAAGCCTTCCAGCGGAGTAGAACTGAAGTGCCAACACGTCCTCAAAGGGCCATTCCTGGCTTAAAAAATCAGTCGACAAGCCTGGTTGGAAGTCCGGGTTACCCCGCAAGGATGTGAGGGGATTCGGGTGGGGAGATGGATGGCCCAGCGCCGAGGCCTTTTGGAATGCAAGAAGCGAGGGGTAAATAAGCGGGTGAGCTAATAAAGAGTGAGGCCAGTTCTTAGAGGGCAGCCACGGCAACAAGTGAAGGGGTCTTTGTGAAAAACTCATCTCAAGGAGGACCCAGAGTTTCTTGGAGGAGTGGATATTCCAATCCGCAATCCTCGTGAGATGGCAAGCCTCGTAATATTTCCGAAGGTCTGGAAGGCCGATGCCACCTCCGGATTTGGGTAAAGTAAGCCTGGAGAATTTTATGCGGGGCTGAGAGCCCCTCCAGAGGAAGGTGGAGCAAGCTCTCCTAAAGGATGTAAAGAAACCCGGGGGTAGGGAGATGGGCACCGACTGCATTAGGTAGAGCAAGCGAGGCAGGACTATCATTTTAGCCAGCGCCGACCTGCCAAACCAAGATACATTCAAGCCCATCCAATCCTTAAAACTTTTCTGCGCCTGTTGGAGGGCAGGATGGAAGTTTTTGGCATATAGATGAGCCAAGTTAGAGGGGATTCGGATGCCCAGGTAAGTTAGTGAGTCTTGCGTCCACTTAAAAGGGAAGGAATCCTGGCAATGCGTCACCTCCTGGGGGGGGGAGGGAGACATTCAACGCCTGAGACTTCCAATGGTTAATTTTTAGGTTCGAAAGGGTACCAAAGTGATCAAGATCCTTGAGGAGGTTGGGCAGGGAGATCCTGGGGAGTCGCAAGGAAAGGAGGACGTCGTCCGCAAAGGCGGCGACTTTGTATTCTCTACCTCCTACACTAAGTCCAGGGATGTCCGGGTTATCTCTTAACCTGTTAAGGAGGGGTTCCAGAGAGAGAATGTAGATCAAGGGGGATAGAGGGCATCCCTGGCGGGTGCCGTTGCTGATGGGGAAGGCGTCCGACAGGTGGCCATTGACTCTAACCGCAGCCGTGGGACTAGCATACAGGGCAAGGATATGAGACAGCATGCGGGCGCCCAGACCCAGGGCCGTAAGTACCTCCCGCATGTAGTCCCAGGCCACTCTGTCGAACGCCTTCTCAGCGTCTAGTGAGATGAAGAAGCCTTGTGTTTTGGAGGTCGTAAGCCAGTGATGCAAATTCAGGGTGCGGATGGTGTTGTCCCTGGCTTCACGGCCAGGGACAAAACCTACTTGGTCCCGGGAGATAAGTCTGGGAACTAAAGGGGCCAGTCTGTTAGCGAGAACTTTAGCATATATTTTGATATCCACATTTAAAAGTGATATCGGACGGTAATTAGCCACCGAGGAAGGGTCCTTACCCTCCTTAGGGATCACAGCGATGTGAGCCGCCAACATAGTGTCGGGTTTATTTTGGGGATCAGCGAGGGCATTGAATATTGCCAGAAGTCTCGCGGCCAGTATTTCGTTGAAGGACTTATAATATTGGAGGGAAAAGCCGTCGGGACCCGGGGCCTTCCCTGCCTTCATTTGTTTGATTGCCTGATCTACTTCCGACGCAAGAATGGGGCCATCTAAATCTAAGGATTGCTGAGGGGAAATTGGCTTGGGGCTATATTGTGCAAGAAATGTCTTGATTTGTCTAGACCGCAAATCGGCTTTGGACTGGGAAGGGTCAAGGGGGTGGAGATTGTACAGTCTAGAGTAGAAAGTCTCAAATTCCTTGGCGATGGTCAGCTGTTTTATAACTGTTTTATAACCAGAGGTCGGTTTTCCTTAAAAAGGTGTAGATAGAGATAGATAAAGATAGAGAAGGAGAAATAGAGAGAGGGTAGAGGAGGAGAAGAGGTCATTGCGTGTAGTTGTAGCAATGCAGCTAAGTCAATATCACATTTTACAAGATATATATGTATCTAGCTAGACAGTGATAGGGTAATGCGGGAGGGGGGGGGGAAAGGGAGGGGAGGTCATATGATTAAGCTATTAACCCTTGGGTAGGGGGTTTAGACGTGGGGTCGGGGTCCAGGAAGACAAAAGAGCCGGAAGACAAGGCATTTTGTTCTGAAGTAGATAGGTAGTGCGTAATGAAAGCCGTCCATCTTTGTTCAAACTTGACTTTGGAGTGTGAGGGGGTAGAGAACATGTCCAAGTTTTCCTTGAGTAACAGCGATTTCAACTCCTTTATCACGATTGAGATGGAGGGTGGGGATGAGGCGATCCAATGTCGGAGGATAGTCCTGCGGGCTGTGAGCAGGGCTAGAAGTATCCAGTGTCTGGTGCTTTGGGGCAGCTGGATGTAGGTGGAGGAGTAAGGTTCCGTGTGAGGAGGGCATCCAAAAAGTAAAAGCGTTGGCTCCAACATAAGGCAGAATTGTGTTACTGTGGTTACAAAGCGAATGACTGAGGACCAGAAAATGACAATTGGTGGACAGTTCCAAAGTCTATGGAGTAAGGTCGGTTTGTTTGTCAAGCACCATGGACAAGCAGGGCCTATTTCAGGCGATTTTGACGTGGAAAAAGGGTAATATGCCCTGTGCATGATCTTGAATTGTGTCTCTCTCCAAGATTCGCATTGAATGACAGACCTAGTGAGATTGTGACCACGTATAATATCATCTATTTTCAGCATACCTGGCAGGTCTTTGATCCAGGAGGACATGGACGTATTTTGCAGAGGGGTTGAGAGTTTAGCAAGCAGGGGAGCGTAGATAGCCGAAATTGAGTAATTCTTACTCTTAACAAGGACATCAATGAACGAAGTTTGGAGACGTACAGCCTTTTTTGGGCAGACCTTGGTGACATAATCTACATATTGCATGTATGGGAAATAATGGTTTTGGGGAAGGTGGAACTCAAGCGATAATTGAGAGAATGACTTGATAGTACCTGTTACATCTTGAAATAGGGAGTGGATCCCCACCAACCCCTTGTCTTTCCATTTAGCGAAGGGTTCGTACTGAAGACTGGGTGTAAACATAGGATTACCACATATTGGGAGGTGATTAGAAAATAAAGGGGATAAGCCCAGTTTCTTTCTGGTTTCCCGCCAGGCCACCAAAGTGTCTTTAAAAAGTAAATTGTGTTTGATCATCGCTGGTAATTTCTGGAGTGAGCTATGAAGCACAGCTGCCAGATCATAAGGCTTAACCAGTGAGGATTCCAGATTGAAATTAGAGTATTTTGACAAACCCAGTATCCAATCAAACCCAACTCTCAGTAGGCAAGCTAAGTTATACATCCTTATATTGGGTAGGCCCAGGCCCCCCTCACCCTTAGGGAGAAATAGTTTGGTCATGGCTATCCGCGGCCTTGCTTTTTTCCAAATAAATTTAGTTATTGCTTTATTTATTAGTTGTACATCTTTATGTTTCAACAATAAGGGTAGCGTTTGTAGGGGGTAAAGTAGACGAGCAAAGCTGACCATTTTAAATAGTGCGCATCTCCCAAAGAGCGAGAGAGGTAGGTCCCCCCAAGTTTCAAGTTCACCTACTATTCTGTCAATCAAAGGAGGGTAGTTCAGTGTGTAGAGAGAGGACGGTATTCTACCAATCTTCAAGCCGAGGTATGTAATATGAGTGTCAGCTGTTCTAAGAGAGGAAGGAGGGAGAGTGTGTTGGAGGGGAGCAATGCCTAGCAAGAGGATCTCGCTCTTTGAAAAATTAATTTTGAGTCCCGAGCATTTTCGGAAGTCTTCAAAAATATGTTGTATGGCTGGGATGTCTGTGGAGGGGGATGAGGAAAATATTAGTATGTCGTCTGCAAATAGAGCCACTCTCAATACACACATCAACCAAAAAAAAAAAAAAAAAAAGAAGAAAAAGAAAAGGGAAGGAAAAAAAAAAAAAAAAAAAAATTCCCCCTTCTTCTTCCCCCCCTACTCCATATTTCTGGAGCTCCATAACCAAAAATAACTGTATATATATTTATATTTATATTTAAACAAGGGGGCGAGAGAAACCCCCCCCCCCTCCACTCATCCCCAAATACCCCCCCCCGCCCAAAAAAAAAAGAAGAGAAAAGATTCCTCCATCCTCCTCTTAATCCTGTGCAATTTGTGTCTCGTGTCTCAATTTCCTTAAATTTCTTAAGTTTCTCTGCTTATTGCCTATATCCTGTATCCTTTTGTGAATATGTGCCATTCAGTGAAGGGGTCGGGCGAAAAAATCAGGAGAGAGGAAAAAAACAAACCCTTCCCTCCTCTCCCCTCAAGACTAGGGGGGCAGGGGGGGAGGGGGGGGAGGGAGCCAATCCACACAGAGGAAAAAAAAAAAAAAAAAAAAGGCACAGGGGACCCCCCTCCTAAACGTCCTGATCCTCTTCAGGGTCCTTCAGGGTCCTTCCCTCTTCCGCCTCTCCTCTACTTCTGCTTGGCCCTATCTTCTTAACTTCGATAGCTGTTGTAGCCAATCTGGAACTTCTATTGGTTCTATTCCCATCTTTTCAAACAAACCGGGAAGCTCCTCATGCTGCTGCAGGAGAAAAGACTCTGCTCCCTTTCTTACTGTCACAGATATTGGATACCCCCATCTATAGTTCCCACCGACCCCCTTTACTTTGTCCAGCAGTGGGCGCAACATTGCCCTTCTTTGTAGCGTAGCCCTCGATAAGTCCGGGAGAATTTTAATTTGTGCCCCTTCCAGCACCACCTTCCCCGCCTCCCATGCAACTCTACTGACCATCTCTTTATGGGAATACCTATGGAAGCATCCAATTATATCCCTCGGTCTGTCCAGGTTCGTTGAACGGGGGCCCAATGCTCTATGCAACCTTTCAAATTCAAACCCCTGGGGGGGAGGTGAGCCCACCAATTGATTACATATCTCATTTATAGTCATCTGCAGGTCCTCTTTTTCCACTGTTTCGGGAACCCCTCTGAACCTTAAATTCCTACGTCTGCTACGGTCTTCCATTTCTTCCAGCCTAAGCTGGATATAATCTACTTGGGACCTTTTAACACTGTATGTCTGCTCTATTGCAGTGACCCGTGCATCCAAATTTGTCAACAGTAATTCATCTCTCTCCAACTTATCTGCTATCTGCTGGACTTCTCCTCGTATCACCTCCGCCTCCTTACGGTGGGACTCCTCCATGCGGTGCACCAATGCTTCCATATCTGCTTTGGTAGGAAGGGCTTGTAACATAGCTTTTAATATACTCAATTCAGTCTCCTGCGGGGGCTGTGGGAACTGTACCTGAGACATTTCTATTCCCTTCCGCTCCTGATCTCTCCCCTCTCCAGCTTCCTTTCCTCCTGTACCCAGCATATCCGTCCCTGCTGACACCGTCGGGAAGGAAGAGAGAGTAATTGTCGGCGTCGGCGTCTCCCCAAGCGTCACACTACCATGTGACCCGGTCTCACGGTGTTTACTTGCAGCTGATCTTGTCAGGGGAAAGTACCGCTGTATCTCCGGCTGGGACGGGTAAGTCTGTTTTGCCTTTTTGGACGTCCCGGGTGGTCCCGAGGGTCCAGACAGCCGTGCCTGCAGTGGTTCTTTCCGCGGCTCCTTTCCCGGTGAGTTGACAGCTTTCCTCTCGTCAACTTTTTCTCTCCTCATCCCCCGTATCCTTCCGTTGCAGTTCAGCTATTTGTTGCAGTCTCCTCCGCAGTACTATACTGTTGCTGCTACGGGTTCATGTCCGGGAGTTTCTCATAAGAGGGTTCAATTACTCATCCGCTCTCGGTCGGGTGGGAGTACATGGCGTGGTGTGTGGAGCGGAGCCTGTCTGATCCTACTCCACCATCTTCCGGTCACACCCCCCGTACCGTTATTGCTTTATTTATTAGTTGTACATCTTTATGTTTCAACAATAAGGGTAGCGTTTGTAGGGGGTAAAGTAGACGAGCAAAGCTGACCATTTTAAATAGTGCGCATCTCCCAAAGAGCGAGAGAGGTAGGTCCCCCCAAGTTTCAAGTTCACCTACTATTCTGTCAATCAAAGGAGGGTAGTTCAGTGTGTAGAGAGAGGACGGTATTCTACCAATCTTCAAGCCGAGGTATGTAATATGAGTGTCAGCTGTTCTAAGAGAGGAAGGAGGGAGAGTGTGTTGGAGGGGAGCAATGCCTAGCGAGAGGATCTCGCTCTTTGAAAAATTAATTTTGAGTCCCGAGCATTTTCGGAAGTCTTCAAAAATATGTTGTATGGCTGGGATGTCTGTGGAGGGGGATGAGGAAAATATTAGTATGTTGTCTGCAAATAGAGCCACTCTCAAGTCCTCCTGCCCTATGGGCAGGCCGTGTAGAAGAGGGGATGAAGAGAGGAGGCGTGAGAGGGGCTCTATAGCGAGGTTAAAAAGTAGGGGTGATAGAGGGCAGCCCTGTCTCGTCCCCCTATGTAGGCGAAAAGGGGAGGATTGTATATCTGCCGCAGTGATCGTGGCAGAGGGGGCTGAATACATACTCTGTATGAAGGAATAGAACGACCCATTTAGACCAATGCGTTGCATGACCAGAGAAAGCCACTTGAAACTTACGTTGTCAAAAGCTTTCTCGGCGTCGAGGGTGACTATTACCGTATTGTTAGATGGATGTGTCTTTGCATATTCGAGGGCCATCATGACTTTGCGAATGTTGGCTGCTGCAGATCTTCCTTTTGTGAATCCCGATTGGGCGCTGTGTATAAGGGATGGCATTATATCTCCTAATCTGGTGGCTACTATCTTAGACATTAATTTGGAGTCAACATTTAGCAGGGATATGGGGCGAAAGGATCCTGGATCTAGTGGGTCTTTTCCTTTTTTTGCAATGAGTTTAATATTGGCTAGGTGGCCTGTGGGAAGATAAGGGCCTCCTACCAATATGTGGTTATAAACCGAGTGGAGGGCAGGTATGAGGTCTGGGCCTAACAATTTGTAAAATTCGGATGTGTACCCGTCCGGGCCGGGTGCCTTTCCATTGGAAAGACCCCCTATAGCGCGTTTTATTTCTTCAGAAGTAATGGGCTCATTTAATTGTTCTAGATGACTTGGGTCTATCAGTGGGAGTTTGGTGTCCTTTAACAAGGTTTCTGCTAGATTCATATCTATTTGTTCTGCACTGTATAGTTTGCTGTAGAAATTTTTTAGTGTTCTATTGATATCCTCAGGTGTTGTGGACAGGGAGCCGTCGGGGTTCCTTAACTTGTCGATGTGTGTCGGTGTGTAGGGGCTTTTAGTGAGTCTGGCAAGGAGTTTCCCAGCTTTGTTCCCAAATTTGTGGAAAAGTAATTGTGTCGCCGATTGTTTTGTCCGTTCTACCTTTTCTGCCCAACTATCAAATTGTTCTTTGGCTGCCAACCATGTCTTAAGATTGTCGTCTGTGCGACAATCATTCAGGGTCTGTTGCGCCTTACGTAGTTGGTTGCTAGCTTCTATGTATTGCTTTTGTGCATTTTTTTTGTACCCTGCTGCGTACGATATGATCCTACCCCTTAGATATGATTTTCCCGCCTCCCAAAATAAATTTGGGTTGTCTAAATGTTGGATATTGTCCTGTGAGTATTCCTCCCACGCCGAGCTAAGCATTGCCTTAAGGTCGTCATTGTGAGCCAAAAAAGCTGGAAATCTCCACTTTATGACAGACGAAGCCGGTCTACAGAAGTTAAGCGAGATCGAAATCGGAGAATGGTCAGAGATCGCTAGATCATGTATGGCCGTATCATATATGCGTGGTAGGAGCGTTTGCGTGCACAAGAAATAATCTAACCTGGCAAAGGATTTATGTACCAGCGAGAAAAATGTAAAACCCGTATCTATAGGGTGTTGCATTTTCCATGTGTCAGTCAAATTTAATGCCTGGGCCATGCGACAAAAAGGGGTGGGGCGAAGCGAGTGCGATGCTCGAGATCTGAGTCTAGGTTGAGATCTGTCCTCCTGGTCATTTAGCGTTGAGTTGAAGTCCCCCCCACTAGGTGGGGAATAGAGTCATATGGGTGTAGCTGAGGAGTCAGTTTTGTGAAATAGTCCTGGTCTGGAGAGTTGGGGGCATAAATGTTAGAGATCCGTAGGTCACCCGATGGGAATTTAAGATGTATGGAAGTACGTCTCCCGTCAGATTCGTTGGTAGCAGAAATTAATTCATATACCAAGTCCTTGTGTATTAAAATGAGCGTGCCTGCCTTACGTTTGACCGATGCCGATCCTATCACTTCCCCATCCCATAATTTTTTCATTCGAAAGAAATCTTTGCCCTCTAGGTGGGTCTCCTGTAGTAGAGCAACATCTACTTTTAGTCTTTTAAGGTGTCTGAGAATTTTCATGCGTTTTATCGGTGACCTAAGCCCCTTGACATTCCAGGATACTATTTGCAAATGGGTCATGTGAAATATATAGAGGGGTTAAAGGTGTGTGAATTTGTATAGCTCTTACCCGGTCTCTGTAAGATGGCTTCAGATAGGGGTGCTACAACGTACCTTCGGTTCTTGAGCTTGCATTGGTAGGACCATCCTCTCATAGGAAAAAGAAAAGTGTCAAGAGAGACAGAAAGGGAAAGATAGGAGAAATTAACATCAAAATAACCACAAATCATATTATTGACTTCGCTTTTTTCCGTATGTAATCCCCACACCGGATGTACCGCCACACCGCTAGTAGAGAAGACAATTGTCCCAACAAAGCCTCATTGGGAGGGACTGGTATATTTACCGTTATTCGTCCCTAGGTCAAATAAAACTTGGCGGCGGTTGCGGGCGACCCTGCGGTGGGAGTACATAGTGACTGCTCGTTAGGAGAATGCTATACAAAGTTATAACAACCAAACAGTTGTCTCATTAGCAGCCATATTGGCCGGGCCTCTTTATAAACAGGGCAAGCAATCGTGGAAAGATGGACTGCGTTAGTAAGCTAGTGAAACGATAAAACAATAAAGTCAACAGAACCAAAACCAGCAATGATATTAACATTACCCACTGTGGAGGTGTATAATCTCCACACCACTTCGTATAAACTGAGACTCCCTTGACATACACCTATGGGTGGTGGTGCACAATGATGCAGCCCTATAGCTCTAATGGCTACGGCTCCTGGGGAAAGTGCACCGTATCAAGGGGGTTGAAAGGTGTCACTGGGATCAAGGCAGGGGTAGATAATCATCAACCAGATTCCTGATGTTCGGATGGCTGTGTTTGTTTGAGGCGTTTCGGAGGTTCTTTGCGCGGGCTCCTCTGATCTCTAGGGCCTTGTTTCACTCGATCTGCATATGTAGCTGTGGGTTCACGCTCGGTAGATAAAGAGTGAAGAAATGCTCTGGCTTTCTCTGCGGACTGGAATGTGTGCTGTTTTCCATCTGGTGCTTGTAGGCGCAGAACAGCTGGGTATGCTAGCGTGAAGCGGACTCCGTTCTTATAAAGTTCAGCACAAATAGACTGTTTGCGTGACACTTCCGCCGAATAATCAGCAAATAATAAACATTTTTGGCCCTCAAACTCTATCGAGCGGGATTTACGGAAGGCCTGCAGCAGGTCTGTGCGGTCAGCGTAGTTTAAGTATCTGGCAATAACAGGCCTGGGGCGGGTGTGATCCTCAGACTGGGCGCCGATGCGATGCGCTCTCTCCACAACACACCTGTGGTTGAGGCCTAGAATCTGCGGTATGGCCGCCGAGCAGATGTCCATTAAAGAACTCTGTTTGTGGGATTCAGGAAGGGCAAATTATTTCTCCTGGAGCGATTCTCGAGGTCCTCCATGCGATCATGGAGGTGCTGCTGGTCTTGTGTGAATCGTTCCAGGACGGTCTCCATGGAGTGTTGGTCTTCTTCTATTGAGGACACCCTGTGTTCCACCATTTCCAGCCTCGCAGAGTGTTCTCCTATCTCCTTCCGGAGCTGCTGTATGCCCTCTGCGACCGCCCTGTCGACCGCCGCTGTGATGGTAGGTGAGAGCAGCGCCGCCACCGCTTTAGCGATTCGTTCGTGCATGCTGGCTTGGTCAGATATAGCAGGGAGTGAAGTGTCCATCCCCTCGGGGTGGAATCCGCTGTCCGGCAGGTTGCCGAGTGAGCTTGGCTGCTGATTACCTTGCAGTGAAGGAGCGCCACGTGCGTTCTCTGCAGCGGCCATGTTGCCCAGGGCCGTGTTCTCCACGGCTGGTTCAGTTGTGCCCGAGCCCCGTGTCGCTCGGGCTTGTGTGAGGTATCGTTCCATCCACTGAAGCCCGTGGAGTGAACAGGGATGCAGGTCACCGCAATCCGGGGCTATGTTGGGGTTTTGTATGCTGATTATCCGAGCGGTGGGTGCGGAGCCTCCGGAGCTTGCTTCCCCTACATATGGCGCCGGAACCAGAAGTCTCACGTGCTTTGTGAATCCGGGCCATAGGTGGTATGCATTGAATCCTATGGCTAAAGGTATAAATTGTGGGGGGCGTGGCTTGGCACCTTCTTACCAAGGTCATAACTCACCTATCACCGCCTACATAGCTCCCAAAACGCCTCGATGGGTAGGGGCAGACCTAAGGATCACTCTAAGTCCGTTGGCGATCGATCACAAAGAGATCTCAGCCAGTTTGTGACTCGGTCTTCTGCGGCCTTCCTGAGCCAGGTCATGGCGGCTCCTCCATCTCTGGCCCCCATCTCCGGCCCGCTCTGAGCCAGCAGACGCCATGCAGGTAAACTCCAGGGGCCGCTCAGCCTCCCTCACTGACCTCGGGCCTCCCTCCAGTAGTCCCCATAGCCCCCACCACCTCTCTCAGGCTTCCCTGTGCTCTGGGGATGGATGAGATATGGAGTCACAACTGCGCTCCATGCATGCTTACATGAAGTCTCTGCCCACTAAAAATTACTTTGAGCATTATGTCTCCCGCATAGAGAAGGCATACAGAACAGAGGTTAATGAGCTCAAGAGGGATTTGGGGACTCGTATGGCGGACGTGGAAAATACCTCTGACAGCATTTTCAACACACTGCAGTCCCATGAAGAGACTCTTAATTCTCACACTGTCCTGATACAGCAGCTCATGTATCATCAAGATGATATCGAGAACCAAAATCGCAGGAATAATATCAAAATCCGCGGTATCCCTGAAAAGGTTGAACGCAAGGACCTATCCGGGGCGGTTACTGCCATCTTTAACCAACTTCTCCAGCAGCCTAAAGATACCCCCAATTAATTTGGACAGAGTGCACAGGACCTCTGGAGAAATCCGGATCCCTCCTTCACCCGTGACATGATCTGCACTTCTACAAAGTGAAAGTAGCGATTATGAGGGCCGCCAGTACACAGGATTCCATTTGGCTGAATGACTTTCCTGTTATGTTGCTCCCAGATCTCTCACGCCAAACACTAGCTATGAGGCACGCTCTTAAACTGCTTACATCTATCCTTCAGGAGAGGAATATTAAGAATCAATTGAGGTTCCCTTTCCAGCTGAGGGTCCAACATGAGGGGAAGACAGCCCTCTTTCGCACCATTGGGGACTTGCCGCGGTTCCTGGGCACGCTGGAGTTACCTCAGGTTTCCTTACCGGATTTGCCCCTTCCGTCCTTCGGGTCTTTTTTTCCACCCGCAATGGCAAAAAGCTGGCAAGGGCAAACGCCCCAGAGCTTCACCCCAGGGGCCGCCAGATGACCGACTCCCCTGTGGTTTCTACCATTTGCCCATTACTACCCTCACATAGGGTCGATTTTCTTTGTTATAGCGCAGGACTTGCACCCCTCACCACCCGAGATGTGAAGAGACAGACATACATGGATGTCCTGGTGATTCCCACACTACCAGGGACTGAGATAGAGAGACTTATCTATTTTTGTTCTCGGGTTACATCCTTTTGTTTTGTTTTTTCCCATCCATATCACCTGCCCTGTGGGACCTCTTAGGTTCCATTATGTGACCTATTGGTATATGTGGTGGGGGTGCTTGCCTTTTCTGGGTGGCTGTGCTTGAACTGTTCTTAGTTATGCAAAATGTTTTGTTGATGGTGTGATTTAGTCTAGTATTAGTTAGTATACCTCTATAGACACTTTTTGTGCCTACTACGTCCCCCCCCCCCAGGACCGATAGTGCTTATGCAAGCACTGTACCCTTTTTGTTCTAGTCTATTTTATAGCTTAGAATTGTTATGTTTTTCATCTCATGCCTCAATACTGCCACCTAGTGGCTTGTTGCTTCTCCTTCCCTCTCTGTTTCTTCTGATGGCTCCCTTTTTCTACGGTACTAACATTCAACTCCCCCTCTTTCTGGAGCTGATACTCACTTGTCTTTCCTGCTCTTGCTAATTTTTTCTCCTGCACGCTGTCTCCCTTCCCCTTCTCACTTCTTTTTCCTCCTTCTTTGCTTCCTCCTGGACCGGGCAGGCCTTGACATTAATACAGATTGGCTTTGGGCCCTCCCCCCTATCGATATTGCAATGATGCCACTTGATCACATAACCCTATCTTCCTTTAATTGCAGGGGCTTCAATACTCTGGAGAAACACAGCCAGATCCTTTACCATTTTTACAAGGCCAAAATTCTGCTGCTACAGGAGACTCATTTTCGAGGCTCGGCTATTCCAACCCTTAATAATCCCCATTACCATCAATGGTATCACAGCACGAATCCGCAGGCTAAGTCCAGGGAAGTGTCCACAGCTTTTCACAAGTCTTTACACCCCCAGGTCTTAGGTTCTTTTTTTGACCCCCTGGGTGGATACCTGTTTCTTAAATTGAAATCTAACTCTTCTGTTTTTACAGTGGCTAACGTGTATGGTCCGAACCAGGACCAATGGAGCTTCCTATCTGGGGTTTTGAAAAAGTAACTTTTTATTTGGTGGTCCCTGTTTAATTCTGGGTGGTGACCTCAAAGTGGCCCTCTCTCCTGCCGTGGACACTTCCTCGGTTAAGTCATCCATATCCCACACCACTCTTACACATATAAAATCACTCCTACACTCCGCACAATTGGTGGATGTCTGGAGAATACAGCACCCTTTGGAGAGAGATTACAGCTGTTATTCCGTGGCCCACAACTCCTACATTTGCATTGATTACTTCCTAATCTACCAATCCCTACTTGACTCTCCACTCAAGGCATCTCTGGGCAACATACTCTGGCCTGATCATGCACTCGCTCACCTTAGCCTGGCTCAGCCCCCGACTTCACGCAGAACGTTCTTGTGGCGCATGAATGACAACTTGTTGACAGACCCCTTATGTGTCGCAGACATTGAACTGGCGATCCAGAACTTTATCCGAGACCACCATTCAGACGACACGAACCCCCACACCAAGTGGGAGGCCCTCAAATGCGTGATTAGAGGGACTCTCATACAGAATGACTCCCACCTTAAGAAGGCTAGGGCGGCGGACATAGCCCGACTCTTGTCCATTATAAATACACTTGAGATGGCACACAAATGTACCATAGATCCGGTTACACGCGCCAACCTTTCTAACGCTCACAGAGAGTTGTTCTGCCTTCTCGATGCTAACTCCCTCATAGCCAGGGATTGGGGACGTAACCAACACTACATGTTAGCCAACAAATGCGGGCAACATCTGGCGAGGGTTCTTCACCCCCACCCCATGCGCCGACCCATCCCATAACTTACCCTCACGGATTACGACAGCCCAGAAGGGGGACTCTTGCCTATCCGCCATGAAGGCTTATATTTCTGAAACGGCCTTGCCCCAAATAACCACCAAACAAGCCACTGACTTGGATAAACCCCTGACAGTAGAGGAATTCCTCACCGCTATTAAAGGTTTAAAATCCAGTAAATTCCCGGGTCCTGACGGGTATTCCCCTAAGTTTCATAAATCACTGGCCCAATCCCTGGCCCCATTAATGTCCACAGCCTTTAATTCTATTGATGACACTCACCTCCCTTCCAGTAATCTCCTAACTGCTAATATTTCAGTCATTCCCAAACCTGGCAAGGACCCATCACAATGTAGTAGCTGTCGGCCAATCTCGCTCCTTAACTTAGATGTTAAACTTTATGCCAAGGTCTTAGCCAACCGCCTTTCCCCCCTATTTCCCTCAATTGGCCATAAAGACCAAGTGGGTTTTGTCCCTGGTAGTAAGGCCAGAGACAACACGACCAAAATCATCCACCTGATCTCATACGTTCAATGCCACAGCCTGAAGGGCTCTCTACTGTCGTTTGATGCTGAGAAGGCCTTTGACCGGGTCAATTGTCAGTTTTTGCATCTTTCCTTGCAACAGTTGGGTCTGGGCCCTGTTTTTGTATCCAAGGCTATGGCATTGTACTCTCGCCCTTCTGCATCTGCCCTGGTCAATGGCTCTTCCTCCACGCCCTTTCAGATATCTAATGGTATGCGCCAGGGCTTCCCTCTGTCGCCTCTACGATTTTTTTTAGTGATAGAAGACCTAGCCCAGGCCATTAGACAAAACACAACAATAATGGGGATCAAGACACCCTCTGCCGAACACAAGCTCTCTCTCTATGCAGACAACCTGCTGGTCTACGTCCAACAACCACACACGTCCCTCCCCTCCCTGATGAGTGAATTTCGTAGGTTTGGAGAATTTAGTAACTTCAAATTGAATATATCTAAGACTGAAGCACTTAACATATCTCTCCCCCGCACAACCCTCACTCGACTACAGGCAAACTTCTCCTTCCAGTGGTGCCCCAGGGGCATCTCCTATCTGGGCATAATGATTCCCTCCAATTCATCACAGCTTTATGTTCTCAATTATATTCCTCTACTGACCCAGCTTAGGAACGAATTAGAAACCTGGAACTCCTCCCCGCTACCCTGGTTTGGACGTATCAATACGTTAAAGATGGACACACTCCCTAAATTGCTCTATCTGTTCCAAACCGTACCTATCTCTGTTCATAAATGTTTTTTTACTTCCATGCGTTCCATGTCCTAATGTTTCATTTGGCACCAAGGCATGTCCCGTATCCGTCACACTCTACTCACATCCCCCGAAACCTGGGGGGTGGGCCTGCCTGATTTTGAGTTATACCATAGAGCGGCATTGTTATCCAGGGTTTTGGAATGGTTCCCTCGCCCCTTCCCTAAAGCGCCCACTCTGATGGAACAGGATCTGTCTGCACCTGATCTCCGGGCCTTGCTTTGGAGGTATGGGCAACACCTACATTTACTCTCTGATACCTCTCCATTAACAATTGCTGCCCTACAGCTTTGGTACAAGAGGGGATTGCTCTCATTATTGTCCTCTGACCCTTCATCACTCACATCTCTATTTGACCATCCCGCATTACTACAAGGCATAGGCTCACGCTCAGTGGGGCCATACTCCCGCCACGCTTGGCCCGTAGTGAGTTCATTTGTGAACCCTGTTTCCGGCTCTCCCATAATGCCCAGTGACCAAGGCAATTGGCTCACAGCCCTATGCATATCCACCTTTTGCTCTGATGTTTTCTCCTCATCCCAGATTCACAGACCCCTAACGGGATATGAACAGCTGTGCTCTCTCTCAGAAACACTGAGATATTTGCTCTCCTCCATGTACACACTACAACACGCATTGATAAATGATCAACCTCCCTCTTACACAAGAAAGTGGTCCACGGATCTGGGAAGGGAACCTCACCTAGTGGATTGGCAAAAGTCATACCACTTTACACACAAATCCTCTATCTCCTGTTACTCCCAGGAGAAAGACTTTAAGCTCATCTCCCGGTGGTACAGGGATCATCATTCTTTGCATAAAATGTTCCCGTCTGTACCTCCCTTGTGTTGGAGGTGTGTCTTAGCAGACGGTAGCTACCTCCATATTTAGTGGAAGTCTCCGTCCATTTAGCCCTTTTGGCCTCAGGTTTTTGCCATATACAGCAGGCTCTATGATCGGCCCCTGATGCCCTCGCCAGAAATAGCTTTACTGTCCATGCTACCTGGCTCCAAAGCTTCCCAAAAAGGCACCTTGTTATACTTCTTTCTGCCGGCCGCAAGGTAGCTTATCCCCCATTATTTGAAAACTACTACTACCCCTCTCCTGTCCTTGTGGGTCTCTGTGTTCAATGACATCATGCGCATGGAGGAAATTCTGACCTTAGATAATGACACCTATGATACATTTAAGACCTTGTGGCTCTTATGGATTGATTACTCTACCTCAGATTCCTTGAAGATGTTACTAATGCCTCAGAGCCAGCCCTGACGTTTGAACTACATACCTTTTTCGTGATGACATGTTGTGGCCCGCTTGGTCCACTTTTCTCCCCCCTCTCACCCCCCCTTTTTGTTTTCTTTCTTTTTCTTTTCTTTTTTAATTCTTTCTTTCTTCTTTTCACTTATACCACACATATACAATCTGTTCTAAAAACCACACGTTGTATTTATACAAAAGTCCTTAAAACATATATATCAGAACATGCAGTGCCTTGAAAAAGTATTCATATATTTTGTCATGTTACAACCAAAAATGTAATTTATTTTATTGGGATTTTATGTGATAGACCAACACAAAGTGGCACATACTTGTGAAGTGGAAGAAAAATAATAAATAGTTGGCATTTTTTTTTTACAAATAAATATCTGAAAAGTGTGGCGTGCATTTATATTCAGCCCCATTTACTCTGATACCCCTAACTAAGATATAGTGGAACCAATTGCCCTCAGAATTCACCCAATTAGTAAAAAGAGTTCACCTGTGTGTAATTTAATCTCATTATAAATATAGCTGTTCTGTGAAGTCCTCATAGGTTTGTTAGAGAACCTAAGTGAACATACATCATCACAAAGGCCAAGGAACACACCAGGCAGGTCAGAGATAAAGTTGTAGAGAAGTTTAAAGGAGAGTTAAGTTATAAAAAGTACCCCAAGCTTTGAACATTTTATGGAGCTCTGTTCAATCCATCATATGAAAATGTCCGTCCACCTAAAGTGACAGGCTGGGCAAGGAGAGAATTAATCAGAGAAGCAGCCAAGAGGCCCATGGTAACTCTTGAGGATATGCAGCGTTCCTCAGCTCGGGTGGGGGAAATCTGTCCACAGCACAGCTATTAGTCATGCACTCCACGAATCTGGCCTTTATGGAAGAGTGGCAAGAAAAAATCCATTGTTTAAAGTAGGGATGTCCAGATACCGATACTAGTATCGGTATCGGGACCGATACCGAGCATTTCCCTAAGTACTTGTACTCGGGGAAATGCTCCCGATGCTTCACCCGATACCTGAGCGGGCAGGCAGGGGAGTTGCAAATCTTCTCTCCCCCATGGTCAGTGTTGTCTCCCCCCTTGCTGTTGACTTCCCCTGTCCGTGCTGCTCTCTCACCTCCCCCCGTCCGTCCGTGCCGTTCTCTCTCCTCCCCTTCCCCCGTCTGTGCCGCTCTCTCTGCTCCCCTACCCCCGTCCGTCCATGCCGTTCTCTCTTCCCCTTTCCCCGTCTGTCCGTCCCGTTCTCTCCCCCCCCGTCCATGCAGTTCTCTTTCCTCCCCCCGTCCATCCGTCCCGTTCTGTCCCCCCCCCTGTCCGTCCTCCGTGCAGATATCTCTCTGTTCGTGCAGTTCTCTCTCCATCCATCCCCCCCCCCCGTCCCAGTCCGTGCCGCTCTCCCACCTCAATCTGTCAGGATGGAGAGTGGAGGTAGGAGCCGCTAAGCCCGGCTCCTACGTTTTCCGAATGAACAGAGTCGGTGATCACCGACTCTGTCCATTCATATAACTGAGCATCGTAACCTCCTGTGTTTACGATGCTTCAGTTTATGAAGCTGAAGCTGCTGAGAAAGGGACTGGGGAATCTGTTTCCCTAGTCCTTTTCTTTGTCTTAAAGGGGAGATGCCAGAGGTCTGTTAAGACCCCTGAAATCTCACCAAAGACCCCCAACAGGGCTGATTAAAATTGCAATAAAAAATTGCAATAAATATTAAAATAAATAAAATGTAAAAAAATAAATACAAAAAAAAGCACACTGACAATTTACCCCCCCCCCCCCCTAAAAAATAAATAAAAAAAATCACTGTAAAAAAAAAAATAGTAAAAGAAAATAGTAAAAAAAAAAAAAATACTGTCACATGACATTAAAAAAAAAGTATCGGTATTCGGTATCGGCAAGTACTGGAAAAAAAGTATCGGTACTTGGTCTCAAAAAAGTGGTATCGGGACAACCCTAGTTTAAAGTAAGTCATAAGAAGTCCAGTTTGCAGTTTGCGAGAAGCCATGTTGGGAATACAGTAAACATGTGGAAGAAGATGCTCAGGTCAGATAAGACCAAAATTCTACTTTTTGGCCAAAAAGCAAAACGCTATGTGTGGCAAAAAACTAGCACTGCACATCACCCTGAACACATCATCCCCACTGTTAAACATGGTGGTGGCAGCATTCTGTTGTGGGGATGCTTTTCTTCAGCAGGGACAGGGAAGCTGGTCAGATTTGATGGGAAGATGGATGGAGCCAAATACAGGGCAATCTTAGAAGAAAACTTGTTAGAGTCTGCAAAAGACTTGAGACGGGGCGGAAGATCACCTTCCAGCAGGACAACAACCCCAAACATACAGCTAGATCTACAATGGAATGATTTAGATCAAAGCATATTCATGTGTTAGAATGGCCCAGTCAAAGTCCAGACCTAAATCCAATTGAGAATCTGTAGCAAGAAATTGCTGTTTACAGACACTCTCCATCCAATCTGACAGAGCTTCAGCTATTTTGCAAGGAACAATTATTCCTGAGACATTCTCCTATACCAAAAAAGAAAGACTCTGACTTGATTTTTCCTCAGGGACTCTAAGTTGCATCCCGATTATTTACTTTTTACCCCCCCCCCCGGGTTCCTTCATTCCCCACTTTTTTTTTGGGGGGGGGGTTCCCTGCCCGAGTGTGTCTTTGCCAAAATGTAATGCTGGGGGACCTCCTCCATCCCTCTCACCTGAAGGGGAGGGGGGGCAGGATCAACCAGATCACTCTCACATCCTCTCTCAGCCCCTATTTACCCTTTCCCGATGGCCATGGTTACACACTCCTGAAGCATTACCAGGGGTGTCCTTGCTTGGGATGGTTCCCATGTGCCTCCTCCTAACCCTCAGATCCCAGTAGGACTCTGGGGGCTAGGCTGTCTGATCCTTTTTGGGACAGACCTGTATTATTCTACCTGTTTACGGTTCCCAGGGGGTCTCTCCCACTCTGGGATCCAGCCTACTCATGCTAGAATTTCTTATTCCTCTTTCTATTTCCCCTGCTACTCTCTACTCTCTTTCACCTTTTCCTTTTAATATGAGCCTAATCCAACCATCTGTTGAAGAACAGCTAAGTACCATTTCAACAGCTCGTAGTGAGATTCCAGTAGAACCAACAAGAAACCCAGCGTGGAGATGTCCTGGAGGAAGACAACTAAGGGTGAGTGACGATGGACACAGCTACTTTGACTCCACTGAGGTCCATGGCTGACCATACTGCAAAAATTCTCAAAATAGCAAACCCAAAATGTCCTGGGTCTTAATTCCCCTCTTAAACAATGTAAAATCTTTGACAGCTACAAATCCCTAAATCTAGACATCATTATGCTACAGGAAACAAATTTTCCTATACGGTACAGACCTACTTTCCTACACTCCCAATACCCACACTTTCATCTAGCCAACGCAGAAACCAAAATTAAAGGGGTAGCAATTCTCTTTTCTAAATCCTGCAAATTTAACAGCCTCTTTGACTTTAAAGACCCGGACGGCAGGTTCCTTATGGTGAAGGGCATGATTGAGGGGCACCTGTACTCCCTGGTTTCCTACTACTCCCCCAACAGAGGACAAGATAAATTCTTTCAACACCTAATGGATTCCCTGAACCCCCTCTTAGAAGGCACGGTAATATGGGGGGGGATTCCAATGTAGCCTTCGACCAGGGGTTAGACAAAACCAATCGTCTAAGGTCCAATTGACCTGACCCACTAAAATTAGTCACTTTTTCATAGCCAGGGACTAGCAGATGTCTGGGGGGAAATTAACTCCTCTAGATGGGATTTTACCCACTACTCCTCCCACACAACACATATGCTAGAATTGACCACATCCTGGTCCCAACGTCCCTCCTTCCAATGCTCCAGCGTGCTCAAATAAGAGACACAACTTTATTGGATTACTCTATAGTGATCATGACTATCTGATCAGCAGCCCACTTTGAAAAACGGGACATTGGAGATTGAATGAATCCATTCTCTCAGATCCTATTAGAACCACAGAAATAAACAACACTCTTCTGGAATACTTCAAACTAAATAATGTGGAAAACATTTCAGCTGAAACTCTGAAAAGGCTTTTACCAGGGGAATGTATCGGGGAAAGATAATACAGATAGCTACTCAGTACAAACTAGAACAGAAGGCTGAAATTGAATGTCTAGAGAAGGATTTAGCCCTGCGGGTACGAAACAAAATAAACCCTTCAGACATCCAAATAGCGCTATTATGCCGCGTACAAATGGTCGTAATTTCAGATGGAAAAGTCAGATGGAATTTTTTCATCAGATATTTGGACTTTTTCCATCAGAAATTCTGACCGACTTAGAAAGAGAACCTTTTCTCTTTTTTTCAGATGGACAATTCAGTTTGTCTGTATGGAATTTCGACTGAGAAAATCCATGCAGGCTCGAAAACTATTTGACGCATGCTCGGAAACATTGAACTTCATTTTTCTAGGCTTGTCGTAGTGTTGTATGCCACTGCGTTTTTGACGGTCTGAATTTGGTGTGTCCGTGTGTATGCAAGACAACTTGAGCGGAATTCCGTTGGAAAAACACATCAGAGTTTATTCCGATGGAAAAAACAGCTGTGTGAACGCGGCATTAGATAAAGTCAGACTTGAACTTAATCTAGCCCTGATGACTAAGGTGGAGAAAGCTATCCGCTGGAGTGGCACCAAATTCTATACACAAAAGGACCGGAACCTAACTCCAACCGCACCAAAATATAGATGCGTTACAATATTACTACTTCAAACTTTACAGCTCCCATTCCCAGCCCAGCAATAAATCTGCAACAAGATTTATAGATGACCTCCACATCCCTGTCCTTTCCAAGAACACAAGAACCTCATGGAGGCAGCCTTCACACAGGAGGAGGTGATGGAAGTCATTACGGGCCTCAAAAGGGGATCTGCCTCTGGCCCAGACAGCCTCTCTGTCCCCTACTATAAGGCCTACTTGACAAAATTATTTAACTCCAAAACACAAGGTGACCCATTAGGAGCCCAACTCAACACAGCTTACATTACGGTCATTCCCAAACCTAACACGGACCCTGAGGAAGTCAACAATTACTGCCCAATCTCCCTAATCAATAATAACCTGAAATTTTTAACTAAAATTTTAGCCAACCGCCTCACCTCTTTCATTAACTTGTACATTCACAAGGACCAAGTGAGCTTCATACCTGGTAGACAAGGCCCCGACCAAGTACGTAGAGCAATAGACATTGTGTTGATTCTACAAACTGGCTGGGACGGGGGCCCTAAACAACAGGGACTACTCCTAGCTTTAGACCTACACAAAGCCTTTGACTCTGTATCTTGATCCTACATATTCTCCCTCATGGAGCGATGGGGCTTTGAACAATGATTCCTAGGACTTATGCGTGCCCTCTACTCCCACCCCAAGGCCCAAATTTGCATGCAAGGCTACTACTCTCACCCAATAGACATTGCCAGGGGAACCAGACAGGGATGCCCTCTCTCCCCACTCATATTCGCCATCGCCATAGAATCCCTAGCCATCACAATATGCCAAAATCCCAATATTAAAGGGGTAATGTGTGTAGACCAAATCCACAAATGCAACCTTTTTGCCATCGACATGCTTCTTTTTCTAACCTCCCCTCTAATCTCACTTCCCAATCTTTGCAAAGTCCTTACAGAATTTGCCAAAATTCTGGGTCTATAGATCAATTACTCCAAATCACAAGCCCTCAATGTCACTCCTCCAACAATGACAACTCCAGCAATCATTTAGGTTTTCATGGAGTGACTCCGCTATCAGATATTTAGGCATCACCTTAAAAGCCCAGAGAAAAACCCTATACACCCACAATTATCCACCCTCTTACTGAAAACTACAAACAGACCTCCAGAAGTGGGCCAAACATGAACTCTCCTGGCTAGGAACAATAAACTCCATTAAAATGACCTCACTCCCTAAAATACTTTATCTATTCCTTTCCCTTCCTATCCCCATCAGGAAAGATCACCTTTTGTCGTTCCAAAGCAAGATTATTTGTTTTATATGGGGGAATTCTGGATATGGTATCCCTCAACATACCCTTGACCTACACAGATGAAAGGGAGGACTCAGACTCTATCCAGCGCCGCTGCGTGTGGCGGGCGGATTCCCTCGGGGAGTGATCCGGGACGACGGTGCGGCTATTTGTTTATAGCCGCTCCGTCGCGATCGCTCCCCGGAGCTGAAGAACGGGAAGAGCCATATGTAAACACGGATTCCCCGTGCTTCACTGTGGCGGCGCATCGATCGTGTCATCCCCTTTATAGGGGAGACACAATCGATGACGTCAGACCTACAGCCACACCCCCCTACTGTTGTAAACACACACTAGGTGAAGCCTAACACGTTCAGTGCCCCCTGTGGTTAACTCCCAAACTGCAACTGTCATTTTCACAATAAAGAATGCAATTTAAATGCATTTTTTGCTGTGAAAATGACAATGGTCCCAAAAATGTGTCAAAATTGTCCGAAGTGTCCGCCATAATGTCGCAGTCATGAAAAAAATCGCTGATCGCCGCCATTAGTAGTAAAAAAATAATAATTAATAAAAATGCAATAAAAATATCCCCTATTTTGTAAACGCTATAAACGCGATAAACACTTATAGAAATTTGTTTTACCAAAAATAGGTAGAAGAATATGTATCGGCCTAAACATTTTTTTTTTTAATATATATTTTTGGGGGATATTTATTATAGCAAAAAGTAAAAAATATTGAATTGTTTTCAAAATGGTCAGTCTATTTTTGTTTATGTAGAATAGAAAATTCCGCGCCAAATATAAATAAGTACTAAATTAAACTAAATAAGCTGCTCCTCAAAGAACAATACTGAATTGTGATAATGAAAAATGGAGGGTAGAGGGCGCTCAACCACACAATAGTGATTGTGAAATGTGGAATACCACACAACAACGTGCAACAATTAATAATAAATTACCAAAAGCATATGTGAACAGTGATTGCTAAAACAATATAAATCAATATACAGCAGAAATGTCTCACACAGATGTGCATGAATACGCAGATTCCTCTGCAGTGTAAGCAAAAAACACTGAGGTTCACTGTGTTAAACACCAAAAAAATATAAAAATAAAAATAGAGTCCCAATATCATGCATAGAAAGCCAAACGAATCTTGACAATTACTGTGATCTTCCTAGTGGAGAAAAGTAGAAAATGCCACCACCATACTTTTCAAATTTCACTTGTTTCCACCCAAGGTGCTTTGTATATAAAGTGCTCTTACCAGAGCCTGTTGACCACTTTACTTAAAAAGATGGTCATACGGGCTAGTGCAGGATTGTGCCTACACACACATGGATATGGACTATCGAATCTCGTTTCCAGGCGTTCCAGATAAGGATGATATGCAAAAAAAGAGAACCGGTAGACGCCGATAGCGTAATAACGTTTTAATAATAAAAACAACTAAAAACAACGGAAAGCCAAATGGCCTCTTACTTTAAAAGTGCCTACCCGGCACTGGGACTGCAGGCCTGTCACCGCCAATCTGCGGTTCAAAACTTGGGTTATCAGGATCGGATACCACCGCCGTAGTTCCACCATAAACTCCTTCCTGTCAGCTTCACCAGAGCGGGGGCGTCTCGTGACCAGGACTGCCTCCAACGTCCGTTTCGATTACTCGTCTTCAGGGGGGCGTGCCTGATCACAATGCATCTCTGTATTTGTAGTCAGTATGGCTACTCAATTGTCCAATTAGGGAAAGTTCCAAACTACACAGCCCCAGTGCCGTTTAAGCATTCATCAAAATCATTAACAATACCATAATCAAGCAAATGCATACATTGAATAAAACATCCCTACAATAGTATTGCAACATTTCTTTCTTAAATAGCTCCTGCACGGAGCTAGACGAAAAAATAAAAAAACGGCATCTCTCGGGTCCCTCCGGAAGTGCAATGCAGCCATCCAGAGAGCATGATACTCAAAGGTAAACAAATTGAAAAAAATGTTCACTCCGATTGAGTAAAGGGCTGGTTGGATCAGGTGGATCTGAATAAATGAAATTAGTGATGTGGTGATGTTAACATAGTATGCAGCCTGAACAGAAGGGATGTTGGAAAAACGGCCTCCCCAGCTCCCCTCTGCACGTGCATGAGCAAACCAGCGTTTGAGCAAAAGGACAGCTAAATGAGTCTAATCTGGAATACCATAACAACATCCATGCTCTACCTCCAGATGAAGAACCCCTACTGTCTTTACCCCAGAACTAGTGATCAGATGGACCCAACATCCCACAAGAAAATTAGGAATACCGATATATCTAAGGGGCAGCTAAAAATCAGTCATAAATAGAACAAAGTTGGCAAACATTTACCAGCATACTGATAATCAAGGCGAATCACCAGACTCGCCAGATGATACATATAATAAACCTTTCTACCCAATTGTCTCAAGGTGTATAACAATAATAATGGAGAGACATTACAGATTATATGGCAGATACGATGACTGACCAAATAAAAATATATAATCAAAAAACATATTATATAAAAGGTCAAATGATATAAGAAAAGGGCATGAAGCCCCCACCGTACATCCCAATTACTACCTCGAACCCAACCTGGGGGAGATAGACTTGAACTGGATAGACATCATAATATCCAGCTCGCGATAGAGCAAAAGAAGATTAATAAACCTGGTAATAATTTCAAAGACCTTAGAAAAACATTGAGGAATCAATCATTGGCCAAAAACAATTCAGATCTAGCTCAATGTTGAGACCTGATGGTTGCATTGTGCGCAATCTATGGACCCATTTCATTTCATTTTGAGAGACACTACGTGTCATATGGGTCCCACGCCAATTCCTAGTGATTTTGTCAATAGCATAGAAAGTGCAAAGACCAGGGTCACTGTCATGATGACTGGCAAAATGCCTTGAAACGCTATGATTGGGAAAACTCTTTTTTATGTTCGCCAGATGTTCGTTTACTCGTGTCTTTAGTTTACGTGTAGTTCTCCCCACGTACTGTAGAGAGCACGGACACTCAAGAACATACGTAACATGATCTGACCCACACGTAATAAAAGGCTTAATCTTGAAAGATTCACCCGTAGCATTAGATTTAAACTGGGTCAACTTTTTACTAGCACCAGACTTGCGTGTAGTTTTGCATGCTTTGCACCTCGTACAATAGTGAAACCCTGATCCGTCCAAAAAGGTAACCAATTTCTTTGGCGGATCTGGGACATTGGGAGCAATTTTATTTCTGAGGCCTGGTGCTCTCTTGTAAATAAATTTGGGCACATCGGAGATGGATTTCGCCAAATCCTTGTCCTTCATAAGAATGTGCCAGTGTCTTTTAAACACTGCCTCCACCTGCCGGTACTGCCTGTGGAACCCAGAGATAAAAGGTACTTCGTTCTTAAACTCTTTTTTTGGTTTGGGAACTAACAAAGATTGTCTATCCAAGACAGCAACTTGATCATGCGCTCTCCGGAGTGCATCGGCTGGGTACCCCTTTTCTAGAAACCTAGTGGTCAGGAGTTCAGCCTGTGCCTCAAAATCTTCTCTCTGGTATCACAATTACGTTTAAGACGCATGAACTGACCCTTGGGCACTGCACCTATCCAAGAGGGATGGTGGCAACTATGTGTGGGTACAAACCCATTCCGGTCCGTCGGTTTAAAAAAAGTCACGGTTTGAAACTTAGAATCTTTTTTTCCTTATAGTGAGATCCAAATAGTTAGCAGAAGACATACTGGTTTCCGCCACAAAGGTTAGCCCATATTTGTTGGCATTCATCTGTGCTATAAACCGTTGTAGACATTCCTCTGACCCCTCCCAGAACAGAATGATGTCATCGATGTAGCGCTTATAGAATCTGAGTGATTCATGTCGGTCCAAAAAAATTGTTTCATGCTCCCATTTATTTAAAACAATGTTCGCCACACTAGGTGCATAGCGGGCACCCATGGCCACGCCTCCAACTTGGTTAAAGAACTGATTATTCGCCCAAAAATAATTATTCTTCATGGCGGTAGCCAGTCCCCTAATCAAAAAGTTTATTTGGACCTTTTTCAATTTGGAGTGCCGCTTGAGTGCCCACCGAAGGGCAGTCAAAGCATCACTATGTCTTATGTTCGTGTAGAGCGATTCAATATCCACTGTAACAATAATCATATGTTCAGTGGCTTCAATGTTTTGAAGGGCTAGTAATAAGTCTTTACTATCTTTCAGATAGGATGGACTCTGGGAAACCAGTGGTTTGAAAAAACCGTCGAGATATTCACCCAACCGTGAGAAGAGGGCCCCTATCCCACTAATTATAGGTCTCCCTGGGGGATTCTCTTTGTTCTTATGAATCTTGGGTAGGGTATATAGGACCGGAATTTTGGGTGCATGGGGGACAAGATAAGCCACCTCTTTGGGATTCAAGATCCCTCTGTCAAGTCCCTCATCCACCCAATTTTTTAAAAGGTCTTTAAGTTTATGGGTAGGATCACTACTCATGAGTTGATAAGTATTGGGGTCTTTTTCAAACCACTGGTTTCCCAGAGTCCATCCTATCTGAAAGATAGTAAAGACTTATTACTAGCCCTTCAAAACATTGAAGCCACTGAACATATGATTATTGTTACAGTGGATATTGAATCGCTCTACACGAACATAAGACATAGTGATGCTTTGACTGCCCTTCGGTGGGCACTCAAGCGGCACTCCAAATTGAAAAAGGTCCAAATAAACTTTTTGATTAGGGGACTGGAATTGGCCATGAAGAATAATTATTTTTGGGCGAATAATCAGTTCTTTAACCAAGTTGGAGGCGTGGCCATGGGTGCCCGCTATGCACCTAGTGTGGCGAACATTGTTTTAAATAAATGGGAGCATGAAACAATTTTTTTGGACCGACATGAATCACTCAGATTCTATAAGCGCTACATCGATGACATCATTCTGTTCTGGGAGGGGTCAGAGGAATGTCTACAACGGTTTATAGCACAGATGAATGCCAACAAATATGGGCTAACCTTTGTGGCGGAAACCAGTATGTCTTCTGCTAACTATTTGGATCTCACTATAAGGAAAAAAGATTCTAAGTTTCAAACCGTGACTTTTTTTAAACCGACGGACCGGAATGGGTTTGTACCCACACATAGTTGCCACCATCCCTCTTGGATAGGTGCAGTGCCCAAGGGTCAGTTCATGCGTCTTAAACGTAATTGTGATACCAGAGAGAAGATTTTGAGGCACAGGCTGAACTCCTGACCACTAGGTTTCTAGAAAAGGGGTACCCAGCCGATGCACTCCGGAGAGCGCATGATCAAGTTGCTGTCTTGGATAGACAATCTTTTTTAGTTCCCAAACCAAAAAAAGAGTTTAAGAACGAAGTACCTTTTATCTCTGGGTTCCACAGGCAGTACCGGCAGGTGGAGGCAGTGTTTAAAAGACACTGGCACATTCTTATGAAGGACAAGGATTTGGCGAAATCCATCTCCGATGTGCCCAAATTTATTTACAAGAGAGCACCAGGCCTCAGAAATAAAATTGCTCCCAATGTCCCAGATCCGCCAAAGAAATTGGTTACCTTTTTGGACGGATCAGGGTTTCACTATTGTACGAGGTGCAAAGCATGCAAAACTACACGCAAGTCTGGTGCTAGTCAAAAGTTGACCCAGTTTAAATCTAATGCTACGGGTGAATCTTTCAAGATTAAGCCTTTTATTACGTGTGGGTCAGATCATGTTACGTATGTTCTTGAGTGTCCATGCTCTCTACAGTACGTGGGGAGAACTACGCGTAAACTAAAGACACGAGTAAACGAACATCTGGCGAACATAAAAAAGAGTTTTCCCAATCGTAGCGTTTCAAGGCATTTTGCCAGTCATCATGACAGTGACCCTGGTCTTTGCACTTTCTATGCTATTGACAAAATCACTAGGAATTGGCGTGGGACCCATATGACACGTAGTGTCTCTCAAAATGAAATGAAATGGGTCCATAGATTGCGCACAATGCAACCATCAGGTCTCAACATTGAGCTAGATCTGAATTGTTTTTTGGCCAATGATTGATTCCTCAATGTTTTTCTAAGGTCTTTGAAATTATTACCAGGTTTATTAATCTTCTTTTGCTCTATCGCGAGCTGGATATTATGATGTCTATCCAGTTCAAGTCTATCTCCCCCAGGTTGGGTTCGAGGTAGTAATTGGGATGTACGGTGGGGGCTTCATGCCCTTTTCTTATATCATTTGACCTTTTATATAATATGTTTTTTGATTATATATTTTTATTTGGTCAGTCATCGTATCTGCCATATAATCTGTAATGTCTCTCCATTATTATTGTTATACACCTTGAGACAATTGGGTAGAAAGGTTTATTATATGTATCATCTGGCGAGTCTGGTGATTTGCCTTGATTATCAGTATGCTGGTAAATTTTTGCCAACTTTGTTCTATTTATGACTGATTTTTAGCTGCCCCTTAGATATATCGGTATTCCTAATTTTCTTGTGGGATGTTGGGTCCATCTGATCACTAGTTCTGGGGTAAAGACAGTAGGGGTTCTTCATCTGGAGGTAGAGCATGGATGTTGTTATGGTATTCCAGATTAGACTCATTTAGCTGTCCTTTTGCTCAAACGCTGGTTTGCTCATGCACGTGCAGAGGGGAGCTGGGGAGGCCGTTTTTCCAACATCCCTTCTGTTCAGGCTGCATACTATGTTAACATCACCACATCACTAATTTAATTTATTCAGATCCACCTGATTCAACCAGCCCTTTACTCAATCGGAGTGAACATTTTTTTCAATTTGTTTACCTTTGAGTATCATGCTCTCTGGATGGCTGCATTGCACTTCCGGAGGGACCCGAGAGATGCCGTTTTTTTATTTTTTCGTCTAGCTCCGTGCAGGAGCTATTTAAGAAAGAAATGTTGCAATACTATTGTAGGGATGTTTTATTCAATGTATGCATTTGCTTGATTATGGTATTGTTAATGATTTTGATGAATGCTTAAACGGCACTGGGGCTGTGTAGTTTGGAACTTTCCCTAATTGGACAATTGAGTAGCCATACTGACTACAAATACAGAGATGCATTGTGATCAGGCACGCCCCCCTGAAGACGAGTAATCGAAACGGACGTTGGAGGCAGTCCTGGTCACGAGACGCCCCCCGCTCTGGTGAAGCTGACAGGAAGGAGTTTATGGTGGAACTACGGCGGTGGTATCCGATCCTGATAACCCAAGTTTTGAAACGCAGATTGGCGGTGACAGGCCTGCAGTCCCAGTGCCGGGTAGGCACTTTTAAAGTAAGAGGCCATTTGGCTTTCCGTTGTTTTTAGTTGTTTTTATTATTAAAACGTTATTACGCTATCGGCGTCTACCGGTTCTCTTTTTTTGCATATCATCCTTATCTGGAACGCCTGGAAACGAGATTCAATAGTCCATATCCATGTGTGTGTAGGCACAATCCTGCACTAGCCCGTATGACCATCTTTTTAAGTAAAGTGGTCAACAGGCTCTGGTAAGAGCACTTTATATATAAAGCACCTTGGGTGGAAACAAGTGAAATTTGAAAAGTATGGTGGTGGCATTTTCTACTTTTCTCCACTAGGAAGATCACAGTAATTGTCAAGATTCGTTTGGCTTTCTATGCATGATATTGGGACTCTATTTTTATTTTTATTTTTATATTTTTTTGGTGTTTAAGGTTTAAGGCCGGGTACTCACGAGCAAACATGTATGGTGAAAGCGGTCCGTCGGACCGTTTTCACCATACATGTCTGCCAGAGGGCTTCTGTACGATGGTTGTACACACCATCGTACAGAAGTCCGCGCGTAAACAATACGCGGGGCGTGTCCGCGGTGACGCCGCGTCGATGACGCGGTGTCGCCGCGACAATGACGCGGCGACGTGGGCGGCCCGCCTTTAAAATGCTTCCACGCATGCGTCGAAGTCATTCGACGCATGCGAGGGACGGCGGGCGCCTGGACATGTACGGTAGGTCTGTACTGACGACCGTACATGTCCGAGCGGGCAGAATTCCAGCGGACTGTTTTAAAACAAGTCCAGGAATATTTGTCTGCTGGGAAAAGGCCCGGCGGGCAAATGTTTGCTGGAATTCGGCCCGCTCGCGCCCACACACGACCAAACATGTCTGCTGAAACTGGCCTGCGGGCCAGTTTCAGCAGACATGTTTGCTCGTGAGTATGGGGCCTAACACAGTGAACCTCAGTGTTTTTTGCTTACACTGCAGAGGAATCTGCGTATTCATGCACATCTGTGTGGGACATTTCTGCTGTATATTGATTTATATTGTTTTAGCAATCACTGTTCACATATGCTTTTGGTAATTTATTATTAATTGTTGCACGTTGTTGTGTGGTATTCCACATTTCACAATCACTATTGTGTGGTTGACCCTCCATTTTTCTATTTTTGTTTATAGCGCAAAAAATAAAAACAGTGGACACTTTGGACAATTTTGACACATTTTTGGGACCATTGTCATTTTCACAGCAAAAAATGCATTGTTTACTGTGAAAATTACATTTGCAATTTGGGCTTTAACCACAAGGGGGCGCTGAAGGGGTTAAGTGTGACCTCATATGTGTTTCTAACTGTAGGGGGGTGTGGCTGTAGGTGTGACATCATTGATTGTGTTTCCCTATAAAAGGGACCACACGATCAATGACGGCGCCACAGTGAAGAATGGGGAAGCTGTGTTTACACACAGCTCTCCCCGTTCTTCAGCTTCAGGGACCGATCGCAAGACTCCAGCGGCGATCGGGTCCCGCGGTCATGGTCACAGAGCTTTGGACCGGGTCGCGCGCCCGTGACCCACGGCTGGGCACTTAAAGAGAATGTACCTGTACGTGCTTGTGCCCAGCCGTGCCATTCTGCCAATGTAAATGTGCAGGAGGCGGTCCTTAAGTGGTTAAAATCACTGCTCCAGAAAATTCAACCGTTTTTAAAACTTTTTTTCCATTGGTACATGTTCCCTGGGGCAAGACCCGGGTTCTCAAAGACGTTTTACGTTTTAGGCTTTTAGGCTTTAAAATTAGCACTTTTGAATTCGAATGTTCGAGTCCCATAGACGTCAATGGGGTTCTAAATGTTCGCACCAACGGTCGGCCCGTTCGACGGTTCTGGTGCGAACCGAACGGGGGGGTGTTTGGCTCATCCCTAGTCCTGACTCTACTATCAGGCCCACACACACCTGAACAATCAGTGTGCCGATCAGACTCAAAGCCCGAACCCAGGACTGGGGATTTCATCCCACCCAGATCTCTAAGAAATCCCCAGGCTCCAGGTCCCAAAGTGGACTTTTGTAAAAAATGGGGAAACTAAAAAGCCAGTTTCCTCCCAAACAAGTCAATACACCGGAGCCCCTCAACCTGCCTGGTTGAGAATACTGGCCCAGATTCAAGAAGCAATTGCTGACTTGCTCCGGTGTAACGAGTGCTCCTGATTCAGGAACCTCGTTACACCGACTGCAGCCTAAAATCTGCGCGGCATAAGGCTCTTATGCCTCGCAGATTTTAGGCTGCATTCTTGCGTGTGCCGCTAGGGGGTGCTCCCATTGTGATCAGCGTGTAGTATGCAAATTGCATACTACCAACTGATTTACAAACTTGCGCGGGCCCCGCGCAAGCCAGGTACAGAGTTTCCGTACGGCAACTTTAGCGCAAGGCTGCCCTTTCTAATAGCAGGGGCAGCCAATGCTAAAGTATAGCCGCTGCTCCCGCTCCGTGAAATTTGAATTTCACGGCGTTTGCGTAAGTGATTCGTGAATGGCGCTGGACGCCATTCACGTTCACTTTGAAGCAAATGACGTCCTTGCGACATCATTTGCCGCAATGCACGTCGGGAAAGTTTCCCGACGGAGCATGCGCTGTACGCTCGGCGCGGGAGCGCGCCTAATTTAAATGATTCCGGCCCCCGGCGGGATCATTTACATTGCGCGCGCTTACGCCGGGCAATTTTGCCGGCGTGCCCTCGCAATTCACGGAGCTACTGCTCCTTGAATCGAGGGCAGCGCAAAATATTTGCGTGGGCGCAGGGCAAAATCATTGCCCTGTGCCCGCGCAAATATAGCGCAATTCTACCTGAATCTGGGCCACTGTATTTTTACACTGGTAGGGTACCACACTACCACATATCCTCCCCCTTGGTTTTGACCCAGAGGGCGGAAAACACCAGTACAACCTCCTCACTTTGGCATGACCCTGCAAGCTACGACCCACAATGGCCAAACCATGTCCCATCAGGTGAATTTCTCCATGTCCCCTGGCAACATTTACTCAGGCTCTACAAAGACACTCCCAAACCTTTTTATGTGTGCGCTTCCAAAAAGCGCTGTCTTCCCATTTCCCTTGGGCCTACACTATCCACCTTGACAGTAGGGAGTTTACTAATCTTGGTACCTTTTTGCACCCAAGGTTGATTTCTGAGTTTTAAGGCTCGGATATCAGTAAAATTACAACGTGCTCTCTCAATTTCCCCTAGACCACCTTTTTCTTTCTACATAACTTGGAAGGAACCGCATTTTTAAACAATGGTTTAGTAATATACAGGGGCTCTTTTGTTGGGGTGACCCTGATCCCTCTCTGCATTCTATGTGCGGGCACCCACTTACTGTCCAAACTTAGCGTCACTTATTTCCTCATGTACACTGCATGCTTCATTTTGTAAGTTTCATCACTAACTTCATATGACTGCGGCCTCGTCCTAGTCTCCCTCTGAAGGACATCCTGACTGTCTTGCCACTCTGAGGTTTTTAAATCATGTGACACTTTGCTGAGCTTTGGGCTATTATTGGAGTAAGTATTTCATGCAAAAAATAAAATAGGCCCACTTATCAGACTCCTCACCCCTCTGATGGGCCATTAAACATTTTAAGGGGGGGGGGGGTTCTAGCTGAGTTTAGGCCCAGAAAAAAAAACCTCTAGCACTCTGCCTAAATTGAATGAGCAAAAATACATTGGGACACATTTTAAGGGGGGGGGGGGAACTACAATGGAGCAGACACAAATCTGGTTGTAAACAAACTGGGCTAGGTGTGTTTGGGCCTAGGATAGCATGCTGGACAGGTTAATGAAGGGAAAGGCCACAAAAGGACCATTCAAAGCTTACAACTTGCATGGGGACAAAGGGGACATTCACAGCATATTACAATCAGGGTAATTAGGGAATAATGCAAGAAATACAAGACATTAGCATTCATTAAAGACATTGGGCCAGATTCAGAGAGATCGGCGCATATTTAGATAGGCGTAGCGCATCTCATATGCGCTACGCCAACGTAACAGAGAGGCAAGCTGAGTATTCACAAAGCACTTGCTCCCATATTTACGCTGGCGTAATCGAAATGGGCCAGCGTGAGCCCGCCTAATTCAAAGTAGCAACGCAGTGGGCGTGTTGAATTATAATGAAGCGTGACCCCATGTAAATGCATGGTTGAACAAACGGCGAATGTGCGCGCATGCTCAGAATCACGTCAAATTTACTCCCTAAGATACGCCGGCTCCATTCATATGACGTGGATGTAACCTACGCCCAGCCCCATTCACGTACGACTTACATAAACTATGTAAAATATGACGCTGTTCCCGCGCCCATACCTTAACATGACTTACGCCTGCTTTATGAAGGGTAAACTTACGTAAACGGCGTAGCTTACTGCGACGGGCGGAAGTACGTTCGTAAATCGGCGTATCTAGCTCATTTACATATTTGACGCGTAAATCAATGGAAGCACCCCTAGCGGCCAGCGTAAATATGCACCCAAGATACGACGGCATAGAAGACTTACGTTGGTCGTATCTTGCCAAATTTCAGGCGTATCTGATTTCCTGAATAAGCGTATAGATACGACGGCGCACATTTGGACTTACAACGGCGTATCTGGAGAGTCCTTTCTGAATCCGGCCCATAGATTGTGATGTGAAAGGAGAAAACTTACCTTAACCCCCCTGGCGGTATTCCCGAGTCTGACTCGGGGTGAGATTTTCATACCAAAAGCGGTAACCCCGAGTCAGACTCGGGCTTGCCTCGCTGCAGCAGTAGACAAAGTTACTTACCTTGTCCCTGGATCCAGCGATGCCACCGCGCTGTGTGAGCGAGCGGGACCTCGCTCGATTCCCACAGTGTCCTCCTGTGCCGCCGATCTCCGTTCCCTGCAACGATACGACGCACGGGGACGGAGAACGGCGCCAAATTCAAAAACGTAAACAAACACAATACATACAGTATACTGTAATCTTATAGATTACAGTACTGTATGTAAAAAATACACCTCCCCCTTGTCCCTAGTGGTCTGCCCAGTGCCCTACATGTTCTTTTATATAATAAAAACATTTCTTTCTTCCTGCAAACTGTAGATTGTCCATAGCAACCAAAAGTGTCCCTTTATGTCAAAAATGGTTTTAGATCAGCTAGAAAACAGCTATAATAAATTATAATCACTTTCAGAATTGTGCGATAGCGATTTGTGGGGAAATTTGTCATTAAAAAAAAAAAATAATGACAGCAACAATTCTGCAACTGAGCAAATTTCAGTGATTTTGAGTTGATTACATTATTGAATAATTTTTATTAGAATTATATTATTATTTGTTATAATTATTTATAATTATTTATTTATTATATTATAATTTATCATTTTGTTTTTAAAAAAAATGTCATACCCGGGATGCCTACTAGTCTCTTGTTTGGTCAGATTTAAGTGAGTTATTCCTAAAAATTACAGGCCTACAGTATAAAACGCCAAATTTCCTTGCAAAATAATTGTACCCCTTTCAGCACCTTTTTTCTGAAATAATCATACCGCCAGGGAGGTTAATATAGTCCTCCTGCATCACTTGGATGATGGCAGAACACGTCTCCCGTATGATGATCCCCAGCACCTGGGGGGAGATGCCTGTTGAGAACTTGAGGTCCTGCAGGCTCCTCCCGGTCGCCAGGTACCTCAATGTGGCAATAAGCCTCTGCTCGGCCGTGATGGCTTGGCGCATCACAGTGTCCTGCCTCGTTATAAAGGGGGACAGAAGATCCAAAAGATGGTGGAAAAGGGGGTCCGTCATACGGAGAAAGTTCCTGAAGTCCTCAGGATTATTCCTCTGGATTTCCCTAAGCAGAGGCATATGAGAGAATTGGTCACGCTGGCGCAACCAATTCTTGGCCCATGAACTCCTTCTTGCCCTGTTCATGGCCACAGATTTAGCAAGCAACATGAACTGCAGAATACAGCCCATACGCAGCACAAACTTGAGCATGAGAACACACCTCCAACATGGCTTCAAACCGGTCGTCTGGTCAGAACGCACTTAAAACAGAAAGCACCCAAATACAGCAAGACCTGTAATGAACGCACTGAAAAACAGATACGAGTGGACAGGAACGCACTCCAAAACATATATGACCTGACTGCAAGCACTGAATGACAAATACGAACCCACAAGAACAAACTAAACCCAAGAAAACGATCTGCAAAGCACGGAGACTGAAAAGCACGAATCGGCTCTAACCAAACTTTTACAAACACGCAGTAACACAGAATTAGCAAAAGCAGCCCCAAGGGTGGCGCCATTGGATTTGACCATCCCCTTTATAGTGCCATTGTACATGGTTTAAGCGTCCGCGTTCTGACACGATCGGTTATTTAACCGATGGTGTGTAGGCGCGACCGACCATCAGTCAGCTTCATCGGTTAACCGATGAAAATGGTCCATCGGTCCGTTGTCATCGGATGGACTGATCGTGTGTACGCGGCATAAGTCCATGAACATTATTCCATATTATATATTCTTACTTAAGTCCATAAAAAAAGGGGGTGCAACCTGTGTTGCAAATTTTGCAAAGTGTAAATAGGTACCCACCCTGCCTTAATCCTAGCCAAGCCATACCTTATATACACAGTAAATACCAATACATACCTCCATACATTTAAATACCTCTATACATACAATATTCATAACATTTACCAATCTGGAGTACCCAAAAGTAATCAAAAACAAAGATAAACAATCCATAACATGAAAAACTGTAGCTAAACAGTGCCACACCTATATTTATATACCTATATTCCCCACTAAAAAGGCCCCGTACACACGGTCGTTTTGGTTCGATGAGAATGAACCGAAGTTCATTTTCATCGGACCAAACCGGCCGTGTGTATAGGCTATCGGTCTGGTTTCCTTCGGTCCAAAATTTCTAAACATGCTTCAAAACCGAACCGATGGACCGCTGCTCCATCGGACCAAACTAATGGTTAGTACAGAAAAGCATCGGTTCAAAACCCGCGCATGCTCAGAATCAAGTCGATGCATGCTTGGAAGCATTGAACTTAGTTTTATTCAGCACGTTGTGTGTTTTACGTCACCGAGTTCTGACCCGATCGGTTTTTGGACTGATGGTGTGTACACAAATCAGGCCGTACGGCCACTTCAGAGGTGAACTGATGAAAACGGTCCGACAGGCCAGTCTCATCGGTTTGGTCCGACCGTGCGTACGCGGCCTAAGTGTAAAAAAAGAGGAGTGCATAGCCAAACATTTTTGGCCATGCAAATTGACTGTGCAAAAAAAAAAAAGTGTAAAAAAAAGGGATGATTGCATAGCCAAGCCAATTATTACTGTGAAAAAAAAGAAGTATACATATCTGTAATACATTGACTCACATGGTCGACTGTGTGGGTTGTTATAAAATCACTGGGGTAGAGAAGCTAAAACCATATTTTTGAATTATAGGGTGACATTATGTAACTAGAACAGGGTGATTCTATAATTTTCATCCTGTCCCTTAAATATTAGAACCTGTCTTGACACATTTCAGGGTGATTGGATAAGGGTGTCCCTTCTACCTGTATGGATATAAATTCTGGGGATTCATATCACTCATTACAGCTGAAGAAGTGGCTTGGAAACATAAAACAAAAAATATCTTCAATGCTACAGAACAATTCCAATGAAATGTCACTAACTATTACTAGCTTTACTGTGACTTGGATCAATGAGAACCTTCACAGACAATTGTGATGGTACTAACAAACCGATAACCCATAGCAAAAAGAAATAACTACATTCCATATCTATAGAGGAAATTTAAATATTAAAACATGATACAGTAAACAACCAATATTGTCCTTGTAGTTTCTGCATGCAGTAATGTGCAGAAACAATGGTAGAAAATAGGTGATTGGATAAAAATTGAAATAATAAACATGGAGTTCCCTACTGCTGTCGAATTAAGATTGATAAAGGGTGTGTGTCAGGAGAAATACAATCTAAAAAATAATTCCTAAAAGATTATTAGCAATCAGATAAATTAGCCATGCAAAAAACAGCCCACTAAGGAGGAGTAAATGTATAAAAGGGTTTCATACCAACTCAATAAATAACAGAGACTAATAATTCCCTGTAAGTGATATATTATTTCCACTAAAACATTTGATGGCTGATCTTACACTGTTTGCCGGGGATTTTCAAAGTGAACGGTCACATCCAGACGTCATCTCTAACAATGCACATGGAAATGAGGTGCAGTATGTTTGTAGATAAATGAAATTATAGACACATCATAGAATTCCTGTTTTGTGTTTCCATACAGAAGAAGAACTGTAGATGTACAAGTATAAGATGTATAACAGTTTTATCTGCTTCAGAGCCTCTCTCCGTTACCTAATTTAACCAGGGATTGTCCAATATTTATACTGCAATTTGCAACTCAACTCAGTTAAAGCCTACACACAACATGAAAAACAACATGAAAATTTAGAGCATGTTCTAAATTTTTAATGCCCATTTTTCACGTCAAGAAAAAGGCTCTGGAGCCCACACACAATCATTTTTAATGATCATTTAAAAAAATTGCATTTTTTACGTCATGAAAACTGGTTGTGTGTACGCGGCATTAGGCATTGTGTGCTTTTTGCCTACTGTTGGGAAGTGTTCTCCAGTAGATAGAGCAAACATGTAAATGTTAGGGGTTCTGAGTATTTACTTCACCCAGCAATTTACTAGGGGGGTTGCTGACAATCATGAGGGCTGCAGAAGGAGATAAATATATACAGAGAGTCCTTCTAGAAGAGCATTTGCCTCTCAGGCTTGGCCTGGAGATGATGCCGGTATAAGAGCTCTTTCCATAGCTTCCCAGGTCTGATGCCTGGAGAGGGTGAGAGGAGTTCAAAGTCGGTTTACCTCCCAGACCTGTTGCCTGTGGAGGAAACGGTTCCAGTGTCATATCTCTCTGCAGATGTCTAATATGTCCACTGCTGAGACATACGGTACATATAGCTCCACATTCATCAATACTCAAGCTCCTTTCTGGCTAAAAAGCACCAGCCCTAGCATAAAACTATTATGAACAGGTCTATGCTAGGGCAAGCAGGTAGGAGCACGTTCAGGAATCAAAGATTGCCCAGTCCATTGCCAGTTTTGTGTGATAGTGCACTAAGATAAAGGTTGGGGGAGTCTGTCAAATCCAAAGGCTCATTAGGATGTCTTCAGTATAGTACAAAAGCTCAGCCAACCAGCCAAAACTCAGCTGGGTAGTAACATATTGAAGAAGGATCCTAACAAAATGTAATAGATGAATGTCAGACTTTTTTTTTTGCCATACATTTCCTTATGCTTGAAACCTAAATTATTATGCATTTTTATGTTCTCTTACCAGGTGGACTATCACAATAACATCACCTATATTGTACTAACAGGTTTCCCAAATATAAAAAGCATAAAAATTATATTTTTCTTGGTGCTGTGTTTCATATATTGTGTTACTATTTCTGGAAATCTCTTCATTGTGATTTTATATCATCTGAGTAAAACACTTCAGTCTCCCATGTACCTCTTCATCACCCAACTATCATTGCTTGATATAATTCTGTCTACAGATATTCTTCCCAACTTCCTTTATATCATCTTACATGATGGATGTACCATGTCTCTTGCTGGATGTATCTTCCAGTTCTTCTTCTTTTCCCATGCTGAGGCCTCAGAGTTTTTTCTACTGGCTGTGATGTCCTATGACCGGTATTTGGCTATTTGTAAGCCTCTGCATTACAACTCTATAATGAACCAATCAAATTGCATTAAATCGGTGATCATCATTTGGTTACTGGGTTTTACAATGACATTGATTGATTCCATATCTTTGTGCACTCTATACTACTGTGGACCAAACATCATTCATCACTTCTTCTGTGACTTAGAACCCATACTTGAGCTTTCCTGCTCTGATACTTCATGGATCCATATTCAGACCTATGTAGTAGGTTTCTTCTGTGTCATAGCACCTTTTATATTAATTGTTATATCGTATATCTATATTGTTATAACCATCCTCAAAATTAAATCAATCACAGGAAGACAAAAAGCCTTCACCACCTGCAGCTCTCACTTGACCGTAGTGTGCATTTTTTACGGGTCTATAGCCGCTGTGTATTTGTTTCCAACAAAAGGACAACTGGATATTCTGAACAAGGTCCTCTCTCTCTTTTACACTGTAATGACTCCATTGCTTAATCCAATCACATACACAATCAGGAACCAGGATTTTAAAAATGCCACAAAAAAAAAAAAAAAAAAAAATTAAATAAAAAATGCAATTGTGATAGAAAAAAAATCTGTGCATAAGCATATCATTGGTGTGAGAATAATACATACCGTAGGTGGTATACACTGAATCATATAGCTGTACTGTAGGTGCAAGAAATATCTCCTTAACCTACACAGAGATATTGCAAGAAAGACGGCACCGATGTCTACGGCGCATGTGCGCCATAGACAACGGCGCAGGTGCACTGAGCGTGCCCTTTCTGAATGGGACCCTGCCATCCCTGACGGCTCCAGCGCGCATGCACAGGAGTGACGTCATAGCAGCTCCGGCCAGTCACAGCGTCAAAGCCGCGATACAAGGAAGTAAGATGGCGGTGGTGGAGGAGAGGAACGAGGGCCGCTGCAGGGGCTTTGATCTCAGGTACTATACTGAATAATGTAAATAATGTACAACTACTGTATATATCTTTTAATGAATACTGTATTTTTAATAAACTATTTTTTCTACTTTCATTTCATTGGTTTTCCAGTCACTTAAAAAGTCCCATCTGTAACAGAATGACCCATGACACCCAGAGACTTTTGAAGGATGAGGGGTACTCCTGTGCCAGCGTCACTAATGACTCTTGGGTCTAGGGTCATCCTGTGCTCCTTTTGGGCATAGGGTGACTGAGAAATATTAATTATAAATTACATGAGATGGGACATTACTGATAATTCATGTTTTGCATGATATCTTTGAATTTTACAGGTTGTTAAAGTCTGACTCCAAATGGAGTGTTTTCATTCAATGGGGGGACACATGCTTTTGAGGTGTTAATTGCGTCTGCTCCTAGACATTCTATTGTGTGATGCTAATGACACTGTTTTGTATGTGGAATGTGACTTGTCAAGCTGTAGTAATTACCTCCTCTAATTGCGGAGACGGGACGTCTGGGGGATGACTAATGATTAGCTCAACTGGATGTCATTGTCTAAGAGAAGGTGTATTGAAGCCCCCCATTGTGTGATGTGTGGGTGGAGAGTTTCTTTGTCCCTGTGATTAACTTTAACATGCTTGTACTGTATATAAGAAAGCTAAGATACCATTAAAAGCGTTCATACATTTTAAAACCAGAGCTAGAGCTTGTGTGTCGGTTATTCTGGGAAATGGGATGGATCGTGTCTGCTGGCTTGTCGGACTGTCGTATAAGCTGACGTGGGCGATGGAATGGGAATATCGTAAACGGTGGAGACCATTACACCATCATATACACATTCAGGAAAAAGGACTTTAAGAAAGCTATTAAAAAAATAAAACCATTTTCTGAAATAAAAAATGCAAATGTGATAGAAAAGTAAATATTTAAACAAAATCTGTGCATAAGCATATCCTTGATGTCAGAAGAATACATAGGTGGTATACATTGAAATCTATGGCTAAAGGTATAAAGGCTAATGGTATAAATTGTGAAGTCACTGGGATAGAGATGTTGAAATCACATTATGGGGTTAAAGAATGGCATTAAGCACCTTGTAAAGAAAGGAGCTACTTCTTAAAAACTGAGTTTACGTATATACTCAAGTATAAGCCAAGTTTTTCAGTATTTTTTAAGGCTGAAAATACCCCCCTCGGCTTATACTCGAATCAGTGTACCTGAAATTCTTGACAGGCTGCGGGCGTCTATTGTTTAAAAGTTGTGGTCTCCTCCGGGTCCCTTCCATTTCCCAGAAGACACTGTGTTCAGTGTTTCCGCATATCACGGACGTTCTCTCATCCTCGGACTCAGTTTCCCAGCAGACACTGTGTTCAGTGTTCCACCAATCACGGACGTCCTCTTGTCCGAGGATGAAAGGGCGTCCGTGATTGGCACGGAACAGGACCAGGAGGAGACCGTGACTTTTAAACAACGAATGGACGCCCGCAGCCTGTCAAGAATTTCAGGTACACTGACTCGAGCACAGCGAGGCTGAAATGGGCACAGTGAGGTTGAGCACAGTGAGATTGCAATGGGCACAGTGAGGTTGCAATGGGCACAGTGAAGTTGGGCACAGTGAGATTGGGCACAGTGAGGTTGCAATGGGCACAGTGAGGTTGGGCACAGTGAGGTTGCAATGGGCATAGTGAGGTTGCAATGGGCATAGTAAGGCATGCAAATGGGCACAGTGAGGCGTGCAAATGGGCACAGTGAGGCATGCAAATGGGCGCAGTGAAGCTGAAAATGGGCATTGTTGACCCTCTTTTCCGCTTACAGTAGCTGCTGCATTCTCACCCTAGGCTTATACTCGAGTCCATACGTTTTCCTATTTTTTTGTGTGGTAAAATTAGGTTCCTCGGCTTATACTCGGGTCAGCTTATACTTGAGTATATACGGTAAATAGAAGGTAAGTCTCCACATCTTCTTACTGAGAGGAGGTGATGTAAAAAGGGGATTTTTTATTTGCCACACAGATACAATCTGTTCTAAAAACCACACGTTGTATTTATACAAAAGTCCTTAAAACATGTATATCAGATCATACAGTGCCTTGAAAAAGTATTCATACCCTTTGAAATGTTTTCACTTTTTGTCATGTTACAATCAAAAACTTACATTTTATTGGGATTTTATGTGATAGACCAACACAAAGTGGCACATAATGGTGAAGTGGAAGAAAAATGATAAATGGTTTTAATTTTTTTACAAATAAATATGCATTTATATTCAGCCCTTTACTCAGATACCCCTAACTAAGATTTAGTGGAACCAAATGCCCTCAGAATTCACTCAATTAGTAAATACAGTCCACCTGTGTGTAATTTAATCTCAGTATAAATACTGCTGTTCTGTAAAGTCCTCAGAGGTTTTTTAGAGAACCTTAGTGAACAAACAGCATCACAAAAGCCAAGTAACACACCAGACAGGTCAGGGATAAAGTTATGGAGAAGTTTAAAGCAGGGTTAAGTTATAAAAAAATATCCCAAGCTTTTAACATTTTACGGAGCTCTGTTCAATCTATCATTTGAAAATGGAAATAGTATTGAACAACTGCAAACCTACCAAGACATGGCCGTCCACCTAAACTGACAGGCCGGGCAAGGAGAGCATTAATCAGAGAAGCAACCAAGAGGCCCATGGTAACTCTGAAGGAGCTGCAGAGATCCACAGCTCAGTTGGGAGAATCTGTCCACAGGACAACTATTAGTCATGAACTCCACAAATCTGGCCTTTATGGAAGAGTGACAAGAAGAAAGACATTGTTGAAAGAAAGTCATAAAAAGTCCTGTTTGCAGTTTGTGAGAATCCAAGTGGGGGAGGGGACACAGCAAACATGTGGAAGAAGGAGCTCTGGTCAGATAAGACCAACATTTTACTTTTTGGCATAAAAAACACAATGTGCGTCAAAAAACTAGAACTGCACATCACCCAGAACACATCATCCCCACTGTGAAACATGGTGGTGGAGGCATCATGTTGTGGGGATGCTTTTCTTCAGCAGAGACAGGGTTGGTCAGAGTTGATGGGATGGTGGATGGAGCTAAATACAGGGAAATCTTAGAATAAAACTTGTTAGAGTCTGCAAAAAAGGATCATTCTCTTGGACTAGAGAAATGCCTCACTCTAATAGATAACTGGATGACAAACAGTTATCTTAAAAATGGTTCGAAAACAGAACTTCTCCTGTTTCACGCTAACCAGAAAAATCACCCTGCGTCAACATGGACCCCCCCACCCATTCTGGGTAAAACTATCACCCCTAGCACCAAAGTCAAAAGTCTCAGAGTCATTTTCGATACCTACATGACAATGGATGCACAAATAGGGTCAGTAGTCAGCGGATCCCACCATCTGCTGCGCCTACTACGCAGACTCACCCCCTTTATCCCGAAAGAGGACATTGCAGTCGTGGTGGGAACAATCATCAATTCCAGACTCGACTATGCAATATGGCCGCTCGACTAGTGACTGGGAAAAAAACATGGGAATCAATCTCACCTTCACTGAGATCCCTTCATTGGTTGCCAGTAAAAGACAGAATCACTTTCAAGGCACTCTGCCTAATACATAAGTGTATTCAAGGCAACGCCCCCCAATATCTATGCGAAGAAATAAAAGCCCATAACCCCAATCGCATTCTGCGATCCACCAATCAAAACCTCCTCCAGATACCCAAAGCCAGATACAAGTCCAAAGGAGATTGAAGATTTGCAGTCCAGGGACCTCGCCTGTGGAATGCTCTACCAACCACCATCCGACTGGAGTCGGACCACTTGGCCTTCAGGAGAAAGATTAAAACCCATCTCTTCTGAGGTCAAGGGGTTCCTTACCCATGAAATGGATACAGCGCCCAGAGGCGATTCAGTTTGCATGTGTTGAGCTTTACAAGTCTCTCTCTCTCTCTGCAAAAGACTTGAGACTGGAGTGGAGGTTCACCTTCCAGCAGGACAGTGACACCAAACAAACAGCCAGAGCTACAATGAAATGATTTAGATCAAAGCATATTCATGTGTTAGAATGGCCCAGTCACAGTCCAGACCTAAATACAATTGAGAATCTGTGGCAAGATTTGAAAATTGCGGTTCACAGACGCTCTCTATCCAATCTGACATAGCTTCAGCTATTTTGCAAAGAAGAATGGGCAAACATGTCACTTTCTATGGTGTCCTTTTATGAAAGTGAGAACAGCGGCGATTCCGAGTCTCACCGCTTATCTCAGGTTCTCCACTGATTATCGCAGCACAGTGAGAATCTGTAACTCACTGTCACAGATACGGGCAGTTTATGAATATGCGATCTCAGCACCTCACTGGCGATCTGTGACAGAATTCTCACTTTCTGATTCACCATCTCAGAGGTGGAGAATAAGAGAGAGAGAGGCTGAGTATTGTGGAGGAAGAAGGAAGTGTTTTAACTTCTATCCTTCACACACGAGCAGCCATACAGTCAGAACACATCTTTCCCACTATTACACTCCCCAAAATGAGCAGGTTAGGAATTTATAGTGAATATTTCTATCTATCTATCTATCTATCTATCTATCTATCTATCTATCTATCTATCTATCTATCTATCTGTCTATCTATCTATACATATATACAGTACAGACCAAAAGTTTGGACACACCTTGTCATTCAAAGAGTTTTCTTTATTTTCATGACTATGAAAATTGTAGATTCACACTGAAGGCATCAAAACTATGAATGTGTGAAACAACTGAAAATATATTTCATATTCTAGGTTCTTCAAAGTAGCCACCTTTTGCTTTGATTACTGCTTGGCACACTCTTGGCATTCTCTTGATGAGCTTCAAGAGGTAGTCACCTGGCGCAGCATCCCATCACTCTCCTTCTTGGTCAAATAGCCCTTACACAGCCCGGAGGTGTGTTTGGGGTTATTGTCCTGTTGAAAAATAAATGATGGTCCAACTAAACGCAAACCGGATGGAATAGCATGCCGCTGCAAGATGCGATGGTAGCCATGCTGGTTCAGTATGCCTACAATTTTGATTAAATCCACAACAGTGTCACCAGCAAAGCACCCCCACACCATCACACCTCCTCCTTAATGCTTCACGGTGGGAACCAGGCATGTAGAGTCCATCCGTTCACCTTTTCTGCATCGCACAAAGACACGGAGGTTGGAACCAAAGATCTCAAGTTTGGACTTATCAGACCAAAGCACAGAATTCCACTGGTCTAATGTCCATTCCTTGTGTTCTTTAGCCCAAACAAGTCTCTTCTGCTTGTTGCCTTTCTTTAGCAGTGGTTTCCTAGCAGATATTCTACCATGAAGGCCTGATTTACACAGTCTCCTCTTAACAGTTCTAGAGATGTGTCTGCTGCAAAAGGTGGCTACTTTGAAGAACCTAAAACATGAAATATATTTTCAGTTGTTTCACATTGTTATGTATAATTCCACATGTGTTAATTCATAGTTTTGATGCCTTCAGTGTGAATCTACAATTATATATATATATGTATATATATATATATATATATATATATATATATATATATATATATATATATAAATATAAAAAATTATAATCATTATTTTTTTTTAATAAAGTATACGGGATGTACACACCAGCGGATCTATCCGCTGGAACTGATCCGCAGATCAATTCCAGCGGATAGATCCTCTCGTGTGTACCGGGCCTTATAGAACAGTCAATGGGTAAAACCATAATTTAGGTTTACAATTATTTTTTTTTACTAATAAATTAAAAATTATATAAACATTACTTTAATAATAGCATTTTAATGCAGGTAGAATAATATATATAATATACATATACACATACATACATATATATATATATATTTAATGCAGGTAGGATAATATATATATATATATATATATATATATATATATATATATATATATATATATATATATATATATATATATATATATATATATATATATATATATATATAAATATATATATATATAAATATATATATATATATATATATATATATATATATATATATATATATATATATATATATATATATATATATATATATATATATATATATATATATATATATATATATATATATATAATTATCCTACCTGCATTAAAATGCTATCATTAAAGTCATGTCATTTTTATATCATTTCTAATTTATTAGTAAAAAAAGGAAACCCTAAAATATGGTTTTACCCATGGACTGTTTATATTTGTATACTTTATAAAAAAAAATTATTATAAATGTATTTTTCATTTATATGGTGTATTACATATGCATTGCATATGTGGGATTCCATTCATTTACTATACACCATTCACATTTAAATAGGCACATGTATGAGCTTTAAATATTGATAACAATAATAATTAGGTTAATGTATTTTGTGTGGTGGGAATGTAACTTTATTATTTTATTAATATGTGGTGTATAATGTGTTCTGATTCGTGTTCAACTTTTGTATTTTTCACTTCCTCATGCCTGTAATCCCGCTACATCACACGGCGAGAATACAGTGAGAGGAGCCGTTCTCAGGAGTTCCCGGCGTTTGTAGATCGCTTCTCATCTCAACATGAGAAATGATCTACAGACGACCCAACATGTCCGATGAAAATCGGGTGTGAAGACGCGGTTACGACACTGTGACGTGGCGGCGACGATGACGCGGCGACGTGCGCGAACCCGGAAGTTCAATGCTTCCACGCATGCGTCGAATCACTTCGACGTCATACGCGGGTTCTTGGGCCAGCGGACATGTCCGATGAGTCGTACTGACCATCGGACATGTCCGGCGGACATGGTTCCAACGGACATGTTTCTTAGCATGCTAAGAAACAGTTGTCCGCTGGAAACCTGTCCGGTCGGCCGGAAAATTGTCCGGTCGGCCCTACACACGACCGAACATGTCTGCTGAAACTGGTCCGGTCGTGTGTACGAGGCCTCAGAGTAGAGCGATCTCCTCTGAGAATGCCTGAGAACTGAATAGCAGTATTTTACCGCAGTTTCGTAAAAGGACACCTTTATGTGAAAAGCTGGTAGAGACATCCCCAAAAAGACTTGCAGCTGTAAGGCCCCTTTCACATTGAGGCGTTTTTCATGCGGTACATCGCTAAAAATAGCACTGCTATACCGCATGAAAAAATCATGCCCTGCAGGCTTCAATGTGAAAGCCCGAAGGCTTTCACACTGAAGCGGTGCAGTAGCAGAACCGCTCCAAATGTCCTGCTAGCCGCATCTTTGGCGCGGTATAGGAGCGGTGTGTTTACCGCTCCTATACCGCGCCTTCCCATTGAAATCAATGGGAAACCGTGGTAATACCGCCCGCAACGCGGGCGGTATTAACCCTTTTTCGGCTGCTAGCGGGGGTTAAAACCTCACTGCGACCTTTGTTTGCCTCTCCTTCCCCCAATCTGTCGACACTATAATGTCCTCCATATTGTTTCAGATTTTTATTTTTGTTTTCCCATTCTTTCTCTCCCTTCTTTCCACCCTGTTTTTTTCCACCTATTAGACATGGTTGTTTTTAACTATACTATAATAACATATATAATGTAATCTATTTTGATATGTACTATATAGGCTTATGGGTTATAAACTGAAACAATAAAAAATTTAATATTCCTTTAAATATTGTGCCTGGGGGTCCCTTTAGTCTGCCTTTAAAGTGGCGCATCTGTGTGAAAAAATGTAATTTAAAATTGCTTGCGGCTTCCGGTTCCGGCGCCGCATGGAGTAGCTGCTTCTCTCCTCGGCTCCCGCAGCACGACATAAAACTGCCTAAAAAACGGCCTGAGACGCCCAGCAGACCCCCCTCCACCTATGGGTCCACCCACCCTATACGATGGACCGTTTTGTGGAAAAATCGGGCGCGCGCACCCAAACGGCCCAGGCGGCGCCGACGGCTCTCCTGCAAATCGAGGCCCCGGTCTTGGCCTACTCGGCTCCACACACGGCGGCGCTGCAGACGGCAATGGACGTAAGCGGCAGCCCAGCCCCCCCTCCTTCCCCTCACACCTCGGGGACATTGCAATCTGGGGACAGCACTACAGAGCGCTTAGCCCAGGCAGTGGCAGTACTTTTAACACCCATTATTGCTGCATCTGTAGAAAAGGCAGTGAATGCTGGGATGGCACAGATCAAATCACAACAGAGTGAACATGGCGCCAGACTAAATGAGCTAGAGCACTGCTTATCTAATGCTGAAGAGGAGCTATATCAGGCACAGGCTACCAAACATGCACAAGATAAAACAAACCAATATATACTACAAAAGCTGGATGATTTGGAAAATAGGGCTAGAAGGAGTAACTTGCGTTTCGTGGGTGTCCCGGAATCGCTACAATCATCTGCACTTGCAGATTTCTGAGCAAAACGCATACCAGAGGCTTTGGGCCTCCCAGATCCCTGGACGGTGGAAAGAGCTTACCGCATGGGTGCTTTCAATTCTGAGCGCAAAACGCCTCAGCCTATCATCGGTAAATTTTTTAATTGCTCCGACAAGTCCCTTATACTACAAAAGTTCAGGCAATCCCGACAGGTCCAAATAGATGGTATAAGGATTCTGATTTTTGCTGACTATTCGATCGAGGTCTCAAAGAAAATAAAAGCTTTCCAGCAGGTCTGCACGGAACTCTTTAAACAGCAAGTCAAATTTACTTTGGCCTTTCCGGACATTCTCCGCCTCAGGGCCCCAAATGGCGATCAATTGTCGTTTCATGATCCCTCTGAGGCTGAAGCCTTCCTAAGATCTCGCAACCCAGGTTAGCTCTCCCAAACCCCCTCCAAAGCTCCGCCACTCAATCGTCCCTTGGACCAAAGAAGCCCACAGAAGGACTCCCCCAAACGCTTCAGAACCATGGTCTCGGACCCCGCCCAGACCACCCTAAATCTGAACTGATCCAGCTCTTGTGATCCTTGGCCTCTCTTTATCTCACGACCGCACTTGATGCAATGCTCCGGTTATTGACTATACCGGGTGACTCGCTTCTGCCGGTGTCCCCTCGGTCCCCCCGCCTGTTGACCCTCTGTGGCCACCTGGTCGAGGTACCACCTTCTATCTTATTGTTTTATTAATATGGCTCGACCATTTTACCTTGATTACCTAGCATATGGTTTTACTCTAACTTCGCCCAACTAGTGTTGGCTGTATTTGTTATTATTCATGTTATGCTTTTTATTAAAATGACATTGTGACGCTCTCCTTTTACATGTGTCTCCTGGCCTCACTGAGAACAGCCGCGTTGTTTTCTTCCCCTTTCACGATTCTTTCCAGCCGCATGAACACATTTACCCAATCACGGGCTCTCAGGTCTCATGCTGGCAGGGTCGTGACATGGGAACCGGCTCTCACAGTGACTCCATGCGGAAAAAAGCAAAGTTTTCGCATTTGCTGTTGTTACTTTTGATGTTTTTGTTACAGGTTTCCCCTATGCCCCCCTTCCCCTCCCTCGTTACCTCCCTTTTCTCTGGCACTTGCATACTAATATGTCCTCTGACACCAGTCCTCCGTGGCATAATTAACGCTCCTTTCCTTGCCCCGGTAACTCCCCCACGATCGGAACAATGTGGTAACGTACTTGTAACTTCCTCTTAAACCCCCCCTTTTTCTAAACCAATAACATGAAAGTAATCTCTTGGAACGTAAAAAGGGCCTTAGATCCCCTAATAAGAGAATGAAGGTCCTCCGCCATCTCAAAAGAATTAAAACTGACATTGCATTATTACAGGAAACCCATTTGTCAGCCCCCGATTTCCAGCGCATGCAAAAGCTTTGGGTGGGTACAGTTCTGGGCTCAGAAGCCATTGGCCGTAAGGCAGGGGTCCTCCTGCTGATCCATAAAAATCTCCCATGCACGGTCCTCGCGGTGAAGTCTGACACCCAAGGGCACCTTTTGTCAGCTCATGTCAAACTAGGAACCAAGGAATTGGTTATTTCGAATGTATCTATCAGGGCACCAATCCTGCCCAGGTTCCCAGAACGGCACAATAGTGGCTGTTGGTGCCACGCACACGCGACCAATCAGAGCCCTGAAGCGGGCTATTTAAACCGCCCTCTTTCCCCTGGCTGGTTGCTGGCTTGTCACAGCAATAGTGGTGTACTTCCTGATTGAGAAACCTACTCTGTTTGTTCCTGATTACCCAACCTTCGGCTCTGTTTCCCGGATTGCTGATTTCTCCCAAACCTTTGACCTTGGCCTGAATACTGGACTGTTGACCTCACCTGCCCTTGACCTCTTGGCTTTGAACTCTGGACTATCCTGCTCTCCGTGCTCCCCTGACCACAGCTTGTCTCCCGGATTATCTTCTGCTCCTAGTTCCCGGACTTCCTGGATCATCCCGGTGTGCATCCCGGCTACCTCCAGTGGACTACTTGCTGATTGGCCCTGTTCCACGCACCCGGCCTCCACCTTCCTGTCGGTACCGGTGCCTCCTGGTGCGTCTTTCCCCCTGTTCTCACTCCAGGGGGCGGACCGCGCCGGGTCGCAAAGGGAGCCGCCCTCAGCATCTTGGCCTTGGTAAGTGTACTTATGTTAACCCGTGATAGTATACGCCCCTAACAGCCCTGGCTGGCTATTTTTATAGCAAATTGTCTACCTGGCTATTACAAAACACGCACCTTCCCCATCTAGTCGGGGGCGATTTTAATGACATTTTACACCAGATTGACGACAGATCCTCCCCTAAACGACACAGGCCGGGGACCGACCTCCTCAGCCCCTCACTTTTTGCATCCACTATGGATTCCCTCCACCTCCGGGACCTCTGGCACCTACAACATCCCGCAGACAGGGAATTCACCTTCTATTCCAACCCACATACCGTTTTTACTAGAATTGACAATTTTTTGGGCTCTGATGACCTAATCCCTATGCTTTCGGGTACTGACATCTTAGACATTGCCATTTCAGACCACGCCCCGGTTCTAGTTCACCTTGACAATCTCGACCTACCCCCCCACCCCCGTATTTGGCGCTTTCCTTCCTATCTTCATAACCTAGCCGACTTCCAACAATTTATAGAGAAGGCATGGCTGGAATACTCTTCAGCAAATGCCCCCCATTTTTATAACCCAAACCTCTTCTGGGACGCCGGCAAGGCATTCCTTAGGGGTCAGATCATTTCTTATGCCTCCTCTTTTAAGCGAAACACCCTCTCCAAATACAAACTGTCCAGTTCCCGACTACACCAGGCACAGAGTGCTTTGTATTCCTCCGACTCCCCTAGCAACAGAGACGAATGGCTTGCAGCCAAGACCTCATTCGATACTTGGGCAGACACCCTTGAACTGACAAAAAAAGCGAATTTAGACGCCACTCTTTACAGGTTCGGAAATAAATCGGGCAAATTACTCGCCAGACTTTGCAAGGGCTCCTTCCGACCCACTCACATTACGTCCCTAAGAGACTCTAAAGGTACCGTCAACACCACACCTCAAACGATAAATAGGGCAATGCTACAATATTACTTGGCTCTGTACGCCCCAGACCCTATTGACCAGCAGGCAGCAAACGCCTTCCTAGAAAACTTGGCCATCCCCACGGTCACTCCCTCTCAATTAGAGACACTTAACGCCCCCATCACCCTCTCCGAAGTCTCGGACACCATCCGCAAGCTCACCCCCTCTAAGGCCCCAGGCCTGACGGATTCACGGGTGAATTTTACAAGACCCTACAGAAAATAGTGGAACACACCCTTCACAAGGTGTACGTTGGCATGTGGTCCGGCGGCCCTTATTTACCATCAGGGAATCAGGCCATCATTAAATTGCTATCAAAAAAGGGAAATGATCCCCTTATAGACTCATCTCCCTACTGAACCTGGATGTCAAGATTCTATCAAAAATCATTTCCAATAGACTCTCTGACATCATTCCCTCCCTGATTCATCCAGCACAATCGGGTTTTGTGAAAGGCAGAACGGCCACCCTAAATATACGCAAAGTTATGTTGGCTTAAGAACATGCTAGACAACACCCAGATGGCGACTTCGCCATCATCACGTTAGACGCGGAGAAAGCTTTTGACAATGTCAGCTTCGAATGGCTCGCCTTGTCCATGACGAAGATGGGCTTCTCGGGTCCCTTCTGTCATCTCATTAGCACCATGTATACAACCCCCACGGCAAAACTGGTGGCCGTGGGCCTACTCTCAGAAGAATTTCGCTTGCACAAAGGCACACGGCAAGGCTGCCCATTGTCCCCACTCCTGTTTAACATTGCCCTAGAACCATTGTCCAGACACCTCACCCAGGTAGCTCCCCTTCATGGTATACAAATCGGTAAGCATGATCTGCGTTTGTCTCTCTTTGCGGATGACGTTCTTATTTTCTCAGCAGATCCCTCTTCCGATATGTCTACCATCAAACAGGTATTTGATATTTTCCGGTCCTGTTCGGGTCTTCGCATAAACTATGGCAAAAGTGAGATTCTTCCATTAGGGATTATGCCTGCCCCCCCTGGACCCTTAACTCCATCTTCTCTGCTGCAAAGACCCACATCACCTACCTTGGTATCAAAATTTGGAGGATGCCTTCTTCTTTATATTATTTGAACTACCCCCCTCTGATCACTAAAATATCACAGGAACTGGTAAACTGGTTGGATCTGCCCCTTTCGCTTCTGGGAAGATGTCACCTTGTCAAAATGGTTAGTTTTGCTAGGCTGTTGTACCCGATGCAAACCATTCCTCTGCTCCTCCGCCACAAAGATGTTAAACTGATTGAATCAGCCATCTCCAAATTTATATGGCAGGGCAAGAGACCATGTATAGCCTTAAAGAAACGATTTCTTCCCAGACGCGAGGGGGGTGTTAGTCTCCCAAATGTTAGGACTTATAATTTAGCATGTTTACTGAGAACTGGCTTAGATTGGATTTCACAATCATTACGATATTCGAACTACCCTTTGGAATCTGATATGGCTCACCCTTTCTCCCTAGTAGCCCTTCTCCACTGCAAATGGAAGTTGGTTCCAGCCTTATACCAACACAACCTGCTGCTAAGAGACACAGTTATCGCCTGGAGAGAAATCAGAAAAAGCCTCAGGCTGTCCCCTTTCATGTCTCGACACCTACCAATACAGGGGAACCCGAGTTTCCCCCCAGGCCTAGATCACAGACCCTTTAAAACCTGGCAGGACAAAGGCCTCACAAAGTTCTCATCCCTATGTGACACCTCCTCTGGCCGCCCTCTACCCTTTGAGATGGTTGCCGCAACCTTCTCGCTACCCCAATCTCATGTCTTTCACTTCTGGCAATGCACCAACTATTTGAAGGCTGCCTGCAATGAAGCCGACAAACGTTTTTCGCCTAACTTCACCGACCAACTACTTTTGGAAGGTTCCTACAGAATCTCAGCCATCTACAAACCACTACTCCTAAAAACGACCCCCTCTCTGCATTCCTCATCTGCAGCCATCTGGGGAAAGGACTTCCCGGACGATGACCTAGTGAACAAAATGAACCAGGGCTTCAACAAATTCCAACGATTGACACCCAATGAAATTTGGAAAGAAACCTAACTGAAAATCCTCCACAGGGCCCACATACCCATCCTACACTCCGCAACGGACCAAACCGCAGCCGAATGCCCCCTATGCCACCAACCGAGACCCTCTCTAACCCATCGCTTCTGGGCGTGCTCTTACATATCATCCTTCTGGGAGCAGGTACTAGCCTACATTTTTGGAATTACGCTGCTAAAACTACCCAAGGACCCTCTGCTCCTCATTTTTGGATACTGGGACCCCCTTTTGCTGCAATGGTCCCGGCTGGCAAGCTCAACTTCACCTGATTACCCAAACCATTCTTATGTCTACAAAGACTGGTCTCTGATCTGCTTTCAGGTCGCACAAAGGGCTATTTTGAAAAATTGGACCTCTTCTCACTGTCCCTCTGTGACCCAAATACAACGAGAGCTCCTACTTCTCCTCTAGAAGGAAAGAGCCACCACGGATTTCAACCGCAATGCCTCCAATGCTCGCTTTCTATCAATCTGGGGACCTTTCATGCGCTCAGCCTTATCTCCGGGGGAATACACCAACTTCGAACAATGCTCCTTCTCATACTTTAAGTCCCGCCCGCCGTCCGTGCCTGAGAGGAGCAGTCTCTCCTGATGCTACTTTAAAGCACCGTTTCTCTTGTCTAACAATCCTCTACTTGCTACCAGAACTGCTTTCTTGTTATTGCCAAAACTGCCACGGCTTCCAGGTGCCCCCTAATAGCATTTTCTATATAACGTTTTTTTTTTTTTTTTATGTGCTCTATTCTTATGGTAATCCTAGGACCTTACCACACTACAAGATCCACCCAGTTGCCTGATTGATGTAGGTAAAAATTATTTGTCAACACTGATTTTAAATCTGACTGATATGTTCCAGTTGGCTCATTGTGTGGTACTTGTAATGCACATTCCCTACCCCTATTCCCCCTTTTACTATGATGTTGCTACATTCACTTTTATTATGCTATCTGTACTTTATTTGTACCATGCTGATACATCCACCACTATCCCTTCCCTCTCTGTTATGTTTTTTCTCTACCTTTTGTATGACCTTTTAAAATCAATAAAAATTGTTTGAAAAAAAAAAATTGCTTGCAGCTGTAATGTATTGCTGACTCCCTTCGGGTCTGGTATGGATTTTAAGGGAAACTCCACGCCAAAATTAGAAAAAAAAAGACAGCGTGGGCGTCCCCTCAAAATCCATGCCAGGCCCTTAGGGTCTGCCATTGATTTTAAGGGGAACTCCATGCCAAAAAAAACATTAAAATTGGCCTCCTGAACCAAAGCATCTTGTCCCCGTGTTGATGGGGACAAGGACCTCGTCCCCACAACCCTGGCCTGGTGGCGGGGGCTTATCACAATCTGGAAGCCCCCTTTAACCACTTACAGTAGGTGTTTGTGATATTGTGCTTTTAGCACGACAGCGTCGCGCTGATACTCGGCGACATGGTGCCGAGATCTCGCACTCACTGGAATAGTGACAGCACATCCCAGCAAGCGCGTCATAGAAGCGACGGGAGATCCGACTTGGATTCCCGCCAATTCTACACGTGTGCGGCGTTTGTTATGAATCCTGAAGGGGAAGTCCCCGCCGGATTTTAAATAAAAATCCGGCATGGGTCCCCCCTCAGGAGCATACCGGGCCCTTAGGTCTGTTATGGGTTGTAAGGAGAGCCCCCCTACGCCGAAAAAACGGCGTAGGGGGTCCCCCTACAATCCATACCAGACCTGTATCCAAAGCACGCTACCCGGCCAGCCAGGAAGGGAGTGGGGACGAGCGAGCGCCCCCCCCCCCCCTCCTGAGCCGTACCAGGCTGCATGCCCTCAACATGTGTGGGTTGGGTGCTCTGGGGCAGGGGGGCGCACTGCGGCCCCCCCACCTCAGAGCACCCTGTCCCCATGTTGATGAGGACAGGGCCCCTTCCCGACAACCCTGGCCGTTGGTTGTCGGGGTATGCGGGCGGGAGGCTTATCGGAATCTGGGAGCCCCCTTTAATAGGGGGGCCCCCAGATACCGGCCCCCCACCCTAAGTGAATGAGTATGGGGTACATCGTACCCCTACCCATTCACCTGCAAGAAAAGTGGTAAAAACACAAATAAACCACACAGTGTATTAAAATATTTTATTTTTCTGCTCCGGAGGGGCCTCCCCTGTCTTCTTTATTAGCTCTTTTACCAGGGGAGGCTTCTTCTTTGACGTCTTCGGGTGGGTGGGGGCCGCCGTCTGGTTCTCTTCCACCGCCGGGGGGGGTGGCTTTTAAAAAAGCCCCCACCCCCCCGGCGGGTTTCCTCCAGCGTCTTCGGCGGGGCTCTTCTTCTTCCGCTATCCCGACGGGCCTTCTCCGCTATCCGGGGGGTCTCGCCGCTCTCCGCTGTTGACTCGTGTCGCACCCCGGTTCTTCGTCTCGCTGTCCGGTCCCTTCTTCCGTGCTGTACGTCTTCTTCCGTGCTGTGAGTTCTTCTTCCGCGCTGTGACGTCATGTTCTTCACTTCTCTTCTTCTCCCGATGTTGACACGCCGGTCCTCCTCGCTGAAATGACGGATGCGCGCCTTGCATCGGACCTATATAGGCCTCACAATCCCATCATGCTCTGTACCTACCCATGTGATACCTACCCACGTGGGTCTCCTTCCTGCCAGAAGTATACATGTCTGTTATACAGGGTGGGCCATTTATATGGATACACCTTAATAAAATGGGAATGGTTGGTGATATTAACTTCCTGTTTGTGGCACATTAGTATATGTAAGGGTGAAAACTTTTCAAGATGGGTGGTGCTCTCCATTTTGAAGTTGGCCATTTTGAAATCCAACTTTTGTTTCATGTGACACATCAAACGTATTGTGAATTTCACAAGAAAAACAATGGTGTGCTTGGTTTTAACATAACTTTATTCTTTCATGAGTTATTTACAAATTTCTGACCACTTATAAAATGTGTTCAATGTGCTCTCCAGTGACATGCGGCGAGTGCTATGCTGTGGGCTCTTGCTGAATGAAGCTAGAACAGCCACTGATGTTTCTTCATTAGACCCCTTTCACACTGGATATGCCTATAGCGGAGCGTTAAAATTGTGGTAAATTTGCGGTAAAACACCGCTATTTTACCGTGAATTTACCGCGATTTTAACGCTCCGCTATAGGCGTATCAAGTGTGAAAGGGGTCTAATGACGAAACATCAGTGGCTGTTCCAGCTTCATTCAGTAAGAGCCCACAGCATAGCACTCGCCACATGTCACTGGAGAGCACATTGAACACATTTTATAAGTGGTCAGAAACTTGTAAATAACTCATGAAAGAATAAAGTTACGTTAAAACCAAGCACACCATTGTTTTTCTTGTAAAATTCCCAATACGTTTGATGTGTCATATGACCCTCTTCCTATTGAAAAAACAAAAGTTGGATTCAAAATGGCCGACTTCAAAATGGTCACCACCCATCTTGAAAAGTTTCCCCCCTCACATATACTAATGTGCCACAAACAGGAAGTTAATATCACCAACCATTCCCATTTTTTTTTTTTCAAAATATGTTTATTGAGTTTTACAGAGTTTTACAGAGTAATTACATACGGTAAAATCAATGCAAAGGGCAGATGAAGTAAGTACCCAAGGCATCAAAGCCGCCTACATACAGAACAAACAACGCCATATAGGCCTACCCTGCGGGTAGCTAGGCATATACAAAGAATAAACAGCCCTAAAAATTATGCAGTAGTACAAGTCCTAACGGCTTGTGAACAGGTTGGATCCTAACATAGCTACGTGGGGGGGGGGGGTGGAGGAGGAAAGGGAGGAGGGGGGGCACACCTTGACACAAGCTAGTGACTATAGTAGAGGTTATGCATATATAAAAGGGGGGAGGAGGGGGGGGGGAGGCGGCACATGGGTGGTTGCAGAGGTAGTCAATCTGTTGCGGTGGAAGAGGAGTCTGAAGGGGGGTCTCCTCCTAGGAGTGAAGTCGGCCTGGATTTTGAAAAAGAAAAGGAATATTGATCAAAAGCGTCCAAGTCTTCTTGTGAGAGGTTTGAAAGCATAAAGGGATGCCAGATGGAGAGAAAACTGGCTTTTTTAGTGGCCTGATGGAAGTCTGTGGTGGCCCGTTCTTTATAGAGGAGGAGGAGGATGTCTCGCTTAACCTGTGTGACAGAAGGTGGGTGGGGAGAAATCCAGTTCCTTAAGATGGCTCGTCTTGAGACGAGTAGGCAAAGTAGAGGCCATTCTTTGGAAGGTCGTGCGGTGGACATGGAAGTGGTTGCAGGAGGGCCGCCTTGGCGTGACCATTGAAGCAGCAGAGGGTCCCAGTAGCCAAAAATTAGCAGAAAAGGGTCCTTTGGCAGTTTCAGCAGGGTAATTTCGAAAATGTATGCCAGCACTTGGTCCCAGAAAGTGGAGATGAAGGAGCATGCCCAGAAGCGATGTGTCAGAGAAGGTCGTGGGTGATGGCATAATGGGCATTCGGAAGAGCCCGGCTCCTGCGCGGAGCGCAGGAAGGGGATATGTGCCCGGTATTCCCATTTTATTAAGGTGTATCCATATAAATGGCCCACCCTGTACTTTGAATCACATGGTCGACCGTGTGGGTTGATATAAAATCACTGGGGTAGAGAAGTTAAAACCGTATTTTTGAATTATAGGGTGACATTATGTAACTAGAACAGGGTGATTCTATAATTTTCACAACTCCCATCCTGTCCCTTAAATATTAGAACCTGTCTTGACACATTCCATGGTGATTGGATTAAGGCATCCCTGCTACCTATATGGATATCAATTCTGGGGATTCATATCACTCATTACAGCTTAAGAAGTGGCTTGGAAACATAAAACAAAAAAGATCTTCAATGGTACAGAACAATTCCAATGAAATGCCACTAACTACTACTAGCTTTACTGTGACTTGGATCAATGAGAACCTTTACAGACAATGGTGATGGTACTATCAAACCGATAACCCATAGCAACAATTCCTACATTCCATATCTATATAGGAAATGTAAATATTAAAACATGATACAGTAAACAACCAATATTGTCCTTGTAGTTTCTGCATGCAGTAATGTGCAGAAACAATGGTAGAAAATAGGTGATTGGATAAAAGTTGAAATAATAAACATGGAGTTCCCTACTGCTTTCAAATTAAGATTGATAAAGGGTGTGTGTCAGGAGAAATACAATCTAAAAAAATAATTCCTAAAAGATTATTAGCAATCAGATAAATTAGCCATGCAAAAAACAGCCCACCAAGGAGGAGTAAATGTATAAAAGGGTTTCATATCAACTCAATAAATAACAGAGACTAATAATTCCCTGTAAGTGATATATTATTTCCACTAAAGCATTTGATGGCTGATCTTACACTGTTTGCCGGGGATTTTCAAAGTGAACTGTTACATCCAGATGTCATCTCTAAAAATCCACATGGAATTGAGGTGCAGTATGTTTGTAGATAAATGAAATTATAGACACATCATATACTGTAATTCCTGTTTTGTGTTTTCATACAGATGAAAAAATGTAGAAGTATAATATGTATACCATTTTTATATGCTTCAGAGCCTCTCTCCACCACCCAAGATTATTCTACAATTAGCAACTCAACTAATGCCAAAAAAGATTGTATTATACATTTGGAATTTGAGCTTTTCTGGTTCAGTGTAATATTCCTCACATTTTATACCTGCAATACTGTTAATTTTCAATGTCTAATTATCTAATTTCCTCACCATCCACTGTCTTTTCTTCCTTCCTTTAAGGGAAATATCATGTCTTCTTGTATTTATTGATGTTATTTATGCCCAGAAATACAAATTAACAATTTAAAAGTATGTTTAAGTTTTAGTCAAGCAAATTATAAATATTGCACAGTAATATTTCTTATTTCTTAATGCCCAGTTCAAGTTTATTTTTAAATCAGTTAAATACTTTCCAGGTATAGGTGAAAAAATAAAGAATAGATTGGTTTCCTTTGGTAAGAAGCTGCAGTCTATTTAGAAAAGCCTTTCCCATACCAATTGTCTCTCTGCAAAGGTCCAACTGTAACTATAGCTCCACATCGGGAAAAGCTCATTCTCTTTGCTGGCTAAGAAGTACTAGCTCTCACTGTCTGGGGGTGTACCAGACCTCTGCAGAGAGACCATAGATTCCAAGTATAAGGCAAGGATCCTTGTATACATCATTCTGTCAGAGGACTGACATTTCTACTCTGGCTTTCTAAAGAAAATGTATTGCAAGACTTTTGTTTTGATGCACTGAATTTAGCTGATTTACAGGGTCTCTCCTATTTTTATGTTGGCCCACTGGCTCTCCATTAACTTTCCATACCAATAAAATTATTATTTTTCCTCTCAGATGATCACTTTGGTTTTGCTCCTGATGAGTGACCCTAAAGGCCTGGAATGCATAGAGCTAATATCTACCGATAAGTGTATACATTCATCAATTTTTATGGACGTTCCTTGAAATATACCTTTAACCTCCCTCTACCTATTTTATTTAAAATATTTATCTATCTGTACAGGTATCAACTGTAATGTATGTAAAATATGTATCAACTATTCCATGTATGTGTAAATATATATCCTTATTGGAATATGTATCTATTGTTGACTATCATGCAACACTTGGTTTGGATGAAATGAAAATATTGATATATAGAAGAATGCATAGAATGTAATTATATACCGTATTTACCGGGGTATAGCGCGCTCCCGCGTATAGCGCGCACCCCTAAACTTGACCCGGATTCCTGTGAAAAAAATATTTTTTGTACTTACAGTTTTGGTGTCTTCCGCGGCGTCCATCGGCGGCCTCGTCGGGTCCGGCATCCGTCTGCGGCTTCGGGTGTCCTCTTCGTCGGGTCCGCAGTCCTTCTGCGGCGTCCTCGTGTCCTCCCTGCTCGTTTCCCGCGTATCTAGTTTTGTGGGCATGGCGCACAGATACGACGGCGCATAGTTACACTTACGCGACGTATCTCAAGATACGTCAGTGTAAGTGCTTTGTGAATCCGGGCCATAGTTGGTAAGTACAACCTGTGTATGCTCTTTTATGTCAATATTACATTGTATATCCCTGTATGTTGTGGTCGTTTAGGTGCCTCTTGATTAGCTCTTTGAAATGATCTATGCTCCATGCTGAAACCACTGCTTGTGGAAGAGAATTCCACATTCTTACCACTCTTACAGCAAAGAATTCTCTACACAGTTTCCGGTTAAATTGATTTTCCTCTACTTTTAGTGAATGGCCATGAGTCTTTTTAAATGCCCTTTTGTGGAAAAGTTGTATCCCTATTGTTGGGTGCTTGTAATCTTTCCTCATAACTAAGATCCTCCAGACCCTTTATTAGCTTTGTTGCGTATCTCTGTACTCTCTCTATTTCCAGCACATCCCTCCTGAGGGCCAGAGGTCAGAACTGGATGGCATACTCTAGGTGCGGCCAGACCAGATTCTGGTACAGTGGGAGAATTATCATTTTATCTCTGGAGTTAATTCTCTTTTTAATGCATGCCAATATTCTGTTGGCTTTGCTTGCAGCAGCTTGGCATTGCATGCAATTGCTGAGCCTGTCATCTACTAGAACCCCCAGGTCCTTTTCCATTCTAGATTCCCCCAGAGGTTCTCCCCCAGTGAGTAGATTGCATTCATGTTTTGCCACCTAAATGCATAATTTAAATTTGTTCTACATTAAACCTAATTTGCCATGTAGCTGCCCACCCCATTAATTAGTTCAGGTCTTCTTGCAAGGTTACCACATCCTGTGGAGAAGCTATTGCCCTGCTTAGATTATTATTATTCACAAATACTGAGATTGAGCTGTTTATCCTATCCTCCAGGTCATTTATAAATAAATTAAATAGGATTGGTTCCAGAACGGAACCCTGAGGGACCCCACTTTCCACATTGGACCATTCTGTGTACTTCCCATTTTTCACTAACTCGCCCTTGTAGCCAGTTTTCAATCCAGGTACTCACCCTTTGGTCCATGCCGATAGACCTTAGCTTGTATAGTAAATGTTTTTCTAGGGAACTGTATCAAATGCCTTTGCAAAATATATATACACTACATCTATGGGCCTTCCTTCATCTAGATGGCAGCTCACCTCCTCGTAGAAGATTATTAGATTTGTTTGGCAAGAACGATTTTTCATGAATCCATGCTGATTAATGCTAATGATATTGTTTTCATTACAAAGATCTTGTATATATACCCTTATAATGCCCTCCAAGAGCTTGCATACTATTGATGTTAGGCTAACTTGTCTTTAGTTCCCAGGGATATATCTTGGTCTTTTTTTAAAGTTTGGTGCTACATTAGCTTTTCTCCAATCAGCTGGTACCATACCAGTCAGTAGACTGTTTATAAACTTAGGAACAATGGTCTGGCAATTACTTGACTGAGTTCCTTAAGGACCCTCAGGTGCAAGCCATCTGGTCCTGATGACTTATTTATGTTACGTTTTTCCAAGTCTGTTTCTGATTTTATCTACTGTTAACCATGGGGGTGCTTCCTGTGACGTGTCATGAGGATAAACATTGCAGTTTTGGTTACTCAAGCCCCCTGTTTCCCTTGTGAAGATGGAGGAGAATACATTCAAAACCTTCTCCATCTCACCATCCTTTGTAACCATAATTCTTTCATCATTCTTTATGGGGCCAATATGACCTGTCCTCCCTTTTTTTTTACTATTTATGTACTTTATTGGAATTTTTTTCACTTTCCTCTGCTATGTGCCTTTTGTGTTCTATCTTAGCCGCCCTGATTACACCCTTACATTTCCCTTTGCATTCTTTGTATTGTTGGAATGCTGCTGATGATCCCTCAGCCTTGTATTTTTTGATAGCCTTCTCCTTTGCTTTTATATGAATTTTTACATCAGAGTTAAGCCACCCAGGGCTTTTATTAGCTCTTTTAAATGTATTAAACTTTAGGATGCACTGGCTAATACCCTTATTTAATATGCTCCTACAAAACACCCATTTTTCCTTTGTGTTCTTTGTTCCTATGATTTTATTCCATTTAGTATCTTTTAGCAAGGAGCGTAGTTTCTGGAAGTTGGTTCTTTTTTAAATTGAGTGTCTTTGTATTCCTCATGTTTCCTATTTGTGTGATTTATGCTTAAAGGGGTTGTAAAGGTAAAAAAAATCCTAAATTGTTTCCTTTACCTTAGTGCAGTCCTCCTTCACTTACCTCATCCTTCGATTTTGATTTTAAATGTCCTTATTTCTTCTGAGAAATCCTCACTTCCTGTTCTTCTGTCTGTAACTTCACACAGTAATGTGAGGCTTTCTCCCTGGTGTGGAGTGTCGTGCCTTCCCCCTCCCTTGGACAATAGGAGAGTCAGGACGCCCACTAACACACAGCTCCTTTCTCTGTCTGCAACGTAGAGAGCGTCCAGACTCTCCTGTTGTCCAAGGGTGGGGGCGAGCACGACACTCCATACCAGGGAGAAAGCCTTGCATTACTGTGTGGAGTTACAGACAGAAGAACAGGAAGTGAGGATTTCTCAGAAGAAATGAGGACATTAAAAAGCAAAATCGAGGGGGGGCGTGGCTAGCCGCGGTCGGAGATGGCTGCTTGATAGAGAAGCTCTGCACCATCGGAACTCCCAGCGGCACACAGCATCGGATCGGGCTCGTTTTGACACCCGTGGATTGATCCCAGCACCGGAGGAGACCTGTTAGCAATGACGAGGAAACGGAAGGAGGATCGGAAACCTCACAAACTAACGGAATTCTTTCCGTTTAGTCACCAGGGAGGTAGGCAAGATGGCGCCCGCATGTCCTCAACCCCTGCATGCTCGTCCCGCTCTGTACCTCACCCATCCACCACTCAGAGCAGACTCAGCGGGTCCCCGGAGAGCACCCACTCCTGCCCTGACACCCCACAATCGGCCAGTCCGGCCAAATCCAGGTTCAGGATGGAGGAACCGCATCAGGGCCTAGACCTGGGAGCGGGGGCAGACTCGGGTGATGACACGAGGGAACTCCCTGACAGGATAGAAACTTTCCCCACTTCCAATCAGCCCATTATGGACACAGCTTTAAAAGACATGTTACTCTCGCTCCGCAGCACTATCCAGGCAGACATGATGTCCTGCATGAAAAACGTCCGTGCAGATATACAGGAGGTGGAGACGAGAGTTGAGCATATAGAAACCAAAATGGGCGAGTTTGCCACGACGATTAATGACTTGGTGGATGCTCAGGAGCAGGGGGAGGATGAGATGGAGGGCCTCAAAGCTAAACTCGCTGATTTAGAAGACCGCAATAGAAGGAACAACCTGAAAATAAGAGGGGTACCTGAATCAGTGTCACAAGGGGAGCTCAAAAAGTATGCCTCCACCTTGTTCTCAGCGTTAATCCCAGAGCTTACTGCCATTGACATTACCATTGACAGGATTCATCGCCTCCCAAAGCCATCCTACCTCCCTGACAATGTGCCCAGAGACATTATTATGAGACTACACTTTTTCCACGTCAAGGATCAATGATGGCAGTCACGCGCAACAAAGATCAAGTGCCATCTCAGTACCAGCATTTGCAATTTTATGCTGACCTGTCACAATACACCTTGGCGAAAAGGAGAGGGTTGGTGACCATAGCATTGCGGAACCACCAGATTCCCTACAAATGGGGGTTTCCAACAAAAATCACCGTCACAAGGGAAGGCAAAAACCACGTGGTGACCTCACTAGACAGCGGTCTAGCCTTGCTGAGAGAATGGCAAATCCTTCCGGGGACGGAAACCCCTGACAGCAACGGGAGGCATCCACGGGCGGTAAGTCAAGAATGGAAGAAAGTTACTGCTAAGAACTCTAAAACGCATGCCTAATTCTGATTCATGGGTTTACTTGTTTTGCCCTACTGATTTCCGATGGGGGGCTTATTCTCCAAACCACGAACTTTCCCCCAACTATGCCTGTGCAGCTATGCGCTGCATCATACGGAACTGTTTCTGTTTTTTGTTTTTTTGGGTGCGCTCAGACCCAAATGGTCGCCGCCCTCGCACGGCTACTTAACATTGCCCTGTTATTTTGGCCGGTGAATTTGCTGTTTGTTTTCCTTTTTGAAGTTTTCATTTTCTTTTTTTGCTATGACTCTCTTTACCCGTCGAAGTCCATCCTGGTGAACCTTAAGAACACTTTGAAATCCTACATGCCGAAGCTCCACCCATCTGATCGTATCCTGCCAACAGACGCTGACCACGCCGCCACATCATCGTTGTGCGTGATCCTTGCTGCCCATGGTGCCCTGCCAGGTTTCGTGAGTACTCCAGCTGTGCTGGCTTCGTATCCCCACACCTTCTACAGCCCTCCTTCACTAGGGGCTAGACCTATCACTGATGTCTATTTTGTGCTCCCAAATGGAGCCTCCCGACTCACTGACCCTGCTCCGGTGACATGGGGGTAACATGTTTATCTATCAATACCCGGGGCTTAAACCACCCTGCTAAACACAGGACACTTTGGGGCGGAAGCGTTACAACACAGGAGTGACGTCTTATGTGCACAGGAGACACATTTTTGCGCCTCGGCGCAACCCAAGTGCTCTCACAAGAACTTCCCTTACATTTTTACAGCTAGCGCTGACTCCAAAACGAGGGGAGTCCTTACAGCTATCAGAGATACAGTGTCCTTCCAGCTGCATAAAGAGGTGAAAGACGTCAACGGCAGGTATTTGATTCTAGTTTGCGACATTAACTCTGTTACTTACACGTTAGTGAATGTGTACACCCCTAATTCCCACCAAACACGCTTTTTAAATAAGCTGATGAAAAAAATTGAGCGCGTTAGACAGGGAGCTTTGATTTGTTGCGGTGACTTTAATCTCGCCCCTGAAAGGTCCATGGACACAACCTCAGGTCTCCCCAGTAGAGGCCCCTCACTCCAATAATTTATTCTCCAGCATAACTTGTACGATGTGTGGCGCTGCCAGCACGCAGAGGAGAAAGACTTCACCTTTTTCTCGGCCTTACACGGATCCTACTCCAGGATAGATCTTTTCTTGGTGGACTTTGGCACCTTACACAGGTCTACCGACACAAGCATAAACACCATAACCTGGTCAGACCACGCATCCATCTCCCTAACGATGTCTGACGCTCTCTCGGTTGGGGCGTGTCCAATATGGAGAGCTAATGCATCATTGTTGCAATTGGCGAAACCAAGGAAGGATCTGGAATCACATCTAAAGGAATTTTTTGAACTTAATGTAAATTCTGTGTCTGATGGTTTTACAGTGTGGAACGCCCATAAGGCGTATATGAGGGGCATGTTTATCAAGATTGGGGCAGGTGTAAAGAAGCGGAGGCAACAAAGGGTTCTAGATATGACCAGAGAAATTGAAGCTCTTGAAAGGCAAAATAAGAAGGCCCCTACTCACCTCCTGTCAGGGAAATTATCCAAACTAAGATGCGACCTTAGAGCTTGTCTTCTGGAGGGTTTCGAGAAATCCTCCAGAAGACTTAAATCTCAGTTCTATGCCAGCGGGGATAAGGCGGGTAAGCTACTGGCGCATCGTCTCCGTGGGCACAGATACAAAACTAGAATCCCTTATATACTTCACCCAGTTACTAAACTTAAAAAATACCATCCTAAAGATATTGCGGATGCTTTCAGCAGTTACTATGCTTCCCTTTATAATTTAGAAAAAGATCCTTGTACTTTCCAACCTGATCCAGCTGCGATTACGGAATTTTTGTCTAAATTGTCACTACCCCAGTTGACCCCAGATCAGCTAGGTGAATTGAATACTCCATTTACTTTATCAGAAATCCATACAGCCATAGATTCCCTGCCTCCTAATAAATCCCCGGGCCCTGACGGGTTTGTAGGAGAGTACTACAAGTCATTTAAACAAATCCTATCACCTTACCTGGTTGATCTGTTTAATGGAGCAGTTGCCTCGGCTTCTTTCCCTGCAGAAATGCTAAAGGCATTGATCATTACGTTGCCCAAGCCGGGGAAGGACCCGTCTGAACCGAAAAACTTTAGGCCTATCTCACTACTAAATTTGGACTTGAAACTCTACGCCAAATTGATTGCCCTCCGATTAAACGCAGTGCTCCCTGGCCCCGTACATGCTGATCAATCCGGTTTTACGAAGGGACGCTAGACCTCGGACGCCACTAGACACCTGATTAACATAATTCACTACGCTAATAGGACACGAACGCCTTCTCTGCTCCTAGGCTTGGATGCAGAGAAGGCGTTCGATCGGGTGCACTGGGGCTACCTGGCTAAAGTGCTATCAGCTTTCGGTTTCGAGGGATCGATTTTTTCGGCCATAATGGCGCTGTATACTTGCCCAACAGCTCAAGTATTTACGTCGGGCGTTTTATCTACCCCTTTTCCTATCACGAATGGCACACGCCAGGGGTGCCCGCTATCACCTTTAATTTTTAATCTTATGATGGAGCCCTTGGCGTGTCACATTCAAAGTCATCCTCAAATTTCGGGTTTTAAGTCCTCTAAATCCAATCATACTATCAGCTTATTTGCGGACGACGTGATACTAATGCTAACTGACGTGGAACGATCCCTAGCTTCGGTGCACAAGTCCTTACAACTCTTTAGCCACATGTCCTACTATAAGGTCAACAAAAGTAAATCTTATATCTTGGGTTTGAATATAGGCAACACACTGCAGAAAAAGCTGGCCAGCTCCTACCCATACGCCTGGGATGACACAGGGATCAATTATCTAGGAATCACCCTCACGCCTTCTACTACTAACCTAGTTAAGGCTAATTACTCCCCATTCCTTATCAAACTAGATGTCAAACTTAGAGATTTGGCTAAAACGGAGCTATCCTGGTCGGGCAGATTGGCGGCCTTCAAAATGGTGATCTTACCACAGATGATATATCTGTTTAGGGTCCTCCCTATCCCAGTGCCGAACTCTTTTTTTGCGACTGCACAATCGTTGCTAAACAGATATTTATGGAAAGGAAGGAGGGCACGCTGTGCATTCTCCAAATTACTCAAGACCAGGCGTATGGGGGGCACGGGAGTAGTGGTACTAAAGGACTGTTACACGGCAACCCTGTTGACCCAACTTAAGGCCTGGTTTCCATCCTCCTGTAGACAACGTTGGGTGGAACTGGAGGAGTGCCAGGTACCGGGACGCAATCTGTTTCACTTCCTTATGTTATCCCATGTTTTCAGGGGACATAGGGGGGACCTCTCTCCTACGGTCCTAGCATCACTATGGGGGTGGGAGACTCTTACCTCATTGGGCTTCCAGGGAAATCATACCTGCTCTAGGATCCCCTTGCCAATACAATGTTTGTATAGTATAATTGCAAACACTAACCTTAGCGGGTGGATGGAGAAGGGCATAAAGGAGGTGGGAGACTTAATGGTGGGTCCAGCCCTGAAAACCTTCCGAGCCCTCCAGATCGAGTTTGACATTTCTGACCAGGAGGTATTTACGTATCTGCAAGTTAGCCATTTACTGCGAAGTTGCCAGATCGGGGACATTTCTCTACCCTGGCAGGTGACTTTGTATTACACCAGCCCTACGGCAAAGACTAGGGGTATATGCTTGTTCTACCTATTACTTAACAATAAAGATGTATTCACCAAGAATTCTGCAATGTTACTCTGGGAAAAGGAAATGGGAAGGGAATTTACTTCTGATCAGTGGCGTAAGGCTATCAGTGTGACATACTCGACAACTAAGTGCGTAAATCTGTGGGAACTTACTTACAAAATTCTACTACAATGGTATATGACTCCGTCTAGGATTGCTAAATTCGCTCCACAGGCCTCGGCCTGTTGTTGGAGGGAGTGTGGAGAACCGGGGACTCTATACCATATCCTATGGTCCTGTCCTATACTGTTCAACTATTGGACTGAAGTGTTTAACCTGATATCAGTCGTTATAGGAATGAATATATCAATGGAGCCGGGCCTTGCACTGCTCTCACTAGAAGTGGAGATGCTCCCCCCTTCAAAAAGAATTATAGCTGTACATATTCTTTTAAGTGCACGACTCGTAATTGCACGCCACTGGAAACGAACGCATCCCCCACCAATACATGAGGTAATTACTACCACGCACTCTCATGTCACGTATGAAGCATTGTTTGCCTCGTCACAAAACTCCTTACTTGCTATACGCCCCACTTGGCAACTGTGGTTCGACTGGTACAAGCTTTACAGCACTAATTGAACACCCGTTCAGTGGGATTCATGCTACTTCTGTTGATCGATGACTTCGATGGTTGAGTAATAGTTATTTTCCTTTGTTCGTTTTATTTTCTTGTTCTTTATATTTCTTATGTTATATATTGATTGTGGTAACGTGATGCTTAATACTTACCTTTTTACTTAAGGCTTCCACGAATTGATACTCACTTGAAGAATTAGCGAAAGAATGATATATTTACTGCTTGTTGCTGTTGCATCAGCTATGGGCCTTGAGCCTTGTAATATGCCACTTAAAAATGTTTCCAATAAAAATTTATTGACACTAAAAAGAAAAATCGAAGGATGAGGTAAGTGAAGGAGGACTACACTAAGGTAAAGGAAGCTATTTAGGAAAAACATTTTTTACCTTTACAACCCCTTTAAACTAATTGACCTGTGATCACTGTTTCCTAAGTTGCCTCATATTTCTACTTCTGTGACCTAGTCTGTATTGTTAGTAATCAGTTTGTCTAGTAACGCATTGTTTCTTGTTGGTGCATTTACCATTTGACCCATCAATTTGTCTGGTATGACATTTAGGAAATGGCGAGCCTTAGATGAATGTGCAGTTCCTTCTGCCCAGTCTATGTCTGGAAAATTAAATTCCCCCATTATTATGACACTTTCCATCCTTGCCATCATTCCATACTATAACGGGAGGTCCGTCTTCCCCTCCTCCTTCAGGTTAGGGGGCCTATTGCATACTCCCAGTATTACTTTATCCTTGGTTTCCTCCCTTTGTAACTCTACCCATAAGGATTCCACCTCATCCCCTGCTCCATTAGTGATGTCATCCCTCACATTCACCTGTATGTAATTTTTTTATATACATGCATACTTCTACCCCTTTTTTACCCTGCCTGTCCCTGCGATATATAGAAAACACCCTTGAATCATTGCCAGACAATCATGAGTAGGAATGAGCCGAACACCCCCCCCATTCGGTTCACACCAGAACCTTCGAACGGACCGAGTGTTCGCGCGAACATTTAGAAACCCCATTGACGTCAATGGGACTCGAACGTTCGAATTCAAAAGTGATCATTTTAAAGCCTAATATGCAAGTTATTGTCGTAAAACGTCTTTGAGAACCCGGGTCTTGCCCCAGGGAACATGTATCAATGAAAAAAAAAAGTTTAAAAAACTTTCGTTTTTTCTGGAGCAGCGATTTTAATGATGCTTAAAGTGAAAACAAAAATGAAAAATTCCTTTAAATATTGTACCTGCTGGGTGTCTATAGTATTCCTGTGAAAACGTTGTTGAGAACCAGAGTCTTGCCCGAGGGAACATGTATCAATGGAAAAAAAGTTTTAAAAACGGTCGTTTTTTCTGGAGTAGTGATTTTAATGATGCTTAAATAAAAAAAAAAAAATGAAAAATTTATTTAAATATTGTACCTGCTGGGTGTCTATAGTATGCCTGTGAAGTGGCACATGTTTAGAACTGTCCCTGCACAAAATGAGATTACTATAAGAAAAAAGTAATTTAAAATTGCTTGTGGCTTTGATGTAATGTCTGGTCCCTGCAATATGGATGAAACTCATTGAGAAAAATAGCACAGACACAGACAGTACACACCACATAGATTTAGGTGCAAACTACAGAGAACATGTGCAGTACACACCAAGCAGCTTTAGGTGAAAACTACAGAGCACACGTGCAGTACACACCAAGTAGCTTTAGGTGCAAACTACAGAGCACACAGCCAGTACACACCAAGTAGCTTTAGGTTCAAACTACAGAGCACACGGCCAGTACACACCAAGTAGCTTTAGGTGCAAACTACAGAGCACACGTGCAGTACACACCAAGTAGCTTTAGGTGCAAACTACAGAGCACACGCCAGTACACACCAAGTAGCTTTAGGTGCAAACTACAGAGGACACAGGCAATAAACCACATAAGAATACTGCAGCAAGCACAATCACCTGCCTGACAGTAAATTAGGAAGTACTGATCTAGCTAAACTATACAGTGTATAAATATATGTACAACACCTGGGATGTATATATATCCTCTACACACTGTAACTTTAACTGACTAGCCTGCCTGCCTGCCTGCTCTATCTACCTGCAAAAAATGACACTCTCTCTCTCTGTTCTCTCTTAACCACCGCAACACACTACACAAGTCCGACCTGCAGGCGGCCTTTTATAGTGTGGGACGTGTACTAAACCCCCTGAGCCATAATTGGCCAAAGCCTCCCTGGCTTTGGCTAATTATGGCTCTCCGTTTTTTGCAAGCTGTGATGGCCAAGCATGCGGGTCATAGTGCATGCTTGGCCAATCATCAGCCAGCAATGAACTGCGATGCCGCAGTGAATTATGGGATGTGAAACGTAACTCAAATTTGGCGCGAACGGTCCAAAACATTCGTAATTCGACGAACGATCGAACATACGATGTTCGAGTCGAACATGAGTTTGACTCGAATACAAAGCTCATCCTTAATCATAAGAGCTATTGAACCAGGACTCTGAAATTCCCACAAAAATATGATTCCTCCTCATACAGCAGCAGATCTAGTTCTCCCATCTTGTCCACCAGACTCCTGGCATTAGTGAACATGCCTTGTAGTTTTGTCCGGACACATACAATCTTCTTATTGAGTGTTCTGAGGTTGAAAATAGGACTTGTTACTATACTTACCCTGGGTTTAGGTGTTTTAGTCAACCAATCGCTAATGCCCTCAATACTACCCACTGAAATACATTCCACACTGGCTACCTCTATGTCTGGACCCTCCCCCGTCGTCTAGATGAAAATCCCCTCTAACTTTTTGGCCATCTTCACTCCCAGAAGATCTGCAACCTCCTCATTTAGGTGCAGTCTGTCCCTTCTATAGAGCTGGTAACAGACTGAAAAGTTGGCCCAGTTCTCCAGGAGCCCAGATGCCTCCTTACTACACCAGCTCCTCAACCACTGGTTTACTGTCCTAATCTCCCACTGCCTTTCCAATGATAATTGAGTTCCTTACCACCAAAATCTTCCTTTCCTTCTGCTTGGCTTCCCCCCACTCTCACTGGAGGAGTTCTTCACCTGGCAGCTAGCTGTGCCACTCTGCTCCAGCAATGCTGGCCCCTGACTGGTTTCACCAATGTCATGCAAAGGGGCATACTTATTGGGATGTTCCAGATCAGGATCGGCCTCCCTAATGCTTTCCATTCTACCCTTCCTGACTGTCACCCATCTACTCTTCTCTAGTGACTTAAGAACTTTGTCTCCACCCGCCTCTGTGCTGGCCCCTGCCAGCAGCTTCCGGGTATGTTCCCAGCTTTCCTTTGGGATGGAGATTTCTTTCAGTGTTTACAGTTTCTTCCCTAGATTCAGAACCTGGGCTTCCAGGGAATCAATGTGCTTACATTTTGCACAGCAGAATTCGCCCTCGATCAGATGATCAAGGAACACATACATGCTGCAAAATGTACACTGAGTCGCATCTCCATGTCCGCCAGTCATTGTACCTACTAATTTAAAGGGTATTGGGAATCATGCTCTGTCCAATTAACTAACAACTAGCTTTCTGACACTAATACGCAACAATACAATTCAGAGGTACTTACATACACAGGTACTCACATACAGTACACAGGTACTCACAGCACTTGTGAACTTGGGTACTCACAGCTCTCATGCACATGGTACTCACAGCACTTGTGCACTTGGCTACTCACAGCACTCGTGCACTCTGGAACTTACAGCACTATGAACAGGTCTATGCTAAGGCCTGGAAAAACAAGAAGGTAGTAGCACTTTCAGGAATAAAAGATTGCTCAGTCCATTGCTAGTCTTGTTTTAAAATCATACAACATCTACAAGCCTTTGAGAAGGACTGGACATATTTCCAGGCAGAGAGAATTCATTGCTGTGTTAAGTAACCCGTAAACCCTTACCTTCTCTTCACTTGACTTTGAGCTAATTGCTTCAAGCATAGGTTGACAGAGTTGATTTCAGCCATTCGGCCCCCACTGGTGGGTTGGTGAGGGAATTGGGGCAATAGACAGATCATGTACTAAGATAAAGGTTGGCGGAGCCTGTCAACCCAAAAGCTCATTAGGGGGTGTTCAGTATAATACAATATCTTAGCCAATCAGCCAAAACTCAGCTGGATAGTAACATATTGAAAAAGTATCCTAACAAAATTGAATTGATAAATGTCGTTTTTTTTTGCCATACATAGAAGAATATTATGCTTGCAACCTAAATTATTATGCATTGTTAAATTCTCTTACCAGATGGGCTATCACAATAACATCACCTATATTGTACTAACAGGTTTCCCAAAAATAAAAAGCATAAAAATTCTATTTTTCTTGGTGCTGTGTTTCATATATTGTGTTACTATTTCTGGAAATCTCTTTGTTGTGGTTTTATATCATCTGAGTAAAACACTTCAGTCTCCCATGTACTTCTTCATCACCCAACTATCATTTCTTGATATAATTCTGTCTACAGATATTCTTCCCAACTTTCTTTATATTATCTTACATGATGGATGTACCATGTCTTTTGCTGGCTGCATCATCCAGTTCTCCTTTTTTGTACTTGCTGAGACCTCAGAGTTTTTTCTAATGACTGTGATGTCCTATGACCGGTATTTGGCCATCTGTAAGCCCCTGCATTACAACTCTATAATGAACCAATCAATTTGCATTAAATCAATGATTATTATTTGGTTATTAAGTTTCAAAATGACATTGATTGATTCCATATCTTTGTGCAGTTTATATTACTGTGGACCAAACATCATTCATCACTTCTTCTGTGACTATGAACCCATAATTGAGCTTGCCTGCTCTGATACTTCATGGCTCCATATTCAGACCTATGTATTAGGTTTCATCTGTGCTTTAGCACCTTTTATGTTAATTGTTATATCGTATATCTATATTGTTTTAACCATCCTCAATGTTAAATCAATTACAGGAAGACAAAAAGCCTTCACCACCTGCAGCTCTCACTTGACCGTAGTGTGCATTTTTTATGGGACTATAGCCGCTGTTTATTTGTTTCCAACAAAAGGACAACTAGATATTCTGAACAAGGTCCTCTCTCTCTTTTACACTGTAATGAATCCATTGCTTAATCCCATCATATATACATTCAGGAACAAGGACTTTAAAAAAGCTATAGAAGAAATAAAACCATTTTTTTTTAATTAAAAATGCAAATGTGATAGAAAAGTAAATATTTAAAAAAAATCTGTGCATAAGAAGGTCCTTGATGTCAGAAGAATACATAGGTGGTATGCATTGAATCCTATTGCTAAAGGTATAAATTGTGAAATCACTGGGATAGAGATGTTGAAACCACATTATGGGGTTAAAGAATGGCAAGAACCATGTAAAGAAAGGAGCTACTTCTTAAAAAACAAGTTAAATAGAAAGTAAGTCTCCACATCTTCTTACTGAGAGGAGGTGATGTGAAAAGGGGATTTTTAAGTGCCACAATGAGTACCACACAAATACAATTTGTTCTAAAAACCACACATTGTATTTATACAAAAGTCCTTAAAACATGTATATCAAAACATACAGTGCCTTTAAAAAAGTATCCATACCATTGAAATTGTTTCACAATTTGTCATGTTACAACCAAAAACATACATTTGATTGGGGTTTTATGTGATAGACCAATACAAAGTGGCACATAATTGTGAAGTTGAAGAAAACTTATAAATGGTTTTATTTATTTGTACAAATAAATATGCATTTATATTCAGCCCCCATTATTCTAATACCCCTAACTAATATTTTGTGGAACCAAATGCCATCAGAATTCATCCAATTAGTAAATAGAGTCCACCTGTGTGTCATTTAATCTCAGTATAAATACAGCTGTTCTGTAAAGTCCTAATGGGTTTGTTAGAGAACCTTAGTGAACAAACAGCATCACAAGGGCCAAGGAACACACCAGACAGGTCAGGAATAAAGTTGTGGAGAAGTATAAAGCAGAGTTAGGTTTTAAAATAAATATCCAAAGCTTTGAACATCTCACAAAGTTCTGTTCAATCCATCACCTGAAAATGGAAAGAGTATGGCACAACTGAAAACCTACCAAGACATGGCCGCCCACCTAAACTGACAGGCCGGGCAAGAAGAGCATTCATCAGAGAAGTAGCCAAGAGGCCCATGGTAACTCTGGAGGAGCTGCAGAGATCCACAGCTCAGATGGGAGAATCTGTCCACAGGACAACTATTAGTCGTGCTCTCCACAAATCTGACCTTTATGGAAGAGTGACAAGAAGAAAGCCATTGTTGAAAGAAAGCCATAAGATGTTCTGTTTGCAGTTTGCATGAAGCCATGTGGGGGACACAGCAAACATGTGGAAGAAGGTGCTCTGGTCAGATAAGACCAACATTTTACTTTTTGGCCGTAGGGCAAAACGCTATGTGTGGCAGAAAACTAACACTTCACACTGTGAAACATGGTGGCGGGAGCATCATGTTGTGGGAATGCTTTTCTTCAGCAGGGACAAGGAAGCTGGTCAGAGTTGATGGGAAGATGTATGGGACCAAATACAGGACAATCTTACTAGAAAACTTGTTAGAGTCTGCAAACGATTTATGACTGGGACAGAGGTTCACCTTCCAGCAGGACAACAACCCTAAACACACAGCCAGAGCTACAATGGAATGATTTAGATCAAAGCATATTCATGTGTTAGAATGGCCATTCAAAGTCTAGACCTAAATCCAATTGAGAATCTGTGGCAAGACTTGAAAATTGCTCTTCGCAGAGACTCTCCATACAATCTGACAGAGCTTTAGCTATTGTGAAAAAAAGAATGGAACACAAATGTCACTCTCTAGATGTGAAAAGCTTGTAGAGACATCCCCAAAAAGACTTGCAGCTGTAATTGCAGTTAAAGGTGGTTCTACAAATTATTGACTTAAGCAGCGTACACACGATCAGTCCATCCGATGAGAATGGACTGATGGACCGTTTTCATCGGTTAACCGATGAAGCTGACTGATGGTCTGTCACGCCTACACACCATCGGTTAAAAAAAACGATTGTGTCAGAACACGGTGACGTAAAACACAACGACGTGCTGAAAAAAACAAATTTCAATGCTTCCAAGCATGCGTCGACTTGATTCTGAGCATGCGTGGATTTTTAACCGATGGTTGTGCCTACTAACGATCGTTAGTGCCTACTAACGACCTATCGGTTAGGAATCCATCTGTTAAATTTAAAGCAAGTTTGCTTTTTTTTAACCGATGGTTAAATAACCGATGGCGCCCACACACGATTGGTTTTGACCGATGAAAACGGTCCATTAGACCGTTGTCCTCTGTTTAACCTATCGTGTGTACGAGGCCTTAGAGACAAAATGTATACATACACCAGGGGTTAAGATCCCAATGCTCTCATTGGTACGATCAGTATGGCGGGAGGTCAAAAAATTAATGGGCCTCAGGGATATCCCTGCTGAGCTATCTATGTGGGATAATCCCTTGTTTGAAGAACTATATGCATTCAAGGATAGTATATTTTGGAAGCAAAAAGGAATAGTAGCTCTAGAACAGGTATACCAAAGTGGGAATATATGCTCATTTGATTATATGAAAACACAATATAAACTAGTCGATACATTCTTTTATAGATTTTTACAGTTAAGACATGCGTTAAGTGCCCAATTTGGTAGTAAAAGTATAGATATATCTAGATTCCCCCTTATAGGAATATTGAGAACTTAGGGCCTGATCCACAAAAGGAATACGCCGTCATATCCCTGTTTCTATCTATGGAACTGATCCACAGAATCAGTTTCACATAGATAGGCAGAAGATCCAACATGTGTAAGGGACTTACACTGTCGGATCTTAGGATGCAGTACCGCAGCCGCCGCTGGGGGCATTTATCGTCGACATCCAGCATTGGGTATGCAAATTAGCACTTACGGAGATCCACAAAGCTTTTACGCTTCGTTTTTTTCTCCGTAAGTATTAGTTTGCCGTCGCAAAATTAGGGCTGCTTTTACAAGGCCTAAACTGTTTACACCTTGTAAAAGTAGACCCTTCTATCCCGCGTCGCTGTCATTTATTTTTATTTTTTTTCCGCCGCAACTCGTTTTTTTTTTTACGCCCGTCGCGATTCTCAAAACCCAGCGCAGCGTAAAACCGCGCAAAGCACGTCGGGAAAATGACGTCGGGAGCATGCGCAGTACGTCCGGTGCGGGAGCGCGCCTAATTTAAATGGGACTCGGCCCATTAAATTAGGAACGCCTTGCGCCGGACGGATTTAAGTTACACCGCTCAAAATTTCTAGGTAAGTGCTTTGTGGATCGGGCACTTAGGTAGAGATTTTGTGGCGGTGTAACTTAAATCCGAGTATTTAAGTTAAGCCCGCTCGTTGTGGATCAGGCCCTTAAGGACCAAAGGGATTAGTATACAAATGCACACCACACTTTTCAGATATTTATTTGGAAAAAAAATGAAAACCATTTATCATTTGTCCCTCAATTCACAAATATGTGACCCTTTATGTTGGTCTATAACATGAAATCCCAATAAAATACATAAATGTTTTTGGTTGTAACATGACAAAATGTAGAAAATTTCAAGGGGTATGAATACTTTTTCTAGGCCTTGTATTAGAAAGTTCAATCAACATGTTTACTGACCATTTTGTGCAGTCAAAGCATGGTTTTGATACATATGGATTGGCTATGTCTGGATTGACATGTTTCGCCCAAATGAGAGGCTTCCTCAGGATCCATGTTTTAATTTAATAAATCTAAATACTGATAAACAACATGAGAAATACATTATTCAAACAAAATACATACAACATAAGCCTATGCAGTAAATATCAAAATAGATTATATTGTTTATGTTATTATAGTATAGCTGCAAACAACCATGTCTAATAGAGAAAAAAAACAGGGTGGAAGGAAGGGAGGGAAAAGAAGGGGAAACATAAATAAATATCTGAAACAATATGGAGGACATGAAGTTGACAGATCAGGGGAAGTGGAGCTTTATTACATGGTGGTCATTTAGTGGTAACTTTCCTTTGGTTTTAATGAGCATGGACATGTTGGTGTACATATATCTTCTGTGTGACTGTGGCCATATAGTGTGTGGTGATTTATATCTAAGTTATCGTACCAATTTTTTGTTGTGACACAAACAGCCTTCCTCTATTTTTGTTTGTCTCTCCTTCCCCCAATCTGCCAACTCTATAACGTCCTCCATATTGTTTCAAATTTTTATTTATGTTTTCCCTTCTTTTCCCTCCCTTCTTTCCACCATGTTTTTTTTTCCTATTGGACATTGTTGTTTTCAGCTATACTATAATAGCATAAATAATAAAATCTATTATGATATGTACTATATAGGGTTATGTTTTATGTATTTATTTTAATTGATGTATTGCTTGTGTTATTTATTAGTACTTCGATTTATTAATATTGAAACATGGATCCTGAAACATTCTGTCAGGTCACCTGTGGCCAGGTGACAAGTGCACCCCGTTGGGGTCAGGGATGCACCACAGGGTAGTGAACCCTATGACCGACTGCTGCGATTAGAGAGGAAGTGTGAACCCAAGATCGCCCAGGGTGCGGAGTCTAAGACCCAGCTTTGTGTTCACCAGAGCCTCTAGTGGTGAGGATGGCCTTCGCCGTAGCTGGATCCAGGTCGCGACCCCTGGAATCCCCTAGGTCACGCTCCACAGAGAGAGAGGGGAAGCAGCAAGCAGACAAGCGGTAGTGATGGGTAACCCGAGGTCGGGGCAACAGGCAGACAGGGGTAACCGAGGGACAGGCAAAAGGTCGAGATCACTGGCAAGCAGGAGAAGTCAGGGACGAGCCAAAAACGGTACACAGAGAGGTTAATCGTAGCACACTGCAGACAGGAACTTAAGCAAACATCACTGGTTGAACAGCACTGCAGGCCTGTAGTGCAACAGTTAATATAGACTTCCTGGGATGGCCTGGGTGGGGCCATACAGGAAGTAGAGGAGATAAGACAGTAACCAGAACAGAGTCAGGCCTCTTAATGGACAGATGGAAACAGGAAAGCTTGCCAGACTATTGCATATTCATGACACATTCGCTCCTTGTTTTGGTGAAACGTGTTGATCCAGGACATATCCGATCCATATGTATTAAAACCCCGCTTTGACTACATGAAATGGTCATAAAACATGTTGATTGTACTTTATAATATGTTCTTATATATAGGTTTTAATGACTTTTATATAAATAAAACGTGTGGTTTTTAGAACATAGTGTATTTGTGTGGTACTCCTTGTGGCACTGTCATGGTCTGGAGTCAGGCTCAGAGGCCAGTAGCTATAGCAGCAGAGCAGATATTCACACAGGTCACCCTGGCTGAGGACACAGGTTCACCTGAGGTGCGGGGTTTAAGCACTAACCAGTATTCACCAGAGCTCCTGAAGGTGGAGATGGGCTTTGCTGTGTGTTAGTGCCAGGTCGCGGTCCTCAGGATAGCCCCACCAGGAGGTGAGCAAGTCAGGGTTCCAGAAGCAGATATAACAGTTAGGGATCAAGCAGAAGTGTAGTTGGGGAACGAGCCAAAAGCCTGTAACAAATAGTTGCAGGTTGGGATTCAGCAGAAGCGTAGTCGGGGGACGAGCCAAATGTCGGTAGCGAATGGTAGCAAAGATACGGTCAGCAGCAAGAGAGACAGGAGCAAGAAATTGGCTGATGAAGGCACAATATTCTGGCAACCAGGAAGTGCAGGGACACTTCTTAAATCAGGAAGTTCATGGCAGGAGCAAAGGGTTCAAGGGTCAAGGCAAACAAGATTCAAGACAAGATCATTCAAAGAACTATCCAAGGAACTGTCCAAGGAGCTGTCCCGCATTCCAGGTGGCTCAGCAAGCAGAGTCACTACCAGACACACCAGAGGTCCCATGTTCAAGCCCAGGTCCTAACAGGCACTTACAAATCCCCTTTTCACATCATCTCCTCTCATCATCTCCTCTTCTACTGACTTCAATTGCATGGGCATAGTGGCAGTTATTTATTGATTATAGGGCCCCCCCACCTAATTATTCATACACTTCTTAAAATGTATTTAGATGCTAAACCAATGTGTAATAGTACCAATTAACAACAACACAACTTAATTTTCATTATTTTAAATCAACAATCAGCTCTGTGACCCGATCACAGGACACTGGCAGCGATCAGGTCCATTGGTCCTGCGGGCTCGGTCACAGAGCTCACGACCATGCGCGGGACCCGTGGCTGGGCTTTTAAAGGGGACGTACCTGTATGTCCCTTTGCCCAGCTGTGCCACTCTGCCGACGTATATCGTCGTTAGGCAGTCCTTAAGCTGTTAAGCATTATTAAAATCACTGCTCCTGAAAAAACGCCCCTTTTTAAAACTTTTTTAGCATTAAACCCAGGTCCCCAAACACTTTTTATGACAATACCATGCATATAAGCCTTTTAAAATTAGCACTTTTGATTTCTCCCATAGACTTTTAAAGGGTGTTCTGCAGCTTTCGAATTTGCTGCGAACACCCCAAATTGTTCGCTATTCGGCGAACAGGCGAACACTTCCGTTCAACTCGAACATTGGGCTCATCCCTAATTTATTAGTAGCTCCAGCATTTGTAGAAATGTTACTATAGTAAGTTTGATATTTGGTACCCACTTTATACTCTTGTTAAAAAAATAATAATAATCAACCCTATTACACATGGTTTTCCACAAAATGTAGAGGCGTAGCCATCTTTATCCATCACTCTTTTGCTTTTGAAATGCAACACATTTACCGTGACCCTGAAAGTAGATTTCTTATTGTTAGACCCTTCAATACCGGGCACTTTCCCCCCTTCCTGGCGATACCAATTTTCAGCTTTCAGCGTCGTCGCTTTGTAAATTACAATTGCGTGGTCATGCTACACTGTACCCAGGCAACAATTTTATCAATTCAAATCTGTAAAACATGCATTGGTCACCCCCATACCTAAGTCCTTGCTGGATACCACAGTATTAACAACCTACAACCCATTTCCTTGCTCCCCTTTACCTCCAACATTTTTGAATGCCTTGTCTACAACTGTACACCAAAAATAGACAGTGCTAGACACCTATACCACAGCTGCTGGCAATAAGGGGATATACAGTATATATAAACTTTGTGGAACAAATGTGTATAGAATTTCAGTGCTAAAAAAAAATCATAAACTAATTCTTAATGTGCAAACAGTCTACAAATCTTCCAAAAATAGCCACATTTCTGACTCACCAGAAATCCTGGCTGCTTACTTAAAAGAGAAGTCCAGAGAGTGGTCTAAAGTCTGTTTTTCGCTGACGTCACTGCCATCAGTCCAGGCACCACGTCATCCTGACTTCCGAAGTCTGGATCCGCCGGCTGCCTTGATTGATGGCAGTCTCAGCCTCTCAGCGAGCCACTGAGACACTGAGATGGCGGCTCCCCACCCCTCCACATCTCATAGCTCCAGTGAGAGTGGAGGATCAGAGCAGAAGCCATGCTGACTGACAGTCAGCATGGCTCTGCTCAGGGGGTGGTGAGAACCAAGCCATCGGCGGTGTTCGTGGCTCAGTTCTCAGTGCAGAGACCATGGGGGGCAGCTGCAGCATCGGTCTGATGCTGCATCCACTGAGGTAAGTATGATTAGCCCCAAAAAAAAACATATTTCTCTTTTAAGTGCATGCATGTATGTATCCATAACCTCCAGGATAGCTGGAATCTCTTTATGGTGTTTAGGATATGGCATAGGAAGAAAGAGAGACTTTAGCGTAATACTGTATGAAATTACCATATGTACCACAACCGTGCATGCAGTGTCACTCACAAAACAGCAGAAGACATGTGAAAACCAGTAAGGGCCATCACCACACCAACCACCCGCACCACAGCATTTGGTAATTTCATTCAGTATTACACTATACAGTCCCTCTTTCTTCCTATGCCATATCTGGAGTCCTAAACACCATAAAGAGGTTCCAGCTATCCTGGAGGTTATAGATACATGCATTATTGCTGCACTTAGGTGAGAAGCCAGGATTTCTGGTGAGTGAGACATTCACCTAGTCTACAACTGTCTGAGCTACCACCAAACTGAAAATAACCTACCTGAACCCCTTCATTCTAGATTTCTCCTGAACTCCACAGAAAATGCTCTTCTAAGGCCCCGTACAGATGACCGAACATGTTTGCTGAAACTGGTCCGTCTGTACAGCTGAGCGGACAGGATTCCAGCGTACATTTGCCCGCCTTTTTCGAGCGGGCAAATATTTCTAAACATGTTTAGAAACATGCCCGCTGGAATCGGTCGTCTGTACAGACCTACCGTACATGTCCGAGCGGCTGCCATCCCTCGCATGCGTCGAATGACTTTGACGCATGCGTGGAAGCATTGAACTGCCAGGGCCGCGCACGTCGCCGCGTCATCGAGTACGCGCGGATTTCTGTATGATGGTGTGTACAGACATCATACAGAAATCTCCGGGCAGACATGTACGCTGAAAACGGTCCGGCGGACCGTTTTCATCGTACATGTTTGCCCGTCTGTACGAGGCCTTAAACTCACAAATAATTTGCCGATGGCTAAAACCAATGATCACTAATCTGCACTCTTAGGCCCCGTACACACGATAGAATCCATCCGCAGATAAATCCCAGCAAATGGCTTTCTGCGGATAGATCCTATGGTGTGTACACGCCAGCGGATCTGTTTCCGCGGAGAAATCTCCTCTGGGATGGATTCCAGCAGATCGGATATTTGCTGTGATGCACAACAAATCCATCTGCTGGAATCCATTCCAACGGATGGATCCGCTCGTCTGTACAGACTTACCGGATCCATCCGTCCAAAGGGATTCCCCGCACGCGTCGTAATGATTTGACGCATGCGTGGAATTCCTTATATGACAGCGTCGCGCCCGTCGCCGCGTCATAATAGCGGCGACGGCGCGACACGTCATCGGCAGAGGATTTCAGCGCGGATTTCAATGCGATGGTGTGTACACGCCATCGCATAGAAATCCTCTGAAATCCTCGAGAGGATTTATCCGCGGATACGGTCCGCTGGACCGTATCTGCGGATAAATCCTCTCGTGTGTATGGGGCCTTAGTCTTGGACGTCTGTGCTGCCTTTGATACAGTTGGCCACCCACTTCTTTTCAAAAAATCTCCACTCTTTTGGTCTCTGTGAATGTACTCTTTGTTTGTTCCTATTTTACCTATCCCATCACGCCTTCAGTGTCACTTATAACTCTACTTCCTCCCCTTCCCTTCCTCTTTCATTAGGGTCCACCAAGATTCTGTTTTTAGACCTCTCTTTTTCTCGATCTACACCTCCTCCCTGGGTTATCTGATAGCCTCCCATGGCTCATTTAAGATCGATGGCACAGCTATCAGTCTGTCCCCACAAGCCAGGGTGCTTTCTGTAATCCTAGACTCTGAACTCTCCTTTCAGTCTCACATCCAATCACTGTCCAAACCTTGCCATCTTAACCTCGACAACATCTACAAAATATGATCCTTCTTAACCAATGACACCACAAAGCTTCTAATTCACTCCCTGGTTATCTCTCACCTCAACTACTGCAGCCCTCTCCTCATTGGCTTACCTTTACATAGAAATGAAAATGGGTGAACTTATGCTCTACTCAGTGTATGTGTAATAATGTGAATATTATTTGAAAAATAAAGTAACCAAAATCTGTACAGTGATCAAATGGATAAAGTTGACAAATCCTGTAGTGTCACCACATACATCAACAGTATAATATTATATTAATGGAACGGTGCTAAATCTTACAATGATTCCCAAATAAACAGCAAAGGTCACTAGATCATATATATTAACCACTTGCCGACAGCCGCATGTATATGTACGTCCACAGAATGGCACATACAGGCATATGGGCGTACATGTACGTCCCTGCCTTCCCGCTACATGCGGCGGTCGGATACCCGCGGGGAGCGATCCAGGACAACGGCGCGGCTATTCGTTTATAGCCGCTCCGTCGCGATCCCTCCCCGGAGCTGAAGAACGGGGAGAGCCGTATGTAAACACGGCTTCCCCGTGCTTCACTGTGGCGGCTGCATCGATCGAGTGATCCCTTTTATAGGGAGACTCGATCGTCATTTTCACAATAAACAATGCAATTTAGGCCCCGTACTCACGACCAAACATGTCTGCTGAAACTGGTCCGCGGGCCAGTTTCAGCAGACATGTTTGGTCGTGTGTGGGCGCGAGCGGGCCGAATTCCAGCAAACATTTGCCCGCCTGGCCTTTTCCCAGCGGACAAATATTCCTGGACTTGTTTTAAAACAGTCCGCTGGAATCCTGCCCGCTCGGACATGTACGGTCGTCAGTACAGACCTACCGTACATGTCCAGGCGCCCGCCGTCCCTCGCATGCGTCGAATGACTTCGACGCATGCGTGGAAGCATTTTAAAGGCAGGCCGCCCACGTCGCCGCGTCATTGTCGCGGCGACACCGCGTCATCGGCGCGGCGACACCGCGGACACGCCCCGCGTATTGTTTACGCGCGGACTTCTGTACGATGGTGTGTACAACCATCGTACAGAAGCCCTCTGGCAGACATGTACGGTGAAAACGGTCCGACGGACCGCTTTCACCGTACATGTTTGTCCGTGAGTACCCGGCCTTAAATGTATTTTTATTGCTGTGAAAATGACAATGGTCCCAAAAATGTGTCAAAATTGTCCGAAGGGTTCGCCATAATGTCACAGTCACGAAAAAAATCGCTGATCGCCGCCATTAGTAGTAAAAAAAAAAAAAATAATAAAAATGCAATAAAACTATCCCCTATTTTGTAAACACTATAAATTTTGTGCAAACCAATCGATAAACGCTTATTGCTATTTTTTTTTAACAAAAATAGGTAGAAGAATATGTATCGGCCTAAACTGAGGAAAAAAAAAACTTATATATGTTTTTGGGGGATATTTATTATAGCAAAAAGTAAAAAATATTGCATTTTTTTTAAAATTGTCGCTCTATTTTTGTTTATATCGCAAAAAATAAAAAAAGCAGAGGTGATAAAATACCACAAAAAGAAAGCTATATTTGTGGGGAAAAAAGGACGCCAATTTTGTTTGAAATATGTAATAAGAATAATAATCCTCATGGTGTAGCAAATGTATTCAAAAATATAAGAAAATACGGGTAAACAGTTTAAAAAACTGATATGCGTACAGCAGCTGGGACCGTGGGGTCACACAGACAGAACACTGTAGAATTCAAACTTCTGGTCTCAGCCATGACTGGAAGCGACATCTCCTTTTTATTTTCCATAATATAATATATTGAACTCTTAAGCCTCGTACACACAATCAGTTTTCCCAACGAGAAAACTGTGAGGAGAGCTTTTGGCCAGGAATCCCGGCCGTGTGTATGTTCCTCACAGTTTTTCAGACGGGAAAACTGCACAAAAACCGCCAGACAAAAAAAAAGAGAACCAATTCTCTTTTCTCCCGCCGGGAAAACCGGCAGACTTTTGCCCGGCAGTTTTTGGCAGTTTTCCTATGGGAAAAACTGTAATGGAGCATACACACGCCCGGGATTCCCGGCCAAAGCTCCATCACAGTTTTCCTGTCAGGAAAACCAGCCGTGTGTAGGGGAAAGACTGAACCGAGCACGTTCTCGGCTTTCCCCTCGGGAACTTATTCCGTCAAAATTCCCGTACGTGTGTACGAGGCATTATTGTTTGATTATTGATGGAATTTATGTGGGCTCATATTTTAATTAGTATTTTTTTATTTTTTTACACTTTCTATATGGTTATCGGACATTATATCATTTATTTTTTACATTCATTTTACAAAGACTTCATGTTACTTTTCTATACTTTTCATAGTTACATAGTTGCATAGTTAGTCAGGTTGAAAAAAGGCACAAGTCCATCCAGTTCAACCATAAATAAATAAATAAAATTAAAAATATTGTACAATACCATATACCCAATTCTATACCCACAGTTAATCCAGAGGTAGGCAAAAAATCCCAGCAGAGCATGATCCAATTTGCTACAGCAAGGGAAAAAATTCCTTCCTGATCCCCCATTATATATTCTTACTTAAGTCCATAAAAAAAGGGAATGCAACCTGTGTACAAAACTTAATAAGGTGCAAATTGTGCAAAGTGTAAATAGGTACCCACCCTGCCTTAATCCTAGCCAAGCCATACCTTATATAAATACCAATACATACCTCCATACATTTAAATACCTCTACATACAATATTCATAACATTTACCAATCTGGAGTACCCAAAAGTAATCAAAAACAAAGATAAACAATCCATAACGTGAAAAAACTGTAGCTAAACAGTGCCACACCTGTATTTATATACCCACATCCCCCCCCCCCCCCCCAAAAAAAAAAAAAAGCTAAGTGTAAAAAAAGAGGAGTGCATAGCCAAAAAAATTTGGCCATGCAAATTGACTGTGCAAAAAAAATAAAAAAAACAAGTTTAAAAAACAAAGGGAGGATTGCATAGCCAAGCAATTGGCCATGACAATTTAAATATCATTACTGTGCAAAAAAAGAAGTATACATATCTGTTATACATTGACTCACATGGCCGACCATGTGGGTTGTTATAAAATCACTGTGGTAGAGAAGCTAAAACCGTATTTTTGAATTATAGGATGACATTATGTAACTAGAACAGGGTGACTCTATAATTTTCACAACTCCTATCCTGTCCCTTAAATATTAGAACCTGTCTTGACACATTTCAGGGTGATTGGATTAAGGCGTCTCTTCTACCTATATGGATATACATTCTGGGGATTCATATCACTCATCACAGCTGAAGAAGTGGCTTGGAAACATAAAACAAAAAATATCTTCAATGGTACAGAACAATTCCAATGAAATGTCACTAACTACTACTAGCTTTACTGTGACTTGGATCAACGAGAACCTTCACAGACAATGTTGATGGTACTAACAAACCGATAACCCATAGCAAAAATAAATAACTACATTCCATATCTATAGAGGAAATTTAAATATAAAAACATGATACAATAAACAACCAATATTGTCCTTGTAGTTTCTGCATGCAGTAATGTGCAGAAACAATGGTAGAAAATAGGTGATTGGATAAAAGTTGAAATAATAAACATGGAGTTCCCTACTGCTTTCAAATTAAGATTGATAAAGGGTGTGTGTCAGGAGAAATACAATCTAAAAAAATAATTCCTAAAAGATTATAGCAATCAGATAAATTAGCCATGCAAAAAACAGCCCACCAAGGAGGAGTAAATGTATAAAAGTGTTTCATATCAACTCAATAAATAACAGAGACTAATAATTCCCTGTAAGTGATATATTATTTCCACTAAAGCATTTGATGGCTGATCTTACACTGTTTGCCGGGGATTTTCAAAGTGAACGGTCACATCCAGATGTCATCTCCAAAAATGCACATGGAATTGAGGTGCAGTATGTTTGTAGATAAATGAAATTATAGACACATCATAGAATTCCTGTTTTGTGTTTCCATACAGATGAAGAACTGTAGATGTACAAGTATAGGATTTATAACAGTTTTATCTGCTTCAGAGCCTCTCTCCATTACCTAATTTAACCAGAGATTTTCCAATATTTATACTGCAATTTGCAACTCAGCTCAACTAATGCCAAAAAAAGATTGTATTATACATTTGGAATTTGAGTTTTTCTGGTTCAGTGTAATATTCCTCACATTTTAGGCCTCGTACACACAACCGAACATGTCCGCTGAAACTGGTCCACGGACCAGTTTCAGTGTACATGTTCGGTCGTGTGTACGGCCTATCAGATTTTTTTTCAGCAGACTTTTGTCCAGCCGACCGTTTTCCAGCCGACAAAAATTTCTTAGCATGCTAAGAAACATGTCCGCTGGAAACCTGTTCGTCGGACCTGTTTGACGGTTAGTACACAAAAGCATCGTACAAAAATCATGCGCATTCAGGTAAAACTTGCGTTTGTGACATGGCACATTCGTCATTTTTTAAATATCTATTGTGTCGTTTTTTGCCTCGTTTTTTTCTTCGTTCTCTTGCTAGAATAAACCCGTTCTCTTGCTGATGCTATTTTAGACTGAGTTGTCCCATATTGAAATGTTATATTTTTTGCTTGTGATGTAATATTTTTCAAATGTTTGCTAGCCAGATGTTGCATCTTTTTTTTTGGTCCTCCACATGTGTATATTTATGTTATTTTTAGTTAATGTTGATCTTATCTACATTGTTTATTTTTTGGGTTTCAAGTTATGTCAACATTGTGTTTTTTTTGTACTTGCTATATTTTTTCATTTCTTTTGTTGGCAAGTTATGTCAACATATTTTTTGGTGGGTGTTTTTTTATTTTATTTTATTTTTTTATTGTTTACCAAGTTGGCACACTAAATGTCCCCCCCCCAAGGAGTTTGTGTCCTTTGTAAATGACACATTGTATTTTTTTTAATGTTTGATGCCTAATTACCACAAGGTTTTAACGTAAAGCAAAAAGCCATTTATTTTGGCAAATTCAAAAATTAGAAAGAACCAGAATGGCAGCACTTGATCAGATAGCAAAATACATGCAGACTTGGATTTACAACATGATCAAGGATAAAATGGCAAACCTCAGGAGGCACCAAAAAAATCAGAAGCAGCAGCACATGACCAAAGGAACCCAAGCTGTGGTAGTCCAACAAGTTCACTTTTGGGAGGAATCAACTGGAAGGCAGGGAATCACTTTCTTGTCTTCTTTGCAGCCTTCCTTCCAGGCTGCCTTCCAGCGGATCTTCCACGGACCCGTACACGGCCCCTTGAAGGTGGGGATGATGTGGCAGCAGGAGTATGATGTTGAGCAGGCCGGGCCGGGTCACATAGCTCAGTGTCCCTGGTCAGCATGTCCCTCTCCATCCACCAAAGGACCTGATTAATCAGGCCCTTTGCCAGTCTCCTTTGCTCCTCCCCCCTTGGTTCAGTTCATGAGCCACGGAGGCGCTGTAGGCTTCAGTGGGGTTGAGGGGGGCCCTCATTAAGGCACTAGCCTCCCGAATTATCCGGAGGCTCTCGTCCTCCACCTGCCTCATGCGCCTCCTTCGGCCTGGTTGCCTCATCTGGAGGGGAGGAACTTGGCTGGTGGTGCTGAGCCTGGGCCTGGGGACCTGCTGAACGCCACTGGGCCCGGCCTCCTCCTGGCTGCCACTGACCCCTTCCACCTGGCTGACATGTTCCTCATCCGGAGCTGCCACTTCTGACCCCTGCAGTTGTCATCCCTGACACCTATTTGTATGCCCACGACTTGTGTTTTTTTTTCCAAGCTTGGCTTTTAGTTTACAATATCAAGTCAATAAACAAACAATAATTAGCAGCCCAGAAATATGTTGGAAACTACTATACCTCATCAGTGAAGACTCGCATATCTGGGTCCATGTCAGCCAGCCCCTCTGCGGACTCTGCAGGGCTGTGTGGATCTGGGGAAGAAAGGCTGGAAGGAAGACTCAAAAGTGACGCCCTGCCCTCCATTTGATCCCCCAAAAAAGCCATCTCCTTAAAGTACCACAGCTTGGGCTGCTTTGGGTCACTTGCTGCTGCTCCTGATTTTTTTTTTTGTTGATCTTTGTAAGATCTTCGATATGTGCTCCTGAGGTTCGCGATTTTATCCTTGACCATGTTGTATGTGCAGTCTGGAATCCAAGTCTGCATGTAGGTTGCTATCTGTTTCAGTGCTGCTGTTCTGAGGTATTTTTTGTAGTATAAAGGGTCCCTTGAATCCCACAGGATGGGCATTTCCCGATATTTGTGGATCAATCTAATAATATTATCCGGTGCTTGGAATAGGTCCATCCTTCTCCTTCTTATTTCTATTTATTTTTCAAAATTTAGTCTAGATTAACAAAAGTTAAAAAAACAGAAAACACGAGTTAAAAAAGGCTCAGCTTTGACATTGTCAGAATATGTGCCCAAACATTTTTGAGCTACTATACAAACACAGTGTCTCCTGCTGCTAAAATGCTGGCCAGCTCTGCCCCATTGTTGTACCAAAAATTGATTTTACATGCAGACCCTTTGGTTCCATTTCACTAAATACGTGGCATCTATAACCATCCACAATCATTATTAATGATAGCATTCATCAAGGGACTATTTCATGTGTAGATATCATGCCCCTCAGCATTGATGACATAATACACTTCCTAATTACCTCTGTCCAACCAACAAAGAACAATACTTGCATCATCTGAATACACCAGACAAAAATTAAAAAGAGGTTGAGCATTCTTCACATCTTGATTTTGTGATGTGTCCAAGCATTTGGAGAACAAAATACCATTTTCGTCCCAAGATACATAATAGCGTTAAAAGGGTGCAAACAACAGACAAAACCCCCATCCGATGGCTCTCAAGTTTCTAGGCCTCTGCTGATCCCATGTTGTAATTTCTTACCTTTGTCTCTGTAGCACCTCGCTTAGAACGCTCGAATAATCTCTGCGTAACCTACGTAATCACGTTGTTTTCCTTTTATACACTCCGCGTATGCATGAAACGCCGCCCTCGTCACCACCCATGATGGATCATTTCCTCTTTTTCATGCCCCTAATCAATGTGAAACGGAAAGATGGCATTAACTCTGTAGCTCCTCGCTTCTATTAACGTTCGAATAATCTCCGCGTAACCTACGTAATCACGTCGTTTTCCTTCTATACACTCCACATATGCATGAAACGCCACCCTCGTCACCGCCCATGACGGATCATTTCCTCTTTTCCACGCCCCTAATCACTGTGAAACGGAAAAATGGCAATGTCACATGAGCGTGCATTAATCTCTCAGCCTGAAAATGGAGGGACAGAGGCAGGTACGTCCCGATCCAGGCCCAAATGCTATAAGGCCACTAATATGTCTGTAGAAGAGATGGTGGAATTAGTTAACATACTGCGGAGGAAGGTCTATGACGGGAATATGGCCCATACAAGACCGTAGAAAGGCAAAAATTATGGACAAGGTGGTGAGGAGAATTCATGAGATATTTGGTGTCACCAGATCCAAAGAACAGCTCCGTAAACGTTGGTCAGACTTGAAACTGCGGGAGCCACATCAGTTTAAGAAGATCAAGAAAATTATTAAGAAAAGTACGTCCTTTTTTGGGGGGGGGGGGGTCAATTGTCTTTATTAATTTGTTGGCATGTATATTTCTACATCTGCCTCCTTGACCTGGTTGTACTTTTGAACACATGTTGAAATTGTATGTGTTTATGGAAAATAGCAATCTTTTTCAACGACCGTAGTAGTAAACATCGTTCCATCACATCATTTCTCACAAATCCAATGTTGGTCCAGGAACAACACACCTGGACATGGCTATCTGGCGAAACACAACATTTGTAAACATTGGGGAAAAGATGATGTTTTTTTTTCAAAATTAATAGAATGTGAAAGGCAAACAGGATTAATTCTCAACAGTGATAATAAGCAACTGTTTTCCCATCTGGAATCAAGAGCACCTGTGTCTCCCCCAAAAAAAAAAAAACATTTTTTTAGGGTCTCCGAGATTTTTTTTTTAGGGGGGACATCCATGTGTGTCACTTTGCTAAAAAGGGGCAGAATCACTGCTTGGGCTATAAGTCATATACGAATTAAGTTTGGGCTTGGTGGAAGAAGACAAAAAACAATAAAAATTGAAACCCTCTTCTAAGCAATGTGTGTGATTTCTGCTCTACAATATCTGTGTGCTGATGAGTATACCTTTTGTTTTGTGTTATTTAGGGGAAAGAAGAGGACAGCATTTGGAGGAGGCAGGGAGGCCCAGACACGCCAAAAAAAATACCATCACGGCATGTGGAGGAGGATGTGGAAGGAGTGGTGGAAGGAAGAGAGGAGGAAGAAGCCATTTTGGAAGGAGGAGTTATGGAAGATGAAGGGGAAGTTGAGGAAGAAGAAGAAGGAGGAGTTATGGAAGATGAAGGGGAAGTTGAGGAAGAAGAAGAAGGAGGATTTATGGAAGAAGAAGGAGGATTTATGGAAGAAGAAGGAGGATTTATGGAAGATGAAGGAGGAGTTGTGGAAGATGAGGGTGAAGTTGTGGAAGAAGGAGGAGTTGTGGAAGATGATGGTGAAGTTGTGGAAGAAGGAGGAGTTGTGGAAGATGAGGGTGAAGTTGTGGAAGAAGGAGGAGTTGTGGAAGATGAGGGTGAAGTTGTGGAAGAAGGAGGAGTTGTCGAAGAAGGAGAAGTTGTTGTAGTTGGTGAGGTGGAAATGAGAAGCCCATCAGGTCAGTGTCACCCCAGCTTCATAGGGCAAAACAGATGTAGATAGGCCTGCAAAATAATAATTTCGACCTTTTTTTTTATTTTTTTAGGGGATGAAGATGGTGAGCCGCACTTTTCACATGCAAGTGCACAAATCATAATACAGCAGATTATGGAGTGCAGCACAGAGATGGACAATATGAGGCAAAGGATGTTGGTAATTGAACAGAATTTCAAAAATATAATCGACATGATGGGCCGTGTCAAAAAAGACTGAAAATCGACAACCAACCGCTCCTACTGTTAGAGAGTGGCTTGCACAAATTTCCTCAATAAAAGAAATGGAAGAATTAATTCACATCTGACAGGACAGAATCCACAAATTTTCCTTTACTTGGGCCTGCTGGAACCACTTTACCACCACTGACCGCTACCTCCAGTGGGTTTCTTGAGTCACCTGGGGTCTCGACCGCTCCCCCGCATACTGTGGGGGGCTTCCGGGGGGGCGGGGAGCGGATCCTCTCGTGTTCCCTCTCTCTTTCCATTTCCCATTGTGCTCGCTCATCCCCTCCCTCCTCTCCCCCCTTTCCTACCCCCTCTTCTCCTCCTTCTCCCCCTCCCCTAACCCATTTTCCTTCTCCCCCTACTTTTCTCTCCCTCTCGCTTTCTCTCTCTCCTTCTTCTTTTTCTTTCCTTTTTCTCTTTCCTCCTTACACTTCTCTCCCTCATGAAGGGTGACCTTTGGCCCGCCATGATACACAATCTCTTGATGACTGACCCTGTTTGGTACTTTGCACCATCTCTCCCCTTCGCACCAGATGGGAGGGGGGAGGCCTTGGGGGGAGGGGAAACTGGAATCTCGATCCTCCGCCCTCAGTCGCTTCATCTCACTCTGTACATCCCTGCTCGGGTCTGGAAACACCAATTACTATGTTTTGTTGTATCATGTAACGTACCTTCTTTGTAACCTTATGTCACCCTTTGTTATGTGATAATTACCATTTCACTCTTTGTAAGCTGCATCTTGTTTCAATAAAAACTGTTATGGAAAAAAAAAAAATCGACAACCAAAAAAAAATTAATATATTTTAACCAAAAAAATATATTAAAAATATAAAAATATTTCAAAAATATATATATTTTCAAAAAAAAAAGCGTAAAAAAAATATATTAAAGAAAAATATATATTTAAAAAAAAAATGCCAGGTTTTGATCAAAAATCCCAACATTTTGGGGGTAATGAACAAGCTGAAAATAAACCAATTTACAGCAAAATCTGAAAAATGAGTGGCTTCTTCTTTCTATGCTCAATACCCAGTTTGTAGATGAGTGAATAATGTGCAATTGTGGTTATTTACTAAAACATGAGAACTAAATTTGGCACTAGAAGTGCACTAGTTAGTTGGAGAACCAGGAAGATAGATAAAAAGAGAAAAAGCAATAATGACAAACAACTGTATAAAGTCCAATGGTCAAATTATTTATTAGTTCTTGTAATATTTCTTTCTTTTGGGGGCCGAATTAGAAAGAAATATGATCAGGCATAGCAATGGCCCCCCGACCCATGAAGTACTCAACATATTTGTCGCGTACCTCACGAGCAGATTGGGTGGCCAAGCCAGCGCGACCAGTGTCCAGCCCGGGAAGGGTATCTGAGGGTAGTCCTGCCTCAGCACCGATGTTGGGTAGGTACGCCTGGGAGTGCCTGCGCAAAAAATTGTGCAAAATGCAGCAGGCAAAAACAACAGTGTTCAATTTATATTCCGCCAGGTGTATCGCTGTCAGGAACAGGCGGAACCGGCTGGCGAGTATCCCAAAGGCATTCTCGACTACCCTCCGGGCTCTGGCAAGCCGATAATTGAACACCCTCCTCTCTGAGGTGAGGGTCCTCTGGGGAAAAGGCCGCATGAGGTGAGGTCCAAGCCCAAAAGCTTAGTCCGCTAAAAAAACAAACGGAAGTCCTTCCACATTGTCTTCATCCGGTGGCAGTTCCAGACCACCAGTTTGTAGACGCACGTAGAATTCAGTCCGCGCGAACACTCCCCCATCAGACAGCCGGCCGTTCTTCCCCACGTCCACATACAAAAAATCGTAGTGTGCCGACACCACCACCATCAACACGATACTATGAAAACCTTTATAGTTAAAATAGTAGGACCCCGAACGGGGAGGCGGCACTATGCGGACGTGTTTCCCATCTATTGCTCCACCGCAGTTAGGAAAATCACACCGCTGGGCAAATTGGGAAGCCACAGTCTGCCATTCCTGTAGCGTGGAGGGAAGCTGTGGGGACAAACAAATAAAGAAAATTAGTACTTTGGCACATAAACATTTCAAACATAATCCAAAAAGCATCCTTGTGCAACATCACATTATTCAAATTGCATCAAAAAATTGTGCAGTGAGTATTTCAATATATATAGGCCCACTTAATTAACAGACTCCACACCCCTCTGATGGGGAAATAAACAGTTTTAGGGGGGGGGGAGAACTACAATGGAGTAGACCAAAAAATGGCACTAAAATAATTGGCTAGATGTGTTTGTCCCTAGGATAGCATGCTGGACAGGTTAATAGTGGGTAAGGTAAAAATATGCAGGTAGGCCAACAAAAAGAACATGGAAAGCTTATCAACATGCATAGGGAGAAAAGGGAACGTTCAACACACAGCATATTACAATCATGGTTATTCTGGAAAAATATAAGAAATACAATACTTTAGCACACATTATTAAAGACAGATTGTGATGTTAAAATGAGCAAACTTACCTTCATATACTCCTCCTGCAGAACTTGTATGATGGCAGAACACGTCTCCGGTATGATGATCCCAAGCGCCTGTGGAGAGATGCCTGTCGAGAACTTGAGGTCCTGCAGGCTCCTCCCAGTCGCCAGGTACCGCAACATGGCAATAAGCCTCTGCTCGGCCGTGATGGCTTGGCACTTCACAGTGTCCTGCCTCATGATATAGGGGGACAGAAGATCCAGCAGACGGTTGAAAACGGGGTCCGTCATACGGAGAAAGTTCCTATAGTCATCAGGATTATTCTCCTGGATTTCCCTAAGCAGAGGCATATGAGAGAATTGTTCACGCTGGCGCAACCAATTCTTGGCCCAGGAACTCCTCCTCCCCCTGTTCCTGGCCAAACTACTGGATCGATGAGCAAATCCAGAAGCAAGCCCATATCCAGCACCAACTCGCGTAAAGTGACGCTGCTGCTCCATCATGGCTTCAAACCCACCGGCTGGTCAGTCAAGAACGCACTCAAACAGAAAGCATAAAAATTGGTAAAAAATAAAAAAATGCCAGGTTTTGATCAAAAATCCCAACATTTTGGGGGTAATGAACAAGCTGAAAATAAACCAATTTACAGCAAAATCTGAAAAATGAGTGGCTTCTTCTTTCTATGCTCAATACCCAGTTTGTAGATGAGTGAATAATGTGCAATAGCTTCACATTCAAAAAAGCTTATTCCCCTTGCTGGGTAAGAAGTACTAGCTCTCACTGTCTTGGGGGTGTACCAGACATATGCAGAGAGACCATAGATTCCAAGTATAAGGCAAGGCTCCTTGTCTACAGAATGCTGTCAGAGGACCAACATTTCTACTCAGGTTTTCTAAAGAAAATTAATTATACAATTTAGAATGCTTTGATGCATTGAATTTAGCTGATTTACACTAATTTAACTTAAGGAAAGCTAGGCTGTGGCTAGCCTAAGTTCTGGTTGCTATTGTTTTCTACATTATTTGTGTTTGCCCTAAGCCTAAAGCCGGGTACACACGATCATTTTTAATGTACTAGAAAAAAAAAAAAACGTTTTTCTCGTCAAGTTTTTTTTCGTCGATTCTTGTCAAGCTTGCCTTGCCTACACACGATCGTGAAAAAAAAAATGCTTGAGCAAAGCGCACGTATGACGGCACTATAAAGGGGAAGTTCCATTCGGATGGCGCCACCCTTTGGGCTGCTTTTGCTGATTTCGTATTAGTAAAAGTTTGGTGAGAGACGATTTGCGCTTTTCAGTCTTTGTGCTTTTCAGTCTGTTACAGCGTGACGAATGTGCTATCTCCATTACAAATGCTAGTTTTACCAGAACGAGCGCTCCCATCTCATAACTTGCTTCTGAGCATGTGCATTTTTTTCCCATTGTTAAAGCCTACACACCACGTGAAAAACGACAACGTGAAAAACAACGTTAAAATTTAGAGCATGTTCTAAATTTTTAATGCCCATTTTTCACATTGAGAAAAATGCTCTGGAGCCCACACACGATAATTTTTAATGATCATTTTAAAAAATTGCATTTTTCACGTCAAGAAAAGCAGTCGTGTGTAGGCGGCATTAGGCATTGTGTGCTTTTTGCCTACTGTTGGGAAGTGTTCTCCAGTAGATAGAGCAAAAGTTAAAATGTTAGGGGTTCTGAGTATTTACTTCACCCAGCAATTTACTAGGGGGGTTGTTGACAATCAGGAGGGCTGAAGAAGGAGATAAATATATACAGAGAGCCCTTCTAGAAGAGTCTTTGCCTCTCAGGCTTGGCCTGGAGATGATGCCGGTATAAGAGCTCTTTCCATAGCCTCCCAGGTCTGATGCCTGGAGAGGGTGTGAGGAGTTCAAAGTCGGTTTACCTCCCAGACCTGTTGCCTGTGGAGGTCATGGTTCCAGTGTCATATCTCTCTGCAGATGTCTAATATGTCCACTGCTGAGACATACGGTACATATAGCTCCACATTCATCAAAACTCAAGCTCATTTCTGGCTAAAAAGCACCAGCCCTAGCATAAACCTATTATGGACAGGTCTATGTTAGGGCCTGGAAAAAAAGAAGGTATGAGCATGTTCAGGAATCAAAGATTGCCCAGTCCATTGCCAGTTTTGTTTAAAAATCATACAACCTCTACCAGCCTTTGAGAAGGACATATTTCCAGGCAGAGAGAATTCATTGCTGTTTTAAGTAACCTGTAAACCCTCAACTTCTCTTCATTTGACTTTGAGCAAATTGCTTTAAGCAAAGGTTGACAGAGTTGATTTTAGCCATTCGGTCCCCACTGGTGGGTTGGTGAGGGAATTGGGGCAGTAGACAGATAGTGCACTAAGATAAAGTTTGGGGGAGTCTGTCAAATCCAAAGGCTCATTAGGGTGTCTTCAGTATTGTACAAAAGCTCAGCCAACCAGCCAAAACTCAGCTGGGTAGTAACATATTGAAGAAGGATCCTAACAAAATGTAATAGATGAATGTCAGACTTTTTGTTTTGCCATACATTTCCTTATGCTTGAAACCTAAATTATTATGCATTTTTATGTTCTCTTACCAGGTGGACTATCACAATAACATCACCTATATTGTACTAACAGGTTTTCCAAATATAAAAAGCATAAAAATTCTATTTTTCTTGGTGCTGTGTTTCATATATTGTGTTACTATTTCTGGAAATCTCTTCATTGTGATTTTATATCATCTGAGTAAAACACTTCAGTCTCCCATGTACCTCTTCATCACCCAACTATCATTGCTTGATATAATTCTGTCTACAGATATTCTTCCCAACTTTCTTTATATCATCTTACATGATGGATGTACCATGTCTCTTGCTGGATGTATCTTCCAGTTCTCCTTCTTTGCCCATGCTGAGACCTCAGAGTTTTTTCTACTGACCGTGATGTCCTATGACCGGTATTTGGCCATCTGTAAGCCTCTGCATTACAACTCTATAATGAACCAATCAAATTGCATTAAATCAGTGATTATCATTTGGGTACTGGGTTTTACAACAGCATTGGCTGATTCAATTTCTTTGTGCAGTTTATACTACTGTGGACCAAACATCATTCATCACTTCTTCTGTGACTTTGAACCCATAATTGAGCTTGCCTGCTCCGATACTTCAGGGATCCATAATCAGATCTATGTGTTTGGTTTCATCTTTGTCGTAGCACCTTTTATATTAATTGTTATATCGTATATCTATATTGTTATAACCATCCTCAAAATTAAATCAATTACAGGAAGACAAAAAGCCTTCACCACCTGCAGCTCTCACTTGACCGTAGTGTGCATTTTTTACGGGACTATAATTGCTGTGTATTTGTTTCCAACAAAAGGACAATTGGATATTCTGAGCAAGGTCCTCTCTCTCTTTTACACTTTAATGACTCCATTGCTTAATCCAATCATATACACAATCAGGAACAAGGATTTTAAAAAAGCCACTGAAAAAATAAAATGTTCTTTTAAATTAAAAATGCAATTGTGATAGAAAAAAAATCTGTGCAGAAGCATATCATTGGTGTCAGAAGAATACATACCATAGGTGGTATACACTGAATCATATAGCTAAAGGTCTACATTTCAAAATTGCAGGTACAGAGATGTTGAAATCATGTTATGGGGTTATAGGATGGCATTAAAGTGGTTGTAAACCCTTCCAGACCACTTAGACCTACAGGTAAGCCTAGATTAAGGCTTACCTGTACTGTAGGTGCAAGAAATATCTCATTAACCTACACAGAGATATTTGCAAGAAAGGCGGCACCGATGTCTATGGCACAGGTGCACTGAGCGTGCCGTTTCTGAATGGGACCCTACCATCCCTGACGGATCCCGCACGCATGCACGGGAGTGACGTCATTGCAGCTCCGGCCAGCCACAGCGCCGGAGCCGCGATACAAGGAAGTAAGATGGCGGTGGTGGAGGAGAGGAACGAGGGCCGCTGTGGGGGCTTCGATCTCAGATACTATACTGAATAATGTAAATAATGTACAACTACTGTATATATCTTTTAATGAATACTGTATTTCTAATAAAAAACATTTTTTACTTTCATTTTATTGATTTTCCAGTCACTTATAAAGTCCCTTCATATACACATTCAGGAACAAGGACTTTAAGAAAGCTATTGAAAAAATAAAACCATTTTCTGAAATTAAAAATGCAATTGTGATAGAAAGGTAAATATTAAAAAAAAAAAAATTGTGCATAAGCATATCCTTGATGTCAGAAGAATACATAGGTGGTATACATTGAAATCTACTGCTAAAGGTATACATTGTGAAGTCACTGGGATAGAGATGTTGAAATCACATTATGGGGTTAAAGAATGGCATTAAGCACCATGTAAAGAAAGGAGCTACTTCTTTAAAAATTTGTTTCCATATATACTCAAGTATAAGCGGAGTTTTTCAGTATTTTTTAAGGCTGAAAATACCCCCCTCGGCTTATACTCGAATCAGTGTACCTGAAATTCTTGACAGGCTGCGGGCGTCCCTTTTTTAACCCCCCTGACGGTAAACCCGAGCGTGACTCGGGGTTGGTTTTACATGTTAGGATCGGCAAACCCGAGTCACGCTCGGGCTGGACGGGCTTACCTTTCGCTGGATCCACAGGCTTGGTTTACTCACCTTGTCCCTGGATCCAGCGATGCCACCCGCTGTGTGAGCGAGCGGGACCTCCTCGCTCGATTCACAGTCCCCGTGTGACGCCGATCTCCGTTCCCTGCGACGTTACGACGCACGGGGACGGAGAACGGCGCCAAATTCAAAAAAGTAAACAAACACTTTACATACAGTATACTGTAATCTTATAGATTACAGTACTGTATGTAAAAAATACACACCCCCCTTGTCCCTAGTGGTCTGCCCAGTGTCCTGCATGTACTTTTATATAATAAAAAATGTCATTTCTGCCTAAAAACTGTAGATTGTCCAAAAGTGTCCCTTTATGTCAAAAATGGTTTTAGATCAGCTAGAAAACAGCGATAATAAATTATAATCACTTGCAGAAATGTGCGATAGCGATTTGCGGGGAAATTCGTCATAAAAAAAATTAAATAATGACAGCGACAATTCTGCAACTGCAAATTTCAGTGATTTTGAGTTGATTACATTATTGAATAATTTTTATTATAATTATATTATTATTTGTTATAATTATTTATAATTATTTATTATATTATAATTTATAATTTTGTTTTAAAAAAAAAAATCATACCCGGGATGCCTACAAGACTCTTGCTTGGTCAGATTTAAGTGAGTTATTTCTAAAAATTACAGGCCTACAGTATAAAACACCAATTTCCTTGCAAAATAAATGTACCGCTTTTGGTACGTAATTCCAGACAGAATCATACCGCCAGGGAGGTTAAAAGTCGCGGTCTCCTCCTGGTCCTGTTCCGTGATAGGCATTTCCCAGCAGACAGTGTTTCCGTATATCACGGACGTTCTCTCGTCCTTGGACTCAGTTTCCCAGCAGACACTGTGTTCAGTGTTCCGCCAATCACGGACGTCCTCTTGTCTGAGGATGAAAGGGCGTCCATGATTGGCACGGAACAGGACCAGAAGGAGACCGTGACTTTTAAACAACGAATGGATGCCCGCAGCCTGTCAAGAATTTCAGGTACACTGACTCGAGCACAGCGAGGCTGAAATGGGCACAGTGAGGTTGGGCACAGTGAGGTTGCAATGGGCACAGTAAGGTTGGGCACAGTGAAGTTGCAATAGGCACAGTGAGGTTGCAATGGGCACAGTGAGGTGTGCAAATGGGCACAATGAGGCATGCAAATGGGCACAGTGAAGCTGAAAATGGGCATTATTGACCCTCTTTTTCGCTTACAGTAGCTTCTGCATTCTCACCCTTGGCTTATACTCGAGTCCATACGTTTTCCAATTTTTTTTGTGGTAAAATTAGGTGCATCGGCTTATACTCGGGTCGACGTATACTGGAGTATATACGGTAAATAGAAGGTAAGTCTCCACATCTTCTTACTGAGAGGAGATGATGTGAAAAGGGGATTTTTATGTGCCACATGGATTACCACACAGATACAATCTGTTCTAAAAACCACAAGTTATATTTATACAAAAGTCCTTAAAACAAGTATATCAGAACATACAGTGCCTTGAAAAAGTATTCATACCCTTTGAAATGTTGTCATGTTACAATCAAAAACTTACATTGTATTGGGAATTTATGTGATAGACCAACACAAAGTGGCACATAATTGTAAAGTGGAAGAAAAATGATAAATGGTTTTAAATTTTTTACAAATAAATATGCATTTATATTCAGCCCCCTTTACTCGGATACCCCTAACTAAGATTTAGTGGAACCAAATTCCCTCAGAATTCACTGAATTAGTAAATACAGTCCACCTGTGTGTAATTTAATCTCAGTATAAATACTGCTGTTCTGTAAAGTTTTTTAGAGAACCTTAGTGAACAAACAGCATCACAAAGGCCAAGTAACACACCAGCCAGGTCAAGGATAAAGTTATGGAGACGTTTAAAGCAGGGTTAAGTTATAAAAAAATATCCCAAGCTTTTAACATTTTACAGAGCTCTGTTCAATCCATCATTTGAAAATGGAAATAGTATGGAACAACTGCAAACCTACCAAGACATGGCTGTCCACCTAAACTGACAGGCCGGGCAAGGAGAGCATTCATCAGAGAAGCAGCCAAGAGGCCCATGGTAACTCTGGAGGAGCTGCAGAGATCCACAGCTCAGTTGGGAGAATCTGTCCACAGGACAACTATTAGTCGTGAACTCCACAAATCTGTCCTTTATGGAAGAGTGACAAGAAAAAAGACATTGGGGCAGATCCACGTACATTGGCGCATATTTGCGTCGGGCATAGCGTATCTCTGATACAAATGAAATAAATAAATACTAATGTAGTGCTAGAACCAATATAGAACTGTGACTTGGTCCACTTGTGACCCAAAGTGATATGATACCAGATACTAAAATAAACTATATTATATGAAATTCATAAACAAATAAGTAGTGTAAAAAAGTCTGTAATATTTAAATGGCAAATAATTAAAGTGCTCAGTGCCGTGGATATCTTAAATAATATCTGATGCTGATTTAAACAGTCCATGCAATAAAAGTGCTTTGTGCTTCTTATGATTTATACAGTTGAAGGTGTTCACTCAGTGCTCCCTTTTCTCATGCTCTGGTGGGTCCCTCACTCACCAGATCCAGGCACCCTCTAGGGGTGAAAAGCCTTCACAGTGTTAGCCCTGTGTCGCTCTCTGGCAAACCTCCACTTGTTTGAATGCTTTCAATCCGGTATATGGCTCAGAAAAGAAAGAGTTTCCATATAGTGTAATACAGTTGATAAAATGTTTATTAACAAAAAGTCAGGTACTCACAGTAAACAAACGAAAAACAGGCATATCTGTTAAAATTCCCACCGGTCGAGCGGGATAGCATCCAGTCGCAAACACTCGTGGGAATTTTAACAGATACGCCTGTTTTTCATTTGTGCTAACACTGTGAAGGCTTTTCACCCCTAGAGGGTGCCTGAACATCACCCTGAACACATCATCCCCACTGTGAAACATGGTGGTGGAGGCATCATGTTGCGGGGATGCTTTTCTTCAGCAGGGACATAGGTGGTCATGATGGATGGAGCCAAATACAGGGAAATCTTAGAATAAAACTTGTTAGAGTCTGCAAAAGACTGGGGTGGAGGTTCACCTTCCAGCAGGACAGTGACACCAAACATACAGCCAGAGCTACAATGGAATGATTTAGATCAAAGCATATTCATGTGTTAGAATGGCCCAGTCAAAGTCCAGACCTAAATCCAATTGAGAATCTGTGGCAAGATTTGAAAATTGCTGTTCACAGACGCTCTCCATCCAATCTGACAGAGCTTGAGCTATTTTCTAAAGAAGAATGGGCAAACATCACTTTCAATGGTGTCCTTTTATGAATGTGAGAACAGCGGCGATCCCGAGTCTCACCGTTGATCTCAGGTCATAAACAGTTTATAAAGCTGAGGTAATCAGCTGAGAACATGTTCTCCACTGATTATCGCAGCACAGTGAGAATCTGTAACTTACTGTCACAAAAACAGGCAGTTTATGAATATGCGATCTCAGCACCTCACTGGCGATCTGTGACAGAATTATTACTTTCTGATTCACCATCTCAGAGGTGGAGGATCAGAGAGAGAAGCACGAAGCTGGCTGAGTATTGTGGATGAAGAAGGAAGTGTTTTGACTTCACACACGAGCAGCCATACAGTCAGAACACATCTTCCCCACTATTACACACCCCAAAATGAGCTGGTTAGGAATGTATAGTGTATATATCTATATATATATATATATATATATATATATATATATATATATATATATATATATACAGGCATACCCCGCTTTAAGTACACTCACTTTACATACACTCACGAGTAAGGACATACCCCCGAGTGTATGTAAAGGGCCTTACAAGTACTGTACAGACATTTTTCAGCCGCAGTAGAAGGAGCTGAAGCTTCAAGAGCATAGCCCGCCCTGTTCCAGTGTGCCCCTGACACCCCCACTTCAGCCCCTGAGACCTCAACTACAGCTCCTGACACCCCAAATACAGCCCCTGACCCCCTGCTACACCCTAGAAGTGAAAAAGGGTATTGTTTCACTTTAAGTACATTTTCGTTTTACATACATGCTCTGGTCCCATTGTGTACTTAAATGTGGGGTATGCCTGTATAGATATAAATATATATAGATATATAAACATCATCATATAGCATATATATATATATATATGTGTGTGTGTTTATTTCTATGTGTATATATCTATATCTATATGAAAAAAAATAATTATAAATGTAATATATATAATAATAAAGTAAACAAATATAAACCCTGTATAACTGTAATAGAACAGTCCATGGGTAAAACCAAAATTTAGGGTTTACAATTTTTTTTTACTAATTAAAAATTATATAAAAAGTACTTTAATAATAGCATTTTAATGCAGGTAGAATAATATTTGTAATATACATATACACACACATATATATATATATATATATATATATATATATATATATATATATATAAATATATACATATATATATATATATATATATATATATATATATATATATATATATATATATATATATATATACACATATATATATATATATATATATATATATATGTTGTGACAGGAAGTCAGGTAAATCTGTGGGTGTTGTCAGACAATACACTAATCATTATTGGGCGTCGGCTACAAATGTGGCCAGGAAGGCTAAGGGACGTTGGAAGACTCCAGCTGTTCAGCGTGAGGCAATTAACCACTTAAGCCCCGGACCATATTGCTGCCTAAAGACCCAAGGGGTTTTTACAGTTCGGGACTGCGTCGCTTTAACAGACAATTGCGCGGTCGTGCGACGTGGCTCCCAAACAAAATTGGCGTCCTTTTTTCCCCACAAATAGAGCTTTCTTTTGGTGGTATTTGATCACCTCTGTGGTTTTTATTTTTTGCGCTATAAACAAAAATAGAGCGACAATTTTGAAAAAAATTCAATATTTTTTTACTTTTTGCTGTAATAAATATCCCCCAAAAACATATATAATTTTTTTTTTCCTCAGTTTAGGCCGATACGTATTCTTCTACCTATTTTTGGTATAAAAAAAATCGCAATAATCGTTTATCGGTTGGTTTGCGCAAAATTTATAGCGTTTACAAAATAGGGGATAGTTTTTTTGCATTTTTTTTTTTTTTTACTACTAATGGCGGCCATCAGCGATTTTTTTCGTGACTGCAACATTATGGCGGACACTTCGGACAATTTTGACACATTTTTGGGACAATTGTCATTTTCACAGCAAAAAATGCATTTAAATTGCATTGTTTATTGTGAAAATGACAGTTGCAGTTTGGGAGTTAACCACAGGGGGCGCTGTAGGAGTTAGGGTTTACTTTGTGTGTGTTTACTAGTGTAGGGGGGTGTGGCTGTAGGAATGACGTCATCAATCGTGTCTTCCCTATAAAGGGAATGACGCGATCGATGCGCCGACACAGTGAAGCACGGGGAAGCCGTGTTTACACACGGCTCTCCCCGTTCTTCAGCTCCGGGGAGCGATCGTGACAGCGCGGCTAAAAACAAATAGCCGCGCCGTCGTCCCGGATCGCTCCCCGAGCGGACCCGACCTCTGCATGTACCAGGGGGGGGTCCCGACCGGACCCCCCACCCACGTCTAGCAGAGGACGTACAGGTACGTGGATGTGCCTGTCCGTGCCATTCTGCTGACGTATATGTACATGAGGAGGTCGGGAAGTGGTTATAGGCCTCTATAAGAAGTCCAGAGGATTACCACTAATTGGCTGCATCACTCCTAAGGCTGTGTGAGTAGGAGAGCAGTGCCAGAAGGTCTCCTGTGGAGGTGAGGAGAGGATTGATTTTTTTCTGTGTGAAACAAAATCAAAAGACTATTGTTTTGTGCTGTATGACCAGCACTGTCTACCCAGCAGTAGGCTGTGTTATACTTCATAGATAGGTTCCTGTGTGGAAGGTAGACACCCAGAGTGGCTAGGATTTATTTTATGTTTGATTTTGTTTATGCTGTATGGATGCTTTTTGTTGTTTTCCAGCAAGATGGAAAAATAAACCAGAAACTTTGTTTTCAACTGTCTTCGACTGCCAGTCTGTAGAAATTCAGTGTGTGGTGAACTTATCCAAGGGGTCACACACCCCGCTACCGAGCTAACCCCTCACATATGGTGGAGTGCGGCGGGCAGTTGAGGTAAACCCAAAATGGAGGAGATACTGAAACAGCTGATTTTATCAAATGCAAATCAACAACAAGCAAATGCAAATCAACATCAGACGAATGCAGATTGGCAGCGTAGCATTGCAGCTCAACAACAGAGCTTTGCAGCTCAACAACAGGTTTACCAAGAGAGCATTGCAGCTCAACAACAGGCTCACCAAGAGAGCCTTGCAGCTCACCAAGAGAGCATGGCAGGCTTGGAACAGAAACACCAGCAGCAAATGGAGGCCATTGTGACACAGCTTCAGTGACAGCAGACCGAGGCTGGGAGTCAGGCCAGTAACATACCGACTTTTTGGGACAGAGAACTGGGATACCAACAAAGCCCAGCAGAGAATTTTCTGTTGTTGGAGGACTGCACAATCTACTGTAAAAATGAAGACTTTTTTCAGTGCGAAAGTAGTACAAAATGTTTTGAGATACAGAAAATCTCAGGCTGGAATGTGGAAGTACTGGAGAATGGGGACATGCGCCTCTGGTTACAAGTAGAAAAACTGTCCTCTGATGCAGTCTTCGACTGCCAGTCTGTAGAAATTCAGTGTGTGGTGAACCCATCCAAGGGGTCACACACCCCACTACCGAGCTAACCCCTCACAATATATATATATATATATACATACACACACACATATACATATACACACATATATATATATATATATATATATATATATATATATGTATATATATATATATGTATGTATATATATATATATATATATATATATATATATATATATATATATATATATACATTATATATATGTATACACACACATATATATATACAGTACAGACCAAAAGTTTGGACACACCTTCTCATTCAAAGAGTTTTCTTTATTTTCATGACTATGAAAATTGTAGATTCACACTGAATGCATCAAAACTAGGAATTAACACATGTGGAATTATACATAACAAAAAAGTGTAAAACAACTGAAAATATATTTCATATTCTAGGTTCTTCAAAGTAGCCACCTTTTGCAGCAGACACATCTCTAGGACTGTTAAGAGGGGACACTTGAGAATATCCGGTGACTACGGTTTCCTTTGAAACCTCTCTCGGTAACTTGTGTCACCAGGTGGGTTTAGTTCCCAAACTGCCACATGACGCCATTGTGGGAAGGGATTTCCCAAAATTCTGGGAACTCTGGGACTGCCCAGATTCCCCAGTAGGTGGTTCTTCTGAGTCTGAACCATCTACTCCAGAAACCTATAACTCTGAGGATTCTACTGAGTTTCCATTCTCAGTATTAGCAGGGGAAACACCAGTCCCTAGGGAGGAGCCTGCTACCTCAGAAGAGGAACAGCGGCCGATAGGGTTTGATGACCTTGAGGTGCACTGAGAAAATGTTGTCACTGAGCAATTGAGGGACCCCACATTGCTAAGAGCCCGGGAGAATGTAGTGAAGATAGATGGGGAGTTAGTTAACCCTGACAAGAGGGTTGCCCTCCCTTACTTCATTATTGAAAGGGACCTGTTGTATCGAGTGTCACAGAGGATAGAGGACACCATTGAGCAACTGGTAGTGCCTAAACCATACCGCAAGATGATTCTGGAACTGGCCCATGGGCACATTCTTGGGGGACATTTGGGAGCAGAAAAAACCCAGGAGAGGATCACCCAGAGGTTTTATTGGCCTGGGATCACTAAGTAAGTGGAATTGTACTGCTCTTCCTGTCCAGTGTGTCAGATTACTGCACCCATGCCACATTTCCGCAGTCCATTGGTACCCCTGCCCATTATCGAGGTCTCTTTTGAGAGGATCGCCTTGGACTTGGTTGGCCCCTTACTGAAGTCCACTAGAGGGCACCAGCACATCTTGGTAATAATGGACTATGCCACCCGTTACCCAGAAGCGATTCCTCTCCGAAACACCTCTGCTAAAACCATTGCCAAAGAGTTGTTTCAGGTTTTCAGCTGTGTGGGTCTTCCTAAGGAAGTCCTAACTGACCAGGGCACCCCGTTTATGTCTAGGGTGACGAAAGAACTTTGTAAACTCCTGAAAGTGACCCAATTACGTACATCAGTATATCACCCTCAAACAGATCAGTTAGTGGAAAGGTTTAATAAAACCTTAAAACAAATGTTGAGGAGGGTGGTGGATAAAGACGGAAAGAATTGGGATTATCTGCTCCCTTATCTGATGTTTGCCATAAGAGAGGTTCCCCCATCGTCCACAGGTTTCTCTCCGTTTGAGCTACTGTATGGGAGGCACCCCCGGGGCCTACTGGACATTGCCAGGGAAACATGGGAAAGTGAGAGTTCCCCTCATCGAAGTGTGATTGAACATGTGGCCCAAATGCAAGATAGAATTGCCCAAGTGATGCCGATTGTGAAGGAACATTTAGCCCAAGCCCAATTGGCTCAACAAAGGATTTACAATCGTGGGGCCCAGGTCTGTTCCTTTGCACCTGGTGATAGGGTGTTGGTGCTGGTCCCCACGGTCGAAAGTAAATTCCTAGCCAAATGGCAGGGTCCATATGAAGTGTTGGAAAAAATGGGAGTGGTGAATTATAAAATTAGCCAACCGGGAAGACGAAAACCTGAGCAACTCTATCACGTGAACTTGCTGAAACCATGGAAGGATAGAGAGTCCTTGGTCGCCAAGACTACCCGATTTTCTGCTCCATTTTACCTGGCTGTCCCTGAAGTTGGGATAGCGGAGACTCTATCAAAAACTCAGCAACAGGAGGTTAAAGAATTTGTGCTCCGTAATAAGGAGAAGTTTTCAGACCTGCCAGGTTGGAGTTGAACATGACATTATCACCACACCAGGGGATAAGGTCAAGTTGAAGCCTTATAGAATTCCAGAAGCCCAGCGAGAGCCAATTCGCCAAGAAGTAAAACAAATGCTTGAGCTGGGAGTGATAGGAGAGTCAAATAGTGATTGGTCCAGTCCCATTGTCTTAGTGCCCAAACCAGATGGAAGTTGGCGGTTTTGTAATGACTTTCGCCGCCTAAATAAAATCACTAAGTTTGACACCTATCCTATACCCCGCATAGATGAACTGATTGATTGCCTAGGCACTGCCCGGTACATGACGACGTTAGACCTGACCAAGGGTTATTGGCAAATTCCTCTCTCGGAGTCGGCCAGCGGAAAAACAGCATTTGTAACTCCAGATGCATATTTCCAATATCGGAGGATGCCTTTTGTGTTACAGAATTCTCCCGTCACATTTCAACGCACCATGGATAAGACCCTTCGGCCTCATCGAGCCTATGCTGCTGCATAGCTCGATGACGTTGTCATCCACAGTGAGGATTGAGAATCACACTTGCCAAAAGTTCAGGCTGTGTTGGATTTCATCTGGAAAGCCGGGTTTACAGCCAATCCAAAAAAATGTACCCTTGGGCTAGAAGAGGCAAAGTATCTGGGGTATACCATTGGAAGAGGTCTAATCAAGCCCCAAATAAACAAAGTTGAGGCTATTCAGGATTGGCCCTGTCCCACCAACAAGAAACAGGTTCGTGCATTTTTGGGGATCGCGGGCTATTATCGCCGCTTTATCCCCCATTTGCCTCACAGGCTGCTCCCCTGACCAATTTGACCAAAGGGAAGGAGTCTGTCATGACCAAATGGACTCCCGAAGCAGAAACAGCTTTTCAGGCGTTAAAGCAGGCCTTATGTAGTCAGCCAGTTTTAAATTTGCCTGATTTTTCACGGGACTTTGTGGTTCAGACAGATGCGTCAAATGTGGGCTTAGGAGCTGTACTGTCTCAGATTATCAAGGGGGAGGAACACCCTGTTATGTACCTCAGCCAAAAATTGAAGGCCCATGAGGAGAATTATGCCACCAGTGAGAAAGAATGTTTAGCGGTGAAATGGGCTTTGGATTCTCTCAGGTACTACCTCGTGGGTAGACAGTTTGAACTGGTGATGGATTATGCCCCATTGAAGTGGATGGCACAGAACAAAGAGACCAATAGGAGAATAAATAGGTGGTTCCTGGCCCTCCAGGAATTTAGTTTTGTGGTAATGCATCGCCCCGGTGCTAAAATGGGGAATGCAGATGGGTTGTCCCAAGTGCATGCCTGCCTGGCAACCTGTGTCCCAACCCTAGGGTTGAAATAAGAGGGGGGGTATGTGACAGGAAGTCAGGTAAATCTGTGGGTGTTGTCACAGACGGGACATACATTTCTGCCTTGTTTAGACAATACACCAATTGTTATTAGGCGTCTGCTGCAAAAGTAGCCAGAAAAGGTCTAAGGGCGTTGGAAAACTTCATCTGTTCAGAATGAGGCAATTAAGGCCTCTATAAGTAATCCAGAGGATTACCACTGATTTGCTGCATCCTGAGGCTTTCTGAGTGAAGGAGAGCAGTAGCTGAAAGTCTTCTGAGGAGGTGAGGTGGTCATTGATTTTTCTGTGTGATAAAAATCAAAAAGAGTCTATTGTTTTTCTGCTGTATGACCAGCAGTGTCTGCCCAGCACTAGGCTGTGCCAGTCTCCCTAGATAGGTTCCTGTGTGGTGAAGGTAGACGCCCCAAGTGGCCAGGGTTTATTTTATGTTTGATTTTGTTTATGCTGTTTGGATGCCTGCACTTGTTTCCAGCAAGATGGAAGAATAAACCAAAATCTTTGTTTTCAACCGTCTTCGACTGCCTGTCTTTATAAATTCAGTGTGTAGTGAACCCATCCAGGGGGTCACACACCCCTTACAATATATATATATATATATATATATATATATAAATATATATTATTCTACCTGCATTAAAATGCTATTATTAAAGTCATAAGTAATTTTTATATCATTTTTAATTTATTAGTAAAAAAAAAAATGTAAACCCTAAAATATGGTATTACCCATGGACTGTTTATATTTGTATACTTTATTAAAATAAATAAATAATGATTATAAATGTATTGCTCATATATATGAATGGTGTATAGCTGCATTACATATGTGGGATTCCATTCATTTACTATACACCATTCACATTTAACCACTTCATTACTGGGCACTTAAACCCCCTTCGTGCCCAGACCAATTTTCAGCTTTCAGCGCTGACGCATTGTGAATGACAATTGCGCAGTCATACAACACTGTACCCAAATTATATTTTTATCATTTTTTTCCCACAAATAGAGCTTTCTTTTGGTGGTATTTGATCATCTCTGCGATTTTTATTTTTTGCGCTATAAACATAAAACAGAAAATTTTGAAAAAAACACAATATTTTTTACTTTTTGATATAATAATATCCCAATATTTTTAAAAAAAAAATTAAATTTCCCTCGGTTTAGGCCTATACATATTTTACATATTTTTGTTAAAAAAACGCAATAAGCGTATATTGATTGGTTTGCGCAAAAGTTATAGCGCCTACAAAATAGGGGATAGATTTATGATTTTTTTTTTTACTAGTAATGGCGGCGATCTGCGATTTTTTTGTCAGACCTGCGATATTGCAGCGGACGTATTGGACACTTTTGACACAATTTTGGGACCATTCACATTTATACAGCGATCAGTGCTATAAAAATGCACTAATTACTGTATAAATGTGACTGGCAGTGAAGGGGTTAACACTAGGTGGTGAGGAAGGGGTTAAATGTGTATCCTGGGTGTGTTCTAACTGTGTGGGGGGAGGGGACTGACTGGGGTAGGTGACCGATGCTGTGTCCCTATTTACAAGGGACACAAATCGGTCTCCTCTCTCCCTGACAGGACGTGGAGCTCTGTGTTTAAAAACAGAGCTCCACGTCCCTGCTTTCACCGCCGATCACGGGTAACTGGCGGACATCACGGCCACCAGGCACACGCATCGTCCCCCCAGCGATGCGCCGGGCACGTTGTTTCCCCGCTGCGTGCCCCAGCGGCGTGCACGGGGAATGTCAACCAAAGACGTCCACTCGGCACTTGAGAGTCGCGCTGTGGACGTCTTTCGTCCATAGCGCGGATCCCAAGTGATTAGATAGGCACATGTATGAACTTTAAATATTGATAAAAACTGTTTTGTAAGAATTAGGTTAATGTATACTGTTTGGTGGGAATGTAACTTTATTATTTTATTAATATGTGGTGTATAATGTGTGCTGATTCATGTTCAACTTTTGTATTTTTCACTTCTTCATCATGCTGTAATCCCGCTACATCACGCGAGATTACAGTGAGAGGAGCCGTTCTCAGGAGTTCCTGGCGTTTGTAGATCGCTTCTCATCTCAACTTGAGAAGCGATCTACAGAGCTTCATAAACAGGCACTCAGAGGAGAGCGATCTCTTCTGAGAATGCCTCAGAACTGAATAGCGGTATTTTACCGCAGTTTCATAAAAGGACACCTTTATGTGAAAAGCTGGTAGAGACATCCCCAAAAAGACTTGCAGCTGTAATTGTAGAGAAAGGCGGTTCTACAAAGTATTGACTCAGGGGGGCGCCATACAAATGTACACACTTTTCACATATTTATTTGCAAAACAAATTGAAAACCATTTATCATTTTTCCTTCACTTCACAATCATGTGCCACTTTGTGTTGGTCTATCACATAAAATCCCAATAAAATTAATTTAGTGTTTTTGGTTGTAACATGACAAAATGTGAAAAATGTCAAGAGGTATGAATACTTTTTCTAGGCACTGTATCAACAAGTACAATCAACATGTTTTATGACCATTTTGTGCAGTCAAAGAGTGGTTTTGATACATATGGATCAGCTATGGATTGACTTGTTTCACCCAAATTAGGGGCTTCATCAGGATCCACGTTTAAATATAATTAAATCTAAATACTGATAAAAAACACACGCAATACATTATTCAAACAAAATACATAAAAAATAAGTCTATGCAGTACATATCAACATTGATTATATTATTTATGTTATTATAGTATAGCTGAAAACAACCATGTCTAATAGGGAAGAAAAAGAGGGGAAAAGAAGGGAGGGAAAAGAAAGGGAAAACATAAATAAAAATCTGAAACAATATGGAGGACATTATAGAGTACACAGATCGGGGGAAGTAGAGCTTTATTAGATGGTGATCATTTAGTGGCAACTCTTCATTTGGTTTTAATGAGCATGGGCATATTGGTGTACATATATCTCCTGTGTGACTGTGGCCCTATAGAGTGTGATGAATCGGTCACATTTGGTGATCTATATCGACAATTATTTTACCATTTTTTTGTTGTGATGATAACAGCCTTCCTCTCTCTTTGTTTGCCTCTCCTTCCCCCAATCTGCCGACTCTATAATGTCCTCCATATTTTTTCAGATTTTTATTTTTGTTTTCCCCTTCTTTCTCTCCCTTCTTTCCACCCTGTTTTTCCCCTATTAGACATGGTTGTTTTTAGCTATACTATAATAACATATATAATGTCACCTATTTTGATATGTACTATATAGGCTTATGGGATATAAAATGAAACAATAAAAAATAAACATTTCTTTAAATATTGTGCCTGGGGGTCCCTTTAGTCTGCCTGTAAATTGGCGCATCTGTGCGATGTGTTTTAATGAAATTTCTAAAGAAAATATTTCATTTAAAATTGCTTGCGGCTGTAATGTATTGCTGGCTCCCTTCGGGTCTGGTATGGATTTTAAGGGAAACTCCACGGCAAAATTAGAAAAAAAAACAGCGTGGGGTCCCCCTCAAAATCCATACCAGGCCCTTAGGGTCTGCCATTGATTTTAAGGGGAACTCCATGCAAAAAATAAATAAAACATTGGCCTCCTGAACCAAAGCATCTTGTCCCTGTGTTGATGGGAACAAGGGCCTCATCCCCACAACCCTGGCCTGGCTTATCGCAATCTGGAAGCCCCCTTTAACAAATTAAGGACCTTGCCTGTTTTTAAGAATCAGTGTTTTTGCTAGAAAATTACTTAGGACCCCCAAACATTATACATTTTTTTCTAACACCCTAGAGAATAAAATGGCGGTCATTGCAATACTTTTTGTCACACCTTATTTAAGCAGCGGTCTTAAAAGTGTGCTTTCTTTGGAAAAAATTGACTATTTTGAATAAAAAAATAAGATAACAGTAAAGTTAGCCCATTTTTTTTTATATTGTGAAAGATAATGTTACGACAAGTAAATTGTTACCCAACATGTCACACTTCAAAATTGCGCACGCTCGTGGAATGGCGTCAAACTTTTTTTTTTAAATCTGCATTTTACAACTTACAACTCCATCCACAGCTCTGCCCCTAACTACATTTTAACCTAGTCTCCAAATACCAACCAAATTGTTCTCTAATTCCTCCCAAGATCTTCTGCTCTATAGTTCCCTCTTCCCCTCCCCCCATGCTCACCTCCAGGACTTACATACAGATATACTGTATCTAGGATTGCACAAATATTTATTTGGCCAGGATGGCTCATTGCCAGCTAATGCACATAAGTATATCCTTCTTGCCATAAGTATACATATCTGTTATACATTGACTCACATGGTTCACCGTGTGGGTTGATATAAAATCACTGGGGTAGAGAAGCTAAAACCGTATTTTTGAATTATAGGGTGACATTATGTAACTAGAACAGGGTGATTCTATAATTTTCACAACTCCCATCCTGTCCCTTAAATATTAGAACCTGTCTTGACACATTTCAGGGTGATTGGATTAAGGCGCCCCTTCTACCTGTATGGATATAAATTCTGGGGATTCATATCACTCATTACAGCTGAAGAAGTGGCTTGGAAACATAAAACAAAAAAGATCTTCAATGGTACAGAACAATTCCAATGAAATGTCACTAACTACTACTAGCTTTACTGTGACTTGGAGCAACGAGAACCTTCACAGACAATGTTCATGGTACTAACAAAACGATAACCCATAGCAAAAATAAATAACTACATTCCATATCTATATAGGAAATTTTAATATTAAAACATGATACAGTAAACAACCCATATTGTCCTTGTAGTTTCTGCATGCAGTAATGTGCAGAAACAATGGTAGAAAATAGGTGATTGGATAAAAGTTGAAATAATAAACATGGAGTTCCCTACTGCTTTCAAATTAAGATTGATAAAGAGTGTGTGTCAGGAGAAATACAATCTAAAAAAAGAATTCCTAAAAGATTATTAGCAATCAGATAAATTAGTCAGGCAAAAAACAGCCCACCAAGGAGGAGTAAATGTATAAAAGGGTTTCATATCAACTCAATAAATAACAGAGACTAATAATTCCCTGTAAGTGATATATTATTTCCACTAAAGCATTTGATGGCTGATCTTACACTGTTTGCAGGGGATTTTCAAAGTGAACTGTTACATCCAGATGTCATCTCTAAAAATGCACATGGAATTGAGGTGCAGTATGTTTGTAGATAAATGAAATTATAGACACATCATAGAATTCCTGTTTTGTGTTTCCATACAGAAGAAGATTTGTAGATGTACAAGTATAAGATGTATAACAGTTTTATCTGCTTCAGATCCTCTCTCCATTACCCAACTTAACCGGGGATTTTCCAATATTTATACTGCAATTTGCAACTCAACTCAACTAATGCCAAAAAAGATTGTATTATACATTTGGAATTTGAGCTTTTCTGGTTCAGTGAAATATTCCTCACATTTTATACCTGCAATACTCTTAATTTCCAATGTCTAATTATCTAACTTCCTGACTATCCGCTGTATTGTCTTCCTTCCTTTAAGGGAAACATCATGTCTTCTTGTATTTAGTGTTGTTATTTATGCCCAGGAATACAAATTAACAATTTAAAATGTAGGTTCAAGTTTTAGTCAAGTAAATTAGAAATAATGCACAGTAATATTTTTTTATTTATTAACGCCCAGTTCAAATTATTATTATTTTTTTTTTTAAATAGCTAAATGCTTTTGTAGGTATATGCAGGAAAAAAATGTCTTGATCGTTTTTTTTTTTTTTTTTTTTTTTTTTTCACTTCAGACTCCACCTCATAGAGTGCTTTTTGAATGCTCACGATCTGCGTGCCAGCCCATTGCATCTCTAATTTGGTTTTGCATCATCAGTGTCGCTTTTCTACATGTGTTTTCTTTTTTTTTTTTTTCTTTTTTTTTTTTTCTTTTTTTTTTTTTTTTCCTTCTTTCCTTTCTTTTTTTTCCTTTTTTTTTTTTTTTTTTATATATATAAGTGTAAATATATACGGGTATGTTTCCACTATCTGCTTAAGCATAACAGACTAAGGAAAACCTCGCAAAGTATATCCTTCTCAGTTTTTCCCCCCCCTTCCCCTCCCCCCCCCCTCCCCCCCCGTCTCGCCCCAGACGTGCTCGAAACCCTCTAATTCTTTCTGATTTCTTCTAGAAAATCTTTTAGGCTTCTTCCCTTAACTTTTCTGCGTAACTCCATGATCTCTTAAAGGTCCTCCAGTTATCCCATTTTATACTTTTTAGTATGTTATTTCCCTCTAAGCTTTCTTTCAGTTCTTCCATTTTGTATGTTTCTTCGACCGCATCGATCCATTCCCAGGTTTGGGGGCACTCTGTATCTTGCCATCTCCTTGGGATTAATCTCTTGGCGGCGTTTAAGAGATGCGGTGTAAGTGTTTCCCTATACCTTTTTATGCCTTCATCTCCCCCATGGAATAGGACCACCCATGGGTCTATCTTAATCTTTTTCATTGTAATCTCTTCCACACACCCCAGTATGTTTTCCCAGTACTTTTTTATCTTTGGGCATTCCCACCAAAGGTGAGCCATATTTCCTGGTGATCCACACCCCCTCCAGCATTCCCCTGTCTGCTCTTCGTCAAATTTTTTTAATTTGTCTGGTGTCATGTACCACCCGGCGATACATTTAAAGCTCATTTCAGCCGTACGGCTATCTACCGCGGAGGAGTGTGTCAGGGTCAACATTCTCTCTATTGTGGCCTTATCTCTCTGTGAGCCTAATTCCCTTTCCCACTTTTCAATGAAAGGGGGTATACTCCGCTCTCCTATTTTCAGTAGGATCTTGTATAGTGTAGAAATAGTTCCTTTGGTTCTTTCTATCGTGCAAATTTTTTCCAATTCCGACAACTGATCCTCTGATCTCAATGGATGTGGGAGATCCTGGATGAAATGGTTTAGCTGCTGATACCTCCATTCATTAATTTCCATTAAATTTTTATTGAATTTTAACTCCTGCAGTGTTTTAATGTGATCCCCATTCATTATATCCCTTAATTGTGCCGTGTCTTTTTTGATCCAGTGCCCCCCTATTTGTGTCTTGCCCGGTGCGAAGTAATCGTTATCTTTCAGTGCTAAAAGGGGTGAATTATATTCCTTCGCCGTTTTTTTATAAACTATATCCCATATTTTGAGTGCATTTTTTGTTATCTCATGTGCATTAATATCTAGTGTCCTAAATTGGGGAGGGTTCCATATAATCTTATCCAACCTTACCTGTGTTATTTCGTTTTCTAAGCTTACCCACCTCTTTTCTGTGTTGACTCTGGCCCACTCCACCACTCTTGTTAACATAACCGCCTCGTAGTATCTCCTAACATCCGGAACAGCAAGCCCTCCCTTTTTTTTTGGTTGTCTTAATGTCTGAAGTGATATCCTATGTTTCCTATTTTTCCATATATAATTCATAATTAATTTGTTGAGGGCTGACAGCAGCGTTCTTGGTAGGGCTATAGGGATCATCTGAAATTTGTATAAGATCTTGGGCATGATAACCATTTTACAGTAATTAATTCGTCCTATCCACGATATTGCTCTGTTTTCCACCCTTTTTGTTTCTTTCTTAACTTCATTTAACAATGGGATAAAGTTTATCGCATAGGTTTTTTTAATTGATTTAGCTAGTAGAATCCCTAGATACTTCAGTTTCCTTACCCAAGCAAAGCGATAGTTCTCTTTCAAGAGTTTTTCTTCTGTCTTTCTTATGTTTATACTCATGATCTCTGTTTTAGTGATATTTAATTTAAAGTTAGAGAGTTCCCCGTATTCATTGCATAGATTTAATAGGTTAGGGATTGATGTTTTGGGTTCAGTTAGATAGAAGAGGACATCGTCCGCGAAGGCTGCGAGCTTATGTTCCTCCGCTCCTATTTTAGTCCCTTTTATTTTTTGGCAATTTCGGACCTTAGCTAGAAATGGTTCCATTGAAATCACGAACAGTAGTGGTGACAAGGGACAACCCTGCCTCGTTCCATTTCTCATTTGGAATGCTTGCGAAAGGCTACCGTTTATTTTTATTTTGGCCCTAGGGGACTGATATAGGGTATCCACCCAATTTCTCATCTCCTGGCCAAACCCCATGTCCTTTAGGGTAGCTAGCATAAATCCCCAGTCTACCCTGTCGAACGCTTTCTCTGCGTCTATCGACAGGAGTAGACCTGGGGATCTCATTTCTCTCAATCTCCGGATTATCAAAAGTGTTCTTACTCCGTTGTCTCTCCCCTCTCGCCCTTGGACAAAACCCGTCTGATCTGGGTGTACCAGTTTAGTCATTACCTCCCTGACTCTCCCGGCCAATACCTTTGCGAACAATTTTATGTCCGTATTAAGCAAGGATATCGGTCGGTAGCCCGAGCAGCTCTCAATGTCCTTGCCTTCCTTTGGGATCACAGTGATAGTTGCCTCAGAGGCCTCCTTACTTAGTTTGTATTTTTTCCCTAGGCCATTAAAGTACTGGCATATCCTTGGTAGTAATATCTCCTTACATTTTTTGTAATACATTATTGTAAAGCCATCTGGGCCTGGGCTTTTGCCTGAGGCTGAGCTTGTCAATGCTCTTTTAATTTCGTTTTCCGTGATTGGTCTATCTATCTCCTCGGCCTCTGATTGGCTAATTTTTGGAAGTTTTGCCTCTTTTAAAAAAGTTTCAATCTTTTTTTCTTTCTCTCCTTTCTGCCAGTTCTTTTGTTTTACTGAGTATAGTTTTTCGTAATATAGTCTAAATGTTTCGGCGATATCTTTTGTTGTATATAGTACCTCCCCTTTATTATTTTTAATTTTGTCAATATAGTTCCTTGATTTTTTTTTTTTTACCATCCGAGCCAGATGTTTGCTCGTTTTATTTCCCCATCTGTATCTCTCCCTTGCTATTAAATTGAATTCCTTTCTTGTTTCTTGATCTATGAGATCTTTAAGTTCGTTTCGTTTATTGACCAGGCGTAGGTATAGGTCTTGTTGCTTTCCATCTTTCTTATGTTTCTGCTCTAAGTTAAAGATCTCGTCTATTAGTTTTATTTTTTTGCTAATCACTTCCTTTTTTCTCCTTGCTCCTTCCGAAATCAAAATCCCTCTGATCACTGCCTTGTGGGCATCCCATAGGGTTGCTGCCGAGATTTCTTCTGTCTCATTTATCTTAAAATATTCTTCAAGTTCTTTTTTAACCCTAGTTATACTTTTCTCTTCCATCAGCAGATCTTCATTTAATCTCCAGTTTTGGTAGGACCTATGATTGCATGCTATGTTTATTGATATACTAATGGGCGCGTGGTCAGAGATTGTCAAGGGTTCTATTCTCGTCTCGACCACATCCTCTAGCATTCTATGTTCAACCAAGATGTGGTCGATTCGGGAGTAGCTGCCATGTACCTGGGAAAAAAAGGTGTAGTCTCGCTGGCTTGGATTGAAGATCCTCCATGTGTCTACTAACTAACTTCTATGTAGACTTTCTTTAACTTTTCTTAATTGTGTACCCTGCGTTTCTAATGTTATATGTGACTTATCGACTTTCGGATCCATGCCGAAATTTAGGTCTCCTCCTAATATTATCTTTCCCCTAGTCTTGATCGGTTTTCTTTGGTAAATAGCTGCGGACTATATAGAGAAGCCAGTAAGCTGCATAGAAGAAGACTGGCTCTCTGGGTGGAAATAGTTGTCTCTCTGCAGAGGTCCAACTGGAACTATAGCTTCACATACAAAAAAGCTCATTCCCCTTGCTGGGTAAGAAGTACTAGCTCTCACTGTCTGGGGGTGTACCAGACATCTGCAGAGAGACCATAGAGTCCAAGTATAAGGCAAGGCTCCTTGTCTACAGAATGCTGTCAGAGGACCGACATTTCTACTCTGGCTTTCTAAAGAAAATTAATTGTTCAATTTAGAATGCTTTGATGCATTGAATTTAGCTGATTTACACTAATTTAACTTTAGGCAAGCTAGGCTGTGGCTAGCCTAAGTTCTGATTGCTATTGTTTTCTACATTATTTGTGTTTGCCCGAAGCCTAAAGCCGCGTACACACGATCGTTTTTAATGTACTAGAAAAAACGTTTTTCTCATCGTGATTCTTGTCAAGCCTGCCTTGTCTACACACGATCGTGAAAAAAAAAAGCTCGAGCAAAGCGCATTGACGTACAACACATACAACGGCACGGTTCCATTTGGATGGTGCCACCCTTTGGTCTGCTTTTGCTGATTTTGTATTAGTAAAAGTTTGGTGAGAGACGATTTGCGCTTTTCAGTCTTCGTGCTTTTCAGTCAGTTACAGCGTGACAAATGTGCTAACTCCATTACAAATGCTAGTTTTACCAGAACGAGCGCTCCCGTCTCATAACTTGCTTCTGAGCATGTGCAATTTTTTCCCGTTGTTAAAGCCTACACACAATGTAGAAAACGACAACATGAAAAATGACGTGAACATTTAGAGGACATTTAACATCTAAATTTTTAATGCCCATTTTTCACGTTGAGAAAAATGCTCTGGAGCCCACACACAATCATTTTTAATGATCATTTAAAAAAAATTAATTTTTCACACTATGAAAAGCGGTCGTGTGTACGCGGCATTAGGCATTGTGTGCTTTTTGCCTACTGTTGGGAAGTGTTCTCCAGTAGATAGAGCAACAGTTAAAATGTTAGGGGTTCTGAGTATTTACTTCACCCAGCAATTTACTAGGGGGGTTGTTGACAATCATGAGGGCTGGAGAAGGAGATAAATATATACAGAGAGCCCTTCTATAGGAGCCTTTGCCTCTCAGGCTTGGCCTGGAGATGATGCCGGTATAAGAGCTAATTTCCATAGCTTCCCAGGTCTGATGCCTGGAGAGGGTGTGAGTAGTTCAAAGTCAGTTTACCTCCCAGACCTGTTGCCTGTGGAGGAAACAGTTCCAGTGTCATATCTCTCTGCAGATGTCTAAAATGTCCACTGCTAAGACATACGGTACATATAGCTCCACATTCATCAAAACTCAAGCTCCTTTCTGGCTAAAAAGCACCAGCCCTAGCATAAACCTATTATGAACAGGTCTATACTAGGGCCTGGAAAACAAGAAGGTAGGAGCACGTTCAGGAATCAAAGATTGCCCAGTCCATTGCCAGTTTTGTTTAAAAATCATACAACCTCTACCAGCCTTTGAGAAGGACATATTTCCAGGCAGAGAGAATTCATTGCTGTTTTAAGTAACCTGTAAACCCTCAACTTCTCTTCACTTGACTTTGAGCAAATTGCTTTAAGTAAAGGTTGACAGAGTTGATTTCAGCCATTTGGTCCCCACTGGGGGGTTGGTGAGGGAATTGGGGCAGTAGACAGATAGTGCACTAAGATAAAGGTTGGGAGATCCTGTCAAATCCAAAAGCTCATTAGGGTGTCTTCAGTATAGTACAAAAGCTCAGCCAACCAGCCAAAACTCAGCTGGGTAGTAACATATTGAAGAAGGATCCTAACAAAATTTAATATATGAATGTCAGACTTTTTGTTTTGCCATACATTTTCTTATGCTTGCAACCTAAATTATTATGTATTTTTATATTCTCTTACTAGGTGGGCTATAACAATAACATCACCTATATTGTACTAACAGGTTTGCCAAATATAAAAAGCATAAAAATTATATTTTTCTTGGTGCTGTGTTTCATATATTGTGTTACTATTTCTGGAAATCTCTTCATTGTGATTTTATATCATCTGAGTAAAACACTCCAGTCTCCCATGTACCTCTTCATCACCCAACTATCATTGCTTGATATAATTCTGTCTACAGATATTCTTCCCAACTTTCTTTATATTATCTTACATGATGGATGTACCATGTCTCTTGCTGGATGCATCATCCAGTTCTTCTTCTTTTCCCATACTGAGGCCTCAGAGTTTTTTCTACTGACTTTGATGTCCTATGACCGGTATTTGGCCATCTGTAAGCCTCTGCATTACAACTCTATAATGAACCAATCAAATTGCATTAAATCAGTGATTATCATTTGGTTACTGGGTTTTACAACGACATTGGCTGATTCAATTTCTTTGTGCAGTTTATACTACTGTGGACCAAACATCATTCATCACTTCTTCTGTGACTTTGAACCCATAATTGAGCTTGTCTGCTCCGATACTTCATGGATCCATAATCAGATCTATGTGTTTAGCTTCATCTTTGTCGTAGCACCATTTATATTAATTGTTATATCGTATATCTATATTGTTTTAGCCATCCTCAAAATTAAATCAATTACAGGAAGACAAAAAGCCTTCACCACCTGCAGCTCTCACTTGACTGTAGTGTGCATTTTTTACGGAACTATAATCGCTGTGTATTTGTTTCCAACAAAAGGACAATTGGATATTCTGAACAAATTCCTCTCTCTTTTTTACACTGTAATGACTCCATTGCTTAATCCCATCATATACACATTCAGGAACAAGGACTTTAAGAAAGCTATTAAAAAAATAAAAAAACATTTTTTAAATTAAAAATGCAAATGTGATAGAAAAGTAAATATAAAAAAAAAAAATCTGTGCATAAGCATATCCTTGATGTCAGAAGAATACATAGGTGGTATACATTGAAATCTACGGCTAAAATTATAAATTGTGAAGTCACTGGGATAGAGATGTTGAAATCACATTATGGGGTTAAAGAATGGCACCATGTGGAAGGAAGGAGCTACTTCTTAAAAAATGAGTTTCAGTGTATACTCTAGTATAAGCCGAGTTTTTCAGCCCTTTTTTAAGACTGAAAATACTCCCCTCGGCTTATACTCGAGTCAGTGTACCTGAAATTCTTGACAGGCTGTGGGCGTCCATTGTTTAAAAGTCGTGGTCTCCTCCTGGTCCCTTCTGTGATAGGCATTTCCCAGCAGACACTGTGTTCAGTGTTCCGCCAATCACGGATGTCCTCTTGTCCGAGGATAAAAGGACATCCTTGATTGGCACGGAACAGGACCAGGAGGAGGCCGCAAATTTTAAACAACAAATGGACGCCCGCAGCCTGTCAAGATTTTCAGGCACACTGACTTGGGCACAGTGAGGCTGAAATGGACAAAGTGAGGTTGGGCACAGTGAGCTTGCAATAGGCACAGTGAGGTTTGGCACAGTGAGGTTGCAATGGGCACAGTGAGGTTGCAACAGGCACAGTGAGCTTGGGCACAGTGAGGTAGCAATGGGCACAGTGAGGTTGCAATGGGCACAGTGAGGCATGCAAATGGGCACAGTGAGGCTGAAAGTGGGCATTGTTGGCCCTCTTTTTCACTTACAGTAGCTGCTACATTCTCACCCTAGGCTTATACTCGAGTCAATAGGTTTTCCCATTTATGTGGTAAAATTAGGTACCTCGGCTTATACTTGGGTCGGCTTATACTCAAATATATACGGTAAGTAGAAGGTAATTCTCCACAGACAGGTCACGGATAGAGTTGTGGAGAAGTTTAAAGCAGGGTTAGGTTATAAAAAAATACCCCAAGCTTTGAACATCTTGCGGAGCTCTGTTCAATCCATCATTTGAAAATGGAAAGACTATGTAACAAATTCAAGCCTACCAAGACATGGCTGTCCACCTAAACGGACAGGCCGGGCAAGGAGAGCATTCATCAGAGGAGCAACCAAGAGGCCCATGGTAACTCTGGGGGAGCTGCAGAGATCCACAGCTCAGGAGAGAGAAACTGTCCACAGGACAACTATTAGTCATGTTCTCCACACATCTGCCCTTTATGGAAGAGTGGCAAGAAGAAAGACATTGTTGAAAGAAGGGTCAGATGAGACCAAAACGTAACTTTGTGGCCTCAGGGCAAAATTCTATGTGTGTCAGAAAACTAGCACTGCACATCACCCTGAACCCTGGGGTAGATAAATATCAGTTCATAATAAACAAGGGAGAGATATGAATCCGCTGGCCCCCCTCCCTCACTGTCTCTTCATTCTATCTCTGTATGCTAACCTGTATGATAATTCTTTAGCACCCCTAGAACAAAGGCATGTGACCCAGCCCCTCAGTATCATCTCCTCAGATGAAACGAGAAATATAGAGTAATACAGTGCAACACAGTGCATTATACGGCCCTTATGGCCTTTTTTCAAGGAGCTTAGATGGGCATCGTGGAGAGGCCCGGAGCTCCAAGCCTTTTTTTCTCTTTTTTTTTTGTTTGTCTTAATTGTATTTTTTTTTTAAGAGTCAGAGGAACTGTGGTTTTTCTCTGGTTTTTCTTTTGTTTCTCTCTCTCTTTTGTCCCCCTCCCAGGGAAGAATTCCTGTATACACCTATATCCTAAGGTCTACATAACCCTGTTTTGTCTTATGGTGTGAACAGGTCTCCTGAAGGAGATGGGATGTAGGGAGGTATAGGATCCACCTGGGGTACACGCCCCTAACTATAGGCTGACGCTCAAATACCGTGAATACGGTGAGTGTTAATTAGCAGATTGCTAAATATTATAGATTGTCCCCAAATTGTTTTTTTTTTTTTCTCTTCTCTTCATTTTCTTACTTATTTACTTCTTTATTTTTATATAGTGTTTTTTTTTTTTTTGGTTCTGTATCGGGGGGGGGCCCTCTCCTCTCGCGCTCCCACCTACCCCCCTCTCCCCATTGTTTCCCTTTCTTTTAACACGATTAATACTCAAGAAATGGGAGGAAGCGGGATGGAGGCATTAAATATATTGTCACTGAATGCAAAAGGACTTAATTCACCAGAAAAAAGGAGGGTCCTTATGCACGACTTGCAAAGATTAGGAGTAGACGTGGCATATATACAGGAAACTCACTTTAGAGAAGATAAAACATCGATCTTAAAGAATAGGCTATACCCAACCGCATATCACGCGACAAATCAGGAGGCAAAGTCAAAGGGGGTGTCTATCCTTAGAGGAGGGAGAATTAAGTGGACATACTTGGATCTGATGAGAGACACGAAAGGAAGGTACCTATTCGTTAAAGGTAAAATAGGAGGAATTGGGGTAACATTTGCTAACATATACGCCCCAAACGAGCAACAGGAAACCTTCCTGGGTAAAACGATCAAACGCCTACAAGACTTTTCAGAAGGTCATCTGATCCTGGGAGGGGACTTGAATATCCCGTTGGATCCCAAAGTGGACACATCAACGGGAAAGTCATCCATCTCCGGTGGGGTTAGAAACCGCACCACTCAAATTCTAACTAAAAACCAGCTGATTGATATATGGAGACTGTTACATAACAAAGAAAAAGACTACACATTCTATTCTACACCACACAAAACCTATTCTCGAATAGATCTTTTTCTAATCCCACATGCCCAACTACACTCAGTACGATCGGCTAAAATAGGATCCATTACGTGGTCAGACCATGCCCCGATTTTTTTGGAATATGAGATACAAGACTTCAGACAGATTAGACCCAATCAGTGGAGACTAAATGAAAGCTTGCTGCAAGATAATTTTTTTTTAGAAGAGGTAACCAAAGAGCTGTAATTTTACTTCAGCACCAACGATACCCCAGAGTGCGACCCGGGAATCATCTGGGAAGCACATTAGGCGGTTATCAGAGGGGTGCTAATTAAACACGGGTCTAGAATAAAAAGGGAACGTACAGAAAAATTAAATAAACTATTGGAGGAGTTAACTACGCTGGAGAGTAGGCATAAGCTAACAGGATCAACAATAGGAGAGGAAGAGGTGGCTAGGAAAAGAATGGATATTACAGATCTCCTGTACTATAAAGCACAAGCAGCAATACAGAGATGTAAAAAGTTTGCATACGAGTCAGGAGATAAGTGTGGGAAAGGACTGGCTAGATTACTACGTGAACAGAAGACGAGTAACTATATTCCGTGTATTAAACCACCAAAGAAACAGAAGGTTTTCAAACCAAACGACATAGCGAAAGAGTTTCAAGAATACTATTGCTCCCTCTATAACATACAAAGTAAACCATCGATCAAAGAAAAGATGGATCAGTATCTTATGGAATCAGCAATACCAAAACTACCAGAATCAGATAAAGAAAAATTTGATGCCCCTATAGCTGAAGAGGAAATTAAAGCGACAGTTAATTCAATGAAACGGGGGAAAGCGCCTGGGCCCGACGGCTATACGGGTCAATATTACAAAACCTTGCTCTCCCCGCTATTGAAATATATGACTAAATGTTTCAATGCATTAGGGACATCGGCTAGTTTTATGAAGGAAACCCTATTAGCCTATATCTTGGTGATACCGAAAGAGGGGAAAGATTTGGGCCTATGTGGAAGCTACAGGCCGATCTCTCTGTTAAACTTGGATGTAAAGATCTTCGCTAAGGTCTTGGCAAATAGGATACAACAATATATCCCAGATCTGATACACCTGGACCAGGTGGGATTTGTTCTCACGCGGGAAGCACGCGATAATACGATAAAAGCCATCAATTTGGTACAGATTGTAAACACAACACAGACACAATGCCTACTATTTAACACAGACACGGAGAAGGCCTTCTACAGGGTGAACTGGAGCTACATGAGGGCAGTTTTACAACATGGAGGCTTTGGAGACAAAATAATAAAATGGATACTGTCTATGTACTCAGGCCTAACGGCTCAAGTACGGGCCAACGGAATATTATCAGAGCCTTTCCAGATCTTGAATGGTACAAGACAGGGGTGCCCTCTGTCCCCACTCCTCTTCGCCCTGTCATTAGAGCCCTTCCTGTGTACTGTGTGCTTAAATAGAAATATAGTAGGAGTACATATAGGTAAGAATCACTGCAAAATAACTTCCTATGCAGATGACATGCTGTTTACACTCACCAATCCACTGATCTCTATCCCGAACCTAATGAGGGAATTTGAGAAATATGGCTCTCTCTCGAACCTAAGTATCAACTTTAACAAATCAGAAGCAATGGGAATTAATGTTCCACAAACATCGATAACCCATTTAAAACAAAAATTTAAGTTTAAATGGACGGAAAGAGCATTAACATATCTCGGCATACAACTAGCAGGGAGAGTAGACAAGATTTTTGAATTTAATTTTCCACCATTACTGCAGAAGGTGAAGATACTATTGGATAAGTGGAATCAGGGGTTTCACACCTGGTTAGGCCGATGCAACGTTATCAAGATGAGTATACTCCCAAAAATGCTTTATCTATTGCAGACATTACCAATTCATATACCAGTGCAGTTCTTCAAACAATGCCAGAGAGTCATCTTCGAGTTTGTATGGGCACACAAAAATCCCAGAATACAAAGGAAACAACTAATGTATACTAAACAACAGGGAGGACTGGGGGTGCCGTCCACCTGAATAGGTTAGTAGACTGGAACAGGCATTCAGATACTAAACTATGGGTACAAATTGAACAGTCCCAATCTAAAATGCCATTAGAAAGGGCACCATGGTGGTATGCCTCATTACCAAAAGAAATCAACAAAAACCCGATACTGGGAAACACAGTGAAGACATGTGTAACAGCTTTTTACATGATGGGTATGGATCCCAGGACCTCCCCACTATATCCAGTACTGGGAAACCCCCTTTTTCCCATGGGGTATGAAGATGGAGCTTTTCGACACCTAAGGGAGGGGGGGTGTAGACAGGTAATGAACTATATTCGAAGGGGAAGATGGCTCACAATAGCTGAATTGATGGAACAAGAGGGCGGATTCCGTCTAAAGTTTTGAAACGCACTCCAGATGGTTCACTTCTTGAACACACTACCAAACCCGGGGGTTTTCGAAAGACCATTCATGAGATTCGAAGAAAATGTGTAGCGAGAGGGGAATACTAAAACACACTCTCTCAATAAGCTATGATTTGCTGGTACAGCCAGGGAACCACCCTTTGAAGTGTGTTCAAGATTGGGAACAAGAACTAAAAAAGATATTTAGTATGGAACAGCGACAACGTATGTATAAACGAACGTTTAAAACATCAATATGTGCAAGGACACAAGAGACAAATTACAAGATCTTCGCGAGGTGGTATAGGACACCGGAGAGATTAAACAAAATCTTTCCAGAAGTGTCAGATAAATGCTGGAGGTGCCAGGGCAGTAAAGGGACGATGCTACATATATTCTGGGACTGTCCCTTGTTAAGGAGCTTCTGGCGGGAGATAAAAAGGATACTTCAGACATGTTCAGAATATGAGATACCGGAAGACCCAGAATTTTATCTTCTACACGTGAACCAAATCCAAGAGAAAGCGTATAGGGAGACAAGCCTAGGTCATCTATTAGATGCAGCAAAAGCGTGTATAACAAAGAAATGGAAGTCACCAACTCCACCCACAATAGAGATGTGGATAAACAAAGTAAAAGAAATCAGTAAACTAGAAGAACTAGTACAGACAGCACAACATCAAAAGGAAAGATATTTAAGAATTTGGACCTCCTGGAAATCCTTTTTGGACTCCAGGGTTTGAACATGAGGGGGGGGGAGAGCGGGAGCGCGGGATAATGGAGAGAGCTCAGATGCATTTTCCCTCTTTTTTTTTTCTTCTCCTTCTCTTTTCCCTTTTTTTTTCTCCTTCTTTTATGTCTATATTTTTACTTTTTAACTTTTTTCCCTTCCCAGCTGTGTAGTGGTGCTTTGGATGGTACCTATGGGGTAGAGGGGACACATAACGGTATGCAGTTGCATGTTTAGTGGATTTATTTGAGTTGTGTATCATAATAGTATCATCATAACAGTATTATGCACCACTACAATTGTATAATGTATTATTAATTTGTATCCAAATAAAAAGCTTTAAATAAAAAAAAAAAACGATCATGTCAGAACTCGGTCACGTAAACCACGTACGACGGCACTATAAAGGGCAAGGTCAAATCCAATGGAGCCACCGTTGGGGTACTAATTTTTTTATTTTTGTTTGACTCCACAGTTTCCTTCCACGCCACAGGAATGGCAGACTGTGGCTTCCCAATTGGACTTCCCTAACTGCGGAGGGGCAATAGATGGAAAACACATTCGCATCGTGCCGCCACCCCTTTCGGGGTCATACTATTTCAACTACAAAGGTTTTCATAGTATTGTGTTGATGGCGGTGGTGTCGGCACAGTATGAATTTATGTATGTGGAAGTGGGAAGAACGGCCGGAGTATTTGCGCAGACAAAGTTTGCCCAACATCTCCAGACTGGTGGCCTGGCCCTGCCATGGGATGAAGACAATGTGGAGGGACTCCCTTTTGTGTTTGTCGTGGATGAAGCTTTCGGGCTTGGACCACACCTCATGAGGCCATTTCCCCAGAGGACCCTCACCCCGGAGATGAGGGTTTTTAATATCTGGCAGCCCAGAGACTCCGGAGGGTTGTCAAGAATGCTTTCGGGATAATGGCCAGCCGATTTCGCCTGTTCCAGACAGCCATACACATGGCGGAATATAAACTGAACACTGTGATTTTTACCTGCTGCATTTTTCATAATTATTTGCGCAGGCATTCAGAGACCTACCTTTCAAACATTGGGCCAGAGGCCAGACAATCATCAGAGAACCTTACTGGCCTGGACACTGGCCGTACTGGATTTCCCCCCCGAACTGCTCGAGAGTCCCGTGATATATACGTGGAGTACTTCACGGGTAGGGGGGCCATTGCTATGTCAGACCATATTACTTTAAAAAAAAAAAAGACTGAGGCGCATGTCCCAGCTGGAGGAGGAGTATCTGCAGGTCATTAGGCAAAAAATCAATGAAAATAATTCATGGATAGCCGCACACCAAAAAGGTAGCCTTTATTGGTGTACAAAGGATAAAAAGCACTACAAAACAGCACAGCAAGCAGTGTGGTAAACTGACGTGTTTCGCACAAACAATCAGTGCTTAGTCATAGCTATAGGAGATTCATTAAGGGATTCTCTGCAATCGTTGCACCCATTACGCAGCTTACTAAACAAAACCTTTGTTTCCACTGGAACCCTGAAGCTCAGAAAGCCTTTGACACCCTGAAGGGACTCTTTACGTCAGCCCCAATTCTCAGTCACCCCAACCCGGCACTGCCTTTGCTCCTTGAAGTGGATGCATCCGAAGTCGCAGTGGGGGCTGTTATATCCCAACATCTAGGAGATAAGGACTTAATGCATCCAGTGGAATTCTTCTCCCGAAAACTCTCCCCCATGGAGAGAAATGATGATGTAGGTGACCGAGAATTGTTGGCCATCAAGACCGCTTTAGAAGAGTGGAGGTACTTACTTGAAGGCGCTGCACACCCCGTGTTAATTTATACGGATCATAAAAACTTGGAGTACTTAAGGTCAGCAAAACGATTGAAACCACGACAGGCTCGCTGGGCCCTTATCTTTTTCCATTTTTGCTTTCACATCACCTACCGTCCAGGATCAAAAAATGTTAAACCGGATGCATTATCCCGAATGCATGATAACCCGAAGGATACATCCACCCCTGACACCATACTACCGGAAGGTAACTTCCTGCTCCTACATACTGACCTGCTCTCCCTGATCAGAGAAGTATCTTCAGATTCCTCCAAGCCTTCCAACATCTCCCTAGATTTCAGGGATGGTTTATTCTGGAGAGGAAGCCAGATTTTCGTGCCAGAGGATATCCGGGTAGAGGTTCTGAAGCTCCTCCATGATCATCCACTGGCAGGGCACTTCGGGGTTCGTAAGACCCTTGAATTGGTGCATCGCACCTTCTGGTGGCGCAGCCTAGAGGACTTTTGCAGATCCTATATCAATACTTGCCCTATCTGTAACCGGAATAAAACACCCAGGAACCAAGCCTGGGGTCTACTGAAGCCTTTACCCGTGCCCGATAGACCATGGAAAATGGTAGCCATGGACTTTATTGTAGAGCTGCCTTGCTCCAAGGGATGTACGGCAATTTTCGTGATTGTGGATCGCTTAACCAAGATGGCCCATTTCCTTCCATTAAAGAATACGCCTTCCGCTGCTGAGACTGTCCGTGTCTTTATCAGAGAGGTCGTCAGGCTACATGGAGTGCCTTCCAACATCGTATCAGATAGGGGGGTTCAGTTCACCTCTCGGTTCTGGAGAGCCCTTTGCGAAACATTGCAAATTGAACTTTTCCCAGACCAATGGGCAAACAGAAAGGACAAACCAGACCTTGGAACAGTACATCAGGTGCTTCACAACCTTTTCCCAAGATGATTGGGTCTCTCTGCTACCTCTAGCAGAATTTGCTTATAACAATGCCAGTCACTCAACTACAGGGCAATCTCCCTTTTTTGCCAATTACGGTTTCAACCTAACTTTCTTACCAGATTTTCTTTCAGAATCTTCAGTTCCGGCATTACAGAGTACCGTGGAGTTCCTCAACCGCAACAACCATTTGTTACGGGAAGCTGTGACCAAGGCCCAAGCTGACAATAAGAGTTTTTTTGACAAGAAAAGGAGAGGAGAAATGGATCTTAAACCATGTGATCAGGTATGGCTTTCTACAAACAATCTCAGGTTAGCTTGCCCGTCCAAGAAATTGGGACCTAAGTGTATGGGACCTTTTCCAGTCAAGAGAAAGATCAATTTAGTTTCATATGAACTATCTTTACCTGACTCTCTTAAAATGCATCCTGTGTTCCATGTCTCTCTACTAAAGCCTGCAGCTCCAGTCCTGACCCCTTTCCTAACAGGGGGACCAGACCTCCCGAACCTGTTCATGTCGATGGTATGTGGTGGAAGCCATTCTGGACTGTAGGAAGCGGCAAGGGCAAAACCAGTTCCTGGTCAAGTGGAATGGATATGGGCCAGAAGACAATTCTTGGGAACCCGAAGGTAATATCCATGCCAAGAGACGTGCACGTTAATTCGGCTTGGTGCCAAATCTCCTTTAAAAGCTCACTAGTTTTCCCAGCACATTGCTGTCTGATCTGCAACTTTTGAGTGTTAATCTGCATCTGTACCTGATTGTCTGTTTAAACCTTCTGACCCGGCTTGTTGACCATCCGTTCCTCTCCAACCTCTGACCTTGGCTTGCGTTGACCCTGCTCCTCTGATTGATCCACCGCTGCCAGACCCTCCTGCCTGTATCACGACTATGCTTGAGCCTTCCGTACCGGATTACCTGATTATCTGTTGTGACCCGGCTTGCCTGACTCTGCTATTACCTGCTAACCAGCTTACCTTACCAGCTTGTTGCCGTTGTACCTGCACCTTCAGCTAGGGTCGCTGACCCACTTTCTTCGCTTCAGTGGTCTCCAGTCCCACCGCTCCAGAAGGGATCAGCCCCCGCTTCAACTACACACTACTGCACCCCTATACGTCCTGCTTCATTTATTAGTCAGTCAGTCAGTCAGTCAGTGTCAGAGGTGGAGTAGGGTGCTTCGGACCTTCCGCTTACGAGCCTGCTCCCACCCAGACCTGGCAGTCAGAAACTAGGCAGACTAGGCAGACTTCCATTACCTGTGCTGCACAAGAAACAGCTCCTAGGAACCAGGAATCCAGCTCTCTCCTCTCCTCGTGGACTCCTTCTTTCTCCGCAGGTAAGACCCTGTCTCTCAGGGCCTACCATCCTGGGGAACCACTGACGGCCGTCCTTCTCAGGGCAGCCGTCACACAGACCCCACACTGCGGCTCTCTATTTTCGTCTTTTGCTCGGCATCCTCACTCGCACGGCCACCCACGATTGTGGTGGCCCCCAGACACCCCCCCTGGGTGTATTTTCGGCGCTTTTTGGCGTTTTTACACGCCCGCGCCAGCCTGCTACTTTTCGCGGCCGCCGCGCCTCAGGAAAGTCCGCGGCTTCAGCCGCGGCCTACCGGCGCTCCGACCGTTTCTCCCTGCACCTACCACCAACAGTGCAGTTTTCTTTGTTTATCGCCCCTGCACCCCTAGAGGTCCCCTCCACCCCCCTATTAGCAACCAGATCGGTGGAATCATTTTCTTACCTACCTGATTGCCCCCCCAGCCTGGGTCCTGTGTCTTCGCCTGGCGGCCATCTTGGTGCACCCCAGCAACAGTGACACCCAGCATCCCCCCCCCTTTTCCCCTCATTAAGTCATCAATCTTTGATCCAGGGCTTGAGCCGATCGCCTTTAGGGATCAGGAAGGAATTTTTTTCCCTGCCGCAGCACATTGGCCAGCTTGCCCAGGGTTTTTTTGCCTTCCTCTGGACCAAGGATTGCTGAGAGCGAGGATTCTCCGAATCCTCTCTCACCAAACACCCGCACCCCCCCGCACGGTGACTGGCAACAATGGTTAAATTGCGATACTCTGCGGAAACCATTTGGGGTCTGAGACAATTCGCAACAATATTACCTGCCGTCACCACAAAAGCCTTAAAATCAAATCAACTTTTGAGAATCGATCGACGATCGATCATCAAAAATTTCAACCATTCAACACAGCTCAAGCACATATCATGTGCGTTGCTTAACACTAGATCGGCAGTTAAACACCGCTCAGAAATCCATGATTTCTTACTACAAAACGATCTAGACTGCCTCTTTATTACAGAAAGTTGGCTGTCAGACGACTGCAACACCATTCTCGGAGAATTGGTGCCAGAAAATTATCGCATCCTAACGGAAAATAGAATAGGGCAAAGAGGAGGAGGCCTGGCGGTGATTCATAAGTCGCATATTGCAATCACTAAACCGGTCCTTCAAAATCCTCTACCTTTTATGGAAACCCTTACGCTTCAACTTCAATCTCACTCTCAGGAGACCGTTCACATTCTCCTCTGCTATAGGCCCCCTGGGCCCAAATCGCAGTTGATTTCAGCATTAACGGAGTTCATTTCCACTTACTCCCTTAACAGCAATCATCTTTTGCTGCTCGGGGATTTCAATTTGTGGGCCAACTCCTCACAGGATCCCATCGCGGAGGCCTGCATCGACCACCTGGAAGGATTAGGACTTCAGCAACTTATATGCGGACCCACGCATGCCTCAGGTCACACACTCGACCTAATTTTCAGACAAAATCTGAAAATAAACATTTTGGGAAATGAACCTTTGCCATGGACAGACCACCATGCAATTAGCTTCATAATTCCCAGAACTCCACTAGTCATGAAAGTACCCAAGCCGGTGACAATACACTGGGCTAGATCTCAGAAGAAGCTCCACTCGGAACTCTTCAGATCTACCCTGGGAAACCGAATTGGGGCTATTCCTCCTCAGCTAGCAGCCTCAGATACTTTGGATGCCATAAATGCAGCTCTGCTACAGTCAGCCGACTTAGCAGCACCAAAGCGCAAACTCCGCAGCCGGGCAAAAAAGTCCAGCTGGTTCAATAACCAGCTGTCGCTATTGAAGCAAGAGCGCAGAAGGGCGGAAGCCGCCTGGAAAAGAAGTCCTTCAGAAGACCGCCTCAACTTCTACAAAGCAGTAACAACACGATATCACAAGGAAATTTTCAAAGCCAAAAAACTTCACTTTTCTATGGTAATTAACAGCGCAATGAATCGCCCACGCGAACTCTTCAGGATGGTCACCCAGACCATGAATCCGGGATGTCTTGAAGTCCCCACTTCAGACACCCAAGAGTTCTGCAATGAACTATCGGATTTCTTCATCAACAAAATTGAAAAAATTCGGGTAAGTATTCGGCAAAACAATACTCCACTCAGCCCCCTCTTCAATCAAAACACAGACGGAACGCCTCTACAATCAACTAAGTTCACTTTGGAACCCATCTCCATCGATACCACAAAAAAATTCATTGGTGCGCTGCGCAACAGCACAGCACCCAATGACATCATTCCCACCAAGCTACTGAAGGAATGTGCCGACATCCTGGCGCCTCCGATCACGCAGCTTATAAATCAGTCATTTAAGGAAGGCATAGTGCCTTCCCTGCTGAAAGAGGGCACAATCCTGCCGATCTTGAAAAAACCTAATTTGGATCCTATGGACCCAACTCACCGCCGTCCCATAACAGGTCTAAATGCTCTGTCCAAGATAATGGAGAAAGTGGTGGTAAATCAGCTGCAACAGCATCTGGACACCCACAACCTACTCGATCCATTTCAATCCGGGTTCCGTCCCGGACACGGTACAGAAACGGCCTTACTGAAAATATGGGACGATGCGCTCGAGGCCGCAGACGAAGGAGAATCGTGTCTCCTGGTTCTGCTGGACCTAAGCGCAGCTTTTGACACAGTAGACCATAAATTGCTACTGAGACGACTAACAGAAGTCGCCGGAGTCTCAGAAGATGCCTTACCATGGTTCTCCTCTTTTCTCGGTAACCGATCACAAACAGTGAAACTGGGATCCTTCACGTCAGAAAAACGCACGGTGCCATGTGGGGTCCCCCAAGGATCCCCCCTATCACCGGTGCTGTTTAATATCTATCTTCGTCCTCTCTTTGATATTATCGGTAGCCAAGAACTACTCTATCACTCTTATGCAGACGACACGCAGTTGTATTTTCGCATCTGCCATAAAAAGGATCATCATCTCAGATTAGAGAAATGTCTCTCTTCAATAGAAAACTGGATGACTAAGAGTTATCTCAAACTCAATAGCGCTAAAACAGAACTCTTTATCTTCGATGCCAGTCGGAAGAAACAACCGACAACAAACTGGACACCATCTCCCATCCTGGGACAAATCATCTCCCCTAGCTCCAAAGTCAAAAGTCTGGGAGTCACGTTTGACACCTTCATGACAATGGACGCACAAATAGGGTCAGTAGTCAGCGGGGCGCACCATTTGATGCGCCTACTACGCAGACTGATTCCATTTATCCCCAAAGAAGACGTAGCAGTCGTGGTGGGAACAATCGTGAATTCCAGACTGGACTATGCAAATGCCCTTTACCTCGGGCTACCCAAGTACCAAATCGCTCGTCTTCAAGTCGTACAGAATACGGCCGCTAGACTGGTGACTGGGAAAAAATCTTGGGAATCAATCTCACCTTCACTGAGATCCCTTCACTGGTTGCCAGTGAAAGACAGAATTGCATTTAAAGCACTCTGCCTGACACATAAGTGCATCCATGGGAAGGCTCCTAGATATCTATGCGACAAGATCAAACCGCACAATTGCAACCGCATTCTGCGATCCACCGACCAAAATCTGGTCAAGGTTCCTAAAACCAAATACAAGTCCAAAGGAGAAAGAAGGTTTGCTTTCCAGGGCCCCAGGCTTTGGAATGCTTTACCAACCAGCATTCGGTTGGAGCAAAACCACCTGTCCTTCAGAAGGCAGATCAAAACCCTGCTTTTCTGAAAGGCATGAGACACAAACAACAAGCGCCCAGAGGCGATTCAGTTCGCATGTGCCGCGCTATATAAATTTTTCATTCATTCATTCATTCACTACTCCGGCACTCATACCCCGCCATGCTCCCACGCCAGCTGTCCCCACTCCAGCAGCTTGTGAGCCGGAGCCGTAAGAGAGGCCTCCTCCTGCGACCAGGCTCTGGCTACCAGGTACGTGGTACATAACAGTTTGTCTCTCCTTCGCCCAATCTGCCAACTCTAACATCCTCCATATTGTTTCAGTTTTTTTTTTATGTTTTCATGTCTTTTCCCTCCCTTCTTTCCACTATGTTTTTTTTTCCCTATTGGACATGGTTGTTTTCATCTATACTATAATAGCATAAATAATATAATCTATTTTGATATGTACTATATAGGCATATGTTTTATGTATTTATTTTAATTGATGTATTACTTGTGTTATTTATCAGTACTTCGATTTATTAATATTGAAACATGGATCCTGAAACATTCGCCCCTTGTTTTGGGGAAATGTGTTGATCCAGGACATATCTGATCCATACGTATTAAAACCCCACTTTGACTACATGAAATGGTCATAAAACATGTTGATTGTACTTTCTAATATGTTCTTATATATAGGTTTTAATGACTTTTATATAAATAAAACTTGTGTTTTTTAGAACAGAGTGTATTTGTGTTGTACTCCTTGTGGCACTGTCACGGTCTAGAGTCAGGCTCAGAGGCCAGTAGCTATAACAGCAGAGCAGATATTCACACAGGTCATCCTGGCTGATGACACGGGTTCTCCTGAGGTGCGGGATCTAAGCACTAACCGATATTTACCAGAGCTCCTGAAGGTGGAGATGGGCTTTGCTGTATGTTAGTGCCAGGTCGTGGTCCTCATAATAGCCCCACAAGGAGGTGTGCAAGTCGGGGTCCGGAAACAGATATAACAGTTAGGGATTAGGGATGAGCCGAACATACCCCCGTTCGGTTCGCACCAGAACTTTCGAACAGACCGATCGTTCGCGCGAACATTTAGAACCCCATTGAAGTCTATGGGACTCGAACGTTCAAATTAAAAAGTGCTAATTTTAAAGCCCAATATGCAAGTTATTGTTGGAAAACGTCTTTGAGAACCCGGGTCTTGCCCTAGGGAACAAAACTTTTAAAAACTGTAGTTTTTTCTTGAGCAGCGATTTTAATGATGTTTAAAGTGAAAAAAAAATCCTTTAAATATGGTACCTGCTGGGTGTCTATAGTAGTGGCACATGTTTAGAAATGTCCCTGCACAACATGAGATTACTCTCAGAAAAAAGTAATTTAATACTGCCTGTGGCTTTAATGTAATGTTTGGTCCCTAGTAACAATGGGTGATCTATAGAATGCGCCCTAAAAAGTCGCCCACCGTTGCGCCTATGGAGGAGTGGATGATGCCTAGCTGCTGTTTAGAAGATAATAAGTGAACAAAAAGAATGTAAGATGATGAAACTCTCTAAGGAGTGTCAACAAATTAAAACAGCGCTATCAAATAACTGTGCATATTTGACTATATAAAATACATTACTACAACCCATATGTAATGATATACAGTGATAATAAACATAATATATCCAGTTTAAGAAATAAACACTAAACTGTGACTGTAATAATAAACACCCGTGATTGACTTAAACGTGAAGTGAACGCACTGAAAGTGCAAGAGACAGTCTTTAAAAATAATTTAGAACGTGGCCAAACAAAGCAAAGTTCATGTGTATAAGGATCCTGCGATCTTCAAATTTTTCCAAAAACTTCCACCACACCCGACAGTGCTCAGTGACTCCTCCCCCATCAAATGGACACTCACCGGATAGGTATGCCTCACACTCTCGTGTTTTGGCACAAAAAACCTTATCAGATGTAGTTGTTCCCGTCAATAAAGATGTAATCCAAATATGACATCCAATCAGTTCCACATATATGTCAGAGAGAGACAAAAGAAGTGCAAATAGTGTGATACCATCAAAGGTTTAATAGCACACCAAAATAAAACTTCAAACAGTGCACTCACAAACAAAATCTTGTAAAACAGCAGAATATCACATCAAGAAACTCCTTCAAACGTCAAAATGGTGAGAAGCGGTCACGGCGGACCCCCGATCAGCGAGAAAAAGTGAAACCAATTCTCCTACTCACGGTGCCATGGACTTCTGTCAGATGCAGCTGCACATCCACTTAAATAAAAAACTTCAAACGCACTCTGCATCCAAAAACGCAGCACTCACTAGTAAAATTAGACTGTATGGCAATACCCCGACATGTTTCGTTATAAAAACTTATAAAAACTTATTCATGGGACTACTACTAGTAGTCCCATGAATAAGTTTTTATAACGAAACATGTCGGGGTATTGCCATACAGTCTAATTTTACTAGTGAGTGCTGCGTTTTTGGATGCAGAGTGCGTTTGAAGTTTTTTATTTAAGTGGATGTGCAGCTGCATCTGACAGAAGTCCATGGCACCGTGAGTAGGAGAATTGGTTTCACTTTTTCTCGCTGATCGGGGGTCCGCCGTGACCGCTTCTCACCATTTTGACGTTTGAAGGAGTTTCTTGATGTGATATTCTGCTGTTTTACAAGATTTTGTTTGTGAGTGCACTGTTTGAAGTTTTATTTTGGTGTGCTATTAAACCTTTGATGGTATCACACTATTTGCACTTCTTTTGTCTCTCTCTGACATATATGTGGAACTGATTGGATGTCATATTTGGATTACATCTTTATTGACGGGAACAACTACATCTGATAAGGTTTTTTGTGCCAAAACACGAGAGTGTGAGGCATACCTATCCGGTGAGTGTCCATTTGATGGGGGAGGAGTCACTGAGCACTGTCGGGTGTGGTGGAAGTTTTTGGAAAAATTTGAAGATCGCAGGATCCTTATACACATGAACTTTGCTTTGTTTGGCCACGTTCTAAATTATTTTTAAAGACTGTCTCTTGCACTTTCAGTGCGTTCACTTCACGTTTAAGTCAATCACGGGTGTTTATTATTACAGTCACAGTTTAGTGTTTATTTCTTAAACTGGATATATTATGTTTATTATCACTGTATATCATTACATATGGGTTGTAGTAATGTATTTTATATAGTCAAATATGCACAGTTATTTGATAGCGCTGTTTTAATTTGTTGACACTCCTTAGAGAGTTTCATCATCTTACATTCTTAATGTTTGGTCCCTGCAATATGGATAAAAATCATTGAAAAAAATAGCATGAGTTTCCCCGCCACCACTCCCCCCAGGTCATTACAAGACCCAGTGCTGATGCTGACCTCCCTGGGGCCCTAAGCAAAATGACATGGCACATTAAAAATGAGAAGCGGGGGGGCCCTGACGACAGTGACATGTCACATTAAAGAAAGTTGAGAAACAGGGGGAGGGGGTGTTCTGCTGTCGGAAATGACTCAGCCAGCGATTTTAGAAGCGGGGCGAGGGGGTGAAAATGACTTCTCACCAGGCGGGGACTCTAGTAATTTGGGGGGCCCTTTGCAGCTTTGCGGGGCCCTAAGCGGCTTGCATAGTGAGCCTATAGCGAGGATCGGCCCTGACAAGACCTTTTGGCCCTATATACTTTGAACAGCATTATACAGGCATTGCAAACAAGATAAGGACTGTAGGTTTCTTAAGTAGAATCAGAACCATGTCATACTTTGCTCCTGCATATTGCACAATTTCCTAAAGAGACCCTCAACAAACTACATGACACTTGTGCCTGATGAGGCCACTGATGTTCCAGTGGTGGTGGCCCGTGACACTGTCCATACAGGCTTGGCCCCCCAAAGTGCACGTGCTGTGTGGCAACAATATGTTGATTATTTTAGGGGTGGGGGGGCATTACAATGCCAGATCTTGGCTCAAAATTTTCTTTTTTTTGGGAGAGAAAAATTTTAGGAAAAAGGGGGGTTGCCATCCGGGGCCTCCTTTGAACAAATTCTGTGAAGAACTCCTGTTCTCTGAAGGCCTCCATTATTTCTGCAAGTCCAAATTTAGCAAAAAAAAACTAATGTCAGTCAAGCCTTAGCTTTCTCCACATATCTAACCCACAAACTCATCCACTGATCATAAAGTCCAAAAATCAAGTTTCGTATCGTCGTATTGCACGATTGTTTTTCCGACGTTTTCTACCGACTGTGAACGACGTTCTCATTCACGCAATATCCCTTTATACACTGCGCATGTGAGAAGCTCCGCACATTTCCACGCCCATGACGATCGTTCTAGTGATTGACATGCCCCTTTTCAGTCGGTCAATGCAAGAGTCTGAAGAAATGATGGAGGAGAGACAGCAAGCTGCAACCAGGCAGGAGAGATGCCAGGCACACACCAGGAGGAGCAGGAGGTACAAAGCCACCAACATGAGCTTCAAGGAGATGGTAGAGATGGTGGCTGTTCTTAAAAAGGAGGACTACGACAGCAAAAAAGGGCCTTACAAGAACCCCAATAAACTCAAGGCCCAGATCATGGAGAAGGTACGGAGGACTCTCCATGCAAAATTCGGGGTGCAGAGGTCCAGGGAGCAGTTGCGCAAGAGATGGTCTGATTTGAAACTCTGAGAACCGGACCAGATGGAGAGCATCCGAAGAGTCCTCAGAAGACGTCGTAATTTTCATGTGTACTCTGAATATTTGTTTTTATTATTTTGCGTCATGTGCTTTTTCTTTCAGGTTGTGTATATATACAGTCCAAGAATAGATGTTTCAAGGTTCTTGTTTGTGGGTATAATAATTAGTTGTTCATTCTATTTAAGATCTTTTTATGTGAGACCGATTTTTTATTTAATGTAGATGTGTTATTAACTAGATTTAAATAATCCAACTTAAGTCAATATACAGTAAAAGGAGAGTATGCTCAGCACAGCAGTTGATTACACATATGGACTCAGTAGCACAATGGTTGGCATGGTCGATCCGCCCTATAGGCTCGCTATGCAAGTCGCTTAGGGCCCCCCAAATAACTACAGGCCCTGCCTAGTAAGAAGTAATTTTCGCCCCCTCACCCTGCTTCTCAACTCGCTGGCTGCATGGGAGAAGAGGCAACTTTCTTTAATGTGACATGTCACTGTCGTCAGCGCCCCCCGCTTCTCATTTTTAATGTGCCATGTCATTTTGCTTCGGGCCCCAGGGAGGTCAGTGTTGGTCACAAGAACAACCTAGTTAGCGTGTCACACAGAGGTGATCCAGTGTAAACTTGTTTGTTTTTCCATGTAGGAAACTTGGCCAAAGATAGAGAAATGCAGCAGCTTTGGTAATGGATACAATCCTGTGTTAAGCTTAGAAGGATTGTAAAAACAGATAATTGTACCACACTTTTTAAAAAGAATGATTGATATTCCTCTTTCAGGCCTCTAATCTTTTTGATTTATCTATCCCTTTTTTTTAAATATCATAGGCCGCAATCAAGCTGCAGAAGTGGAGCCGACCAACCCCACACAGTGCCAAGCCCCACCCTTGCCGGATGTGCAGGAAGTGCAAAATGCCACCACATCAGGTCAGTGTCATACAGTACAGCTTCAGGTAATACATGTAGGCCTGCATAATTTTAATACATGTTTTTTTCCCAAATTTCAGGTGTACGAGCTGTTGGTGGCGGCTTAGACACCTACAGTGCCCAGGTGCTAATTGGGGAGATAATGTCCTGCAGGGCACAAATAGAGGACACAAACATCGCCCTCGAGAAGATCCTAAAGAACAACAGAAAAGTGGACCAAAACCTCTAGAATCTTATTGATGTTCTGGGGAGGGTTAAAAAAAATTGATGTAGACAAGTATTTAAAAGCAAAAATATAGTTCTTAAAAAAAATAAAAAATAAATCTATTAAGATATTTAAAGTGTGATACAATAAATATTTTTGGATACTCAACAATGTCTGGCTTTTTATTATATCAATGCTGCCTAAAAGAACAAATCTAGATTTGTGGTGTGCACATTGACAAGTATGAGTATTTAGTAAAGGAAAATAAACATGACACTATGAGAACGTAGGAGAAAGCTATGAATGACTCAAATTAGAAAAGAATCAAACCAAGAAAATTACTAGAACAGGGGCAGACAAATTGGGCCTTAGGCACTGGTGGCGGTGTCACAACACTGCAACCCCTCACAGAAAACAGGGGCAGAAACATTGGGCCTTAGGCACAACACAACACTGCAACCCCTCAGATACTGTAATTGGAGCGCAGCAAAGAGTCACATGCAAAGTATTGCATTAAAAATTGTTATTAGACGCCCCTGTTAAACAGAGGCAGAAACATTGGGCCTTAGGCACACCACAACACTGCAACCCCTCATATACTTTAATTGGAGTGCAGAAAAGAGCCACATGCAAAGTATTGCATTAAAAATTGTTATTAGACGCCCCTGTTAAACAGTGGCAGACACATTGGGCCTTAGGCACACCACAACACTGCAACCTCTCAGATACTGTAATTGGAGCGCAGAAAAGAGCCACATGCAAAGTATTGCATTAAAAATTGTTATTAGACACCCCTGTTAAACAGGGGCAGAAACATTGGGCCTTAGGCACTGGTGGCGGAGCCCAGAACCAAAAATGTTCTTACTAGCTATCAGCAAGATCAGTGAGGAGGAAAAGGATATTCAATCAGCAGCATAACAGGACAGTCACTCAGCATCAGCATAGGCAGTCTTTAAGAGATCTGTCATTTAAAAAAAAATATTCTGTTACATCTGCATCAGGTGCTTGGTAGCTGGTGTTGATCCAAGCCTGATTCATTTTGATGAAGGTCAGTCGATCAACGGAGTCGGTGGAGAGGCACACCCTGTTATCGGTCACAAAGCCTCCAGCAGCACTGAATGTGCATTCTGAAAGAACGCTGGATGCAGGGCAAGCCAGTAGCTCAATAGCGTACTGTGCAAGCTCTGGCCAATGATCCATCCTCAAGACCCAGTATGCCAGAGGATTTTTGGTGGGGAAGGTGTCCAAATCTGATCTTGCCCCTAGGTATTCACGCACCATGTAAATCAATCGCTGGCGATGGTTGCTGGAACCGGTCATACCTAGGGGCTGCGGACTAAAAAATTGTCTGAACGCATCGGTCAGACGGCCACCTTCTCCACCACTCCTTCTGTGACTCACCGAAGCCTCAGCAACACGTTGTCCAGGACCTGGATTTGGTAATCCCACAGGTTCTGGGAACACATTGCACAGAGCCTTCTGCAAGGCCTCCCGAAGATGTTTCATCTTCATCTCCCTCTGCGACAGCAAGATAAGCTCCGCAACCTTACTCTTGTAACGTGGATCAAGGAGAGTTGCCAGCCAGTAATGATCCCTCTCCTTGATACCACAAACACAAGGACTGCTGCACCACCAAATTGAGAACATGAGCAAAACAGGGCACATGGGTCAGTTTTCCCTGTCGCAGGGCAGAGAGGAGGTTGGTGCCATTGTCGCTAACCACCATTCCTGGCTTAAGCTGGCGTGGCGTCAACCACCTCTGAGCCTGCTCCTGTAGAGCTGACAGAACCTCTGCCCCAGTGTGGCTCCTGTCTCCCAAGCACACCAGCTCTAGCACCGCATGGCATCTCTTGGCCTGCATTCCTGCGTAGCCCCTTGTACGCCTACGGAGCACGGCTGGTTTAGAGGAAACATCAGCACAGGAAGAGGCCACAGAGGAAGAAGAGGAGGGGGTGGAGGAGAGAGGTGTGTCACAACCAGTAGTAGTGTTTTGGAGGCGTGGTGGCGGAACAACCTCCAACACTACTGTACCTTGCCCTGTGTCCTTCCCAGCTGCCAGCAGAGTCACCCAATGCGCCGTGAAAGAGAGGTAACATCCCTGTCCATGCCTGCTGGACCATGAGTCAGCGGTGATATGCACCTTACCACTGGCCGCTCTGTCCAGCGAGGCAGGGACATTGCCTTCTACATGGCGGTAGAGAGCTGGAATCGCCTTCCGTGAGAAAAAGTGGCATTTGGGAACTTGCCACTGAGGTACCGCACATTCCAAAAACTCACGGAAGGGGGCGGAATCTACCAACTGAAAAGGTAGCAGTTGAAGTGCTAGCTATTTCGCTAAGCTAGCATTCAACCGCTGGGCATGTGGATGACTGGGAGAGTACTTCTTTCACTGCTGCAGCAGCTGGGGCAGGGAAATTTGTCTGCTACCATCAGTAGATTTTCCGCATGTACTACTAGGTTGTGACACACCTATTTCTACACCTTCAGTCCTATCAGTGCAGGCTTCTGAGAGGACTGAGGGTCTTGTGGGGTTGGAGCTCCCAGCTGATGAGGGGCAAGGGGAGGTCCGCTTTGTTCTTTGATGTGGGTCTTTCTGGTATGCTTGCCAACGAACTGAATGGCAGGTCGACATATGTCTGGTCAAGCATGTGGTGCCCAAGCGGGTGAGGTTTTGGCCACGCGAGATACGCTTGAGACATATGTTGCAAATAGCAATGGTGCGATCTGATGCACATGTCTCAAAAAAGGCCCACACCAAAGAACTTTTGCAGTACCGTTGAGACGCAGCAGCGCCCTGCACAGGTGTAGCTCTGCGATGTAATGCAGTTTGTGTGCTGCCCTTAAGCTGTCCCCTGGAGGGCATTCTGCCTCTTTGGAGATGTGACTTTGCCTCTTCCTCCTCCTCCTCCTCCTCTTCCTCCTCTTCTCTCCTATCAGGCACCCAGGTAGAGTCAGTGACCTCATCATCCCCTCCCTCCTCATCACTGGCAACATCACTAAAACACAATGACTTGCTGAAAACAATGTAGTTCAATGCTTCCAAACATGCGTCGACTTGATTGTGAGCATGCATGGATTTTTAACCGATGGATGTGTCTACAAACGATCGTTTTTTTTCTATCGGTTAGGTATCCATCAGTTAATTTTAACAAGTTTCACATTTTTTAACCGATGGATAAATAACTGATGGGGCCTATACACGATCGGTATGGTCTGATAAAAATGGTCCATCAGACCGTTCTCATCGATTGACCGGTCGTGTGTACGCGGCATAAGTGTAAAAAAAAAATTTGGCCATGCAAATTAACTGTGCAAAAAAAAAACAAGTGTAAAAAAAAAAAGGAGGATTGCATAGCCAAGCAATTGGCCATGAAAATTTAAATATTATTACTGTGCAAAAAAAAGAAGTATACATATCTGTTATAAATTGACTCACATGGTCGACCGTGTGGGTTGTTATAAAATCACTGGGGTAGAGAAGCTAAAACCATATTTTGGAATTATAGGGTGACATTATGTAACTAGAACAGGGTGATTCTATAATTTTTGCAACTCCCATCCTGTCCCTTAAATATTAGAACCTGTCTTGACACATTTCAGGGTGATTGGATTAAGGTGTCCCTTCTACCTATATGGATATAAATTCTGGGGATTCATATCATCATTACAGCTGAAGAAGTGGCATGGAAACATAAAAAAAAAAGATCTTCAATGGTACAGAACAATTCCAATGAAATGTCACTAACTACTACTAGCTTTACTGTGACTTGGATCAACGAGAACCTTCACAGACAATGTTGATGGTACTAACAAACCGATAACCCATAGCAAAAAGAAATAACTACATTCCATATCTATAGAGGAAATTTAAATATTAAAACACGATACAGTAAACAACCAATATTGTCCTTGTAGTTTCTGCATGCAGTAATGTTCCGAAACAATGGTAGAAAATAGGTGATTGGATAAAAGTTGAAATAATAAACATGGAGTTCCCTACTGCTTTCAAATTAAGATTGATAAAGGGTGTGTGTCAGGAGAAATACAATTTAAAAAAATAATTCCTAAAAGATTATTAGCAATCAGATAAATTAGCCATGCAAAAAACAGCCCACCAAGGAGAAGTAAATGTATAAAAGGGTTTCATATCAACTCAATAAATAACAGAGACTAATAATTCCCTGTAATTGATATATTATTTCCACTAAAACATTTGATGGCTGATCTTACACTGTTTGCCGGGGATTTTCAAAGTAAACTGTTACATCCAGATGTCATCTCTAACAATGCACATGGAATTGAGGTGCAGTATGTTTGTAGATAAATGAAATTATAGACACATCATAGAATTCCTGTTTTGTGTTTCCATACAGAAGAAGAACTGTAGATGTATAAGTATAAGATGTATAACATTTTTATCTGCTTCAGAGCCTCTCTCCTTTACCTAATTTAACCAGGGATTTTCCAATATTTATACTGCAATTTGCAACTCAACTCAACTAATGCCAAAAAAAGATTGTATTATACATTTGGAATTCTAGCTTTTCTGGTTTAGTGTAATATTCCTCCAATTTTATACCTGCAATACTGTTATTTCCAATGTCTAACTTCCTGACTATCCGCTGTCTTTTCTTCCTTCCTTTAAGGGAAATATCATGTCTTCTTGTATTTATTGTTGTTTATTATGCCCAGGAATAAAAAATTAACAATTTAAAATGTAGGTTCAAGTTTTAGTGAAGTAAATTAGAAATAATGCACAGTCATATTTTTTATTTATTAACGCCCAGTTCAAATTTCTTTTCTTTTTTTTTTTTTAAATCAGCTAAATGCTTGTTTAGGAATATCCAGGAAAAAAAAAAGACTTGATCGGTTTCCTTTGGTAAGAAGCTGCGGACTATATAGAGAAGCCAGTAAGCTGCATAGAAGAAGACTGGCTCTCTGGGTGGAAACAGTTGTCTCTCTGCAGAGGTCCAACTGGAACTATAGCTTCACATTCAAAAAAGCTCATTCCCCTTGCTGGGTAAGAAGTACTAGCTTTCAATGTCTGGGGGTGTACCAGACATCTGCAGAGAGACCATAGATTACAAGTATAAGGCAAGGCTCCTTGTCTACAGCATGCTGTCAGAGGACCGACATTTCTACTCTGGCTTTCTAAAGAAAATTAATTGTACAATTTAGAATGCTTTGATGCATTGAATTTAGCTGATCTACACTAATTTAACTTTAGGCAAGCTAGACTGTGGCTAGCCTAAGTTCTGATTGCTTTTGTTTTCTACATTATTTGTGTTTGCCCTAAGCCTAAAGCCGTGTACACACGATCGTTTTTAATGTACTGGAAAAAACGTTTTTCTTATTGTGATTCTTGTGAAAAAATGCTCGAGCAAAGCGCGGTGACGTACAACGCGTACAACGGCACTATAAAGGGGAAGTTCCATTCGGATGGCGCCACCCTTTGGGCTGCTTTTGCTGATTTTGTATTAGTAAAAGTTTGGTGAGAGACGATTTGCGCTTTTCAGTCTTTGTGCTTTTCAGTCTGTTACAGCGTGACGAATGTGCTATCTCCATTACAAACGCTAGTTTTACCAGAACGAGCGCTCCCGTCTCATAACTTGCTTCTGAGCATGTGCATTTTTTTCCCGTTGTTAAAGCCTACACACAATGTGAAAAACGACAACTTGAAAAACTTTTTTCACATCATGAAAAGCGGTTGTGTGTACGCGGCATTAGGCATTGTGTGCTTTTTGCCTACTGTTGGGAAGTGTTCTCCAGTAGATAGAGCAAAAGTTAAAATGTTAGGGTTTCTGAGTATTTACTTCACCCAGCAATTTACTAGGGGGGTTGTTGACAATCATGAGGGCTGGAGAAGGAGATAAATATATACAGAGAGTCCTTCTAGAAGAGCCTTTGCCTCTTAGGCTTGGCCTGGAGATGATGCCGGTATAAGAGCTCTTTCCATAGCTTCCCAGGTCTGATGCCTGGAGAGGGTGTGAGGAGTTCAAAGTCGGTTTACCTCCCAGACCTGTTGCCTGTGGAGGAAACGGTTCCAGTGTCATATCTTTCTGCAGATGTCTAATATGTCCACTGCTGAGACATACGGTACATATAGCTCCATATTCATCAAAACTCAAGCTCCTTTCTGGCTAAAAAGCACCAGCCCTAGCATAAACCTATTATGAACAGGTCTATGCTAGGGCCTGGAAAACAAGAAGGTAGGAGCACGTTCAGGAATCAAAGATTGCCCAGTCCATTGCCAGTTTTGTTTAAAAATCATACAACCTCTACCAGCCTTTGAGAAGGACATATTTCCAGGCAGAGAGAAATAATTACTGTTTTAAGTAGCCTGTAAACCCTCAACTTCTCTTCATTTGACTTTGAGCAAATTGCTTTAAGCAAAGGTTGACAGAGTTGATTTCAGCCATTCGGTCCCCACTGGTGGGTTGGTGAGGGAATTGGGGCAGTAGACAGATAGTGCACTAAGATAAAGGGTGGGAGAGTCTGTCAAATCCAAAGGCTGAATGAATGAATGAATGAATGAAAAACTTATAAAGCGCGGCGCATGCGAACTGAATCGCTTCTGGGCGCTAGTTGTTCGTGTCTCATGACATCAAAAGAGCAGAGTTTTGATCTGTCTTCTGAAAGTCAGGTGGTTTTCCTCCAACCGAATGCTGGTTGGTAAAGCGTTCCATAGTCTAGGACCCTGAAAAGCAAACCTTCTTTCTCCTTTGGACTTGTATTTGGTTTTTGGTACCCTGACCAGATTTTGGTCGGTGGATCGCAGAACGCGATTCGAATTGTGAGGTTCTATCTTGTCGCAAAGATATTTCGGAGCCTTCCCATGGATGCACTTATGTGTCAGGCAGAGTGCTTTAAATGCAATTCTGTCTTTTACTGGCAGCCAGTGAAGGGTTCTCAACGAAGGTGAGATTGATTCCCATTTTTTTTTCCCAGTCACCAGTCTGGCGGCCGTATTCTGAACGACTTGCAGACGGGAGATTTGGTACTTTGGGAGTCCGAGGTACAGGGCGTTAGCATAGTCCAGTCTGGAATTCACAATTGTTCCCACCACGACTGCTACGTCTTCTTTGGGGATAAATGGAATAAGTCTGCGTAGTAGGCGCAACAGATGGTGCGCTCCGCTGACTACTGACCCTATTTGTGCGTCCATTGTCATGAAGGTGTCGAAGATGACCCCGAGACTTTTGACTTTGGAGCTAGGGGTGATGATTTGGCCCAGAATGGGCGGCGGTGTCCAAGTTGTTGCCAGTTGACTCTTTCGGCTGGCGTGAAACATAAGGAGTTCTGTTTTTGAACTGTTGAGTTTAAGATAACTCTTAGTCATCCAGTTTTCTATCGAAGAGAGACATTTCTCTAAACTGAGATGATGATCCTTTTTGTTGCAGATGCGAAAATACAGTTGCGTATCGTCTGCATAAGAGTGATAGAGTAGTTCTTGGCTACTGATAATATCAAAGAGAGGGCGAAGATAGATGTTGAAAAGCACCGGTGACAGGGGGGATCCTTGGGGGACTCCACATGACACCGTGCGCTTTTCCGACGTGAAACAACCCAATTTAACTGTTTGTGATCGGTTTTCAAGAAAGGAAGAAAACCATGGTAAATCACCTTCTGCGACTTCTGCTACGTTGGCTAGTCGCATCAGTAACAGTTTGTGGTCTACCGTGTCAAAGGCTGCGCTTAGGTCCAGCAGAACCAGGAGACAAGATTCTCCTTCGTCTGCGGCCTCGAGGGCATCGTCCCATATTTTGAGTAAGGCCGTTTCTGTCCCGTGTCCGGGACGGAAGCCTGATTGTAATGGATCCAGTAGATTGTGGGTATCTAGATGCTGTTGCAGCTGTTGTACCACTACTTTCTCCATTATCTTGGAGAGAACATTTAGGCCTGTTATGGGACGGCGGTGAGTTGGGTCCTTGGGATCCAGGTTAGGTTTTTTCAAGATGGGCTGGATTGTGCCCTCTTTCAACAGGGATGGCACTGTGCCTTCCTTAAATGACTGGTTTATAAGCTGTGTGATGGGTGGTGCCAGGATGTCGGCACATTCCTTCAGCAGTTTGGTGGGGATGATATCATTGGGCGATGTGCTGTTCCGCAAAGCACCAATGATATTTTTTGTGGTATCGATGGAGATCGGTTCCAGAGTGAACTTTGTTGATTGTAGAGCGTTTCTGTGGGTGTTTTGTGGTTGATTGACGGTGGGGTTGAGGGGGGTATTGTTTTGCAAGATGCTTTCCCGGATTCTTTCAATTTTGTTGATGAAGAAATCCGATAGTTCATTGCAGAACTCTTGGGTGTCTGAGTTGGGGACCTCAAGACATCCTGGATTCATGGTCTGGGTGACCATCTTGAAGAGTTCGCGGGGGCGGTTTAGGGCGCTGTTAATCGCCATAGAAAAATGATGTTTCTTGGCTTTGAAGATTTCTTTATGATATCGTGTTGTTATTGCCTTGTAGATGATGAGGTTATCCTCTGCAGGGCTTCTTTTCCAGGCGGCTTCCGCCCTTCTGCGCTCTTGCTTCAGAAGCGACAGCTGGTTGTTGAACCAGCCGGACTTTCTTTTTCGGATGCAGGCTTTGCGTTTCGGTGCTACTAAATCGGCTGACTGTAGCAGGGCTGCGTTTATGGCATCCAGTGTATCTGCGGCTGTTTGATGTGGATGGATTGTTTTGATTCTGTTTCCCAAGGTACATTTGAAGAGTTCCGAATGGAGCTTCTTCTGAGATCTAGCCCAGTGTATTGTCACCGGCTTGGGTGCTTTTAGGCTCATTAGGATTTCTTCTGTATAGTACAAAAGCTCAGCCAACCAGCCAAAACTCAGCTGGGTAGTAACATATTGGAGAAGGATCCTAACAAAATGTAATAGATGAATGTCAGACTTTTTGTTTTGCCATACATTTTCTTATGCTTGCAACCTAAATTATTATGCATTTTTATATTCTCTTACCAGGTGGGCTATCACAATAACATCACCTATATTGTGCTAACAGGTTTGCCAAATATAAAAAGCATAAACATTCTATTTTTCTTGGTGCTGTGTTTCATATATTGTGTTACTATTTCTGGAAATCTCTTCATTGTGACTTTATATCATCTGAGTAAAACACTTCAGTCTCCCATGTACCTCTTCATCATCCAACTATCATTACTTGATATAATTCTGTCTACAGATATTCTTCCCAACTTTCTTTATATCATCTTACATGATGGATGTACCATGTCTCTTGCTGGATGTATCATCCAGTTCTTCTTTTTTTCCCATACTGAGGCCTCAGAGTGTTTTCTACTGACTGTGATGTCCTATGACCGGTATTTGGCCATCTGTAAGCCTCTGCATTATAACTCTATAATGAACCAATCAAATTGCATTACATCAGTGATTATCATTTGGTTACTGGGTTTTACAATGACATTGCCTCATTCAATTTCTTTGTGCAGTTTATATTACTGTGGACCAAACATCATTCATCACTTCTTCTGTGACTTTGAACCGATACTTGAGCTTTCCTGCTCCGATACTTCATGGATCCATAGTGAGATCTATGTATTAGGTTTCATCTGTATTGTAGCACCTTTTATATTAATTGTTATATCGTATATCTATATTGTTATAACCATCCTCAAAATTAAATCAATTACAGGAAGAAAGAAAGCCTTCACCACCTGCAGCTCTCACTTGACTGTAGTGTGCATTTTTTACGGGACTATAGCCACTGTGTATTTGTTTTCAACAAAAGGACAACTGGATATTCTGAACAAGGTTCTCTCTCTCTTTTACACTGTAATGACTCCATTGCTTAATCCAATCATATACACAATCAGGAACAAGGATTTTAAAAAAGCCACTGAAAAAATAAAATCATTTTTTTAAATTAAAAATGCAATTGTGATAGAAAAAAAATCTGTGCATAAGCATATCATTGGTGTCAGAAGAATACATACCATGGGTGGTATACACTGATTAAGGCTTACCTGTACTGTAGGTGCAATAAATATCCCCTTAACCTACACGGAGACAATGGCGCAGGCGCACTGAGTGTGAGTTTGGACACACCTTCTCATTCAAAGAGTTTTCTTTATTTTCATGACTATGAAAATTGTAGATTCACACTGAAGGCATCAAAACTATGAATTAACACATGTGGAATTATACATAACAAAAAAGTGTGAAACAACTGAAAATATATTTCATATTCTAGGTTCTTCAAAGTTGCCACCTTTTGCAGCAGACACATCTCTAGAACTGTTAAGAGTAGACTGTGTGAATCAGGCCTTCATGGTAGAATATCTGCTAGGAAACCACTGCTAAAGAAAGGCAACAAGCAGAAGAGACTTGTTTGGGCTAAAGAACACAAGGAATGGACATTAGACCTGTGGAAATCTGTGCTTTGGTCTGATGAGTCCAAACTTGAGATCTTTGGTTCCAACCCCCGTGTCTTTGTGCGAAGCAGAAAAGGTGAACGGATGGACTCTACATGCCTGGTTCCCACCGTGAAGCATGGAGGAGGAGGTGTGATGGTGTGGGGGTGCTTTGCTGGTGACACTGTTGGGGATTTATTCAAAATTGAAGGCATACTGAACCAGCTTGGCTACCACAGCATCTTGCAGCGGCATGCTATTCCATCCGGTTTGCGTTTATTTTTCAACAGGACAATGACCCAAAACACACCTCCAGGCTGTGTAAGGGCTATTTGACCAAGAAGGAGAGTGATGGGATGCTGGGCCATGTGACTACCTCTTGAAGCTCATCAAGAGAATGCCAAGAGTGTGCCAAGCAGTAATCAAAGCAAAAGGTAGCTACTTTGAAGAACCTAGAATATGAAATATATTTTCAGTTGTTTCACACTTGTTTGTTATGTATAATTCCACATGTGTTAATTCATAGTTTTGATGCCTTCAGTGTGAATCTACAATTTTCATAGTCATGAAAATAAAGAAAACTCTTTGAATGAGAAGGTGTGTCGAAACTTTTGGTCTGTACTGTAGGTGGTATACATTGAAATCTATGGCTAAAGGTATAAATTGTGAAGTCACTGGGATAGAGATGTTGAAATCACATTAAGGGGTTAAAGAATGGCATTAAGCACCATGTAAAGAAAGGAGCTACTTCTTAAAAAATGAGTTTCCGTATATACTCGAGTATAAGCCGAGTTTTTCAGTATTTTTTAAGGCTGAAAATACCCCCCTCGGCTTATACTTGAGTCAGTGTACCTGAAAGTGGCACATAATTGTGAAGAGGAACAAAAATGATAAATGGTTTTAATTTATTTTACAAATAAATATGCATTTATATTTAGCCCCCTTTACTCGGATACCCCTAACTAAGATTTAGTGGAATCAAATTCCCTCATCTGTGTGTAATTTAATATCATTATAAATACCGCTGTTCTGTGAAGTCCCCATAGGTTTGTTAGAGAACCTTGGTGAACAAACAGCATCACAAAGGCCAAGGAACGCACCAGACAGGTCACGGATAGAGTTGTGGAGAAGTTTAAAGCAGGGTTTGGTTATAAAAAAATACCCCAAGCTTTGAACATCTTACGGAGCTCTGTTCAATCCATCATCTGAAAATGGAAAGACTATGTAACAAATTCAAGCCTACCAAGACATGGCTGTCCACCTAAACGGACAGGCCGGGCAAGAAGAGCATTCATCAGAGGAGCAACCAAGACGCCCATGGTAACTCTGGAGGAGCTGCAGAGATCCACAGCTCAGGAGAGAGAAACTGTCCACATGACAACTATTAGTCATGTTCTCCACAAATCTGCCCTTTATGGAAGTGGCAAGAAGAAAGACATTGTTGAAAGAAGGGTCAAATGAGACCAAAATGTAACTTTGTGACCTTAGGGCAAAATGCTATGTGTGGCAGAAAACTGGCTCTGCACATTACCCTGAACACACCATTCCCACCGTGAAACATGGTGGTGACAGGAATGTTGTGGGAATTATTTTCTTCAGCAGGGACAGGGAAGCTGGTCAGAGTTGATGGGAAAATGTATGGGGCCAAAAACAGGGCAATCTTACTAGAAAACTTGTTAGAGTCTGCAAAAGATTTAGGACTGGGACAGAGGTTCTCCTTCCAGCAGGACAACGACCCCAACCACACAGCCAGAGCTACAATGGAATGATTTAGATCAAAGCATATTCATGTGTTATAGAATGGCCAATCAAAGTCTAGACCTAAATCCAATTGAGAATCTATGGCAAGACTTGAAAATTGCTCTTCACAGACACTCTCCATACAATCTGACAGACAAAATGCCACTCTCTAGATGTGAAAAGCTGGTAGAGACATCCCCAAAAAAGACTTGCAGCTGTAATTGCAGTAAAAGGTGGTTCTACAAAGTATTGACTTAGGGGGCTCTATACAAATGCACACCACACTTTTCAGATATTTATTTGGGAAAAAAAAGAAAACCATTTATCATTTGTCCCTCACTTCACAAATATGTGACCCTTTATGTTGGTCTAAACCATAAAATCCCAATAAAATACATAAATGTTTTTGGTTGTAACATGACAAAATGTGGAAAATTTCAAGGGGTATGAATACTTTTTCTAGGCATTGTATTAGAAAGTTTAATCAACATGTTAACTGACCATTTTGTGCAGTCAAAGCATGGTTTTGATACCTATGGATTGGCTATGTCTGGATTGATGTGTTTCGCCCAAATGAGGGGCTTCCTCAGGATCTATGTTTTAATATAATTAAATCTAAATACTGATAAACAATATGAGCAATACATTATTCAAACAAAATACATACAACATAAGCCTATGCGCAGTACATATCAAAATAGATTATATTATGTATGTTATTATACAGTAGTATAGCTGCAAACAACCATGTCTAATAGGGAAAAAAAAAACAGGGTGCAAAGAAGGGAAGGAAAAGAAGGGCAAACATAAATAAAAATCTGAAACAATATGGAGGACATGAAGTTGACAGATCAGGGGAAGTGGAGCTTTATTAGATGGTGATCATTTAGTGGTAACTTTTCATTTGGTTTTAATGAACATGGACATGTTGGTGTACATATATCTCCTGTGTGACTGTGGCCATATACAGTGTGTGGTAATCTATATCTAAGATATCGTACCAATTTTTTGTTGTGACACAAACAGCCTTCCTCTATTTTTGTTTGTCTCTCCTTCCCCCAATCTGCCAACTCTATAACGTCCTCCATATTGTTTCAGATTTTTATTTATGTTTTCACGTCTTTTCCCTCCCTTCTTTCCACCATGTTTTTTTTCCCTATTGGACATGGTTGTTTTCAGCTATACTATTATAGCATAAATAATATAATCAATTTTGATATGTACTATATAAGCTTTGTTTGTGTATTGCTTGTGTTATTTATCAGTACTTCGATTTATAAATATTGAAACATGGATCCTGAAACATTCGCCCCTTGTTTTGGCGAAATGTGTTGATCCAGGACATATCCGATCCATACGTATTAAGGGCCAGATTCACGTAGAGCGGCGCATATTTAGATCGGCTTAATGCATGTCATTTAAGTTAAGGCGGCTGAATTTTGTGGTGTGAGTGCCGTATCCACAGAGTATTTGCGCCCAAATTTGCGCCAGCGTAACGTAAATACCGAGGCGTAAGGCGGGGTAATTGCAAGTGGGAAGGAAGTGGGCGTGCTCCATTGAAATGAGCCGTGACCCCATGCAAATGAAGGGCCGGCCGTACTGCGCATGCGCGCAAATTTGCACCTCACTGGGCATGCTCAGAACTCGGCCCGGCGCAATCAGTGAGATAGGAAAAAGGCCAAGCGTACTTAGTAAGATACGCCCTGTGTATAAATAGCCCCACACAAACGCCCTTCCTTTGCAAAAGTACATCCCTGTGTTTCCCTTCCTAAAGCAAGGTGCTTTTGCTCTGTTGTCTGTTGGTGTTTGTTGGTTAGTGTAGTAGTGTTAGATTAAAAATGTATTATAGTAGGAGGTTGTAGTAGCTGTGTGTTTTTTCTGATTGTTTTTTGTGTCTGTTTTTTCTGTGTTTTTTTTTATTTTTATTAGCTGTCTGCTTGTGTTGTTTGATATTGGTGTCTGGTTTTTGCTGTTTGATTTTTTTTTGTTTGTTCTGTGTCTTTTTGTGTTTGTTTGTTCTGTGTATTGTTGTCTGTTTGTTCTGTGTGTTTGTTTGTTCTGTTTGAATTTTGTGTGTGTTTGGTGCTGAGTGCTGTGTGGTGAGATGGCACCAAAGAGAAGGAAGCTGAACTTCTCGGTGCGTGAGAAGCACTTACTTGCCAGGGCGATCACCCAATTTGGGCGATATTTGCATGGCCCTGAGAGCCGGGACATCACCCCGGCCAGGAAGAGGGAGATCATTCAGCAGATTACTGATCGGATCAATGCGGAGGGGGGGGGAGACAAGGACCCCCAGTGGGATTGCCAAGAAGATCAATGATCTGAGGAGCCTGGTCCGTGAGAAGCTGGCCAAGCAAACAGCCCATGCCAGGGGCACTGGAGGAGGTCCACCTTGCACCGTAAGGTGGACTGAGGATGAACGTGCGGTGGCCCGGTGCTTCCATAGCCAGAAAGTGGTGGGACTGCCTGGCTTTGACTCCGATGAGGCTGTGAGGACAGGTAAGTTTTTTTTTCCATCTGGTGAGTAGCATGTGTGGGGGGGAAGGGAATATATGCCAAGTGTGTGGATCCTCCAACCTGTGTATGTTTTGTGTCATCCACAGATGGGCAGGAGATTGCTGGGCCATCAGGCCAGTCCGCACCATCCCCTGGACACCAGGCTGCTGAGGAGCCCCAAGAAAGGCAGGAGTCCTCAGGGGAGGGGAGTGGCCACAAATCCCCTCATGAGGAGGTTCAGGGGGAGGAGGATGAGGGGGGCGGTTGTGGATGATCGGATGGACATTGCCAGGGAAATTATGGAGTGTTGGGATGTGGATCCCCTGTGGCTGACAGCAGTCAGGCCACCATCAGGAGTAGTCCCTCCCACTCCTCCCCCAACAGCCCCCCCCAGGAGGATCCCCTGCTCCCAGGCCACAAGCCTCATCTGGAGGCAGTCAGGCCACTATCAGGGGTTGTCCCTCCCACTCCTCACCCAACAGCCCCCCCCCCCAGGGGGATTCCCTGCTCCCAGGCCACAAGACTCAACTGCAGGCAGGAAGGCCACCCAGAAGACCAGGGGGGTGGCCGAGTTCCTTCCTGCAAATCTGCAGAGGGACCAGGCCCGTCAGACCCAACATCTGGGTCAGGTCACCTGGACTTTGGCCCAGGTGGAGGAGAGCCTGGTCTCCATGAAGGAGTCAGTCAGTGAGGTCAGCACAAATTCATTAGCGCTGATAACGTGTTTTTGTGACCTGCAGTCCGCCACAGCACGCGTGGCCCTGGAGGTGACTGCCCTGACCCAGGCTGTCCAGGACAATACACAGACTGTCCAGGCCAATACGGCAGCCCTCACTCTGGGCCTGAACAGGATAGCCGTGGCCTTGGAGGGCAGGCCAGCAGGTGGGCAGCCACCCGGGGAGGCTCCTCCTTCCCCTGCCCCCCCCCATGAGTCTCCCCTGAGGGGCCGTGGCCGGCCCAGGCGTAGCTCACGCCGCCGTTGATAATTTGGGATGTTCTTTTGGTTTATTTTTTTCTTTTTTTTCTGATTTTCTACTGTGATTATGATTTGTTTTATGTGTGTGAATGATGTATGAATGTGTGGGTGACATTCCTGGTGAAAAAGGGTGTCACCCTCATTTTTGGTGGAGTAGGGATCCCCAGGACCAGGGAGAAGTGATCCCAGGTCCATGTGAATGGTGTATGAATGCACAGTGACATAATTGAAGCCTTGGCGTGGCGTTGCTGCTCCCTAATACCATGTGGTTTACTTGGGTCTAATCCAATTCGATGTGCATGTAGGGTGTGTGTGCTAGGGACCACAGTGGTGTGCATGCGTGCATTCTCGTTGTGCCATGTTTAATGTGTTTGTTTACTGTGCAAAGATGCCTTCTGCGGGGCGTCTCCTGGCTGCTCTTCCCTCAGAAGAGGGGGTACCCTGGGTTAGGGGGGTATTGTCGGGTTCAGGGGTCAGGTCATCACGTATGTCAATCTCCAGGCCCCTTCTCACTGCGAAGTTGTGCAGCATGCACCGATGATCTGGCACACAAAGTTTGGGGAATACAACAGGGTACCCCCAGACTTATCCAGGCATCGGAAACGGGACTTCAGGAGGCCAAAGGTGCGTTCCACCACTGCATGGGTACGTATGTGTGCAGCATTGTAGTTTTCCTCTCCTGGGGTTTGGGGGTTCCGGAATGGAGTCATGAGATGGGGTCCAAGTGCATATGCAGAGTCACCTGGAAGGGAAAAGACAGGAGGATGTTAGTCATGCATGTGCCCCTCGTGATGTCTGCATCATGGGGGGGGGGCAGTCATACATGATACCCATGTCACTCACCAACCAGCCGGCTGTCCCCATACACGTTCTGTTCAAATTGTCTTGGGATGTCGCTTTGACGGTATATGAAGCGGTCATGGCTGGATCCTGGGTGTATGAGGTATTGGGCATCCACTATCACCTGTACATTGATTGAATGCCAATGCTTCCGATTGCGGTACATGTGCTCTGTCTCATGGGGGGGCTGTAGTGCCACATGTGTGCAATCAATGGCCCCCACGGTGCGTGGGAATCTGGCAATTTTGTAAAAATCTGTAATTGTCTTCAGCCGCAGGTCATCCTGGGTGGGTTTGATGATTTGGTTGGCCATGCATCTCAGGATTGCAGGGATAACCTGGTGCACACATCTGCTCATGGAGGATTGTGACATCCCAGCCAACAATCCACTTGTGCGCTGAAAAGAGCCAGTGGCAAGGAAATGGAGTGTTGCCAGGACCTTGATCAGTGGCTGCACTGCATGGGAGCGGTGTGTTGGGCTGGTGATGTCATCCTGCAGGGTTGTGGTTAATTCCATGATGGCTTCACGGTTGAATCTGAAGGTGCGATACACCTCAGAAGCAGTCATGCGAAAGACATCTAGGCGTCTGCGGTATATCCTCTCCTGTGCCCTCCTCCTCCTCCTCCTCTGTTCCCTCCTCCTTCTGCGCACCTCTAAAGTCACTAGTATAGTTATGAGCATGGATGCCCCTGGCATGTTGACATACAGATTGTAGTCCGGCAAGTGTGTGTGCTCAGCTCTTCCTTAATGGTGTTGCTTTAGCTGACCTTTACACGGCTGGTGCAAAATTAAGGCACCTTTTATAAAGTGTAACTTCCCGCCGGGAAACTAACAGATGCACACAGGGCGTAGCCTACGCCGCACAAACTAAATTTTGTGGATCGCCGTATCTCCCTCATTTGCATCTTTGCCTATCAAAACAATGGTGTGTCTAGCGTATTTTGCGCTCCAAGATGCGCTGGTGTAATCGTTTTACGTCGGATGGAAAAAAATGTTTTTCAGGCGTATCTCGTTTTGAGGATCAGGCGCAAAGATACGCGCGGCGCATTTTTCAATTACGCCGCGCATCTCTAGATACGTTGGCGTAAGTGCTTTGTGAATCTGGCCCAGTAACCCCACTTTGACTACATGAAATGGTCATAAAACATGTTGATTGTAATTTCTAATATGTTCTTATATATAGGTTTTAATGACTTTTATATAAATAAAACTTGTGGTTATTAGAACAGAGTGTATTTGTGTTGTACTCCTTGTGGCACTGTCACGGTCTGGAGTCAGGCTCAGAGGCCAGTAGCTATAGCAGCAGAGAAGATATTAACACAGGTCACCCTGACTGATGACACAGGTTCACCTGAGGTGCGGGGTCTAAGCACTAACCGATATTCACCAGAGCTCCTGAAGGTGGAGATGGGCTTTGCTGCGTGTTAGTGCCAGGTCGCGGTCCTCAGGATAGCCCCACCAGGAGTTGAGCAAGTCGGGGTCCGAAAGCAGATATAACAGTTAGGGATCAAGCAGAAGCGTAGTCGGGGAACGAGCCAAAAGTCTGTAACAAATAGTTGCACGTTGGGATTCAGCAGAAGCGTAGTCGGGGGACGAGACAAATGTTGGTAGCAAATGGTAGCAAAGATACGGTCAGCAGCAAGAGAGACAGGAGCAATATATTGGCTGGTGAAGGCACAATATTCTGGCAACCAGGAAGTACAGGGACATGGCTTAAATCAGGAAGTTCATGGGAGGAGTAAAGGGTTCAAGGGTCAAGGCAAACAAGATTCAAGACAAGATCATTCAAGGAACTATCCAAGGAACTGTCCAAGGAGCTGTCCAGCATTCCAGGTGGCTCAGCAAGCAGAGTCACCACCAGACACACCAGAGGTCCCAGGTTCAAGCCCAGGTCCTAACATGCACTTACAAATCCCCTTTTTACATCATCTCCTCTCAGAGAGGAGATGTGTGGACCTGACTTCAATTGCATGGGGATAGTGCCAGTTATTTATTGATTATAGGGTCTTAATTAGGGATGAGCCGAACATACCCGGGTTCGGTTCGCACCAGAACGTTCGAACAGACCGCGGGTTCGCACGAACATTTAGAACCCCATTGAAGTCTATGGGACTCGAACGTTCGAATTCAAAAACACTAATTTTAAAGACCAATATTCAATTTAATGTTGGAAAACATCTTTCAGAACCCGGGTCTTGCCCCAGGGAACATGTATCAATGGATCAATGGCCGTTTTTCCGGACCAGCGATTTTAATGATGCTTAAAGTGAAAAAAAATGAAAAATTCCTTTAAATATCACACCTAATGTGTGTCTATAGTAGTGGCACGTGTTTAGAAATGTCCCTGCACAACATGAAATTATTATAAGAACAAAGTAATTTAATACTGCTTGCGCACATGCTGTGTGGCAACAATATCTCGATTATTTTAGGGGTGGTGGGGGGGCCAAACATACTGTAATTGGAGCGCAACAAAGAGCCACGTGCAAAGTATTGCATCAAAAAGTGTTATTAGACGCCCCTGTTACACAGGGGCACAAAAATTTGTCCGTAGGCACAACACAACACTGCAACCCCTCCCAATATCTGTAATTGGAGCGCAACAAGGAGCCACGTGCAAAGTATTGCATCAAAAATTGTTATTAGATGCCCCTGTTACACAGGGGCACAACAATTGGGCCTTAGGCACAACACAACACTGCAACCCCTCCCAATAACTGTAATTGGAGCGCAACAAGGAGCCAGGTGCAAAGTATTGCATCAAAAATTTTTATTAGACGCCCCTGTTAGACAGGGGCACAAAAATTAGGCCTTAGGCACAACACAACACTGCAACCCCTCCCAATAACTATAATTGGAGCGCAACAAGGAGCCACGTGCAAAGTATTGCATCAAAAATTGTTATTAGGCGCCCCTGTTACACAGGGGCAGAAAAATTGTGCCTTAGGCCACGTGCAAAGTATTGCATCACAAATTGTTATTAGACGCCCCTGTTACACAGGGGCACAAACATTTGTCCGTAGGCACAACACAACACTGCAACCCCTCCCAATATCTGTAATTGGAGCGCAACAAGGAGCCACGTGCAAAGTATTGCATCAAAAATTGTTATCAGACGCCCCTGTTACACAAGGGCAGAAAAATTAGGCCTTAGGCATAACACAACACTGCAAACCCTCCCAATATCTTTAATTGGAGTGCAACAAGGAGCCACGTGCAAAGTATTGCATTAAAAAATGTTATTAGGCGCCCCTGTTAAACAGGGGCAGACAAATTAGGCCTTAGGCACTGGTGGAGGAGCACAGAAAAACAAAATTTCTTACTAGCTATCAGCAAGAAAAGTGAGGAGGAGAAGGATATTCCATCAGCAGTATAACAGGACAGTCACTCAGCATCAGCAGTCTCAAAGGGATCTGACATTTCAACAAAAAATTATTATTCAGTAACATCAGCATCAGGTGCTTGGTAGCTGGTGTTGATCCAAGCCTGATTCATTTTGATGAAGGTCAGTCGATCAACAGAGTCGGTGGAGAGGCGCACCCTGTGATCGGTCACAAAGCCTCCAGCAGCACTGAATGTGCGTTCTGAAAGAACACTGGATGCAGGGCAAGCCAGTAGCTCAATTGCGTACTGTGCAAGCTCTGGCCAGTGATCCATCCTCAAGACCCAGTAAGCCAGAGGATTTTCCGTGGGGAAGGTGTTCAAGTCAGATCTTGCCGCTAGGTATTCCCGGACCATGTAAACCAGACGCTGGCGATGGTTGCTGGAACCACTCAGACCTTGGGGCTGTGGACTAAAACATAGTTTGAACGCATCGGTCAGACGGCCACCTTCTCCACCGCTCCTTCTCTGACTCACCGAAGCCTCAGCAAGACGTTGTCCAGGGCCAGGTTTGGTAATCCCCCCGGTTCTGAGAACGCATTGCACAGACCCTTCTGCAAGGCCTCCCACAGAAGTTTCATCTTCTGCTCCCTCTGCGATGGCAACATAAGGTCCGCTACCTTACTCTTGTAACGTGGATCAAGGAGAGTTGCCAGCCAGTATTGATCCCTCTCCTTGATAGCACGTACACAAGGATCCTTACGCAGGCTTTGCATGATCAGGGAGGCCATGCAGCGTAGGTTTGCAGAGGCATTCGGGGCAGAGTCCTCTGGGTCACTGAGGACGACAGGATCCGCAGCCACCTCATCCCAGCCACGTAAAAGTCCACGTGTTCCTTGGGACTGTAAATGATCCCTTGAAGACTGCTGCTGTTGATGCTGATTGCTAGGCTCCACCTCCATGCTGCTGATACAATCATCCTCCTCCTCCTCATCCTCCTCCTCCTCTTTCTGTGTTCTAGGTGGGCAAGCAGGAACAGTGTCTGGATAAAGGGGGCCTTGAGAGGTAAGGAAGTCCTCCTCTTCCTTCCTCTGTTCTGCCTCAAGGGCCCTGTCCATTATTCCACGTAGGGTGTGCTCCAACATGTGAATAAGCGGGACAGTCTCACTGATGCATGCACTGTCACTGCTCACCATCCTTGTGGCCTCCTCAAATGGTGACAGGACAGTGCATGCATCCCTGATCAAGGCCCACTGGCGTGGTGAAAAAAAACCAAGCTCCCCTGAGCCAGTTCTGCTGCCATATTGGCACAGGTACTCATTGATGGCCCTCTGCTGCGTGTGCAGCCGCTGCAGCATGGCCAACGTAGAGTTCCATCTGGTGGGCATGTCACAGATTAGGCGGTTCTTGGGCAGGTTGTATTCCCTCTGGAGGTCTGTCAGCCGAGCAGTGGCATTATATGACCTCCGGAAATGCACACAGACTTTCCTGGCCTGCTTCAGGACATCCTGTAAGCCCGGGTACCTGCCCAAGAACCGCTGCACCACCAAATTGAGAACATGCGCAAACAGGGCACATGGGTGAGTTTTCCCTGTCGCAGGGCAGAGAGGAGGTTGGTGCCATTATCGCTGACCACCATTCCAGGCTTCAGCTGGCGTGGCGTCAACCACCTCTGAGCCTTCCCCTGCAGAGCTGAAAGAACCTCTTCCCCAGTGTGGCTCCTGTCTCCTAAGCACACCAGCTCTAGCACCGCATGGCATCTCTTGGCCTGCATTCCTGCGTAGCCCCTCGTACGCCTACGGAGCACGGCTGGTTCTGAGGAAACATCACCACAGGAAGAGGCCACGGAGGAAGAGGCGTGGTGGCGGAACAACCTCCAAAACTACTGTACCTTGCCCTGCGTCCTTCCCAGCTGCCAGCAGAGTCACCCAATGGGCCGTAAAAGACAGGTAACGTCCCTGTCCATGCCTGCTGGACCATGAGTCAGCAGTAAGATGCACCTTACCACTGACCGCCCTGTCCAGCGAGGCATAGACATTGCCTTCCACATGCCGGTAGAGAGCCGGAATCGCCTTCCGTGAGAAAAAGTGGTGTTTGGTTACTTGCCACTGAGGTACTGCACATTCCACAAACTCACGGAAGGGGGCAGAATCTACCAACTGAAAAGGTAACAGTTGAAGTGCTAGCAATTTTTCTAAGCTAGCATTCAACCGCTGGGCATGAGGATGGCTGGGAGTGTACTTCTTTCGGCGCTGCAGCAGCTGGGGCAGGGAAATTTGTCTGGTACTATCAGTAGATTGCCCACATGTACTACCACTACTAGGTTGTGACACACCTATTTCTACAACTTCAGTGCAGGCTTCAGAGAGGACTGGGGGTCTAGTGGGGTTGGAGGTCATAGAAGGGCAAGGGGAGGTCCGCTTTGGTCTTTGGTGTGGGTCTTTCTGGTATGCTTGCCAACGAGCTGCATGGCAGCTCGACATATGTCTGGACAAGCATGTGGTGCCCAAGCGGGTGATGTTTTGGCCACGCGAGATACGCTTGAGACATATGTTGCAAACAGCAAAGGTACGATCTGATGGACATGTTTCAAAAAAGGCCCACACCAAAGAACTTTTGCTGTACCGTTGAGACACAGCAGTGCCACGTAATGCCGTTGGTGTGCTGCCCTTAAGCTGACCCCTGGAGGGCATCCTGCCTCTTTGGAGATGTTCCTGTGCCTCGTCCTCCTCCTCCTCCTCTTCCTCCTCCTCTCTCCTATCAGCCACCCAGGTAGAGTCAGTGACCTCATCATCCCCTCCCTCCTCATCATCACTGTCGACAACCTGGCAGTATGCTCCAGCTGGGGGAACATCACTCCCAGATTGTTGTCTCTCTCGGCCACCCCCTCTCCCTGGGCTCACATCAATGCCTTCCTCTATCTGTGTTCCGTCATCGGAGTCTTCAAAACGCTGCGCATCTTCATGCAGCATGTACCCAACACTGTGTTGAAACAGTTCGGGGGACTCCTCAGGAGGACATGGTGGAACTAGGGAAGGATTGTGTGAAGCCATTGTGCAGAGGGAAGAGGACGCCTTGGCGGCTGCTTTGCCAGACAAACTATGATCAGTCTGTGTGTGAGAGGATGAGGAGAATGAGGACAGCTTGGTCATCCACTCCACTAATTTCTCTGCATGTTGAGGCTCAACACGGCCAGCTCCCGAAAAGAAGGACGAGCGGCCACGGCCATGGCCACGTGCTGAAGAGGATGCACCACATCCACCACCAGCGTTACCTCTAGATGCAGAGCCTGCTTGCCCTTGTGACTCTCTGCCTCTCTTTGTCCTTCCAGCCATATTTATGCATTCAGGTGCTATGTAACTGCACACGCGCAGTAAGAGCGACTGCTTTCAGGTGCTATGTAACAAAATAGACGCAGTGACACCAACTGCGTTCAGGTGTTAGTGAACTGCACACGCGCAGTAAGAGCGACTGCGTTCAGGTGCTATGTAACAAAATAGACACAGTGACACCAACTGCGTTCAGGTGGTATTAAACTGCACACACGCATTAAGAGCGACTGCGTTCAGGTGCTATGTAACAAAACAGACGCAGTCACACCAACTGCGTTCAGGTGTTAGTAAACTGCACATGCGCAGTAAGAGCGACTGCGTTCAGGTGCTATGTAACAAAATAGACTCAGTGACACCAACTGCGTTCAGGTGGTATTAAACTGCACACGCGCAGTAAGAGCGACTGCGTTCAGGTGCTATGTAACAAAACAGACGCAGTCACACCAAATGCGTTCAGGTGGTATTAAACTGCACCCGCGCAGTAAGAGCGACTGCGTTCAGGTGCTATGTAACAAAACAGACGCAGTCACACCAACTGCGTTCAGGTGGTATTAAACTGCACACGCGCAGTAAGAGCGACTGCGTTCAGGTGCTATGTAACAAAACAGACGCAGTCACACCAACTGCGTCCAGGTGGTATTAAACTGCACACGCGCAGTAAGAGCGACTGCGTTCAGGTGCTATGTAACAAAACAGACGCAGTGACACCAACTGCGTTCAGGTGTTAGTAAACTGCACACGCGCAGTAAGAGCGACTGCGTTCAGGTGCTATGTAACAAAACAGACGCAGTGACACCAACTGCGTTTAGGTGTTAGTAAACTGCACATGCGCAGTAAGAGCGACTGCGTTCAGGTGCTATGTAACAAAACAGACGCAGTGACACCAACTGCGTTCGGGTGGTATTAAACTGCACACGCGCAGTAAGAGCGACTGCGTTCAGGTGCTATGTAACAAAACAAATGCAGTCACACCAACTGCGCTCAGGTGGTATTAAACAGCACCCGCGCAGTAAGAGCGACTGCGTTCAAGTGCTATGTAACAGCACACACGCAGTGACACCAACTGCATTTAGGTGGTATTAAACAGCACCCGCGCAGTAAGAGCGACTGCGTTCAAGTGCTATGTAACAGCACACATGCAGTGACACCAACTGCGTTTAGGTGGTATTAAACAGCACCCGCGCAGTAAGAGCGACTGTGTTCAGGTGCTATGTAACAGCACACACGCAGTGACACCAACTGTGTTTAGTTGCTATTAAACAGCACACACGCAGTAAGAGCGACTGCGTTTCTGTGCAATTCAATAGCCCACTTGCATTAACAGCGACTGCGTTTCTGTGCAAATAAATTGCACACGTGCAGTAACAGGTAATGCGTGTATGTGCAATTAAGGCCCGGTACACACGGGCAAACATGTATGATGAAACCGGTCCATCGGACCGTTTTCACCGTACATGTGTGCCAGAGGGCTTCTGTACGATGGCTGTACTAACCATCGTACAGAAGTCCGCGCGTAAACAATACGTGGGGCGTGTCCGCGTCGTCACCGCGACGATGACGTGGCGATGACGCGGCGACGTGGGCGGGCCTGCCATTTAAAGGCTTCCACGCATGCGTCAAAGTCATTTGACGCATGCGAGGGACTGCGGGTGCTCGGACATGTACGACCGACCGTACATGTCCGAGCGGGCAGGATTCCAGCGGACGGTTTTAAAACACGTCCAGGAATATTTGTCTGCTGGGAAAAGGCCCGGCGGGCAAATGTTTGCTGGAATTTCGGCCCACTCGCGCCTACACACGACCGAACATGTATGCTGAAACTGGTCCGCGGACCAGTTTCAGCATACATGTTTGGTCGTGTGTACGGGGCCTAACTAGCACATGTTGAATAACACGTAGTACTATGTTTAAGCTAATCCCTAATGCAGGCAATACAACACGTTAGAGCACTGCATGAAGAACAATCTCCTGCCTGACAGATACTAATAGCAGATCTAGCTGAGCTATACAGTTTATAAATATATTGACAACTCCTAGGGATGTGAATATATTCTCTACAAACTGTAGATTTAACTATACTGACTAGCCTTCCTGCTCTATCTATCTATCTATCTATCTATCTATCTATCTATCTATCTATCTATCTATCTATCTATCTATCTAGTAGAAAAGACAGTGTGTCACTCTCTATCTATCTCTCTCTCTAACTGTCTGACTGCTCCTCTCTTTCACAAAGCCGAAACACACTAGACGAGGCCGCCTTGCAGGCTGCCTTTTATAGTGTGGGGCGTGTACTAAACCCCCCTGAGCCATAATTGGCCAAAGCCAACCTGGCTTTGGCCAATTATGGCTCTTTGTTTTTTGCGCGCTGTGATTGGCCAAGCATGCGGGACATACAGCATGCTTGGCCAATCATCAGCGCTCAACGCCGCAGTGAATTATGGGATGTTTTGCGTCATTCGAATTTGGCACGAACGACCCGTTTTGTTCGAGTTTCGACGAACGATCGAACGACCGATGTTCGAGTCGAACATACGTTTGTATCGAACGCGAAGCTCATCCCTAGTCCTAATTATTCATATACTTCTTAAAATGTATTTATATGCCAAACCAATGTGTAATAGTATCAATTAACAACACAACTTAATTTTCATTATTTTAAATCAACAATCAGCGCTTTGACCCGATCACAGGATACTGGCCGCGATCGGGTCCACGGGTCCCGCGGGCTCAGTCACGGAGCTCACGACTGCGCGCGGGACCGTGGCTGGGCTCTTAAAGGGGACGTCCTTTTGCCCAGCTCTGCCGCTCTGCCGACGTATATCGTCGTTAGGCGGTCCTTAAGCTATGAAGAAGCACTAAGGCATAGTGCGAAACGTCAGCTTTTCTTTTGTTGTGCTGTTTTTTGCTGTGGCATGTATTTTGTGATTTTTAATTAAAGGAGGAGTTTTTTTGGAGTGCGGCTGTCCCACCTTTTTTCCTTCATCCTAACCTGCATTTTGATTGCACTGCCTGCACCCTTGGCTCGGACCACAGGAATCAGATTACCTGGTTCTCTTTGAACGGTTACCCACTCTCTCAGGCGGTCCTTAATCGATTAAGCATTATTAAAATCACTACTCCTGAAAAAACGCCCCTTTTTAAAACTTTTTTTGCATTAAACCCAGGTCCCCAAACACTTTTTATGACAATACCATGCATTCAAGCCTTTCAAATTAGCACTTTTGATTTCTCCCATAAACTTTTAAAGGGTGTTCCGAGGCTTTTTCGAATTTGCTGCGAACACCCAAAATTGTTCGCTATTCGGCGAACAGGCGAACACTTCCGTTCAACTCGAACATTGGGCTCATCCCTAATTTATTAGTAGCTCCAGCATTTGTAGAAATGTTACTATAGTAAGTTTGATATTTGGTACCCACTTTATACTCTTGTTAAAAAAATAATAATAATCAACCCTATTACACATTGTTTTCCACAAAATGTAGAGGTGTAGCCATCTTTATCCATCACTCTTTTGCTTTTGAAATGCAACACATTTACCGTAACCCTGAAAGTAGATTTCTTATTGTTAAACACTTCAATTCCAGCTTTCAGCATCGTCGCCTTGTAATTAAAATTGCGCAGTCATGCTACACTGTACCCAGACAACAATTTTATCAATTCAAATCTGTAAAACATGCATTGGTCACAATACCACAATATTAACAACCTACAACCCATTTCCTTGCTCCCCTTTACCTCCAACATTTTTGAATGCCTTGTCTACAACTGTACACCAAAAATAGACAGTGCTAGACATCTATACCACAGCTGCTGGCAATAAGGGGATATATAGTATATATAAACTTTGTGGAAAAAATGTGTATAGAATTTCAGTGCTAAAAAAAATCATAAACTAATTCTTAATGTGCAAACAGTCTACAAATCTTCCGAAAATAGCCATATTTCTGACTCACCAGAAATCCTGGCTGCTTACTTAAAGGAGAAGTCCAGCCTGAGCTTTATAGGCTAGGCTTCTCTTCTGGGTATTCAGCAGAGAGCGGTCTGAAGTCCGTTTTTCGACTGACGTCACTGCCATCAGTCCAGGCACCACATCATCCTGACTTCCGAAGTCTGGATCCGCCGGCTGCCTTGATTGATGGCAGTCTCAGCCTCTCAGTGAGCCACTGAGACACTGAGATGGCGGCTCCCCACCCCTCCACATCTCATCGCTCCAGTGAGAGTGGAGGATCAGAGCAGAAGCCATGCTGACTGACAGTCAGCATGGCTCTGCTCGGAGAGGAGTGAGAACCAAGCCATCGACGGTGTTCGTGGCTCAGTTCTCAGTGCAGAGACCATGGGGGACACCTGCAGCATCGGTCTGATGCTGCATCCACTGAGGTAAGTATGATTAGCCCAAAATATATATATATATATATATATATATATATTTCTTTTAAGTTCATGCATGTATCCATAACCTCCAGGATAGCTGGAATCTCTTTATGGTGTTTAGGATATGGCATAGGAAGAAAGAGAGACTTTAGCGTAATACTGTATGAAATTACCATATGTACCACAACCGTGCATGCAGTGTCACTCACAAAACAGCAGAAGACATGTGAAAACCAGTAAGGGCCGTCATCATACCAGCCACCCACACCACAGCATATGGTAATTTCATTCAGTATTACACTATACAGTCCAGTGGCGGCTGGTGCTCAAAATTTTTGGGGGGGGCGCAAACGAAAAAAAAAAAATGCAGCCTCACTGTGCCCATCACATGCAGCCACTGTGCCATCAAACACAGCCACTGTGCCATGCCACCAAATTCAGCCACTGTGCCATCAATTGTCACCACTGTGCCATGCCATCAAACACAGCAACTGTGCCATCAATTGTCACCACTGTGCCATGCCATCAAACGCAGCCACTGTGCCATCAATTGTCACCACTGTGCCATGCCATCAAACAGCAACTGTGCCATCAATTGTCACCACTGTGCCATGCCATCAAATGCAGCCACTGTGCCATCAATTGTCACCACTGTGCCATGCCATCAAACACAGCAACTGTGCCATCAATTGTCACCACTGTGCCATGCCATCAAACACAGCAACTGTGCCATCAATTGTCACCACTGTGCCATGCCATCAAACAGTAACTGTGCCATCAATTATCACCACTGTGCCATGCCATCAAACGCAGCCACTGTGCCATCAATTGTCACCACTGTGCCATGCCATCAAACGCAGCCACTGTGCCATCAATTGTCACCACTGTGCCATGCAACACAGCAACTGTGCCATCAATTTTCACCACTGTGCCATGCCATCAAACGCAGCCACTGTGCCATCAATTGTCACCACTGTGCCATACCATCAAACGCAGTCACTTGTCCATCAATTGTCACCACTGTGCCATGCCATCAAACACAGCCACTGTGCCCCTCAACTGTTGCCACTGTGCCAATTGTCACCACTGTGCCCTTTAATTGTCACCACTGTGCCCCATGATGCCACTGTGCCCATTGTCACCACTGTGCCCCATGATGCCACTGTGCCCATTGTCACCACTGTGCCCCATGATGCCACTCTGCCCATTGTCACCACTGTGCCCCATGATGCCACTGTGCCCATTGTCACTCACCACTGTGCCCCATGATGCCACTGTGCCAATTGTCACCTCTGTTCCCTTTGTCACCACTGTGCCCCATGATGCCACTGTGCCAATTGTCACCTCTGTGCCCTTTGTCACCACTGTGCCCCATGATGTCACTGTGCCCCTTTCCCTGTAAAAAGCACTTACCTGAGGATTCCATGTGCCTTCTTCGATGTCTTCTGCCGCTGTGGTGAAGCTTCAGCCAATCAGGTTCCTGATAACCAGAATCCGGGAACCTGATTGGCTGAAACGGCCGTTTGTCTTATACAATGAGCGCAGATTGCCTGCGCTCAGAGTATAGACAGCTGAGAGCCGGAGAAAAGCCTATCAGAGCCGCTGGCTTTGATAGGCAGTTCCCCTCAGCCAACCAGCTGCCGCTATTCGGGTAACCGGCGTCCCGCATCCGGTTATCTGAATAGACCAGGCAGCGCTGGCAACCAACAATAACATACATTTGTGCATTTAAGCACGAATGTGTGATATTTGCGAGAAGGGGGTGGCGCTGCAGCGCCCTCTATAGACGGCCGCCAGAACTGCGGCTAAAATGTCAAAATGACATTTTAGCCGAATAAAAGTTCTTAAAGGGCCAGTTTTTTTTTTGTTTTTTTTTTGTGACTGTGGGAGGGGGGGCGGCGCCCGTGCGTCCCTATGGACGGGCCGCCACTGATACAGTCCCTCTTTCTTCCTATGCCATATCTGGAGTCCTAAACACCATAAAGAGGTTCCAGCTATCCTGGAGGTTATAGATACACGCATTATTGCTGCACTTAGGTGAGAAGCCAGGATTTCTGGTGAGTGAGACATTCACCTAGTCTACAACTGTCTGAGCTACCACCAAACTGAAAATAACCGACCTGAACCCATTCATTCTAGATTTTTCCTGAACTCCACAGAAAATGCTCTTCTAAAACTCACAAATATTTTGCCAATGGCTAAAACCAATGGTCACTATTCTGCACTCTAAGGCCCCGTACACACGACCGAACATGTCTGCTGAAACTGGTCCGCGGACCAGTTTCAGCAGACATGTTCGGTCGTGTGTAGGCCCGAGCGGACAGGATTCCAGCGTACATTTGCCCGCCGGGCCTTTTTCCAGCGGGGAAATATTTCCAAACTTGTTTAGAAACAGCCCGCTGGAATCCTGTCCGCTCGTACATGTTCAGTCATCTGTACAGACCTACTGTACATGTCCGAGCGCCCGCCATCCCTCGCATGCGTCGAATGACTTTGACGCATGCGTGGAAGCATTGAACTGGCAGGGCCACGCACATCGCCGCGTCATCGTCGCGGCAACGTCACGGCCTCGTCGCCGCGTATCGAGTACGCGTGGATTTCTGTATGATGGTGAGTACAGCCATCATACAGAAATCCCCGGGCAGACATGTACGCTGAAAACGGTCCGGCGGACCGTTTTCATCGTACATGTTTGCCCGTGTGTACAAGGCATAATGCCGCGTACAGACGGTCGTTTTATGCGATGTAAAAAACGACATTTTTGAAACTTCAATTTTCAAAAACGACGTTGCCTACACACCATCGTTTTTTCACAATGCTCTAGCAAAGCGAGGTTACGTTCACCACGTTTTTTCCATTGAAGCTCGCTTCATAACTAGCTTATGGGCATGCGCGGGTTAAAAAACGTTGTTTTAAACGTCGTTTTTTGCTACACACGGTCAATTTCTGTGACACAAAAAACGACGTTTTGAAAAACGACACATAAAACTGAAGCATGCTTCAATTTTTTTTGTCGTTTTTTACAAGACATAAAGCGACGTTTCCCCCCACACACGGTCAATTAAATTGACGTTTTTAAAAACTTTGTTTTTTAACATCGCATAAAACGACCATCTGTACGCGGCATTAGGGGCAGATCCACAAAAGGATTACGCCGGTGTATCTACTACCGGCGTAATTTTAAATTTCCTGCGTCGTATCTTTGTTTTGAATCCTCAAAACAAGATACAACGGCATCTGGGATCGATCCGACAGGCGTACGTCTTAGTACGCCGTCGGATCTATGCTGCAATTTTTCAGCGGCCGCTAGGTGGCGTTCCCGTCAAAATCCGCATCGAGTATGCAAATTAGCTAGTTACGGCGATTCACGAACGTACGTCGGGCCGGCGCATTTTTTAACGTTGTTTGCGTTCGGCTTTTTCCGGCGTATAGTTAAAGCTGCTGTTCTGAGGCGTACTCAATGTTAAGTATGGCCGTCGTTCCTGCGTACAATTTTGAATTTTTTACGTCGTTTGCGTAAGTCGTTTTGCGAATACGGCTGGACGTAATTTACGTTCACGTCGAAACCATGACGATTTGTCGACGTCATTTGGAGCATGCACACTGGGATTCAGTCACGGCCGGCACATGCGCAGTTCGTTCGGTGTGGGGACGCGCTTCATTTAAATGATACACGCCCCCTACCCGCCAAATTTGAATTCCGACGGGTGATTTACGCTACGCCGCCGCAACTTTACAGGCAAGTGATTTGTGAATAAAGCACTTGCCTGAAAAACTTGCGGCGGCGTAACGTAAATGAGATACATTACGCCAGCAGAAAGATCCGCTAATCTTTCTGAATCTGGCCCCAACTCTTGGACGTCGGTGCTGCCTTTGATACAGTTGGCCACCCACTCTTTTGAGACATGTGTGAGTACAGGACGTCCAGGACGTGAGCGCGAGAGGAGCCAAGCCTGCCCGACTATACACGAGTGTACTGCGCTCGGTATATGCCGCCGCAGTGTTCAAACTCAACGCGGGAAAGCGGGGATCGAGCGGGGAGGACAACGCAGAAGGACGCCGGACCCGACGAAGAGGACACCCGAAGCCGCAGACAGACGCCGGACCCGACGAAGAGGACACCCGAAGCCGCAGACGGACGCCGGACCCGACGAGACCGCCGATGGACGCCGCGCAAGACACCAAAACTGTAAATACTAAAATGTTTTCTTTTACTGGAATGCGGGTCCACTTTAGGGGTGCGCGCTATACGCCGGAGCTCGCAATACCACCATTAAATATGGTAATGTATAAAGATATTAACCACTTCCTTACTGGGCACTTAAACCCCTTCCTGACCAGAGGACTTTTTGCGATTCGGCACTGCGTCGCTTTAACTGACAATTGCGCGGTCGTGCGACGTGGCTCCCAAACAAAATTAACGTCCTTTTTTCCCCACAAATAGAGCTTTCTTTTGGTGGTATTTGATCACCTCTGCGGTTTTTATTTTTTGCGCTATAAACAAAAATAGAGCGACAATTTTGAAAAAAAATAAAATATTTTTACTTTGTTGCTATAATAAATAGCTCAATTTTTTTTTTTACGTTTTTTTTTTATCCTCAGTCTAGGCCGATACGTATTCTACATATTTTTAGTAAAAAAAAAAAAAAATCGCAATAAGCGACTGGTTTGCGCAAAAGTTATAGCGCCTACAAAATAAGGGACAGAATTATTATTTTTTTTTTTACTAGAAATGGCGGCGATCTGCGATTTTTATTGGGACTGCGACGTTATGGCGGACACATCGGACACTTTTGACACATTTTTGGCGCCATTCACATTTATACTGCAATCAGTGCTATAAATATGCACTAATTACTGTATAAATGCTTTTTTTTTACTAGAAATGGCGGCGATCTGCGATTTTTATTGGGACTGCGACGTTATGGCGGACACATCGGACACTTTTGACACATTTTTGGCGCCATTCACATTTATACTGCAATCAGTGCTATAAATATGCACTAATTACTGTATAAATGTGACTGGCAGGGAAGGGGTTAACACTAGGGGGTGAGGAAGGGGTTAAATGTATTCCCTATATAGTGTTCTAACTGTGGGGGAGGGGGGGTGACTGGGGGGGGTGACCGATCTGTGTCTCTATGTACAAGAGACACAGATCCGTCTCCTCTCTCCCCTGACAGCACCGCTGTCTGCGAGAGCCGGGAATGAGAGATGATCTCATATGTAAACATATGAGATCATCTCTCATTGGCCGCACAGATCGCCTAGGAAACGGCCGCTCCGATTGGCCGTTCACGGCGATCTGTGACTGGCTGTGTCCAAGGGACACGGCCAGCACAGCAGTTCCCCGCTGCGTGCTCGGGAGCGCGCGCGGGGAACGCGAAAAGGGGAGGCCGTAAAAAGACGGCCTGTTAGAGATTGGGAGCCGCGCTGAGGCCGTACAAAGTCGTACGGCCATCAGCAAGTGGTTAAAAAGTAATGCCTCGTACACATGATCAGTTTTCCCAACAAGAAAAGTGTGATGTGAGCTTTTTGTCAGGAATTCCGACCGTGTGTATGCTTCATCACACTTTTTCTGTGATGCCGCATACACACCATCACTTTATGTGATGAAAAAAAAAAAAAACTTCTGTGAAGTAAAAAACAACGTTTTTGAAACTTCAATTTTCAAAGACGAAGTTGCCTACACACCATCGTTTTTTCACAATGCTCTAGCAAAGCGAGGTTACGTTCACCACTTTTTTCCATTGAAGCTCGCTTCATAACTAGCTTCTGGGCATGCGCGGGTGTAAAAACGTCGTTTTAAACGTCGTTTTTTGCTACACACGGTCAATTTCTGTGAAGTAAAAAACGACGTTTTGAAAAACGACACATAAAATTGAAGCATGCTTCAATGTTTTTTTGTCGTTTTTCACAAGACATAAAACAACGTTTTCCCCCACACCCGGTCATTTAAAGTGACGTTTTTAAAAACGTCGTTTTTTTTTCATCACATAAAGTGATGGTGTGTACGCGGCATGAGAATTCCTGCCAAGAAAAGATTGAGAGCAGGATCTTAATTTTCATGACAGGAAAAATTCCTAACAGAAATCACGGTCGTCTGTATGCAATTACGACGCAAAAAAACGTGAATGCTCAGAATCAAGCCGAACTGCCTATTGAACTTCATTGATCTTGGGTCATTGTACGTGTTGTATGTGACCGGGTTCTTGACAGTCGGAATTTCATCCAAGATTAGTGTGACCGTGTGTATGTAAGGCCTCGTACACACGACCAGATCTGTCCGTTGGGATTTATCTGCGGATCAGTTCCAGCAGACAAATCCGGTCTTGTGTACGGCCTAGCGGACATTTTCGGCAGAGATTTCTCCAGCCGACGGTTTTCAAGCGGATAAAAATTTCTTAGCATGCTAAGAAATCTATCCGCTGGAAACCTGTCCGTTGGACTGATCAATCTGTACAGACTCACCGGATAAGTCCAAGCGATCCCCATTTCTTGCATGCGTCGAAGTGATTCGACGCATGCGTGGAAGTATTTACCTTCCAGGGTCGCGCACATCGCCGCGTCATCGTCGTCGCGACGGCGCGGCCACGTCACCGCATATGTTTTTCACAGGGATTTTTATCTGATGGTGTGAACAGCCATCAGATCAAAATCGGAAGCAGAAAACGTCATCGCCAGAGGATTTCGGCGCGGATTTCAATGCGATGGTGAGTACACTCCATCGCATTAAAATCTGCTGAAATCCTCGAGAGGATTTATCCGCGGAAACCGTCCGCTGGACCGTATCCGCGGATAAATCCTCCCGTGTGTATGGGGCCTAAGACACATTTCAGCAGTTTTCCTGCTGAAAAAAAAAGTTGGTTTTCCTGTCGGAAAGGGCATTAGGGTCCCAGCACTGAACCTTGGGGTACACCACTGATAACCTTAGACAATTCAGAGTAAGAATCATTAAGCACTACTCTATGAATTCTGTCTTTTAGCCAGTTTTCTATCCATTTACAAACTGATATTTCCAATCCTGTAGATTTTACCTTACACATGCAGAACTGTATCGCACGCTTTTGCAAAATCCAAGTGTACCACGTCCACCGCCACGCCTCTGTCCAAGGTTTTACTTGCCTCTTCATAAAAAGAAATCAGGTTTGTCTGACAACTTCTGTCTTTCATGAATCCATGCTGTCTGTTTCATTTAATAAGATCTTTTATACCTATTACATACTAATATACAGTTTTGTTCAAAATTATTCAACCCCCAATGCTGTAAAGGGTTTTAGGGAATTTAGAGTACATTTGTAATTGTATTCAGAATGAAATCCTACAAGGACTTCTTAAAGAACCATATGCAACTAAAATGACATCAATTGGTTTTGTAATACAGTAGTAAATGTTTATTTTGTGAATTCTTCATTTACACAATTATTCAACCCCTTAAAGACTACCACTCTGAAGAACAGAGGTTCATTGAAGTGTTTTCAATCAGGTATTGAAAACACCTGTGGATGTCAGGGAGCAGCAATAAAGCCTAATAAGCACCAATTAGGCAGCTTTAAAATGACTGTGATACTCAGCTCCTTCTAGACATTTACTGGTGTGGTTACAAACATGGTGAAGTCAAGAGAATGGTCCGGGAAGACAAGAGAAGAGGTGATTACTCTTCACAGGAAGGGCAATGGCTATAAGAAGATTGCAAAGATGTTAAACATACCAAGAGACACCATAGCAAGCATCATTCGCAAATTCAAGGCAAAGGGCACTGTTGAAACGCTACCTGGTCGTGGCAGAAAGAAGATGCTGACTTCGACTGCTGTGTGCTACCTGAAGCGTAGAGGGCAGAAAAGTCCCTGTGTGACTGCTGAGGAACTGAGAAAAGATTTGTCAGATGTGGGTACTGAAGTTTCTGCTCAGACAATACGGCGCACACTGCGTAATGAAGGCCTCCATGCCAGAACTCCCAGGCGCACCCCCTTGTTGTCTCCAAAGAATAAGAAGAGTCGACTGCAGTATGCCAAAAGTCATGTGGACAAACCACACAAGTTTTGGAATTGTGTTCTGTGGACTGATGAAACAAAATTAGAACTGTTTGGGCCCATGGATCAACGCTATGTTTGGAGGAGGAAGAACAAGGCCTATGATGAAAAGAACACCTTGCCTACTGTGAAGCATGGCGGAGGTCAATCATGCTTTGGGGCTGTTTTGCTTCTGTAGGTACAGGGAAGCTTCAGCGTGTGCAAGGTACCATGAATTCTCTTCAGTACCAGGAGATATTGGATGACAATGTGATGCAGTCCGTCACAAACCTGAGGCTTGGGAGACGTTGGACCTTTCAACAGGACAATGATCCCAAGCATACCTCCAAGTCCACTAGAGCATGGTTGCAGATTAAAGGCTGGAACATTTTGGAGTGGCCATCGCAGTCACCAGACTTAAATCCGATTGAGAACCTCTGGTGGGACTTAAAGAAAGCAGTTGCAGTGTGCAAGCCTAAGAATGTGACTGAACTGGAGGCTTTTGCCCATGACGAATGGGCGAAGATACCCGTAGATCGCTGCAAGACACTTGTGTCAAGCTATGCTTCACGTTTAAAAGCTGTAATAACTGTAAAAGGATGTTGTACTAAGTACTAAGATTGAATGTCACTTGGGGGTTGAATAAAACTGATAATGATGTGAGCACAGAAAAGACATTTGTGGTTATTTCATTATAAATGTTATGTTATATTTGTTTGACCTACACGTGCCTCTTTGATTTAATTGTAAGCAGGATGACAGGATGATCAAAATCAATGTCAAACTGGCCAAAACAATCAATTTCAGTGGGGGTTGAATAATTTTGAATACAACTGTAATATGTTCGGCATTGGGGTTGATAGCTCCAGAGCTTTTTTTCTCAGAAAATAGGTGCAGGAACTCAACCACAACCACGTTCAGATTTCAAACACAGTAGAAGGGTTTTTAAAGGGGCATTACATACCAGGATTGCATTACATACAGAGTGCAGAGTTCAGGGGGTTACACACAGTATGAAGAGCTGTCACTTGTAATCACAGAAACCAGACTTCTGTGTTTACAAGTGATTGTGGTGAGCAGGCACCAAAGGGTCTGAGCCAGAGGTGGTGGAACTGAGTTCCCCCAAGTTCCCCCTGAAAAAAAGCCCTGGATAGCTCTATGTATGAATATTGTAATAGTGTACATGCAAGAATATTACATCTCCTTATACCTTTACTGTTATGCTACGTCGCTGCCACGCCGTCTGGTAACCTTCGTAACCAGATGATTTTTTACATTATTTCTTATGCCTTTATTGACATTATGCCATTTGACGTTTTTTATCTTTTGTATGTATAGAAGTATTTTGGATTATGTTTTTAATGTTGCATTCAGTCAAGGAAATTTTGCGCTTTTTGATGATATGCGGTTCCTATAGTTACTGTATGCTATTTATTCTATCGTCAGTCATCCAGCCTCCAACCCTTGAGAAATTCACGTGTCATTGATGTAACGCATCAGGAGGAGCCGAGAAATGTAATTTCTGGTCACGGCTGAGACCGGAAGTTTGAATTCTACAGTGTTCTGCCTGTGTGTGACCCCACGGTCCCAGCTCCTATACGCATATCAGTTATTGTAACGGTAATTCTACCTTTGTTTTTGAATAAATTTGCTAATAATACTGCACCATGAGGATTATTATTCTTATTACCTATGTGACATGATTGACTGCTACCAACTACTGAATGACATTCACTATATGGAGATCAAGTTTGCAGTTACCTTCTAATTGAAGGTGAGCGGCCATTGAACATGGTGGTGGAGTTTGTCTCTTTTCTTGGATTGAGCTCACATTTCACCAGGATTGTTTGGAAGCACTATTAAGCATTTCACCAAGAACTCTAATTATTGTGTTTATTCATGTTTTTGCATTGGACTTTTGCAACACCATCTATTGTGGCTAATTTGTTTGACACTCACTATTTTATCTTTGCATTATGTTATATTTAAGTTTAGTACATTATATATATATATATATATATATATATATATATATATAGTTCCCGTTGCTGTTTATTTAGAAATAACTGTTAGATTTAGCGCCACTCCATTAACCACTTGCCGCCCGCCATATAGCAGAGTGACAGCGGCAAAGTGGTTGTGATATCCTGACTGGACGTCATATGAGGCAGCGTGGCGATCGAAAGGCGATCGGAGGTGCTGTTTGTCAGTCTGACACGCAGTAACTCTGATTATGGTATGGAGCCTCTGACAGAGGCTTCTTACCACGTAATCAGCTGTGACAAATCACAGCCGATCATCGCGTGAACCAGGAAGTGCCTGTAAATGGCTTTTCTTGGTTCACGCTGACAGGGAGAGCTCTCCCTGTTAGGGGGGATCTGTGCTGATAATCATCACATTGATTATCAGCACAGCCCCCATCAAAAGGTGCCAATCAGTGTCCAACACCTGCCAGCCTGTCCCCTAATAAATGCCCACAACAGAGCCGATCAGTGCTTACAACAGTGCTAATCAGTGCCCAAAAAAGTGCCAATCAGTAATAACTGTCAGTAGCTCCTCATCAATGCTGCCCATCCAATGCCACCTATCAGTGCCCATCAGTGCCGCCTATAAGTTACATCAGTGCTGCTTATCAGTGTCGCCTATCAGTGCCCATTAGTTTTTTTTTTCTTTAAATTGTCACACTTTTTTGATTTTTAGAGCAAAAAAACTAAAAACCGCAGAGGTGATCAAATACAACCAAAAGAAAACTCTATTTATGGGAAGAAAAAGATAAAAATGTAGTTTGAGGGGGGCGTGGCTTGGCCGGGACTCGAGATGGCCGCATGATTTGAGAGCTCCGGCACACTGAGGACAAAAAAACGCTCAGATTGGGGATTTCACCCGAAAATTCGAGGATGGGCAGAACACATAGGAGCACCTCCACCCCTCGGTCAACAACGGAGATCGGATCCCAACTCGGATCCAACATACCGGAGATGTTACGGACTCGGGCCTTGACGCACACCGCAAAGCTTCTAGCCTCCCAGGCAGCACAGGCCTTGTCTCCATCCCCGCCCGGCGGATCGGCTAACGTGATGGCGGGAGACAGCAGAGCTGCAGCGCCGAGTCTCTTAGATCTACAAAGAGATCTGCAATTGGTCGCTCTGGACATTAAGCATACCCTAACGGCGGCTATATCTGACCTGAAGTCAGACCTGCAGGCGATGGGGGGCCGACTGAAAGGAGGACACTCAGCTTCAAGCAGCGGCGATAAGGCAAGTGAAAAAAACCTATGATTTCCACCTGCCCCACATGTTCGAATTGCACAGACATGTGGAAGATTTGTATAACAGGGGGCGCAGGCACAATATTAGGGTACGGGGCCTCCCCGAGGGAATCGATCAGGCCTCTATGCCCCTGGCGGTGTGCGTCATATTCAATGACCTACTTGAACGGCCTGCCGATGCGCCTATCGAGATGGAAAGAATCCATCGAGCCCTGCGGCCTCCCCCAGAGATTCCGAACTCCCCAGGGACATAGTGTGCTGCATTGTAAACTTTCCCCTGAAAGAGGAGATTCTCAAGAGAGCCAGGATCAGAGGCCATATTTTGCACAATGGCGCCGACATAAAGTTGTTCCAGGACTTGTCCCAGATAACTTTGCAAACTAGACGCACTCTCCGCCCGCTACTGGACACACTTCGAGCGTGAAACATTCAATACAGATGAAAGTTTCCATTCTGTCTGTCTGCAACCGCCAGGGGGCGCACCGCTCTTCTACGAACGCCGGAGGATCTCCCGGGCTTCTGCGAACAACTCGACATCCCGCCCGTCGACATACCAGAGTGGTACTCGTTTTATTTCCCGACTGAACCGTGGAAGCCAGTCTCGCATGCCTCGTCACCCAAAGCACAGCGACAGAGATCCAGACGACGCAGACTAGATCCCTCATCTCCAGGAGATCGACCATCCCGCCGTGACTTCCCGGCTCACCCCCCAGGTCAAGCTGACACCCCCCGGAGGGGGAACCGGGACATGTGAACACCTAAACGGATGCACTGGGTATCGCGGATCAGTGAGTTGAACTGTTTTTTTTTTTTTCTTCTTTCTTCACGTCCACCAGCACTTGCGGTCGCCTCCCTCTTTCTGTGCTTTTACTGGTACTCTTTAGTTGCAAGCAGCGCAGGGTGCTTGATGTCCATTGGCGATCCTCTCCCTTTGCTGGACATGTCCTGCACCAGGTATGACTTTCACTTAATTCCAACATAGCCCTCTCTGCCCACGACACGGAAAGCCTGTCTTACCCGCTAGACTTGGGATTCCAGAGACTACCTACCTTTTTTTTTTTTTTTTAAGTCAGGGGGGGGGGGAATTGCATCCTGCTTCTAACATACGAATGCTTAATGGTTTGAATATTCAATGTATCACATGACTATGCGTGCGCCTTCTCTGGTGTTCCGGGTGCTCCGGGCTGGTGTACTGTACTTAGAGCAGGGTGTCCGGGCGGATTCTCTCACATGCGGGATTGGCTGGCATGTCCCTATCACTCGCGCTGCCGCACTGTCATTGCTGACTAAACAGCTATTTGATCTATACCGCTGCACTAGTGAATAGGTACCGATCGGCCCGGCGCTGTTCTTGGGCGTGGAGCATCTGGGACACGGGGGGGGTTCACTGAGAATTGAGCACCTTTGTTTTTGGTAGACTCCCTTACCCATGGGCTACCACACTCTGGCCTCCCACACCATGCCCCTAAGTGGAGAGCCAAATGATGCCAGCACTTCAAATGTAATTGTGCCCCCTTCTCTCTACATGGGCTCATGAAACCTAACGGAGAGCATAAGCCCCTTCATGAGACATGCTGGAGGGATGTTGGTCCCCCCCCCCCGCATAACTGTATGCCTGTGCCCCCCTCATCCCATCCATGCCCCCCCCTCCGCACCTCCGCACTTCACTCCTGGTGCGTGACCCCCATCTCCTCCCACCCCCTCCCCTCCCTTCCCCACCTACCCGGTTGCTTGAGCAGGGTGAGGTGGACAACGGAGGCTCCGCCAAATCACATGTCATCTCTCTGGGTTTTGAGGCACGACGAAGAATGAAGCTAGGTTTGTTTCTCAGGGACTGTTTACTTTTCTTGTGTTTTGCACTGATCCGCGACCACGACAGAATGAAAAAATTCTATTGCCTTAGTTCAAGTTTACGTTTTCTTAGGAATGCTTTACAGATACCCTCGGCTGAAGGGTTCCCTAACCCCACCCCAGGCGTTGCCCATCATGCTTTGACCCCTTATGAGAACCCCACGTTATGGGCCTTTTCATGCTCTTAGTGCCCCTCCTTCAATGCTCATGACCCCCTACGGCTTCCATGCTATACTGTATTTGATGTTTAATGATAATGTACCTCAATGGATGCCACTGTACAGTACTTTATTGTCCTCTCTAGTGCTGAATCTCGAGTTTCCTTTCAGGTCTACTACCTCCACACAGCTGTCCAGCAGGACTATAGCTGACACTCCGGATTTCTCACCCCCTTTCCCTGTCTCACCCCCCCTCCCCCTTCTAATAGGTGACGCGGTACTCCGCGTAGTCGCCTCCGGAATTTCTTGTTCCCCCTTCTAGAATCGTGTGGACATATCCATCGCAAACTATACCCGCTCTCTCCCTCCCTCCCCATCTGCTGCCACTCCTGGTACCCCTAAACTAGTACTCTTGGTTCCCATCCGGATCCACCCACCACTTAACCCCCCCTGTCCTTTTTCTGCTATCTCCTACTCTTCCCTCTGGTCTTCCCATACCCCTCGCTTGCCGGATCCTCATCTCCTTTCTTTTCCTTCCTCCCCAGAGTGCCACTCCTCCTCACCTTTTAGCCACTTTACGGATTATCCCTAGACCACTTAGGGTACTATAGACCGTCCAAATGGACAAGCAAAACCACCTATCCCTCAAGTGCCTATTACTGAACGTGAAGGGCCTGAACGCCCCTGAGAAGAGGTCTAAGGTTCTTTCCGCCCTCTCTAAACACAAAGCACACTTTAGGTCAGATGCTGTGCCTAGATTAACCAATCACATCTACAAACAAGCGCTACACTCCACAAACCAAAACTCTAAAACCAAGGGGGTTTCGATCCTCATCTCTAAGCATGCTGAGTTTCAACTAGCTGACACATTGATTGATCCAGAGGGCAGGTATGTCTTCCTCAAGGGCACGTTCGCATCCAAACCAATCACTTTAGCCAACATTTATAGCCCAAACGAACACCAAGTCACCTTTTTCAGGAAAGTAGGCGACCTTCTCTCCACCTTCCAAGATGGGCTGTTGATTCTAGGTGGGGATTTCAACATTCCGATGAATCCCGCTCTAGACTCCTCCACTGGTTCCACCATGCTCCCCTATCGAGCCCTACGCCAAATCAAACTGCAAGTTCAGAACCTAACACTCCATGATACCTGGTGCACCCTTTTCCCAAACACCAAAGACTACACATTTTTCTCGGCCCCACACCAAAAATATTCAAGAATTGATTACTTCTTTCTCTCCCAATCAGATCTGTCGTTCTTATCCCAAGCCACTATTGAACCAATGTTCTTATCCGACCACCATCCTGTCACCGTAACACTTTCCTTCCCTGAAGTGAATATCTCCACTAAAACGTGGCGCCTAAACCCTTCACTACTGAAGGATCCTGTAACGGTCGCTCAGATCAAGTCTCACATTCAAACATATTTTCAGGAAAACTCGACCCCAAACATCAAACCGGTCACACTCTGGGAAGCACATAAGTGTGTTTTAAGGGGGAAGCTCATAGCCTTAGCAACAGCGACCAAAAAACAACGCCAGGAACTTATCAGGACACTTATTAAAACCATCAATAGACTAGAAGCAGCGCACAAACAGTCAACTTCGCACACAGTATTGCAAGATTTAGTGCAGGCTAGGTCGGCACTCTTGGATGAACTTGGGAAACAAACGAGACAACGCTATATTCTGCAACAAAAAGTGTTCTATGAGCACGGGAACAAAAGCGGCAGAATGCTAGCATGCACAATACAGGCAGCTAGACTTTCCTCTAGAATCCATCAAATTCGGGACAAGCAGGGCACCCTCCTCTCTAAAAATGAGGATATAGCGAACCACTTTGAGAATTTCTACTCTGACCTGTACAACCTACCCCAAACGAGACCGGAGGGCACTGCTGCCTCTGCTCGTGCTTCCCGAATACAGGAATATCTAGCCGAGTACTGCCCCAAACCCATTTCCACCCAACAAGCGGAGGTCCTGGAGTCCCCCCTCTCTAAAGAGGAGCTGCTCCTGGCCATAAAGCAAATGAAAGTAGGGAAGAGCCCGGGCCCAGATGGCCTATCTCTCATATATTACAAGACGTTCTAGGATACCCTGTGCCCTGAAATGCTCAAAATGTTTAACTCCCTGGCAGACCCATATACCCAAACGGGCAGGCTTTTAGAAGCCCATATAACGGTCCTCCCTGAAGAGGCCAAAGACCCCCTGCTAGCCTCAAACTACAGGCCCATATCCCTCCTTAATGTGGACATCAAACTCTACGCCAAAATTCTAGCCAATCGACTACTCCCCCTCATCCCTGGATTGGTCACACTAGATCAGGTGGGGTTTGTACCGGGCAGAGAAGCCAGGGACAATTCCATATGTGCCCTGAACATACAACACTGGCTGCAAACGTCGAACTCCAAAGGCTTTTTTCTATCCCTTGATGCGGAGAAGGCGTTTGACAGGGTGGCTTGGGACTACATGCGAAAAGTCCTAAACAGAATTGGGCTGATGCCCCGCATGGCTACGTGCATTAACGCCCTATATTCCAATCCATCGGCCAGGGTAAAGACTAACGGCTTCCTGTCAAGCGCCTTCTCCATCAGCAACGGAACTCGCCAGGGATGCCCCTTGTCCCCGCTAATTTTTGTTTTGTCATTAGAACCCCTTTTAAACAGACTACGTAATAATCCCGACATTAAAGGAGTCACCATAGCAGGAAAGGAATTTAAAGTCGCTGCCTTCGCGGACGACATCCTACTCTCCCTACAAACCCCCAGAATTTCCCTACCAAACTTACTAAAGGACATAGGTCAGTTTGGAGAAATCTCCAATTTAAAGATAAACTACTCGAAGTCTCACGCCTTGAACGTCTCGCTGCCCCACCAGGAAGTGTTGCACTGCCAGGATTCTTTCACGTTTCAGTGGAAGGAGACTGATATAACATACCTTGGCATTCAGATTACCAGGAATATGACAGAGCTTTTCAATCTGAACTTTCTGAAAGCACTTACGAGGGTTCAGAGTGACCTGAAAGACTGGGCTAATCTGAACATTTCCTGGTTTGGCCGGGCGGCCCTAATCAAGATGGTGATCCTACCCCGGGTGTTATATTTAATACAGTCAATTCCAATCCATCTTCCCCCCTCCTTCTTTGCGTCATATAGAAAAGCTTGCTCTCGTTTCTTATGGAGAAACAAACCTCCCCGCATAAAGTATTCACGGCTCACTCTACCCAAAAACCGTGGTGGAATCGGCCTACCCGACCTTCACAAATATTATCTAGCATGTCACCTGACCAGGGTCGCAGACTGGAAGATCCACTACCTGAGGAAGGCATGGGTCTCTTTGGAAAGGCTCTTTACCTACACACCTACACACATACTCCCATTGCTCCCTCCTCATCTATGGCCCCAATCACTCAAAACACACCCCATAATATACCCTACCCTGGCGGCGTTCAATCGAGCTGTATCACAGCATAAAGTCTCCTCACATCTGGGCCCGCTGACGTCACTAAGGGGAAACCCGGACTTCCCTCCGGGAGACCCCACTTTTCTACAGAAGGAATGGCCACACTCGGATATTCTCGCGAAACACTTATTTAAGGGGGGAAACCCACGTCCAAGCGACGACCTGGCAGCCGAATCACGCACGCGGGATTTCCCTTTCTGGCCATACAACCAAATGAGACACTATCTCGCATCCAAAGCCACAAATGCGACCTGGTCAAGGTCACTTACCCCGTTTGAATCTCTGTGCCTCCGCCCTGCCCCACAAAGACATCTCATATCTTTCATTTACGCCCTCCTCCAGGATGATCCCTTCCCATCATCCTCCAAAAGCCTTCATGAATCCTGGGAGAGAGACTTAAATTCAGATCTCACTGATAAGGACTGGGAAAACATATACACAATCGCCCATAAGGGTTCACTAAATGTCGCGATCCAAGAAAATGGATACAAAATTATAACCAAATGGTACAGGACCCCCTCACGCTTGCACAAATTCTCGCCCACAATCCCTAATACTTGCTGGAGATGTGATTCCGATGTGGGATCCATGATTCACATCTGGTGGGAATGTGGATCCATACAACCTTTTTGGGCGGAAGTACACTCCATCATTAAAAAGGTAACAACCTATGAGCTCGAATTCAATCCAGCCCAGTACCTCTTACATCACTCAACCCTTCCTAAGCGCGTTTACCACAGATCTTTGGCCATGCACATGGTGAATGCAGCCAGACTTTGCATTCCAAACCATTGGCGCTCCCCGGAAGCTCCTACCACTAGAAAATGGCTAGCTAGAGTGGCCAGAATTGCAGAACTGGAGGAACTTATCTACACTTCTCAGGAGCGCTTACAGAAATACACACTGACATGGGCCTGCTGGTCCCATTTCAAATCTACTGACTGCTACAAATCTTACTTCCCCCCCTGAACTCATTACACCTCGAGATTCCTGAGAAGCTTACGGATCTCACCCCCACCATCCAGACCTAGAGTTCTTTGCAGTCCCGTGATGGAGGAGTGGCCCCCTTCCCTTCCACCCCCCTCTGTCCGCCTCCCCCCCACCCCCCCCTTTTCCCCTCTTTTCACCCCTTTTTCACAGAAAACCCCAATCCCAGGCCCATGCCGGGAAGCTTACCCTAAAAGGTATACTCTGTCTACTTTCACCATATGTTTTAGGTTTGTCATTGATACCTGTCAAAATGTTATTTGCAACATGTTTATTTCGACAAACGTTTATGCCTGTACTGATTTTTATGCTTCAATAAAATCTTTTGTGGAAAAAAATTGTAGTTTGAGTACAGTGTAGCATGACAGTGCAATTGTCATTCAAAATTGACAGCAGTAAAAGCCAAAAAATGTCCAGGACAGGAAGGGGGGAAATTGCCTGGTATGAAAGTGGTTAATATAATATTACCTTTACATAGGCTATCCCTCTTCAGCCCATTATGAATGCTGCTGCCAGACTTATCCACCTTACTAACTGCACCCATTTAAGCGAGTTGCCAGAACTTTAACAAGAATTTTTACATCCGTGCAAAGCAATGAGATTGGGCGGTAGGAGGAGGGGTCTAATTGGTCTTTTCCCTCTTTGTGAATTAAAATGACAGTTGCTTCCTCCATAGAAGGAGGAAGATGCCCCTCAGAGAATGCCCATTTCAATGTCTTTAGTAGTTCTGACAACAATATTTCGCCAAATCGTTTGTATATCTCTGCTGGGAGCCCGTCAGGACCAGATAATTTATGGCAAGACATCACCGCCACTGCGGACTGGATTTCCTCTAATGTAACAGGGGATTCCAAGATTTTTTTGTCCTCCTCAGACAAAGTTGGGATTGTAATTCCCTGAAAGAAGGCTTCCATGCTTTCATTTCCTCTCCTGGATTTATACAGGGATTTATAGTAGTCATAGAACGTTTGTCTTATCTCCATTCCATCTGTGGAAATTTCCCCTGTTGGAACCCTAACTGCCGCAATGTTGGAAGAGGGGGTGTCAACCCTAACCAATAGGGACAGCGCTCGTCCCGCTTTCTCCCTTTCACCAAATTGGCTTTGTCTCTGAACAATTTGGTGATACTCTGCCTTACTCATAATAGCCATTCTATAGACCTGGGGCCAGATTCATGTAGGAGGGTGTATCTTTGTGCGGGTTTAGTGTATCCTATTTACGCTATGCCTCCGCAACTTAGACAGGCAAGTGCAGTATTCACAAAGCACTTGCTCTGTAAGTTGCGGCGGCATAGCATAAATTGGCCGGCGTAAGCCCGCCTAATTCAAAGTAGGCTGGTAGGGGGTGTGTTGTATGGAAATTAATCTTGGCCCCATGTAAATGACGCGCCTAACGAATGGCGCATGTGCGCATGCTCAGTATCACGTTGAATTTACGCCCTAAGATACGCCGGCTCAATGCCTGTGACGTTGAACGTAACCTACGCACAGCCCCATTCACGTACGACTTACGTAAACGATGTAAAAAGATACGCTTATTCCGACGTCCATACTTTGCATTAACTGTGCCTCATATAGCAGGGGTAACTTTAAGCCGGACGTAAGCCTTACGTAAACGGCGTAGCGGGCGCAAGTATGTTCATGAATTGGCGTATCTAGCTAATTTACATATTCAACGCATAAATCTATGGAAACGCCCCTAGCTGGCCAGCGTAAATATGCACCCCAAGATACGACAGTGTAGGAGACTTACGTCGCTCGTATCTTGGCCGAATTCTAGCGTAACTGATTCTAAGAATCAGGCGCATAGATACGACGGCGCTCATTCAGACTTGGATTCCCTTTGTAGTCTCGCCACCCTCTGAATCAGCAAACCCCTTAGATAGGCCTTCAGGGAGTCACAGACCACTCCAGCCACCGCCGAACCTGTATTAATTTGAATGTATTCTTGCAAACTATTCAGCAATGGACTAATTTTCCACTCTCTTGGAAGTGCACTGGCCCCCTTTCTGATTACTAGCTCTAACGGTGAGTGGTCTGAAACCCCTGTTGGGCCATACTCTCCTTCACCATGCCCAATGCCTGGTCATTACCCAGGGCCATATCAATTCTGGATAAAGTAGCATGGGAGCTAGAGAAACAGGAGTATTGCCGAGGGTAGCGGGTACGCCAGATGTCCCTTAGCCCTGTCTCCTCCAAAAACTGGGCCAATCAGCCCCCTTGTTCTGTATTTGGACCAGGTATCAAGGGGAATCTATCAAAGGCTCTGTTGAGGACTTCCTTATAATTGCCCACTGTTATCAGGGGAATACCCGTTTTGTCCAGCATAAATTCCACTAGTTTCTGTAGGACAGCAACATTAAAGGGGGGGATATAGATATTGTCAAGTACATAGGGCCTATTCTCGATCGTGCAGGACAAAAATATGTAATGTCCCTGTTCTCTTTGCAAGTGAACTGTACCCCTCTCCCCACCCTTATGCTCACCCCCCTCGAATATGAGGAGTGTACAGAATAGTAGCTGGATGAAAATTTCCGGGAGGCCATCTGGGCCATTGTGTCTCTCGTTAAGTGTGTCTCCTGTAAACAAAGTATCCCCGGCCCCCTCCATTGATGACAGAACCAGAGCTCTCTTAATGGGATCCCCCAACCCTCGTACGTTCCATGATCTAATGCTCCATGTCATACCAAGGAACAAAAATAATCAAAAGCCTAGAATAACCTCTCTCCCTCCCATCTAGATGCTTCCTCCAACCAAACTCAGCCTCTCTATCCTCCCCTCCCGCTCCTTGTGGTAATTGGAATAACTGTCCACCCAAACCCCCCCCAAGACTCCCTCCCGACCCCTGTTCATTTTGTATCTTGGAAATATCCAAAGATGTCTGTTGTTTAGCTATAAATACCAATAGTCTACTAGCTTGGTTCCCCTGTTCAGAAAATTCCTGCCGTAAAAAGAATTGTTTCTGTTTGTCTTTTATTTCTATCTGACCTTTATATAGCCTACGCAGGTTTTCCCACCTTGCCTGATTTTCACTCGAGGGGTTGGATATAAACTCATCCTCCGCTTTTGTACACTGTTTAGCCAGTTCCTCCTCTCCTTGCCTACTAACACGTTTAACGTGTGATATAGTTGACTTCAAGACCCTCCGCAGGTATGCCTTAAATGCATCCCATACACTACCGTCCATTGCATAGGATGTGCCTCAACAAAGATATCTAGTTGTTCTGGTATACGGTCATCAGGCCCAATTTGTGCTAGCCAGTATGGATGCATTTTCCATGTTGACCGGTTACCCCTATGACCAATATTTAATACAAAAACAATAGTGGGGAATGATCGGATACCCCCCGAGGTAGGTAGCCAACTGATTGTACCAATGGTTGAACTTTATCATTCCCACAAATCATATCTATACTCGACAAACAACTTCCTCCTGGGGCTGACCACAAATAAGCCCTGGTTTGTGGATTCCTAATTCTCCACAGGTCAGTCCAACCTACCTCAACCAAAAGCCTTTTTAGCGTATTTTCTCTACTGGCCCGTTTAGGGGTCGCCCCTCCATGTCTGTCTAAGGTTGGATCCAATAACATATTGTAATCCACCATGCACATCACATAGGCATCAGGATATTGAGCTAGAAACAGCACTGCCTCCTTCAAAACCTGTATACCCCCATGAGGTGGATTATAAATTCCCATCAACACAAATGGCAATGAATATAATACTCCATAAATAAATACATATCTACCCTCAGGATCACATTTATACTTAATACATTCCCATGGCACTGAGCGGTGTATCAACATGGACACTCCCCTTGAGTATGATGTATGATATGAGTGGTATATATGATTAACCCATGGTTTCTTTAAATATTTTAAATTATCCTTTCCTGCAGACATACTATTTTTGCCTTGGTGTGTCCAATGATTGTAAATATCTGACTTCTCTTAGTGGTTGACCCCATTCCCCTTACGTTCCAGGATATAAAAACACATTGTTCACTCATGTTTTCCTAACTTTAATAATCTCCAGGGGCAATACTCTCTCAGCTTCCTATCTTCCTTAAAGGTTATCTGTATCAAGTAGGGTGGTAGCGCTGCTTCCCGTGGCAACAAATTATCCTTTGTCATATGCGTTTCCTGGAGACATACTATTTTTGCCTTGGTTTGTCCAATGATTGTAAATATCTGACTTCTCCTAGTGGTTGACCCCATTCCCCTTACGTTCCAGGATATAAAAACACATTGTTCACTCATGTTTTCCTAACTTTAATAATCTCCAGGGGCAATACTCTCTCAGCTTCCTATCTTCCTTAAGGGTTATCTATATCAAGAAGGGTGGTAGCGCTGCTTCCCGTGGCAACAAGTTTGTCTCCATTCTAAACCTTCCATTTCTAATACCTTGACCCCCCCTCTACTCTCCCTCCAGGTTATTCCCCCCCCCATTAGGACTCAGTCCATGAACATTATTCCCCATTATATATTCTTTCTTAAGTTCATAAAAAAGGGGGTGCAACCCGTGTACAAAACTTAATAAAGTGCAAATTGTGCAACGTGTAAATAGGTACCCACCCTGCCTTAATCCTAGCCAAGCCATACCCTATATAAATACCTCTATACATACAATATTCATAACATTTACCAATCTGGAGTACCCGAAAGTAATAAAAAACAAAGATAAACAATCCATAACGTAAAAAAAACTGTAGCTAAACGGTGCCACACCTATATGTATTTACCCATATTCCCCACAAAAAAAGTGCAAAAAATGTTGGCCATGCAAATTGACTGTGCAAAAAAATAAAATAAAAACAAGTGTAAAAAAAAAAAGGGAGGATTGCATAGCCAAGCAATTGGCCATGAAAATTAAAATATTATTACTGTGCAAAAAAAGAAGTATACATATCTGGTATACATTGACTCACATGGTCGACTGTGTGGGTTGTTATAAAATCACTGGGGTAGAGAAGCTAAAACCATATTTTTGAATTATAGGGTGACATTATGTAACTAGAACAGGGTGATTCTATAATTTTTGCAACTCCCATCCTGTTCCTTAAATATTAGAACCTGTCTTGACACATTTCAGGGTGATTGGATTAAGGCGTCTCTTCTACCTGTATGGATATAAATTCTGGGGATTCATATAACTCATTACAGCTGAATAAGTGGCTTGGAAACATAAAACAAAAAAGATCTTCAATGGTACAGAACAATTCCAATGAAATGTCACTAACTACTACTAGCTTTACTAAGACTTGGAGCAACGAGAACCTTCACAGACAATGTTAATGGTACTAACAAACTGATAACCCATAGCAAAAATAAATAACTACATTCCATGAGGCAGATCCACAAAGATCTGCCCCGGCGCAGCATATCTGAGATACGCTACGCCGCCGTAACTTACTTCAGTTTGGTTCGAATCCATAAAGAATTTGCGCCGTAAGTTACGGCAGCGTAGTCTATCTCTCGCGGCGTAATGGTGCATAATTCAAATCGGCGAGTAGGGGGCATGTTTCACTTAAATGAAGCGCGTCCCTGCGCCGAACGAACTGCGCATGCGCTGTCCCTAAATTTCCCGTCGTGCATTGCGCTAAATGACGTCGCAAGGACGTAATTTTTTTTGACGTGGACGTAAATTACGTCCATCCCGATTCACGGACGACTTACGCAAACAAAATAATTTTTTTTTAAATTATACGCGGGAACGACGGCCATACTTAACATTGCGTACGCCACCAAATAGCAGCTTTAACTATACGCCGAAAAAAGCCGACTAGAGACGACATAAAAAAATGCGACGGGCGCTCATACGCTCGTGGATCGTCGAAAATAGCTAATTTGCATACTCGATGCGGAAAACGACCAGAACGCCACCCAGCGGACGCCGAAGAATTGCATCTAAGATCCGAAGGCGTACGAAGATGTACACCTGTCGGATCTAACCCAGATGCCGTCGTATCTTGTTTTAAGGATTCAAAACAAAGATACGACGCGGGAAATTTGAAAGTACGCCGGCGTATCTTCTGATACGCCGGCGTACTTTCAAATTTCCCACGTCGTATCTTTGGTTTGAATCCTTAAAACAAGATACTGTACGTACTCTCTTTGTGGATCTGCCCCATATCTATAGAGGGAATTTAAATATTAAAACATGATACAGTAAACAACCTATATTGTCCTTGTAGTTTCTGCATGCAGTAATGTGCAGAAGCAATGGTAGAAAATAGGTGATTGGATAAAAGTTGAAATAATAAACATAGAGTTCCCTACTGCTTTCAAATTAAGATTGATAAAGAGTGTGTGTCAGGAGAAATACAATCTAAAAAAAATTATTCCTAAAAGATTATTAGCAATCAGATAAATTAGCCATGCAAAAAACATCCCACCAAGGAGGAGTAAATGTATAAAAGGGTTTCATATCAACTCAATAAATAACAGAGACTAATAATTCCCTGTAATTGATATATTATTTCCACTAAAGCATTTGATGGCTGATCTTACACTGTTTGCCGGGGATTTTCAAAGTAAACTGTTACATCCAGATGTCATCTCTAAAAATGCGCATGGAATTGAGGTGCAGTATGTTTGTAGATAAATTAAATTATAGACACATCATAGAATTCCTGTTTTGTGTTTCCATACAGAAGAAGAACTGTAGATGTACAAGTATAAGATGTATAACATTTTTATCTGCTTCAGATCTTCTCCTCATTACCTAATTTAACCGGGGATTTTCCAATATTTATACTGCAATTTGCAGCTAAACTCAAATAATGCCAAAAAAAGATTGTATTATACATTTGGAATTTGAGCTTTTCTGGTTCAGTGTAATATTCCTCACATTTTATACCTGCAATACTGTTATTTCCAATGTCTAATATCTAACTTCCTGACTATCTGCTGTATGTTTTTCCTTCCTTTAAGGGAAACATCATGTCTTCTTGTATTTATTGTTGTCATTTATGCCCAGAAATAAAAAATAACAATTTAAAATGTAGGTTCAAGTTTTAGTGAAGTAAATTAGAAATAATGCACAGTAATATTTTTTTTATTTATTAACGCCCAGTTCAAATTTATTTTTTATTTTATTTTTTAAATCAGCTAAATGCTTTTTAGGTATATGCAGGAAAAAAAATGTCTTGATCAGTTTCCTTTGGTAAATAGACTATATAGACTAAATAGACTATATAGAGAAGCCAGTAAGCTGCATAGAAGAAGACTGGCTCTCTGGGTGGAAATAGTTATCTCTCTGCAGAGGTCCAACTGGAACTATAGCTTCACATTCAAAAAAGCTCATTCCCCTTGCTGGGTAAGAAGTACTAGCTCTCACTGTCTGGGGGTGTACCAGACATCTGCAGAGAGACCATAGATTCCAAATATAAGGCAAGGCTCCTTGTCTACAGAATGCTGTCAGAGGACTGACATTTCTACTCAGGTTTTCTAAAGAAAATTAATTGTACAATTTAGAATGCTTTGATGCATTGAATTTAGCTTATTTACACTAATTTAACTTTAGGCAAGCTAGGCTGTGGATAGCGGTGACGTACAACACGTATGACGGCACTATAAAGGGGAAGTTCCATTCGGATGGCGCCACCCTTTAGGCTGCTTTTGCTGATTTCGTATTAGTAAAAGTTTGGTGAGAGACGATTTGCGCTTTTCAGTCTTCGTGCTTTTCAGTCTGTTACAGCGTGACAAATGTGCTATCTCCATTACAAACGCTAGTTTTACCAGAAAGAGCGCTCCCGTCTCATAACTTGCTTCTGAGTATGTGAATTTTTTTCCCATTGTTAAAGCCTACACACAACATGAAAAACGACAACATGAAAAACAACACGAAAATTTAGAGCATGTTCCAAATTTTTAATGCCCATTTTTCACATCGAGAAAAATGCTCTGGAGCCCACACACAATCATTTTTAATGATCATTTAAAAAAATGCATTTTTCACGTCATGAAAAGCGGTCGTGTGTACGCATTGTGTTCTTTTTGCCTACTGTTGGAAAGTGTTCGCAAAAGTTAAAATGTTAGGAGTTCTGAGTATTTACTTCACCCAGCAATTTACTAGGGGGGTTGTTGACAATCATGAGGGCTGAAGAAGGAGGTACATATATACAGAGAGCCCTTCTATAAGAGTCTTTGCCTCTCAGGCTTGACCTGGAGATGATGCCGGTATAAGAGCTCTTTCCATAGCTTCCCAGGTCTGATGCCTGGAGAGGGTGCGAGGAGTTCAAAGTCGGTTTACCTCCCAGACCTGTTGCCTGTGGAGGAAACGGTTCCAGTGTCATATCTCTCTGCAGATGTCTAATATGTCCACTGCTGAGACATACGGTACACATAGCTCCACATTCATCAAAACTCAAGCTCCTTTCTGGCTAAAAAGCACCAGCCCTAGCATAAACCTATTATGAACAGGTCTATGCTAGGGCCTATAGAAACAAAAAATACAAGTGCGCTACTATCATAGCATCAAAGTCATAGTTGACCAATGTGCATAGTGAATAAAATGCATAAAAAAAAGAGTTAGTGAAAATAAATGAAAATATAAATACAAATAAAAAAGTCTCTGTGTGACAGATAACCACAAGTGTTGTAAAGCAGTAGGTGCAATAAGTCCTATCGCAAAGCAGCTGATTTTCAAAAATCTTATACTCTTCATAAACACTTGTTCTTAAGGCGATATCAGCAGGCAGGTAATTCAAATCCAAAAAGATATAGGATGGCCGCTTACCAGAACGTTTTACCCTCAAGGGGTTATTGGGCACTCAGAGGGCTGTAATTCCATGGATCCCGGGAAGTACTCCAATGCTGTGTCTCAGCTCCCTTCTTGGACCTTCAGGATTGGAAGATATGCCGTTCCGTGTGCTCAAACAAATTCTTTATGCTCAAACAATGAGTGGGATTAAAAGGAGAGGAAAAAGGACTTCATGGTGCAGTAGGTTTAATAAAGGATTTTATTTTCTTCAGTATGACACTGACAGATGGTAAAACAAATTCACCCTGCACACACAGATCCTCATGAATCAAAAGATAGGATGTCAGCATGTGTAACAGCTGACGGCTGCGATGCAGTCCGAACAGCTGATGAGCGTAGTGACGTCGAATGCTAGGATGGGCGGAGCCTATCATTCGACGTCACTACGCTCATCAGCTGTTCGGACTGCATCGCAGCCGTCAGCTGTTACACATGCTGACATCCTATCTTTTGATTCATGAGGATCCGTGTGTGCAGGGTGAATTTGTTTTACCATCTGTCAGTGTCATACTGAAGAAAATAAAATCCTTTATTAAAGGGTCACTAAAGGAATTTTTTTTTAGCTAAATAGCTTCCTTTACCTTACTGCAGTCCTGGTTTCATGTCCTCATGGTTCGTTTTTGCTTTGAAGTAGCTGTAATTCTGCTGTGATCTCCACACTTCCTGGTTGCCTGTTTCCTTATAACCATCATACTGGGAGCTTTCTCACGGTGGTCTAAGCTGTCATTACTGTGTGTCTAAAACTCCTTAGAACCAATCAGATTCATTTTAAAAACAAAACACTGCCCTGGATTTGTTTGTTTTTGTTCTGTGAGTCTTCCCGACTCACCTCTCACCCGGAACTTCATGTATGTCCTTTAAAGCCGAAAGTGAAACTAGAGGCACATTATATGATAGATTAAATTCAATTTTTAATCATTTTTAAAAGGAATCAGTTAACTTTTATGTCTCTATACCCAATAAACAGTCATTTCAGCAAAACATTTTTTTTCCTTTAGTGACCCTTTAAACCTACTGCACCATGAAGTCCTTTATCCTCTCCTTCTAATCCCACTCATTGTTTGAGCATAAAGAATTCGTTTGAGCACATGGAACGGCATATCTTCAAATCCTGAAGGTCCAAGAAGGGAGCTGAGACACAGCATTGGAGTACTTCCCGGGATCCATGGAATTACAGCCCTCTGAGTGCCCAATAACCCCTTGTGGGTACAACGTTCTGGTAAGCGGCCATCCTATATCTTTTTGGATTTGAATTACCTGCCTGCTGATATCGCCATAGGAACAAGTGTTTATGAAGAGTATAAGATTTTTGAAAATCAGCTGCTTTGCGATAGGACTTATTGCACCTACTGCTTTACAACACTTGTGGTTATCTGTCACACAGAGACTTTTTTATTTGTATTTATATTTTCATTTATTTTCACTAACTCTTTTTTTTGATGCATTTCATTCACTATGCACATTGGTCAACTATGGCTTTGATGCTATGATAGTAGCACACTTGTATTTTTTTTTTTTCTATATGTCTTTTGGAGCCCAATATTAGGTTCCTATATTTTTGAGTGCAGCACTTCACTTTTTATTTTTTATCACTATTTATATTCAATATTATTTCAATTGTATTTTTTGGGAGTAGCGCGGATTGATCTGTGCCTTTACTGTGCTAGGGCCTGGAAAACAAGAAGGTATGAGCACGTTCAGGAATCAAAGATTGCCTAGTCCATTGCCAGTCTTGTTTAAAAATCATACAACCTCTACCAGCCTTTGAGAAGGACATACAGGTGGTTCTCAAAAAATTAGCATATTGTGATAAAGTTTATTATTTTCTGTAATGTACTGATAAACATTAGACTTTCATATATTTTAGATTCATTACACACAACTGAAGTAGTTCAAGCCTTTTTATTGTTTTAATATTGATGATTTTGGCATACAACTCATGAAAACCCCAAATTCCTATCTCAAAAAATTAGCATATTTCATCTGACCAATAAAAGAAAAGTGTTTTTAATAAAAAAAAAGTCGACCTTCAAATAATTATGTTCAGTTATGCACTCAATACTTGGTCGGGAATCCTTTTGCAGAAATGACTGCTTCAATGCCCGGTGGCATGGAGGCAATCAGCCTGTGGCACTGCTGAGGTGTTATGGAGGCCCAGGATGCTTCAGTGGCGGCCTTAAGCTCATCCAGAGTGTTGGGTCTTGCGTCTCTCAACTTTCTCTTCCCAATATCCCACAGATTCTCTATGGGGTTCAGGTCAGGAGAGTTGGCAGGCCAATTGAGCACAGTAATACCATGGTCAGTAAACCATTTACCAGTGTTTTTGGCACTGTGAGCAGGTGCCAGGTCGTGCTGAAAAATTAAATCTTCATCTCCATAAAGCTTTTCAGCAGATGGAAGCATGAAGTGCTCCAAAATCTCCTGATAGCTAGCTCTTGGGGTACAGGGACCCCCCGATGCACATTTTGAACCTCAGTGCTTTTCTTTCTTTTGGAGCTTTTGGAGCTCGGTAACATGGTTACCTTGAGCCACTAAGCAACTTAAGGAAAAGTATCACATGGAGACATGAACAGTGCAATCTGAACATAACTTGCACGCTCAAATTGGAGAGACTGACCCCATGGAGACCTAATACACTCTTTATTCTCAACTTTGGAGATTGGTATTTGCCCAACATCATTGAAGACACTGTATAATCGCAGTTTTATACTGGACATTACTATATTATTCACCTATCATTACTGCACTGAGGAGGAGTGCTTCAGGCTCTGTGTGCTACACATGGATGGATGGCTCGGCTGCAAATCTCTCTGGCAGCACGTGAGTACAGATTTGATGTGGTAGCTACGACTCTGAGCTACACATAACAGCCCAACAGTGAGTACAACTTCAACCGTTTATTTTCTGTGGAATGCTGATCAATTATCTGCTCACCAACAGTGTATATATCAACACATCCAATATTCATGTAAGCCTAATTGCCACTAGCAGTTCAACAAGATTTCAATATCTGATGGACATATCTACTTGATATATTTGAATGGACACTACCCATAAGTAATGGGAACCCGTCAATTAATTGTGGCTACATTGTTGCAAAGTCCTCTTAAGTGCAGCATAGGTGAACTCTGATACATAATGATCACTACTACAGTGTCTCAAATATATATTTTTGTTGAATGCCTCCTTATCAGTTACTATCTGATGGAGATTGAATAACTGTTTATGCCAGACGTGGCGACCCATCTGAAGAGCAGAGACATATATATATATACCACTTTTTTTCTCCAGCCTAGTAGAATTGTCTGTGGTCCCTGGGACTATATCTCTCTCATCTGATTTATCACTTGCCATTTATCTCCAATTGAGCAGTATTACTATACCACTATATAGTGGATCCTTCTCATGTCCCCATTTTTGAGCTTTTCTTTTTTGCAATTTTTCCCACTTAGACGGTGGTACTTTCACCTGTAGTTACAGGGAACCACCGCATGGTGTGGAAATCTTTAGGATTATTGATAGCAGTGGGGGTTTTATATGTGCTTGGGGTGGGGGGTCTCTTTGTGTTGTGTGGAGGGTGAATGGGTGAGTTATGGACTTAGATCTCCTTATTGGATGATCGAGCTCCAGTTTTCAATTTGTCACTGATTTTTGCCGTCTCGTTTTTGTGAGTGTATTCTCAGGTCACTTCTAGGGTACTATACCATTATTGGTTACCTGTGTGTTTTTAATGCCTTTTATGCTCTATTTGCTGATATTTAATAAAACATAGTAATAACTCTTAAGGGTGTGCAGCAGTCATTTTTCTTTTTTTGTTTTTTTTCTCTCTTGGTACATTATATTTTTGATTGCACCCCCGACAATATCGGTGAGTACTACATATTTGATAAATAGTTGGGATTCCCATATCCTTCTCTCCTTTGCTGATAGCTAGCTGCATTCACCCTGCCCTTGATAAAACACAGTGGACCAACACCAGCAGCTGACATGGCACCCCAGACCATCACTGACTGTGGGTACTTGACACTGGACTTCAGGCATTTTGGCATTTCCCTCTCCCCAGTTTTCCTCCAGACTCTGGCACCTTGATTACCGAATGACATGCAAAATTTGCTTTCATCCGAAAAAAGTACTTTGGACCACTGAGCAACAGTCCAGTGTTGCTTCTCTGTAGCCCAGGTCAGGCGCTTCTGCCGCTGTTTCTGGTTCAAAAGTGGCTTGACCTGGGGAATGCGGCACCTGTAGCCCATTTCCTGCACACGCCTGTACACGGTGGCTCTGGATGTTTCTACTCCAGACTCAGTCCACTGCTTCCGCAGGTCCCCCAAGGTCTGGAATCGGTCCTTCTCCACAATCTTCCTCGCTGTGCAGCGTTTTCTGCCACACTTTTTCCTTCCCACAGACTTCCCACTAAGGTGCCTTGATACAGCACTCTGGGAACAGCCTATTCGTTCAGAAATTCCTTTCTGTGTCTTACCCTCTTGCTTGAGGGTGTCAATGATGGCCTTCTGGACAGCAGTCAGGTCGGCAGTCTTACCCATGATTGCGGTTTGGAGTAATGAACCAGGCTGGGAGTTTTTAAAAGTCTCAGGAATCTTTTGCAGGTGTTTAGGTTAATTAGTTGATTCAGATGATTGGGTTAAGAGCTCGTTTAGAGAACCTTTTCATGATATGCTAATTTTTTGAGATAGGAATTTTGGGTTTTCATGAGCTGTATGCCAAAATCATCAATATTAAAACAATAAAAGGCTTGAACTACTTCAGTTGTGTGTAATGAATCTAAAATATATGAAAGTCTAATGTTTATCAGTACATTACAGAAAATAATGAACTTTATCACAATATGCTAATTTTTTGAGAACCACCTGTATTTCCATGCAGAGAGAATTCATTGCTGTTTTAAGTAACCAGTAAACCCTCAACTTCTCTTCACTTGACTTTGAGCAAATTGCTTTAAGCAAAGGTTGACAGAGTTGATTTCAGCCATTTGGTCCCCACTGGTGGGTTGGTGAGGGAATTGGGGCAGTAGACAGATAGTGCACTAAGATAAAGGTTGGGGGAGTCTGTCAAATCCAAAGGCTCATTAGGAGGTCTTCAGTATAGTACAAAAGCTCAGCCAACCAGCCAAAACTCAGCTGGGTAGTAACATAACCAGGCAAAACTCAGCTGGGTAGTAACATATTGGAGAAGGATCATTACAAAATTTAATAGATGAATGTCAGACTTTTTGTTTTGCCATACATTTTCTTATGCTTGCAACCTAAATTATTATGCATTTTTATGTTCTCTTACCAGGTTCTCTTACCAGGTGGGCTATCACAACAACATCACCTATATTGTACTAACAGGTTTCCCAAATATAAAAAGCATAACAATTCTATTTTTCTTGGTGCTGTGTTTGATATATTGTGCTACTATTTCTGGAAATCTTTTCATTGTGATGTTATATCATCTAAGTAAAACACTTCAGTCTCCCATGTACCTCTTCATCACCCAACTATCATTGCTTGATATAATTCTGTCTACAGATATTCTTCCCAACTTTCTTTATATCATCTTACATGATGGATGTACCATGTCTCTTGCTGGATGTATCTTCCAGTTCTTCTTCTTTGTACATGCTGAGGCCTCAGAGTGTTTTCTACTGACTGTGATGTCCTATGACCGGTATTTGGCCATCTGTAAGCCTCTGCATTACAACTCTATAATGAACCAATCAAATTGCATTAAATCAGTGATTATCATTTGGTTACTGGGTTTTACAACGGCATTGGCTGATTCAATTTCTTTGTGCAGTTTATACTACTGTGGACCAAACATCATTCATCACTTCTTCTGTGACTTTGAACCCATAATTGAGCTTTCCTGCTCTGATATTTCATGGCTCCATAATCAGATCTATGTCATAGGTTTCATTGGTGCCATAGCACCTTTTATATTAATTGTTATATCGTATATCTATATTGTTATAACCATCCTCAAAATTAAATCAATTACAGGAAGACAAAAAGCCTTCACCACCTGCAGCTCTCACTTGACCGCAGTGTGCATTTTTTACGGGACTATAGTTGCTGTGTATTTGTTTCCAACAAAAGGACAATTGGATATTCTGAACAAGGTCCTCTCTCTCTTTTACACTGTAATGACTCCATTGCTTAATCCCATCATATACACATTCAGGAACAAGGACTTTAAGAAAGCTATTGAAAAAATAAAATCATTTTCTGAAATTAAAAATGCAAATGTGATAGAAAAGTAAATATTGAAAAAAAATCTGTGCATAAGCATATCCTTGATTTTTGAAGAATACATAGGTGGTGTACATTGAAATCTACGACTAAAGGTATAAATTGTGAAGTCACTGGGATAGAGATGTTGAAATCACATTATGGGGTTAAAGAATGGCATTAAGCACCATGTAAAGAAAGGAGCTACTTCTTAAAAAATTAGTTTCCGTATATACTCGTGTATAAGCCGAGTTTTTCAGTATTTTTTAAGGCTGAAAATACCCCCCTTGGCTTATACTCAGAGTCAGTGTACCTGAAATTCTTGACAGGCTGCGGGCGTCTATTGTGTAAAAGTTGCGGTTTCCTCCTGGGCCCTTCCGTGATAAGCATTTCCCAGCAGACACTGGGCCAGATCCACAAAAACGGGCGTATATCTAGCGCATCTCATATGTGCTACGCCGCCATAAATCAGAGTGGCTCCTAGGGTATCCACAAAGAACTTGCTCCCATATGCGGGCTGGCGTAACATAAATCTGCCGGCGTAAGCCCGCGTAATTCAAAGTAGGCTTGGAGTGGGCGTGTTGTATGGTAATCTGGTATGACCCCACATAATGACCCCACATAATTGATGCTTTTTACTAACGGCGCATGCGCCGTCCGTGGTCATATCCCAGTGCGCATACGCGAAATCACGTCGCAAATAGTTAATGCTTTCAACGTGAACGTTACTTACGCAAAGCCTTATTCGTGAATGATTTACGCAAACGACGGATAATTTGACGCTGTCCCGACGTCCATACCTAACATTGCGTACACCTCATAGAGGCAGGGGTAACGTTACGCCGAAAAAAGCCTTATGTAAGCGACGTAAAAAAATGTGCCGGGCGGACCTCTTCTGAGGTCTAGGGGTTTTCCTTGCCCATGAAATTACTACAGCGCCCAGAGGTGATTCAGTTCGCATGTGTTGCGCTTTACAAGTTTCTCACTCACTCACTCACTCACTCACGTACGTTTGAGAATCGGCGTATCTAGCTAATTTGCATACTCTACGCGGAATTCAACGGAAGCGCCACCTATCTGCCAGCGTAAATATGCACCTAAGATCCGACGGCGTACTAAGACGTACGTCAGTCGGATCTAGCCCACATTCAGTCATATCTTGTTTTGTGGATACAAAACAAAGATACGACGGCGCATCGTAGAACTTATGCGGTGTATCAATAGATACGCCGCCGTAAGTTCTTTGTTGATCTGGCCCACTGTGTTCAGTGTTCCCCCTATCACGGAACTTCTCTCATCCTCGGACTCAGTTTCCCAGCAGACACTGTGTTCAGTGTTCCGCCAATCACGGACGTCCTCTTGTCGGAGGATGAAAGGACGTCCCTGATTGGAGTGAGGTTGGGCAGAGTGAGGTTGCAATAGGCACAGTGAGGTTGGGCACAGTTAGGTTGCAATGGGCACAGTGAGGTTGCAATGGGCACAGTGAGGTTGGGCACAGTGAGGTTGGGCACAGGGAGGTTGCAATGGGCACAGTAAGGTTGGTCACAGTGAGGTAGCAATGGGCACAGTGAGGTTGGGCACAGTGAGGTAGCAATGGGCACAGTGAGGCGTGCAAATGGGCACAGTGAGGCGTGCAAATGGGCACAGTGAAGCTGAAAATGGGCATGGTTGACCCTCTATCTCACTTACAGTATCTGCTGCATTCTCACCCTAGGCTTATACCGAGTCAATACGTTTTCCCATTTTTTTGTGGTACAATTAGGTACCTCGGCTTATACTCGGGTCGGCTTATACTCGAGTATATACGGTAAATAGAAGGTAAGTCTCCACATATTCTTACTGAGAGGAGGTGATGTGAAAAGGGGATTTTTATGTGCCACAATGAGTACCACACAAATACAATTTGTTCTAAAAACCACATGTTGTATTTATACAAAAGTCCTTTAAACATGTATATCAGAACATACAGTGCCTTGAAAAAGTATTCATACCCCTTGAAATTTTTTCACATTTTGTCATGTTACAATCAAAAACTTACATTTTATTGGGATTTTATGTGATAGACCAACACAAACTGGCACATAATTGCGAAGTGGAAGAAAAATGATAAATGGTTTAAATTTATTTTACAAATATATATGCATTTATATTTAGCCCCCTTTACTCGGATACCCCTAAATAAGATTTAGTGGAATCAAATTCCCTCAGAATTCACCCAATTAGTAAATAGAGTCCACATGTGTGTAATTTAATCTCATTATAAATACTGCTGTTCTGTGAAGTCCCCATAGGTTTGTTAGAGAACCTTGGCGAACAAACAGCATCACAAAGGCCAGGGAATGCACCAGACAGGTCACGGATAGAGTTGTGGAGAAGTTTAAAGCAGGGTTAGGTTATAAAAAAATACCCCAAGCTTTGAACATCTTACGGAGCTCTGTTCAATCCATCATCTGAAAATGGAAAGACTATGGCAAAAATTCAAGCCTACCAAGACATGGCTGTCCACCTAAATGGACAGGCCGGGCAAGGAGAGCATTCATCAGAGGAGCAACCAAGAGGCCCATGGTAACTCTGGGGGAGCTGCAGAGATCCACAGCTCAGGAGAGAGAAACTGTCCACAGGACAACTATTAGTCGTGTTCTCCACAAATCTGCCCTTTATGGAAGAGTGGCAAGAAGAAAGACATTGTTGAAAGAAGGGTCAGATAAGACCAAAATGTAACTTTGTGGCCTTAGGGCAAAATGCTATGTGTGGCAGAAAACTAGCACTGCACATCACCCTGAACACACCATTCCCACCGTGAAACATGGTGGTGGCAGGAATGTTGTGGGAATGCTTTTCTTCAGCAGGGACAGGGAAGCTGGTCAGAGTTGATGGGAAAATGTATGGGGCCAAAAACAGAGCAATCTTACTAAAAAACTTGTTAGAGCCTGCAAAAGATTTATGACTGGGACAGAGGTTCACCTTCCAGCAGGACAACGACCCTAAACACACAGCCAGAGCTACAATGGAATGATTTAGATCAAAGCATATTCATGTGTTAGAATGGCCAGTCAAAGTCTAGACCTAAATCCAATTGAGAATCTGTGGCAAGACTTGAAAATTGCTCTTCACAGACACTCTCCATACAATCTGACAGAGCTTTAGCTATTGTGAAAAGAAGAATGGAACAAAAATGTCACTCTCTAGATGTGAAAAGCTGGTAGAGACATCCCCAAAAAGACTTGCAGCTGTAATTGCAGTGAAAGGAGGTTCTACAAAGTATTGACTTAGGGGGCTCTATACAAATGCACACCACACTTTTCAGATATTTATTTGGAAAAAAAATTAAAACCATTTATCATTTGTCCCTCACTTCACAAATATGTGACCCATTATGTTGGTCTAAACCATAAAATCCCAATAAAATACATAAATGTTTTTGGTTGTAACATGACAAAATGTGGAAAATTTCAAGGGGTATGAATACTTTTTCTAGGCATTGTATTAGAAAGTTCAATCAACATGTTAACTGACCATTTTGTGCAGTCAAAGCATGGTTTTGATACATATGGATTGGCTATGTCTGGATTGACGTGTTTCGCCCAAATGAGGGGCTTCCTCAGGATCTATGTTTTAATATAATTAAATCTAAATACTGATAAACAACATGAGAAATACATTATTCAAACAAAATACATACAACATAAGCCTATGCAGTACTTATTAAAATAGATTATATTATTTATGTTATTATAGTATAGCTGCAAACAAACATGTCTAATAGGGGAAAAAAAACATGGTGGAAAGAAGGGAGGGAAAAGAAGGGAAAACATAAATAAAAATCTGAAACAATATGGAGGACATGAAGATGACAGATCAGGGGAAGTGGAGATTTATTAGATGGTGATCATTTAGTGGTAACTTTTCTTTTGGTTTTAATGAGCATGGACATGTTGGTGTACATATATCTCCTGTGTGACTGTGGCCATATAGAGTGTGTGGTGATCTATATATATATATTTATATACCAATTTTTTGTTGTGACACAAACAGCCTTCCTCTATTTTTGTTTGTCTCTCCTTCCCCCAATCTGCCAACTCTATAATGTCCTCCATATTGTTTCAGATTTTTATTTATGTTTTCACGTCTTTTGCCTTTCTTCTTTCCACCATGTTTTTTTTTGTTTTTCCTATTGGACATGTTTGTTTTCAGCTTATACTATAATAGCATAAATAATATAATCTATTTTGATATGTACTATAAAGACTTATGTTTTATGTATTTAGTTTAATTGATGTATTGCTTGTGTTATTTATCAGTACTTCAATTTATTACTATTGAAACATGGATCCTGAAACATTCGCCCCTTGTTTTGGCGAAACGTGTTGATCCAGGACATATCCGATCCATACGTATTAAAACCCCACTTTGACTACATGAAATGGTCATAAAACGTGTTGATTGTACTTTCTAATATGTTCTTATATATAGGTTTTAATGACTTTTATATAAATAAAACTTGTGTTTTTTAGAACAGAGTGTATTTGTGTGGTACTCCTTGTGGCACTGTCACGGTCTGGAGTCAGGCTCAGAGGCCAGTAGCTATAGCAGCAGAGCAGATATTCACACAGGTCACCCTGGCTGATGATGCGGGTTCACCTGAGGTGCGGGGTCTAAGCACTAACCGTTATTCACCAGAGCTCCTGAAGGTGGAGATGGGCTTTGCTGTGTGTTAGTGCCAGGTGGCGGTCCTCAGGATAGCCCCACCAGGAGGTGAGCAAGTCGGGGTCTGGAAGCAGATATAACAGGGATCAAGCAGAGGCATAGTCGGGGAACAAGCCAAAAGTCCGTAACAAATAGTTGCAGGTTGGGATTCAGCAGAAGCGTAGTCGGGGGACGAGCCAAATGTCGGTAGCGAATAGTAGCAAAGATACGGTCAGCAGCAAAAGAGACAGGAGCAAGATATTGGCTGGTGAAGGCACAATATTCTGGCGACCAGGAAGTGCAAGGACACGGCTTAAATCAGGAAGTTCATGGGAGGAGCAAAGGGTTCAAGGGTCAAGGCAAACAAGATTCAAGACAAGATCATTCAAGGAACTATCCAAGGAACTGTCCAAGGAGCTGTCCAGCATTCCAGGTGGCTCAGCAAGCAGAGTCACCACCAGACACACCAGAGGACCCAGGTTCAAGCCCAGGTCCTAACAGGCACTTACAAATCCCCTTTTCACATCATCTCCTCTCAGTGAGGAGTAGAGATGAGCTTCGAGTTTGACTCGAACATTGCCTGTTCGACGAACAATTAGGGGCCATGGAACACCCTGTTAAAGTCTATGGGAGAAATCTAAAGTGTAAATTTTAAAGGATTTTTTTCTACTGTGTCTGTGTGTTTTTTTGAACTATTTACACTTCCTTCGTGAAATGGTAGAGGTACAGTGTACCTCATTACCAATTCACATAGGGGGGGGCCAGGATCTGGGGGTCCCCTTTGTTAAAGGGGTCTTCCAAATTCTGATAAGCCCTCCGCCCACAGACCCCCACAACCAACGGGCAAGGGTTGTGGGATGAGGCCCTTGTCCCCATCAACATGGGGACATCCTTCCCATGTTGAGGGCATGTGGCCTGATGCGGTTCAGGAGAGGGGGGGTGCACTCTGTCCCCCCCTCTTTTCTGCGGCCGGCCAGGTTAACGTGCTCAGATATGGGTCTGGTGTGGATTTTTGGGGGAACTCCACACCATTTTTTTTTAAATTTGAGGTGGAGTTCCCCTTAATATCCATATCAGACCTGAAAGGCCTGTTAATGGAATTTGGGGGGGATCCCCAGCTTTTTTATTTAATTTTTTTATGAATGAATCATCTCTGTAATTGACAGAGCCGACAATTCATTAGAGCCGCAAAGCCGGTTTTAAATGCCTTTTTCCTTTTTTCTTTTTCACATGCTGACTTTACACCCCCCCTAGGTACGAAATTTAAAGTAATATTACACTTTTATTGTTTCACTTTTAGCATTATTAAATTCACTGCTCTTGAAAAAACGACCGTTTTTAAAACTTGTTTTTGCATTGATACATGTTTCCTGGGACAGGACCCAGGTCCCCAAACACTTTTTAGGACAATAACTTGCATATTAGCCTTTAAAATTAACACTTTAGATTTCAAATGTTCGAGTCCCATAGACTTTAACGGGGTTCTAAAGTTCACACGAACATTTGGTGTGTTCGCAAAGTCCTGATGCAAACCGAACAGGGGGGTGTTCGGCTCATCCTTAGTGAGGAGATGTGTGGACTTAACTTCTACTGACTTCAATTGCATGGGGATAGTGCCAGTTATTTATTGATTACAGGGTCCAACCACCAAATTATTCATATACTTCTTAAAATGTATTTAGATGCTAAACCAATGTGTAATAGTATCAATTATCAACAACACAACTTAATTTTCATTATTTTAAATCAACAATCAGCTCTGTGACCCAATCACAGGACACTGGCGGCAATCGGGTCCACGGGTCCAGGCACCACGTCATTCTGACTTCCGAAGTCTGGATCCACCGGCTGCCTTGCTTGATGGCAGTCTCAGCCTCTCAGCGAGCCACTGAGACACTGAGATGGCGGCTCCCCACCCCTCCACATCTCATCGCTCCAGTGAGAGTGGAGGATCAGAGCACAAGCCATGCTGACTGTGTTCTGCTCGGGGAGGAGTGAGAACCAAGCCATCGGTGGTGTTTGTGGCTCGGTTCTCAGTGCAGAGACCGTGGGGGACAGCTGCAGCATTGGTGTGATGCAGCATCCACTGAGGTAAGTATGATTAGCCCAAAAAAAACATACTTCTCTTTTAAGTGCATGCATGTATCCATAACCTCCAGGATAGCTGGAATTTCTTTATGGTGTTTAGGATATGGCATAGGAAGAAAGAGAGACCTTAGCGTAATACTGTATGAAATTACCATATGTACCACAACCGTGCATGCAGTGTCACTCACAAAACAGCAGAAGACATGTGAAAACCAGTAAGGGCCCTCACCACACCAACCACTTGCACCACAGCATATGGTAATTTCATTCAGTATTACACTATACAGTCCCTCTTTCTTCCTATGACATGTCTGGAGTCCTAAGCGCCATAAAGAGGTTCCAGCTATCCTGGAGGTTATAGATACATGCATTATTGCTGCACTTAGGTGAAAAGCCAGGATTTCTGGTGAGTGAGACATTCACCTAGTCTACAACTGTCTGAGCTACCATCAAACTGAAAATAACCTACCTGAACCCCTTCATTCTAGATTTCTCCTGAACTCCACAGAAAATGCTCTTCTAAAACTCACAAATAATTTGCCAATGGCTAAAACCAATGGTCACTATTCTGCACTCTTTCTCTTGGACGTCTGTGCTGCCTTTGATACAGTTGGCCACCCACTCCTTCTCAAAGAATCTCCACTCTTTTGGTCTCTGTGAATGTACTCTTTGTTTGTTCCTATTTTACCTATCCCATCACACCTTCAGTGTCACTTACAACTCTACTTCCTCCCCTTCCCTTCCTCTTTCATTAGGGTCCACCAAGATTCTGTTTTTGGACCTCTCTTATTCTCGATCTACACCTCCTCCCTGGGCTATCTGATAGCCTCCCATGGCTCATTTAAGATCAATGGCACAGATTGCCAGTCTGTCCCCACAAGCCAGCGTGCTTTCTGTAATCCTAGACTCTGAACTCTCCTTTCAGTCTCACATCCAATCACTGTCCAAACCTTGCCACCTTAACCTCGACAACATCTACAAAATATGATCCTTCTTAACCAATGACACCACAAAGCTTCTAATTCACTCCCTGGTTATCTCTCACCTCAACTACTACAACCCTCACCTCATTGGCTTACCTTTACATAGAAATGAAAATGGGTGAACTTATGCTCTACTCAGTGTATGCGTAATAATGTGAATATTATTTGAAAAATAAAGTAACCAAAACCCTGTGTACTCTGTATTGACCGTAACGTAAATAACTCAACACCACGTTCACTATATGGACCCCTTATATATTTGTACATGTTGATCATATCCCTTCTTATTCTCCTCTTCTCAAGGGTGAAACAGGGCAACACAGTGGTGTAGTGGTTAGCACTGTCACCTAGGAAGCGCAGTTTGGCATTGCATGCCATTATTAAGCTTATGATCTACCAAAACTCCATATCCTTCTCCACTACAGATCCTCCCAGTTGTACTCCCCCTAGTATGTATGATGCATATTCTTAGCCCCCAAGTGAATAACTTTACATTTATCAACATTAAACCTCATCTGCCACAAAGTCACCCAATTAGACAGAGCATTGAGGTTGGCTTATAAATAGACATCTGGCAGTGCCAACCCTGCCTCTGCTTTGGGCGCTGTAATGTTGTCAGCTGTACTTTACATCTACCTTTTGCCCATATACATTTTATAAATTGTGAATTCAATTTTTTAAACGACTTTTTAGGCACTACTACTGGGGAGTGTGAGAAGATATACAAACACTTTGGTAGTAGGATCATTTTAATTAAATGTATTCTTCCCACCACTGACAAAGTAAGTTTACTCCAAATCCTCAACTTGACTTTAATATACTCCATCAATGGATAAACATTGAGCTCCAATCCTGCCCGGGATTGTCTTGTTATATGGATCCCTAAATATTTAAAGGAGTCCACTATCTTAAGTGGGGTATCCGTCATCTCCTCCATTTCCCCCTCTCGATGCATTGGCATTAGAAAAGACTTCTGCCAATTAATCTTAAGTCCTGAGTACCTACCAAACGTATCTATTATACTCATAGCATTCCTCAGGGTATCCTGTGTATCTCGCATATACAATATGATGTCATCTGCATACAGTCCAATCTGTTCTGTACTGTCGCCCATTTCTATCCCCTTATATTCTTCAGACTGCCGGAATAGTAAGGCTAATGACTCAATTGTAATAGAAAATAGAAGAGGAGACAGCGGATACCCCTGCCTTATACCCCTAAATAAGTTAATTGATGGGGTCAATATCCCATTAATCAATAGCTTAGATCGCGGGGCTGCATACAGTATACTTACCCATTGCTTAAATATGTTCCCGAATCCAAACTTCCCCAATGTTGCCTGCAAGAATCTCCACTCTATGGAATCAAAGGCTTTGGCTGTATCAAGAGATGCCAAAGCCCCATGTCTCTGGAATATACTCCTTCATCTGTACTACCAATTGTGTTCTATGAATGTTTATCGATGTTGATTTGCCAATTAAAAAACCTGTCTGGTCGGCATGCACTATAGATGTTATTACAGTATTTAATCTTTTGGCCAATATCTTGGGCAAAATTTTATAATCGCAGTTCAGCAAAGATATTGGCCTAACTGAGGTACATTCACTTGGGTCCTTATCCGTTTTTTTTTATGTTTCAATATTTTTATTGAGAATTTTAGAAAACATAACACTTACAATTAGTTTTGTAATAATACAGATGTATTATCCGTTTTTAATAGTAAAACTACTGTTGCTTCATACATGGAATGTGGGAGTTCTCCTCTAACAAAGGCCTCTCTATATACCTTAGTTAGTATTGGAGCTATCAGGTCTACATATCGACTATACACCTCCAGGGGTAAACCATCCGGGCCTGGGGATTTACCCGTTGCCAACAAGCCGATAGCTTCCCTTACTTCTGCCTCCGTAATCTCCTCGTCCATTAATTTCACATTTTCTCTTGTTAGTTTTGGGAACTCTACTTCCTCCAGGTACCCCACTATATCCTCCTCTGCACATGTTAATGAGGTGGCATACATTTTAACATAATATTCATGGAAGCATTTCAGTATTTCTTCTATTGTACAAAGTAATATCCCCTGTTAATTTTGTATCTTGGAAATATCCGAAGATGTCTGTTGTTTAGCTATAAATACCAATAGTCTACTAGCTTGGTTCCCCTGTTCAAAAAAATTCTGCCGTAAAAAGAATTGTTTCCGTTTGGCTTTTATTTCTATCTGACCTTTATATAGCCTATGCAGGTTTTCCCACCTTGCCTGATTTTCACTCGAGGGGTTGGATATAAACTCATCCTCTGCTTTTGTACACTGTTTAGCCAGTTCCTCCTCTCCTTGCCTACTAACACGTTTAACGTGTGATATAGTTGACTTCAAGACCCTCTGCAGGTATGCCTTAAATGCATCCCATACACTACCGTCCATTGCATAGGATGTGCCCCAATAAAGATATCTAGTTGTTCTGGTATACGGTCATCAGGCCCAATTTGTGCTAGCGAGTATGGATGCATTTTCCATGTTGGCCGGTTACCCCTAGGACCAATATTTAATCCAAACAATAGTGGGGAATGATCGGATACCCCCCGAGGTAGGTAGCCAACTGATTGTACCAATGGTTGAACTTTATCATTCCCACAAATCATATCTATACTCGACAAACAACTTCCTCCTGGGGCTGACCACAAATAAGCCCTGGTCTGTGGATTCCTAATTCTCCACAGGTCAGTCCAACCTACCTCAACCAAAAGCCTTTTTAGCGTATTTTCTCTACTGGCCCGTTTAGGGGTTGCCCCTCCATGTCTGTCTAAGGTTGGATCCAATAACATATTGTAATCCCCCATGCACATCACATAGGCATCAGGATATTGAGCTAGAAACAGCACTGCCTCCTTCAAAACCTGTATACCCCCATGAGGTGGATTATAAATTCCCATCAACACAAATGGCAACGAATATAATACTCCATAAATAAATACATATCTACCCTCAGGATCACATTTATACTTAATACATTCCCATGGCACTGAGCAGTGTATCAACATGGACACTGCCCTTGAGTATGATGTATGATATGAGTGGTATATATGATTAACCCATGGTTTCTTTAAATATTTTAAATTATCCTTTGTCATATGCGTTTCCTGCAGACATATTATTTTTGCCTTGGTCTGTCCAATGATTGTAAATATCTGACTTCTCTTAGTGGTTGACCCCATTCCCCTTACGTTCAAGGATATAAAAACACGTTGTTCACTCATGTTTTCCTAACTTTAATAATCTCCAGGGGCAATACTCTCTCAGCTTCCTATCTTCCTTAAAGGTTATCTGTATCAAGTAGGGTGGTAGCGCTGCTTCCCGTGGCAACAAATTATCCTTTGTCATATGCGTTTCCTGCAGACATATTATTTTTGCCTTGGTCTTTCCAATGATTGTAAATATCTGACTTCTCTTAGTGGTTGACCCCATTCCTCTTACGTTCCAGGATATAAAAACACATTGTTCACTCATGTTTTCCTAACTTTAATAATCTCCAGGGGCAATACTCTCTCAGCTTCCTATCTTCCTTAAAGGTTATCTATATCAAGTAGGGTGGTAGTGCTGCTTCCTGTGGCAACAAGTTTGTCTCCATTCTAAACCTTCCAGTTCTAATACCTTGACCCCCCCCTCTCCTCTTCCTCCAGGTTATCCCCCCCCCCCATTAGGACTCAGTCCATGAACATTATTCTCCATTATATATTCTTTAAGTTCATAAAATAAGGGGGTGCAACCTCTGTACAAAACTTAATAAGGTGCAAATTGTGCAAAGTGTAAATAGGTACCCACCCTGCCTTAATCTTAGCCAAGCCATACCTTATATAAATACCTCTATACATACAATATTCCTAACATTTACCAATCTGGAGTACCCAAAAGTAATAAAAAACAAAGATAAACAATCCATAATGTAAAAAAACTGTAGCTAAACAGTGCCACACCTATATTTATATACCCATATTCCCCACAAAAAAAAACCCTAAGTGTAAAAACAGAGGAATGCATAGCCAAAAAATGTTTGCCATGCAAATTGACTGTGCAAAAAAAAAAAAAACAAGTGTAAAAAAAAAGGGAGGATTGCATAGCCAAACAATTGGCAATGAAAATTTAAATATTATTACTGTGCAAAAAAAGAAGTATACATATCTGTTATACATTGACTCACATGGTCGACTGTGTGGGTTGTTATAAAATCACTGGGGTAGAGAAGCTAAAACCGTATTTTTGAATTATTGAGTGACATTATGTAACTAGAACAGGGTGATTCTATAATTTTTGCAACTCCCATCCTGTTCCTTAAATATTAGAACCTGTCTTGACACATTTCAGGGTGATTGGATTAAGGCGTCTCTTCTACCTATATGAATATAAATTCTGGGGATTCATATCACTCATTACAGCTGAAGAAGTGGCTTGGAAACATAAAACAAAAAAGATCTTCAATGGTACAGAACAATTCCAATGAAATGTCACTAACTACTACTAGCTTTACTAAGACTTGGATAAATGAGAACCTTCACAGACAATGTTAATGGTACTAACAAACCGATAACCCATAGCAAAAATAAATAACTACATTCCATGAGGCAGATCCACAAAGATCTGCCCCGGCGCAGCGTATCTGAGATACGCTACGCCGCCGTAACTTACTTCAGTTTGGTTCGAATCCATAAAGAATTTGCGCCGTAAGTTACGGCGGCGCAGTCTATCTCTCGCGGCGTAATGGTGCATAATTCAAATCGGCGAGTAGGGGGCGTGTTTCACTTAAATGAAGCACGTCCCCGCGCCAAACGAACTGCGCCGTCCCTAAATTTCCCGCCGTGCATTGCGCTAAATGACGTCGCAAGGACGTCATTTTTTTTTATGTGGATGTAAATTACGTCCATCCCGATTCACGGACGACTTACGCAAACAAAATAAAATTGTTAAAATTATACGCGGGAACGACAGCCACGAAGACGTACTCCTGTCGGATCTAACCCAGATGCCGTCGTATCTTGTTTTGAAGATTCAAAACAAAGATACAACGCGGGAAATTTGAAAGTACGCCGGCGTATCAGTATATACGCCGGCGTACTCTCTTTGTGGATCTGCCCCCATATCTATAGAGGAAATTTTAATATTAAAACATGATACAGTTAACAACCAATATTGTCCTTGTAGTTTCTGCATACAGTAATGTGCAGAAACAATGGTAGAAAATAGGTGATTGGATAAAAGTTGAAATAATAAACATGGAGTTCCCTACTGCTTTCAAATTAAGATTGATAAAGGGTGTGTGTCAGGAGAAATACAATCTAAAAAAAATTATTCCTAAAAGATTATTAGCAATCATATAAATTAGCCATGCAAAAAACAGCCCACCAAGGAGGAGTAAATGTATAAAAGGGTTTCATATCAACTCAATAAATAACAGGGACTAATAATTCCCTGTAAGTGATATATTATTTCAACTAAAGCATTTGATGGCTGATCTTACACTGTTTGCCGGGGATTTTCAAAGTAAACTGTTACATCCAGATGTCATCTCTAACAATGCACATGGAATTGAGGTGAAGTATGTTTGTAGATAAATGAAATTATAGACACATCATAGAATTCCTGTTTTGTGTTTCCATACAGAAGAAGAACTGTAGATGTACAAGTATAGGATTTAGAGCCTCTCTCCATTACCTAATTTAACCCGGGGATTTTCCAATATTTATACTGCAATTTGCAACTCAACTCAACTAATGCCAAAAAAGATTGTATTATACATTTGGAATTTGACCTTTTCTGGTTCAGTGTAATATTCCTTACATTTTATACCTGCAATACTGTTAATTTCCAATGTCTAATATCTAACTTCCTGACTATCTGCTGTATTTTCTTATTTTCTTTAAGGGAAACATCATGTTTTGATCAATGTATTTATTGTTGTTATTTATGCCCAGGAATAAAAATTAACAATTAAAAATGTAGGTTCAAGTTTGAGTGAAGTAAATTAGAAATAATGCACAGTAATCTTTTTTTATTTATTAACGACCAGTTAAATTTTTTTTTTTTAAATGATTTTTTTTGGTATATGCAGGGGGAAAAAAAAAGTCTTGATCGGTTTCCTTTGGTAAGAAGCTGCGGACTATATAGAGAAGCCAGTAAGCTGCATAGAAGAAGACTGGCTCTCTGGGTGGAAACAGTTGTCTCTCTGCAGAGGTCCAACTGGAACTTCACATTCAAAAAAGCTCATTCCCCTTGCTGGGTAAGAAGTACTAGCTCTCACTGTCTGGGGGTGTACCAGACATCTGCAGAGAGACCATAGATTCCAAGTATAAGGCAAGGCTCCTTGTCTACAGAATGCTGTCAGAGGACCGACATTTCTACTCAGGCTTTCTAAAGAAAATTAATTTGTAAGATTTGGAATGCTTTGATGCATTGAATTTAGCTGATTTACACTAATTTAACTTTAGGCAAGCTAGGCTGTGGCTAGCCTAAGTTCTGATTGCTATTGTTTTCTACATTATTTGTGTTTGCCCTAAGACTAAAGCCGCGTACACACGATCGTTTTTAATGTACTAGAAAAAAAGTTTTTCTCGTTGTGATTCTTGTCAAGCCTGCCTCTCATACACACGATCGAGCAAAGCACTGTGACGTACAACACGTACGACGGCACTATAAAGGGGAAGTTCCATTCGGATGGCGCCACCCTTTGGGTTGCTTTTGCTGATTTCGTATTAGTAAAAGTTTGGTGAGAGCTGATTTGCGCTTTTCAGTCTTCGTGCTTTTCAGTCTTCGTGCTTTTCAGTCTGTTACAGCGTGATGAATGTGCTATCTCCATTACAAGCGCTAGTTTTACCAGAACGAACGCTCCCGTCTCATAACTTGCTTCTGAGCATGTGCATTTTTTTCCCGTTGTTAAAGCCTACACACAACGTGAAAAACAAGAACGTGAAAAATGACGCTAAAATTTAGAGCATGTTCTAAATTTTTAATGCCCATTTTTCACGTCGTTGTACGCGGCATTAGGCATTGTGTGCTTTTTGTCTACTGTTGGGAAGTGTTCTCCAGTAGATAGAGCAAAAGTTCAAATGTTAGGGGTTCTGAGTATTTACTTCACCCAGCAATTTACTAGGGGGGTTGTTGACAATCATGAGGTCTGAAGAAGGAAATATACAGAGAGCCCTTCTAGAAGAGTCTTTGCCTCTCAGGCTTGGCCTGGAGATGATGCCGGTATAAGAGCTCTTTCCATAGCTTCCCAGGTCTGATGCCTGAAGAGGGTGTGAGGAGTTCAAAGTCGGTTTACCTACCAGACCTGTTGCCTGTGGAGGAAACGGTTCCAGTGTCATATCTGTCTGCAGATGTCTAATATGTCCACTGCTGAGACTTACGGTACATATAGCTCCACATTCATCACAACTCAAGCTCCTTTCTGGCTAAAAAGCACCAGCCCTAGCATAAACCTATTATGAACAGGTCTATGCTAGGGCCTGGAAAACAAGAAGGTAGGAGCACGTTCAGGAATCAAAGATTGCCCAGTCCATTGCCAGTTATGTTTCAAAATCATACAACCTCTACCAGCCTTTGAGAAGGACATATTTCCAGGCAGAGAGAATTCATTGCTGTTTTAACCACTTAACCCCCGGACCATATTACTGCCCAAAGACCAGAGCACTTTTTGCGATTCGTCACTGCGTTGCTTTAACTGACAATTGCGTGGGACGTGGCTCCCAAACAAAATTGGCATCATTTTTTTACCTCAAATAGAGCTTTCTTTTGGTGGTATTTGATCACCTCTGCGGGTTTTCGTTTTTGCGCTATAAACAAAAATAGAGCGACAATTTTAGGCCGATACGGATTCTTCTACATATTTTTCGTAAAAAAAATCGCAATAAGTGTTTATTGATTGGTTTGCACAAATGTTATAGCGGGTAGGTCGGCAAGCAGTTAAGTAACCTATAAACCCTCAACTTCTCTTCACTTGACTTTGAACCTAATTGCTTTAAGCAAAGGTTGACAGAGTTGATTTCAGCCATTTGGTCACCACTGGTGGGTTGGTGAGGGAATTGGGGCAGTAGACAGACAGTGCACTAAGATAAAGGTTGGGGGAGTCTGTCAAATCCAAAGGCTTATTAAGATTTCTTCAATATAGTAAATAAGCTCAGCCAACCAGCCAAAACTCAGCTGGGTAGTAAAATATTGAAGAAGGATCCTAACAAAATGTAATGGATGAATGTCAGACTTTTTGTTTTGCCATACATTTTCTTATGCTTGCAACCTAAATGATTATGCATGTTTATATTCTCTTACCAGGTGGGCTATCACAATAATATCACCTATATTGTACTAACAGGTTTCCCAAATATAAAAAGCATAAAAATTCTATTTTTCTTGGTGCTGTGTTTCATATATTGTGTTACTATTTCTGGAAATCTCTTCATTGTGATTTTATATCATCTGAGTAAAACACTTCAGTCTCCCATGTACCTCTTCATCACCCAACTATCATTGCTTGATATCATTCTGTCTACAGATATTCTTCCCAACTTTCTTTATATTATCTTACATGATGGATGTACCATGTCTCTTGCTGGATGTATTTTGCAGTTATCCTTCTTTTCCCATGCTGAGGCCTCAGAGTGTTTTCTACTGACTGTGATGTCCTATGACCGGTATTTGGCTATTTGTAAGCCTCTGCATTACAACTCTATAATGAACCAATCAAATTGCATTAAATCAGTGATTATCATTTGGGTACTGGGTTTTACAATGGCATTGGTTGATTCAATTTCTTTGTGCAGTTTATACTACTGTGGACCAAACATCATTCATCACTTCTTCTGTGACTTTGAACCCATAATTGAGCTTTCCTGCTCCGATACTTCATGGATCCATAATCAGACCTATGTAGTAGGTTTCATCTTTGTCATAGCACCTTTTATGTTAATTGTTATATCGTACATCTATATTGTTATAACCATCCTCAAAATTAAATCAATTACAGGAAGACAAAAAGCCTTCACCACCTGCAGCTCTCACTTGACCGTAGTGTGCATTTTTTACGGGACTATAGCCGCTGTGTATTTGTTTCCAACAAAAGGACAACTAGATATTCTGAACAAGGTCCTCTCTCTCTGTTACACTGTAATGACTCCATTGCTTAATCCCATCATATACACCTTCAGGAACAAGGACTTTAAGAAAGCCACTGAAAAAATAAAATCATTTTCTGAAATTAAAAATGCAAATGTGATAAAAAAGTAAGGGGCAGATCCACATACATCTTCGACGGGCGCAGCGTATCTAAGATACGCTACGCCGCTGTAACTTACTTTTAGTTGGTTTTAATCCTCAACGAATTTGCGCCGTAAGTTACGGCGGCGTAGTGTATCTGTTGCGGCGTAAGGGCGCGGAATTCAAATGGAAGTGATTGGGGTGTGTTTTATGTTAATACGTCATGACTCGACGTAAACAACGTTTTTTTTTAACTGCGCATGTGCCGTCCCTGGGGGTATCCCAGTGCGCATGCTCAAAATTAAACCGGAACCAGCCAATGCTTACGACGGTGACGTAATTCTACGCAAATTCCTATTCACGAACGACTTACGCAAACGACGCAAAAAATTCTAAATTGTACGTGGGAAGGACGGCCATACTTAACACGCCACCATATATCAGCTTTAACTATACGCCGGAAAAAGCCGAACGCAAACAACGGAAAAAAATGCGCCGGGCCGACGTACGTTCGTTGATCGCTGTAAATAGCTAATTTGCATACTCGACGCGGATTTCAACGGAAACGCCACCTAGCGGCCGCCGAAAAATTGCATCTAAAATCAAAAGGCATACGAAGACGTACGCCTGTCGGATCAAGCCGAGATGCCGTCGTATCTTGTTTTGAGGATTCAAAACAAAGATACGACGCAGGAATTTTGAAATTACGCCGGCGTATCAATAGATACGCCGGCGTAATTTCTTTGTGGATCTACCCCTATATATTTAAAAAAAATCTGTGCATAAGCATATCCTTGATTTTATAAGAATACATAGGTGGTGTACATTGAAATCTACGGCTAAAGGTATAAATTGTGAAGTCACTGGGATAGAGATGTTAAAATCGCATTATGGGGTTAAAGAATGGCATTAAGCACCATGTAAAGAAAGGAGCTACTACTTAAAAAATGAGTTTCCGTATATACTCGAGTATAAGCAGAGTTTTTCAGTATTTTTTAAGGCTGAAAATACCCCCCTCGGCTTATACTCAAATCAGTGTACCTGAAACTCTTGACAGGCTGCGGGCGGCCATTATTTAAAAGTCGCAGTCTCCTCCTGGTCCCTTCCGTGATAGGCATTTCCCAGCAGACACTGTGTTCAGTGTTCCGCCAATCATGGACGTCCTCTTGTCCGAGGATGAAAGGGCATCCGTGATTGGCACGGAACAGGACCAGGAGGAGACCGCGACTTTTAAACAACAAATGGACGCCCGCAGCCTATCAAGAATTTCAGGTACACTGACTCGAGCACAGCGAGGCTGAAATGGGCACAGTGAGGTTGGTCACATTGAGGTTGCAATGGGCACAGTGAGGTTGGGCACAGTGAGGTTGCAATGGGCACAGTGAGGTTGAGCACAGTGAGGTTGCAATGGGCACAGTGAGTTTGCAATGGGCACAGTAAGGCATGCAAATGGGCACAGTAAGGCATGCAAATGGGCAAAGTGAGGCATGCAAATGGGCACAGTGAGGCATGCAAATGGTCACAGTGAGGCATGCAAATGGGCACAGTGAAGCTAAAAATGGGCATTGTTGACCCTCTTTTTTGCTTACAGTAGCTTCTGCATTCTCACCCTAGGCTTTTACTCGAGTCAATACGTTTTCTAATTTTTTTGTGGTACAATTAGGTGCCTCGGCTTATACTCGGGTCAGCTTATACTCAAGTATATACGGTAAATAGAAGGTAAGTCTCCACGTCTTCTTACTGAGAGGAGGTGATGTGAAAAGAGGATCTTTATGTGCCACAAGGAGTACCACACAAATACAATTTGTTCTTAAAACCACATGTTGTATTTATACAAAAGTCCTTAAAACATGTATATCAGAACATACAGTGCCTTGAAAAAGTATTCATACCCCTTGAAATTCTTTCACATTTTGTCATGTTACAATCAAAAACTTACATTTTATTGGGATTTTATGTGATAGACCAACACAAAGTGGCACATAATTGTGAAGTGGAAGAAAAATGATAAATGGTTTTAATTGATTTTACAAATAAATATGCATTTATATTTAGCCCCCTTTACTCGGATACTCCTAACTAAAATTTAGTGGAATCAAATTCCCTCAGAATTCACCCAATTAGTAAATAGAGTCCATCTGTGTGTAATTTAATCTCATTATAATTACTGCTGTTCTGTGAAGTCCCCATAGGTTTGGTAGAGAACCTTGGTGAACAAACAGCATCACAAAGGCCAAGGAACGCACCAGACAGGTCACGGATAGAGTCGTGGAGAAGTTTAAAGCAGGGTTAGGTTATAAAAAAAATACCCCAAGCTTTGAACATCTTACGGAGCTCTGTTCAATCCATCATCTGAAAATGGAAAGACTATGGCACAAATTCAAGCCTACCAAGACATGGCCGTCCTCCTAAACAGACAGGCCGGTCAAGGGGAGAATTCATCAGAGGAGCAACCAAGAGGCCCATGGTATCTCTGGAGGAGCTGCAGAGATCCACAGCTCAGGAGAGAGAAACTGTCCACAGGACAAATATTAGTTGTGTTCTCCACAAATCTGCTTTTCTTCAGCAGGGACAGGGAAGCTGGTCAGAGTTGATGGGAAAATGTATGGGGCCAAAAACAGGGCAATCTTACTAGAAAACTTGTTAGAGTCTGCAAACAATTTATGACTGGGACAGAGGTTCACCTTCCAGCAGGAAAACAACCCTAAACACACAGCCAGAGCTACAATGGAATGATTTAGATCAAAGCATATTCATGTGTTAGAATGGCCAATCAAAGTCTAGACCTAAATCCAATTGAGAATCTGTGGCAAGACTTGAAAATTGCTCTTCACAGACACTCTCCATACAATCCGACAGAGCTTTAGCTATTGTGAAAAGAAGAATGGGACAATAATGTGACTCTCTAGATGTGAAAAGCTGGTAGAGACATCCCCAAAAAGACTTGCAGCTGTAATTGCAGTGAAAGGTTGTTTTACAAAGTATTGATTTAGGGGGCTCTATACAAATGCACACCACACTTTTCAGATATTTATTTGGAAAAAAAATTAAAACCATTTATCATTTGTCCCTCACGTCACAAATATGTGACCTTTTATGTTGGTCTAAACCATAAAATCCCAATAAAATACATAAATGTTTTTGGTTGTAACATGACAAAATATGGAAAATTTCAAGGGGTATGAATACTTTTTCTAGGCATTGTATTAGAAAGTTCAATCAACATGTTAACTGACCATTTTGTGCAGTCAAAGCATGGTTTTGACAGGGGGGGCGCATGAGCGGCGCGAATGGAGATGGACGCCTGTTAGACCAGCTCCTGGCGCGGCGGAACTAATTCTTCCTTTCGGGGGCTATAATCTTTCTGCTGATCCTCCAGACTACCACCCTCCGACCCCGGTTACCACGGTGCATGTCGGCGACGAAGAAAAAGAACAAGGGAGCGGCCCAATCCTCTCTCACCCATTATCTTCTCCGTACGCGGGAGCAGTGCAACATGTCCCAAAATGGCGCTGCGGCTCCGGCCTTGCCTCCTGAGCTGAGCTCCTCTCCACATCCCACCAACTGTGAGTACCCTGGTACACTTTCTAAGGCCGATCTGGATGCCAGCCTTGAGGCCATGTACACTAGACTAGCCTCGAAGTTCCAATCAGAACTGAACAAGACCTCACACACTCTGTCTCAGGAGATCTCTTCCTTGGGCTCCCGTACGGACCTGCTCGAGACGAAGCACGATGAGCTTGCCCTAGCATACAGCGACTTAAGCAGGGAACATGACAGCCTGGCTGCGGCATTTAATCAATTACAATCCCAAGTCGAGGATCTCGACAATCGGAACCGCCGCCATAATTTGCGTCTGAGGGGGATCCCTGAGACGGTTGTGGAACTGATCCCGGCGGTCATCAGACTCTTTAAATCCCTACTCCCTGATAGGGAGGCCGCAGCTTTTACGTGCGATAGGATCCATAGGGCCCTGAGACCTACACCCCCTGATGACAAGCCTCCTAGGGACATAGTCCTGTGCCTTAAGGACTTTCTGGTTAAAGAAGATATCCTTAGAGCTGCCAGGAACACTCAGAGGATCACCCTCGATGAGTTCACAGTGCAAATCTTCCCCGACCTGTCCCCCGCCACTCTGGATAGACGACGGGGGATGAAAGAAGTCACGGCTGTCCTGCAAGCTGCGGGGGGTTCCCATTTAAATTATCCATCCCCCACAATGGAACTACGTATGTTGCCACCACGGTATTCGAGGGAAAAGAGATCCTAGTCAAGCTGGGCCTGCTTGATGCTGAAGAGATTCGCCGTCCTCCCTTAACACCTCGCCCTTCTCAGATCTGGCAGACGCCACCCTCTAGACGTGACAGGAGGAGGATTCGGTACGGTCAAGGTTCTCCTAGGAACTGATTAGCCCTTGCTCCGGCTCTCGACTCTGAATCTCCCTGCTTTGCTACTGGAGTCCCTCTCGGTTGCTGAAAGTTTTTACCCTTCGCTCGGAATTCGCTAAAATGAGCTCCCTGGTAAAAGTGATTTACTGTGTTCTGTTTTTCTTCCTAGCCTATGGCACCCGGACTCGGGATTTGTTTTCTCTATATTGTTCCGCTCCATGACGCCAAGGCATGTTTCCCCCCCCTCCGGTGATCCCAGTGACTGCATCTAGATCTGTGGTTGAAGCTCCCTGTTTTTTTGGACTGCAGACTGCGATTTCCTGGAGGTGAGACGTGAATGTCTCAGGAGTTCGGTTTTCTTTTGTCAGGAGTTATTCTTTTCCTGATCCACTTTTTGATGACTCTGCTTTTTTTTCTTCAATTTTTCTTTTCTTTACATTTTTTTTGTGCATTTTTGCTTCCACGACTGTATAACCTCTGGTTGTCATTTATTTTATATTATTATGTTTCTTTTATTTTCGTCATATGTCTTTGTCAATATCAGGTTAATTTGCTCTCATGCCAACATCTTGGTGTCTCTACATTGATCACCACGATCCTTGGCCCTTACTTTGTAACCCAATTGCAACATACTGGGCTTGGCCTTCAGCTTTCGATGCGAGGAATTTGGTTTGATGGGGATGGGGTGCCTGCCTGGAGGGGTTCTAGTTTTGGGCTTCCGGGTCTGGTTCACCTCTGGATCTATCTGGTTCCCTTTTTTTTCAATTTTTTTTGTTTTGTTTTGTTGTTATATTTTTTAACCACTAATTGCTATGGCGATTAAATGTATATCACATAATGTTAAGGGATTCAACTCCCCTCTGAAACTCAAGAAGGCGTTCTCTCAATACAAACAACTCGGAGCGAAAATTATTCTATTGCAGGAGACCCACTTCTCGCAGGCATCCCATCCAAAGTTTTTTAACAGGCATTTCCCCCAGGCTTATTACTCCCTTCACACTACTAAATGCAGAGGTGCGGCTATATTTTTACATTCCTCTCTCCATTTTGATGTTCAACACACGTACAGAGATAAAGACAGTAGATTTGTTATTATTAAAGGCCTTCTCCACAATAGGGAATGCACAATTGCTAGCGTTTATGCCCCTAATGAGGCTCCAGCCTCTTTCTTTTCTTCATTTTTTACAGTCCTGGAAAAGTTTCTGTCCCCCCATATGATTGTTGGTGGGGACTTTAACTTAGTCTCTACCCCCTCCCTGGATAGGAGCCATGTCTCCCCTTTTTCTAAGGCCTTTCCCAAGTCTCTAGCCCGCAAACTGACAGATTTACAACTTATTGATACCTGGCGTGCCCTTAACGTAGGGGCTAGGGAATTTACATTTTTTTCTCATCCACACCGAAGTTATGCTAGGCTGGATTACATCTTTTCTACCCCAGTTATTCTTGCCAATTCTAGCTCTGCCAGTATACATAATTGTGTATGGTCAGATCATCACATCACCTCCTTCTCTACTGAATTTATTAGACTCCCTCCCTCTGCATTCACATGGCGGTTGAACGAAGCCCTTCTCTCCAATCCAATGGTTGAATGTGAGGTCACCAAGGCCATCGAGTCTTACTTTTCCATCAATGATATTCCCGAGACTCCAATTCCCACTCTCTGGGTAGCGCATAAGGCAGTGCTCAGGGGAGTCCTAATTAAATTAGCCACTGCTCGTAACAATATGAACAAGCTCCAGATTGTGCAACTTTCTTCCGAACTTGATAAATTATATAAAAACCCCACCTCCTTACTATCGGATTCTACAAGGGCCCTAATTGAGCAGAAGAGGTTGGAGTTGGATGCTCTACTTTCTGCCAAAACTGAAAAGGCCTTACGGTGGTCTAAAGCCAAGTTTTTGCTCCATAGTAATGCGGCGTCCACTATGTTTGCAAGAAAGTTGAACCAATCTTATAGGCCCCCCCAAAGTTATAAATTATCTTCCCCTTCCGGTGGGATGGTTTCCCATCCTCAAGAGGTCTTGGCTATTTTTCAAGACTTTTATTCCTCTCTTCTGGGCCCTCAACACTCTCTCCCTCCAGAACCCTCCCTCTCTTGGTTCAGAAATCTCCCGTTACCTTCTCTTTCCCCTGCACAATTACAGAAGCTTAACGACCCAATATCGATCACTGAGGTCCTCACTGTGATTAGTTCCCTCAAAAATTCTTCCTCCCCGGGCCCCGATGGATTCTCTGCCCCATATTATAAGAAATTTTCAGCCCTCCTCTCCCCCAAACTGGCACGCCTCTTTAATTCAATCTTAAAGGGTGGCTCCTTTCCTGATGAAATGCTTCTGGCAAATATGTCCCTGATTCCCAAGCCCAATAGAGACCATACCATGCCCCAAAACTACAGACCTATCTCGGTTATGAATAATGACGTGAAAATTTTTAGTAGAATTATGGCTCCATTATTTCTTCTTTGATTTCCCCCTATCAAGCAGGTTTCATTCCCCATAGATTTATCACTGATAACATTCGTTTAACCACAAATATTTTACAAGATGCCAACCTCAATTCTAGGAAATTATTCTTGCTAAGTTTAGATATAAATAAGGCCTTTGACTGTGTTTCTTGGAATTATGTCTCTCTTTTGCTACAGCGTTTCGGCTTCAAAGGGGAATTTCTTAATGTGTTTAGAGCCCTATATTCCAACCCCTGCACTAGAATTAGGATTCCCGGGTGCAACTCCGAATTTTTCCAGCTTGGTAGAGGTACAAGACAGGGTTGTCCACTCTCCCCTTTAATCTTTGCCCTGGCAATTGAGCCATTAGCTGTAGCAATATTGAGTCACCCTTTGATTTCTGGATACACCAAGGCAGGTTCGGACTATAAGCTCTGTATGTACGCAGATGATGTGTTGCTTTTTTTGACCGACCCTGAAGTAACACTGCTGAACCTTCTGGAGACCCTCTCTACTTTTGCGGGCATCTCAGGTCTTACAGTCAACGTTTCTAAGTCATTGGCCCTCCCGGTGGGTTTTTCCCAGGCAGAATTGACTCCTATCAAACAATCATTCCCTTTCTCTTGGGCCGGGCCTGCCCTCCCCTAACTCGGAATAAAGCTCTCTGGAGATTATAGTTAATTGTTCAACCTTAACTATCCCCCTCTGATTACTTCCCTCAAAAAATTGTTGAAATCCTGGTCCCTTTATAATATCTCCTTTATGGGTAAAATTACGGCTGTCAAAATGACCATCCTCCCCAAGCTATTATACCTATTCCGTGCCCTTCCCTCTCCGGTCCCTAAAAAATTTATCCTTAAGTTTCAATCCTGTATCAACAGATTTATTTGGAGTGACAAACCGGCTAGGTTCTCGAGGGAGGTTCTTTATAGATCTGGTAAAGTCGGGGGTTTGGGAGTCCCACAGCTGTGGCTTTACTATTTGGCAAGTAGGTTCTCCCAGCAAGCACAATGGTCCATTAGAAGACCTAGAGTCCCTTGGGTCAGGTTCGAATATGACTCTATTCATCCCTTATACTTACCAGGCCTTTTGTGGTTTTCGGGCCCTCGTCCTCCGGAGTTGGCGGATCGCAACCTTTTGGTGGCTCAGGGTTTGAATCTTTGGAGAAGGTATTGCTCCTCTCTTTCTTTGGCCTCAGCTGCTCCCCCGGGATCTTCCTTTTTGGGGGACCCCAGACTGCCCTCTGCCTTTTTGAACCCTGAGTCATTTGACTGGTGGATTTCCTCCGACCTGACAACTCTGGAGGACTTTCAACATAATGATGCATTCATCTCTTTTACCCACCTGCAAACTACTAAGGGGGCCCCAGTTAGTGAGTTCTATAGGTTTATGCAGCTTAGACACTTCTTTTTGACCCATTACTCGCTGACCCTCTCTCCCACTTGCTCATCCTTTGAGTCGATTTGCAGGTCTGGTCCTAGACAGAGGGGCCTGATCTCCCTACTGTATAATGTTTTATCTGGTGATCAGAACCGGGACAAATTGAAATATATGACCAAATGGGAGTCTGATTTGGGCTTGGAGTATGAGCTGGAGGATTGGGAGAGGAACTGGCTGAATCTTCGTCAAAGTACAGTTTCACTGTCATTCAGGGAGACAGCGCTTAAATTCTACACCCGCTGGTATTATACACCCCAACGCCTACACCAGATTTTCCCCCAGACTTCCCCAAATTGTTTCAGGGGTTGCCCTACCCTCGGATCTTTTTTTCATATTTTTTGGGAATGCGGGCAAGTCTCCCAGGTCTGGAAGGGGGTCTTTGATCTCATAGACAAGTTGGGAAGCGGTCCCATAGTCTTGTCATATAGACATTGCCTACTCTTTGAAAAAATCCCAGACACTCCTAGACCTTTTAGACGCCTGATATACACCTTCTGCACGGCAGTCCTTTGGGTGGTGGCTCTCAACTGGAAGTCCCCTGCTGTCCCCCTTTCTCAGGTTTTGTCCAGGATGGATCAGATTATGCTTTCTGAACGGATATTCCATAAATTACATGACTCAATGCCTATATTTGAAGCTAAGTGGAACCCATGGTGGTTGTTTCGTATTCAATCCCAAGTTGCAAATGACCTGCTTTGATTTGTAATAACAATGCTTGACGACTTTTCTTCTTTTTTTTTTTTTTTTTTTTTTTTAGTATTATGATTATTTTGTACTTTTCCTGCTGTCACAGCTTGATAGATTATGTCTCTTTGATTCTCTCCTTTATGTTCCTTTCCTTCTTTTCTTTACTTTTTAACCTGTATATTCTGCTCTTTGGGTTTGCATTGCAATTCTCCTCCCAAATTATTTGCTTACATGGATACGGATAGTCTCACGAGCTTATCCCACTGCATGGTATTGGATTTGTTTTATATTATTTTTTTTTCCTTTCTTGTTGAAAGTTTTACATGTCTCAGACCCGGTTTAGTCAATTGGGATTTATCGAATCTGTATGCCATGCACTATTTTATGTACAAATACGGGTAGTGCTTTGTTCTAGACGCAATGTAACCCTCTGTATTTTTCATTATTTTGCAAATAAAAAAAATTTTGAAAGTAAAAAAAAAAAGCATGGTTTTGATACATATGGATTGGCTATGTCTGGATTGACGTGTTTCGCCCAAAGGAGGGGCTTCCTCAGGATCTATGTTTTAATATAATTAAATCTAAATACTGATAAACAACATGAGAAATACATTATTCAAACAAAATACATACAACATAAGCCTATGCAGTACTTATTAAAATAGATTATATTATTTATGTTATTATAGTATAGCTGCAAACAACCATGTCTAATAGGGGAAAAAACATGGTGGAAAGAAGGGAGGGAAAAGAAGGGAAAACATAAATAAAAATCTGAAACAATATGGAGGACATGAAGTTGACAGATCAGGGGAAGTGGAGCTTTATTAGATGGTGATCATTTAGTGGTAACTTTTCTTTTGGTTTTAATGAGCATGGACATGTTGGTGTACATATATCTCCTGTGTGACTGTGGCCATATAGAGTGTGTGGTGATCTATATATATATTTATATACCAATTTTTTGTTGTGACACAAACAGCCTTCCTCTATTTTTGTTTGTCTCTCCTTCCCCCAATCTGCCAACTCTATAATGTCCTCCATATTGTTTCAGATTTTTATTTATGTTTTCACGTCTTTTGCCTTTCTTCTTTCCACCATGTTTTTTTTTCCTATTGGACATGTTTGTTTTCAGCTATACTATAATAGCATAAATAATATAATCTATTTTGATATGTACTAAATCAAAGACTTATGTTTTATGTATTTACTTTAATTGATGTATTGCTTGTGTTATTTTTCAGTACTTCAATTTATTAATATTGAAACATGGATCCTGAAACATTCGCCCCTTGTTTTGGCGAAACGTGTTGATCCAGGACATATCCGATCCATACGTATTAAAACCCCACTTTGACTACATGAAATGGTCATAAAACGTGTTGATTGTACTTTCTAATATGTTCTTATATATAGGTTTTAATGACTTTTATATAAATAAAACTTGTGTTTTTTAGAACAGAGTGTATTTGTGTGGTACTCCTTGTGGCACTGTCACGGTCTGGAGTCAGGCTCAGAGGCCAGTAGCTATAGCAGCAGAGCAGATATTCACACAGGTCACCCTGGCTGATGATGCGGGTTCACCTGAGGTGCGGGGTCTAAGCACTAACCGTTATTCACCAGAGCTCCTGAAGGTGGAGATGGGCTTTGCTGTGTGTTAGTGCCAGGTGGCGGTCCTCAGGATAGCCCCACCAGGAGGTGAGCAAGTCGGGGTCTGGAAGCAGATATAACAGTTAGGGATCAAGCAGAAGCATAGTCGGGGAACAAGACAAAAGTCCGTAACAAATAGTTGCAGGTTGGGATTCAGCAGAAGCGTAGTCGGGGGACGAGCCAAATGTCGGTAGCGAATAGTAGCAAAGATACGGTCAGCAGCAAGAGAGACAGGAGCAAGATATTGGCTGGTGAAGGCACAATATTCTGGCGACCAGGAAGTGCAGGGACACGGCTTAAATCAGGAAGTTCATGGGAGGAGCAAAGGGTTCAAGGGTCAAGGCAAACAAGATTCAAGACAAGATCATTCAAGGAACTATCCAAGGAACTGTCCAAGGAGCTGTCCAGCATTCCAGCATTCCAAGTTCCTCCCATGAACTTGTTACGGACAGCAAGCAGAGTCACCACCAGACACACCAGAGGACCCCGGTTCAAGCCCAGGTCCTAACAGGCACTTACAAATCCCCTTTTCACATCATCTCCTCTCAGTGAGGAGTAGAGATGAGCTTTGAGTTTGACTCGAACATTGCCTGTTCGACGAACAATTAGGGGTGTTCGCGGCAAATTCGAAAAGCCGTGGAACACCCTGTTAAAGTCTATGGGAGAAATCTAAAGTGTTAATTTTAAAGGATTTTTTTCTATGGTGTCTGTGTGTTTTTTTTTAACTATTTACACTTCCTTCATGAAATGGTAGAGGTACAGTGTACCTCATTACCAATTCACATAGGGGGGGGCCGGATCTGGGGGTCCCCTTTGTTAAAGGGGTCTTCCAAATTCTGATAAGCCCCCCGCCCGCAGACCCCCACAACCACCGGGCAAGGGTTGTGGGGATGAGGCCCTTGTCCCCATCAACATGGGGACATCCTCCCCATGTTGAGGGCATGTGGCCTGGTGCAGTTCAGGAGAGGGGGGGCGCACTCTGTCCCCCCCCTCTTTTCTGCGGCCGGCCAGGTTAACGTGCTCAGATATGGGTCTGGTGTGGATTATTGGGGGAACTCCACACCATTTTTTTTTTTAAATTTGGGGTGGAGTTCCCCTTAAAATCCACACCAGACCTGAAGGGTCTGGTATGGATATTTGGGGGAAACCCCACGTCATTTTTTTTTTAAATTGACGGCGGGGTTCCCTTTAATATCCATATCAGACCTGAAAGGCCTGTTAATGGAATTTGGGGGGATCCCCAGCTTTTTTTATTTTAATTTTTTATGAATGAATCATCTCTGTAATTGCCAGAGCCGACAATTCATTAGAGCCGCAAAGCCGGTTTTAAATGCCTTTTCCTTTTTTCTTTTTCACATGCTGACTTTACACCCCCCCCCCCTAGGTACGAAATTTAAAGTAATATTACACTTTTATTGTTTCACTTTTAGCATTATTAAATTCACTGCTCTTGAAAAAAACGACCGTTTTTAAAACTTGTTTTTGCATTGATACATGTTTCCTGGGACAGGACCCAGGTCCCCAAACACTTTTTAGGACAATAACTTGCATATTAGCCTTTAAAATTAACACTTTAGATTTCAAATGTTCGAGTCCCATAGACTTTAACGGGGTTCTAAAGTTCACACAAACATTTGGTGTGTTCGCAAAGTCCTGATGCAAACCGAACAGGGGGGTGTTCGGCTCATCCTTAGTGAGGAGATGTATGGACTTAACTTCTACTGACTTCAATTGCATGGGGATAGTGCCAGTTATTTATTGATTACAGGGTCCAACCACCAAATTATTCATATACTTCTTAAAATGTATTTAGATGCTAAACCAATGTGTGATAGTATCAATTATCAACAACACAACTTAATTTTCATTATTTTAAATCAACAATCAGCTCTGTAAACCAATCACAGGACACTGGCAGCAATCGGGTCCACGGGTCCCGCAGGCTCGGTCAAGGAGCTCACAACCGCATGCAGGACCCGCGGCTGGGCTCTTAAAGGGGACGTACCTGTACGTCCTTTTGCCCAGCTGTGCTGCTCTGCCGACGTATATTGTCGTTTGGCGGTCCTTAAACGGTTAAGCATTATTAAAATCACTGCTCCTGAAAAAACACCCCTTTTTAAAACTTTTTTTGCATTAAACCCAGGTCCCCAAACACTTTTTATGACAATACCATGCATATAAGCCTTTAAAATTAGCACTTTTGATTTCTCCCATAGACTTTTAAAGGGTGTTCCGAGGCTTTCGAATTTGCTGCGATCACCCAAAATTGTTCGCTATTCGGCGAACAGGCGAACACTTCCGTTTAACTCGAACATCGGGCTCATCCCTAATGTATTAGTAGCTCCAGCAATGGTAGAAATGTTACTATAGTAAGTTTGATATTTGGTACCCACTTTGTACTCTTGTTAAAAAAATAATAATAATCAACCCTATTACACATTGTTTTCCACAAAATGTAGAGGCGTAGCAATCTTTATCCATCACTCTTTTGCTTTTGAAATGCAACACATTTACCGTGACCCTGAAAGTAGATTTCTTATTGTTAAACACTTCAATTCCGGACACTTTCCCCCCTTCCTGACGATACCAATTTTCAGCTTTCAGCATCGTCGCTTTGTAAATTACAATTGCGCAGTCATGCTACACTGTACCCAGACAACAATTTTATCAATTCAAATCTGTAAAACATGCATTGGTCACCCCCATACCCAAGTCCTTGCTGGATACCACAATATTAACAACCTACAACCCATTTCCTTGCTCCCCTTTACCTCCCCTTTACAACTGTACACCAAAAATAGTCAGTGCTAGAGACCTATACCACAGCTGCTGGCAATATGGGGATATATACAGTATATATAAACTTTGTGGAACAAATGTGTATAGAATTTCAGGGCTAAAAAAAATCATAAACTAATTCTTAATGTGCAAACAGTCTACAAATCTTCCTAAAATAGCCATATTTCTGACTCACCAGAAATCCTGGCTGCTTTCTTAAAGGAGAAGTCCAGCCTGAGCTTTGTTGGCTGGGCTTCTCTTCTGGGTTTTCAGCAGAGAGTGGTCTGAAGTCCGTTTTTCGCTGACGTCACTGCCATTAGTCCAGGCACCACGTCATTCCGACTTCCAAAGTCTGGATCCGCCGGCTGCCTTGCTTGATGGCAGTCTCAGCCTCTCAGCGAGCCACTGAGACACTGAGATGGCCGCTCCCCAACCCTCCACATCTCATCGCTCCAGTGAGAGTGGAGGATCAGAGCAGAAGCCATGCTGACTGACAGTCAGCATGGTTCTGCTCGGGGAGGAGTGATAACCAAGCCATCGGCGGTGTTTGTGGCTCAGTTCTCAGTGCAGAGACCGTGGGGGACAGCTGCAGCATTGGTGTGATGCAGCATCCACTGAGGTAAGTATGATTAGCCCAAAAAAAAACATACTTCTCTTTTAAGTGCATGCATGTATCCATAACCTCCAGGATAGCTGGAATTTCTTTATGGTGTTTAGGATATGGCATAGGAAGAAAGAGAGACCTTAGCGTAATACTGTATGAAATTACCATATGTACCACAACCGTGCATGCAGTGTCACTCACAAAACAGCAGAAGACATGTGAAAACCAGTAAGGGCCCTCACCACACCAACCACTTGCACCACAGCATATGGTAATTTCATTCAGTATTACACTATACAGTCCCTCTTTCTTCCTATGACATGTCTGGAGTCCTAAGCGCCATAAAGGGGTTCCAGCTATCCTGGAGGTTATAGATACATGCATTATTGCTGCACTTAGGTGAAAAGCCAGGATTTCTGGTGAGTGAGACATTCACCTAGTCTACAACTGTCTGAGCTACCATCAAACTGAAAATAACCTACCTGAACCCCTTCATTCTAGATTTCTCCTGAACTCCACAGAAAATGCTCTTCTAAAACTCACAAATAATTTGCCAATGGCTAAAACCAATGGTCACTATTCTGCACTCTTTCTCTTGGACGTCTGTGCTGCCTTTGATACAGTTGGCCACCCACTCCTTCTCAAAGAATCTCCACTCTTTTGGTCTCTGTGAATGTACTCTTTGTTTGTTCCTATTTTACCTATCCCATCACACCTTCAGTGTCACTTACAACTCTACTTCCTCCCCTTCCCTTCCTCTTGCATTAGGGTCCACCAAGATTCTGTTTTTGGACCTCTCTTATTCTCGATCTACACCTCCTCCCTGGGCTATCTGATAGCCTCCCATGGCTCATTTAAGATCAATGGCACAGCTATCAGTCTGTCCCCACAAGCCAGGGTGCTTTCTGTAATCCTAGACTCTGAACTCTCCTTTCAGTCTCACATCCAATCACTGTCCAAACCTTGCCACCTTAACCTCGACAACATCTACAAATTATGCTCCTTCTTAACCAATGACACACACAAAGCTTCTAATTCACTCCCTGGTTATCTCTCACCTCAACTACTACAACCCTCTCCTCATTGGCTTACCTTTACATAGAAATGAAAATGGGTGAACTTATGCTCTACTCAGTGTATGCGTAATAATGTGAATATTATTTGAAAAATAAAGTAACCAAAACCCTGTGTACTCTGTATTGACCGTAACGTAAATAACTCAACACCACGTTCACTATATGGACCCCTTATATATTTGTACATGTTGATCATATCCCTTCTTATTCTCCTCTTCTCAATGGTGAAACAGGGCAACACAGTGGTGTAGTGGTTAGCTCTGTCACCTAGGAAGCACAGTTTGGCATTGCATGCCATTATTAAGCTTATGATATACCAAAACCCCATATCCTTCTCCACTACAGATCCTCCCAGTTGTACTCCCCCTAGTATGTATGATGCATATTATTAGCCCCCAAGTTCATAACTTTACATTTATCAACATTAAACCTCATCTGCCACAAAGTCACCCAATTAGACAGAGCATTGAGGTTGGCTTATAAATAGACATCTGGCAGCGCCAACCCTGCCTCTGCTTTGGGCGCTGTAATGTTGTCAGCTGTACTTTACATCTACCTTTTGCCCATATACATTTTATAAATTGTGAATTCAATTTTTTAAAGGACTTTTTAGGCACTACTACTGGGGATTGTGAGAAGATATACAAACACTTTGGTAGTAGGATCATTTTAATTAAATGTATTCTTCCCACCACTGACAAAGGAAGTTTACTCCAAATCCTCAACTTGACTTTAATATACTCCATCAATGGATAAACATTGAGCTCCAATCCTGCCCGGGATTGTCTTGTTATATGGATCCCTAAATATTTAAAGGAGTCCACTATCTTAAGTGGGGTATCCGTCATCTCCTCCACTTCCCCCTCTCGATGTATTGGCATTAGAAAAGACTTCTGCCAATTAATCTTAAGTCCTGAGTACCTACCAAACATATCTATTATACTCATAGCATTCCTCAGGGTATCCTGTGTATCTTGCATATACAATATGATGTCATCTGCATACAGTCCAATCTGTTCTGTACTGTCGCCCATTTCTATCCCCTTATATTCTTCAGACTGCCGGAATCGTAAGGCTAATGACTCAATTGTAATAGAAAATAGAAGAGGAGACAGCGGACACCCCTGTCTTATACCCCTAAATAAGTTAATTGATGGGGTCAATATCCCATTAATCAATAGCTTAGATCGCAGGGCTGCATACAGTATCCTTACCCATTGCTTAAATATGTTCCTGAATCCAAACTTCCCCAGTGTTGCCTGCAAGAATCTCCACTCTATGGAATCAAAGGTTTTGGCTGTATCAAGAGATGCCAAAGCCCCATGTCTCTGGAATATACTCCTTCATCTGTACTACCAATTGTGTTCTACGAATGTTTATCGATGTTGATTTGCCAATTATAAAACCTGTCTGGTCGGCATGCACTATAGATGTTATTACAGTATTTAATCTTTTGGCCAATATCTTGGGCAAAGATATTGGCCTAACTGAGGTACATTCACTTGGGTCCTTATCCGTTTTTAATAGTAAAACTACTGTTGCTTCATACATGGAATGTGGGAGTTCTCCTCTAACAAAGGCCTCTCTATATACCTTAGTTAGTATTGGAACTATCAGGTCTACATATTGACTATACACCTCCAGGGGTAAACCATCCGGGCCTGGGGATTTAACCGTTGCCAACAAGCCGATAGATTCCCTTACTTCTACCTCCGTAATCTCCTCATCCATTAATTTCACATTTTCTCTGTTAGTTTTGGGAACTCTGCTTCCTCCAGGTACCCCACTATATCCTCCTCTGCACATGTTAATGAGGTGACATACATTTTAACATAATATTTATGGAAGCATTTCAGTATTTCTTCTGTTGTACAAAGTAATATCCCCTGTTCATTTTGTATCTTGGAAATATCAGAAGATGTCTGTTGTTTGGCTATGAATGCCAATAGTCTACTAGCTTGGTTCCCTTGTTCAAAAAATTTCTGCCGTAAAAAGAATATTTTCCGTTTGGCTTTTATTTCTATCTGACCTTTATATAGCCTACGCAGGTTTTCCCACCTTGCCTGATTTTAATTTGAGGGGTTGGAAATAAACTCATGCAGATAGAGTTAGGTCGGCGTATCAGTAGATACGCCGACCTAACTCAGATTCTGCGCCGACCTAAGTTTAAGTGTATTCTCAAACAGAGATACACTTAAACCTATATAAGATACGACGGCTTGCGCCGTCCTATCTTAGGGTGCAATATTTAGGCTGGACGCTAGGTGGCGCTTCCATTGCGGTCGGCGTAGAATAGGTAAATCACTATAGATACTCCTATTCACGAACGTACGCCCGGCCGACGCAGTACAGATACGCTGTTTACGTAACGCTTTATCAGGCCTAAAGTTATTCCAACAAATAGTTGGAATAGTAATGTTAAAGTATGGCCGCCATTCACGCTTGGAAATTCGAAAATTGTACGTCGTTTGCGTAAGTCGTCCGTGAATAGGGATTTACGTCATTTACGTCCACGTCGAAATCAATAGGCCCATACTTAGCCGCAATGCAGACTTGCGCCGTTCCAAAAAACGTCAGTCACGTCAGGTCAAAGCATATTAACATAAAACACGCCCCCTCAGCCTATTTTGAATTAGGCGCGCTTGCGCCCGCCGCATTTACGCTACGCCGCTGTAAGTTAGGAGGCAAGTACTTTGAGAATACAGTACTTGCCTCTCTGACTTAAGGTGGCGTAGCGTAAATACGATACGCTACACCGCCTTAAAGTTGTGGCACTCTCTGTGAATCTACCTAATGCTTCGCTTTTGTACACTGTTTAGCCAGTTTCTTCCCTCCTTGCCTACTAACACGTTTAACTTGTGATATAGTTGACTTTAAGACCCCCCCGCAGGTATGCCTTAAATGCATCCCATACACTACCGTCCATTGCATAGGATGTGCCTCAATAAAGATATCTAGTTGTTCTTGTATACGGTCATCAGGCCCAATTTGTGCTAGCCAGTATGGAGGAATTTCCAGGTTGGCCGGTTACCCCTAGGACCAATATTTAATCCAAACAATAGTGGGGAATGATCGGATACACCCCGAGGTAGGTAGCCAACTGATTGTACCAATGGTTGAACTTTATCATTCCCACAAACCATATCTACTGTACACGCGACAAACAACTTCCTCCTGGGGCTGATCACAAATAAGCCCTGGTCTGTGGATTCCTAATTCTCCACAGGTCAGTCCAACCTACCTCAACCAAAAGCCTTTTTAGCGTATTTTCTCTACTGGCCCGTTTAGGGGTTGCCCCTCCATGTCTGTCTAAGGTTGGATCCAATAACATATTGTAATCCACCATGCACATCACATAGGCATCAGGATATTGAGCTAGAAACAGCACTGCCTCCTTCAAAACCTGTATACCCCCATGAGGTGGATTATAAATTCCCATCAACACAAATGGCAACAAATATATTACTCCATAAATAAATACATATCTACCCTCAGGATCACATTTATACTTAATACATTCCTATGGCACTGAGCGGTGTATCAACATGGACACTCCCCTTGAGTATGATGTATGATATGAGTGGTATATATGATTAACCCATGGTTTCTTTAAAAAAAATTAATTATCCTTTGTCATATGCGTTTCCTGCAGACATATTATTTTTGCCTTGGTCTGTCCAATGATTGTAAATATCTGACTTCTCTTAGTGGTTGACCCCATTCCCCTTACGTTCCAGGATATAAAAACACATTGTTCACTCATGTTTTCCTAACTTTAATAATCTCCAGGGGCAATACTCTCTCAGCTTCCTATCTTCCTTAAAGGTTATCTGTATCAAGTAGGGTGGTAGCGCTGCTTCCCGTGGCAACAAATTATCCTTTGTCATATGCGTTTCCTGCAGACATACTATTTTTGCCTTGGTCTGTCCAATGATTGTAAATATCTGACTTCTCTTAGTGGTTGACCCCATTCCTCTTACGTTCCAGGATATAAAAACACATTGTTCACTCATGTTTTCCTAACTTTAATAATCTCCAGGGGCAATACTCTCTCAGCTTCCTATCTTCCTTAAAGGTTATCTATATCAAGTAGGGTTGTAGTGCTGCTTCCTGTGGCAACAAGTTTGTCTCCATTCTAAACCTTCCAGTTCTAATACCTTGACCCCCCCTCTCCTCTTCCTCCAGGTTATTCCCCCCCCCCCATTAGGACTCAGTCCATGAACATTATTCTCCATTATATATTCTTTAAGTTCATAAAATAAGGGGGTGCAACCTCTGTACAAAACTTAATAAGGTGCAAATTGTGCAAAGTGTAAATAGGTACCCACCCTGCCTTAATCTTAGCCAAGCCATACCTTATATAAATACCTCTATACATACAATATTCCTAACATTTACCAATCTGGAGTACCCAAAAGTAATAAAAAACAAAGATAAACAATCCATAATGTAAAAAAACTGTAGCTAAACAGTGCCACACCTATATTTATATACCCATATTCCCCACAAAAAAAAACCCTAAGTGTAAAAACAGAGGAATGCATAGCCAAAAAATGTTTGCCATGCAAATTGACTGTGAAAAAAAAAAAAAAACAAGTGTAAAAAAAAAGGGAGGATTGCATAGCCAAACAATTGGCCATGAAAATTTAAATATTATTACTGTGCAAAAAAAGAAGTATACATATCTGTTATACATTGACTCACATGGTCGACTGTGTGGGTTGTTATAAAATCACTGGGGTAGAGAAGCTAAAACCGTATTTTTGAATTATTGAGTGACATTATGTAACTAGAACAGGGTGATTCTATAATTTTTGCAACTCCCATCCTGTTCCTTAAATATTAGAACCTGTCTTGACACATTTCAGGGTGATTGGATTAAGGCGTCTCTTCTACCTATATGAATATAAATTCTGGGGATTCATATCACTCATTACAGCTGAAGAAGTGGCTTGGAAACATAAAACAAAAAAGATCTTCAATGGTACAGAACAATTCCAATGAAATGTCACTAACTACTACTAGCTTTACTAAGACTTGGATAAATGAGAACCTTCACAGACAATGTTAATGGTACTAACAAACCGATAACCCATAGCAAAAATAAATAACTACATTCCATGAGGCAGATCCACAAAGATCTGCCCCGGCGCAGCGTATCTGAGATACGCTACGCCGCCGTAACTTACTTCAGTTTGGTTCGAATCCATAAAGAATTTGCGCCGTAAGTTACGGCGGCGCAGTCTATCTCTCGCGGCGTAATGGTGCATAATTCAAATCGGCGAGTAGGGGGCGTGTTTCACTTAAATGAAGCACGTCCCCGCGCCAAACGAACTGCGCCGTCCCTAAATTTCCCGCCGTGCATTGCGCTAAATGACGTCGCAAGGACGTCATTTTTTTTTATGTGGATGTAAATTACGTCCATCCCGATTCACGGACGACTTACGCAAACAAAATAAAATTGTTAAAATTATACGCGGGAACGACAGCCACGAAGACGTACGCCTGTCGGATCTAACCCAGATGCCGTCGTATCTTGTTTTGAAGATTCAAAACAAAGATACAACGCGGGAAATTTGAAAGTACGCCGGCGTATGAGTAGATACGCCGGCGTACTCTATTTGTGGATCTGCCCCCATATCTATAGAGGAAATTTTAATATTAAAACATGATACAGTTAACAACCAATATTGTCCTTGTAGTTTCTGCATACAGTAATGTGCAGAAGCAATGGTAGAAAATAGATGATTGGATAAAAGTTGAAATAATAAACATGGAGTTCCCTACTGCTTTCAAATTAAGATTAATAAAGAGTGTGTGTCAGGAGAAATACAATCTAAAAAAAATAATTCCTAAAAGATTATTAGCAATCAGATAAATTAGCCATGCAAAAAACAGCCCACCAAGGAGGAGTAAATGTATAAAAGGGTTTCATATCAACTCAATAAATAACCGGGACTAATAATTCCCTGTAAGTGATATATTATTTCAACTAAAGCATTTGATGGCCGATCTTACACTGTTTGCCGGGGATTTTCAAAGTAAACTGTTACATCCAGATGTCATCTCTAACAATGCACATGGAATTGAGGTGAAGTATGTTTGTAGATAAATGAAATTATAGACACATCATAGAATTCCTGTTTTGTGTTTCCATACAGAAGAAGAACTGTAGATGTACAAGTATAAGATGTATAACATGTTTTATCTGCTTCAGAGCCTCTCTCCATTACCTAAGTAAACCAGGGATTTTCCAATATTTATACTGCAATTTGCAACTCAACTCAACTAATGCCAAAAAAAGATTGTATTATATATTTGGAATTTGAGCTTTTCTGGTTCAGTGTAATATTCCTCACATTTTATACCTGCAATACTGTTAATTTTCAATGTCTAATATCTAACTTCCTGACTATCTGCTGTATTTTCTTCCTTCCTTTAAGGGAAACATCATGTCTTCTTGTATTTATTGTTGTTATTTATGCCCAGAAATAAAAATTAACAATTTAAAATGTAGGTTCAAGTTTTAGTGAAGTAAATTAGAAATACTGCACAGTAATATTTTTTATTTATTAATGCCCAGTTCAAATTTCTTTTTTATTTTCTTTTTTAAATCAGCTAAATGCTTTTTTAGGTATATGCAGGGAAAAAAATGTCTTGATCGGTTTCCTTTGGTAAATAGCTGTGGACTATATAGAGAAGCCAGTAAGCTGCATAGAAGAAGACTGGCTCTCTGGGTGGAAATAGTTGTCTCTCTGCAGAGGTCCAACTGGAACTATAGCTTCACATTCAAAAAAGCTCATTCCCCTTGCTGTGTAAGAAGTACTAGCTCTCACTGTCTGGGGGTGTACCATACCTCTGCAGAGAGACCATAGATTCCAAATATAAGGCAAGGCTCCTTGTCTACAGAATGCTGTCAGAGGACCGACATTTCTACTCAGGTTTTCTAAAGAAAATTAATTGTACAATTTAGAATGCTTTGATGCATTGAATTTAGCTGATTTACACTAATTTAACTTTAGGCAAGCTAGGCTGTGGCTAGCCTAAGTTCTGATTGCTATTGTTTTCTACATTATTTGTGTTTGCCCTAAGCCTAAAGCCGCGTACACACAATCGTTTTTAATGTACTAGTACTAGTGATTCTTGTCAAGCCTGCCTTGCATACACACGATCATGAAAAAAATATGCTCAAGCAAAGCGCGGTGACGTACAACACGTATGACGGCACTATAAAGGGGAAGTTCCATTCGGATGGCACCACCCTTTAGGCTGCTTTTGCTGATTTCGTATTAGTAAAAGTTTGGTGAGAGACGATTTGCAGTTTTCAGTCTTTGTGCTTTTCAGTCTGTTACAGCGTGACAAATGTGCTATCTCCATTACAAACGCTAGTTTTACCAGAAATGCTCCCGTCTCAAACCTTCCTTCTGAGAATGTGCATTTTTTTTCCGTTGTTAAACCCTACACACAACGTGAAAAACAACAACGTGAAAAACAACGCGAAAATTTAGAGCATGTTCCAAATTTTTAATGCCCATTTTTCACATTGAGAAACATGCTCTGGAGCATACACACGATCATTTTTAATGATCATTTTAAAAAAATGCATTTTTCACATCATGAAAAGCGGTCGTGTGTACGCGACATTAGGCATTGTGTTCTTTTTGCCTACTGTTGGGAAGTGTTCGCAAAAGTTAAAATGTTAGGGGTTCTGAGTATTTACTTCACCCAGCAATTTACTAGGTGGGTTGTTGACAATCATTAGGGCTGAAGAAGGAGATAAATATATACAGAGAGCCCTTCTAGAAGAGCCTTTGCCTCTCAGGCTTGGCCTGGAGATGATGCCGGTATAAGAGCTCTTTCCATAGCTTCCCAGGTCTGATGCCTGGAGAGGGTGTGAGGAGTTCAAAGTCGGTTTACCTCCCAGACCTGTTGCCTGTGGAGGAAACGGTTCCAGTGCCATATCTCTCTGCAGATGTCTAATATGTCCACTGCTGAGACATACAGTACATATAGCTCCACATTCATCAAAACTCAAGCTCCTTTCTGGCAAAAAGCACCAGCCCTAGCATAAACCTATTATGAACAGGTCTATGCTAGGGCCTGGAAAACAAGAAGGTAGGAGCACGTTCAGGAATCAAAGATTGCCCAGTCCATTGTCAGTTTTGTTTAAAAATCATACAACCTCTACCAGCCTTTGAGAAGCACATATTTCCAAGCAGAGATAATTCATTGCTGTTTTAAGTAACATCTAAACCCTCAACTTCTCTTCACTTGACTTTGAGCAAATTGCTTTAAGCAAAGGTTGACAGAGTTGATTTCAGCCATTCGGTCCCCACTGGTGTTTTGGTGAGGGAATTGGGGCAGTAGACAGATTGTGCACTAAGATAAAGGTTGGGGGTTCCTGTCAAATCCAAAGGCTCATTAGGGTGTCTTCAGTATAGTACAAAAGCTCAGCCAACCAGCCAAAACTCAGCTGGGTAGTAACATATTGAAGAAGGATCCTAACAAATTTTTATAGATGAATGTCAGACTTTTTGTTTTGCCATACATTTTCTTATGGTTGCAACCTAAATTATTATGCATTTTTATATTCTCTTACCAGGTGGGGTATCACAATAACATCACCTATATTGTACTAACGGGTTTCCCAAATATAAAAAGCATAAAAATTCTATTTTTCTTGGTGCTGTGTTTCATATATTTTGTTACTATTTCTGGAAATCTCTTCATTGTGATTTTATATCATCTGAGTAAAACACTTCAGTCTCCCATGTACTTCTTCATCACCCAACTATCATTGCTTGATATAAATCTGTCTACAGATATTCTTCCCAACTTTCTTTATATTATCTTACATGATGGATGTACCATGTCTCTTGCTGGATGTATCTTCCAGTTCTTCTTCTTTGCCCATGCTGAGGCCTCAGAGTTTTTTCTACTGACTGTGATGTCCTATGACCGGTATTTGGCTATTTGTAAGCCTCTGCATTACAACTCTATAATAAACCAATCAAATTGCATTAAATCAGTGATTATCATTTGGTTACTGGGTTTTACAATGGCATTGGTTGATTCAATATCTTTGTGCAGTTTATACTACTGTGGACCAAACATCATTCATCACTTCTTCTGTGACTTAGAACCAATACTTGAGCTTTCCTGCTCCGATACTTCATGGATCCGTATCGAGACCTTTGTAGTAGGTTTCTTCTGTATTGTAGCACCTTTTATATTAATTGTTATATCGTATATCTATATTGTTATAACCATCTTCAAAATTAAATCAATCACAGGAAGACAAAAAGCCTTCACCACCTGCAGCTCTCACTTGACCGTAGTGTGCATTTTTTACGGGACTATAATCGCTGTGTATTTGTTTCCAACAAAAGGACAACTGGATATTCTGAGCAAGGTCCTCTCTCTCTTTTACACTGTAATGACTCCATTGCTTAATCCAATCATATACACAATCAGGAACAAGGATTTTAAAAAAGCCACTGAAAAAATAAAATCATTTTTTTAAATTAAAAATGCAAATGTGATAGAAAAAAAATCTGCGCATAAGCATATCATTGGTGTCAGAAGAATACATACCATAGGTGGTATACACTGAATCATATAGCTAAAGGTCTACATTTCAAAATCACAGGGACAGAGATGTTGAAACCATGTTATGGGGTTATAGGATGGCATTAACGTGGTTGTAAACCCTTACAGACCACTTAGACCTACAGGTAAGCCTAGATTAAGGCTTACCTGTACTGTAGGTGCAAGAAATATCTCCTTAACCTACACAGAGATATTTGCAAGAAAGACGGCACCGATGTGTACAGTGCAGGCACACTGAGCGTGCCGTTTCTGAATGGGACCCTGCCGTCCCTGACAGATCCCGCGTGCATGCACGGGAGTGACGCCATCGCAGCTCCGGCCAGTCACAGCGTCGGAGCCACGATACAAGGAAGTAAGATGGCGGTGGTGGAGGAGAGGAACGAGGGCCGCTGTGGGGGCTTTGATCTCAGGTACTATACTGAATGATGTAAATAATGTACAACTACTGTATATATCTTTTAATTAATACTGTATTTCTAATAAAATATTTTTTTCTACTTTAATTTCATTGGTTTTCCAGTCACTTATGAAGTCCCATCATATACACATTCAGGAACAAGGACTTTAACCGGTTAACAACCGCTGCGTGTATATGTACGTCCACAGAATGGCACGTACAGGCATATGGGCGTACATGTACGTCCCTGCCTTTCCCGGGGTCGGGGGTCCGATCGGGACCCCCTCCCGTACATACGGCGGTCGTTTCTATCGTGGGAGCGAATCGGGATGAGGGGGCGGCTATTCGTTTCTAGCCACCCCCTCGCGATCGCTCCCAGCAAATCTGCTTCCTCCTCTGCCCGCCCTGCCTGTGTAAGTGTAAACACAGGCAGGGAGGAAGTGATGTCATCTCTCCTCTGGCGGTCTTTTTCGTCTGGATCCAGAGGAGAGAAGACATCAGTACAGCGAGTTGCACCAAGCACCACACTGACACAGTACACATAGGCACATAACCCCCCGATCACCCCCCGATCACCCCCCTGTCACAGTGTCACTGATTGCAGTGATCATTTATTTTCTGATCACTGCATTTAGTGTCATTTGTGACAGAAAAAAGTGTTAGGGCAGTTAGCTTTAGGCCCCTTTAGGTCCAGGGTAGCCCCCTACTCCCCCTAATAAAGGTTTAACCCCTTGATCACCGCCTTAGTTAACCCTTTCACCCCCTATTGCCAGTGTCACTAAGCTATCGGTTTTCTGATCGCTGTATTAGTGTCACTGTTGCCGCTAGGTAGCTAGTTTTTTTGAGGTTCGCCGCCAGGTTTCTATAGCGTTAGTACCCCCATAAATAAAGGTTTTAACCCCTGATTGCCCCTAGAGTTAACCCTTTCACCAGTGATCACTGTATAAGTGTCACTGGTGACGCTGGTTAGCCAGTTAGTTATTTGGTTATTTTAGGTTCGCCGCCAGGTTTTTAGAAAGTGTCAGGTACCCCCATATATTACCTAATAAAGGTTTTAACCCCCTGATTGCCCCCTAGTTAACCCTTTCAGTGATCACCGTATAAGTGTTACGGTTGATGCTGGTTGGTTAGTTTGCTGTTTATAGCATCAGGGCACCCGCCATATATAACCCAATAAAGGATCGCCCAGCAGGTGATATCAATTAAATTTTAGCGTCAGTCAGGGTCTGCATCGCCCCAGGCATCGCTAGGTTAGTGCCAGTAACGCTTACACCCACACACAAAGCATACACCCCCCTTAGTGGTATAGTATCTGAACGGATCGATACCTGATCTGATCAGATCTATACTAGTGTGCCCAGCAGTTTAGGGTACCCAAAAACGCATTGTTAGCGGAATCAGCCCAGATACCCGCTAGCACCTGTGTTTTGCCCCTCTGCCCAGCCCAACCCACCCAAGTGTAGTATCGATCAATCACTGTCACTTACAAAACACAAGACACATAACTGCAGCGTTCGCAGAGACAGGCCTGATCCCTGCGATCGCTAACAGTTTATTTTGAAGCGTTTTCTACGTTTGCTTTTCTACAGATCAGGTGCTTTTTTTACCTGTGAATCCTTACTATTGTACCACTAAATTTAGAGCCGAAAATGGCAAAGCGAATGTTCAATAGTAAGCAGGCCTACGAGTTCATGAGCATGACAGATAGTGAAGAGGAGGAGGTCACGCATCTGTCAGAATCTGTCTCAGATAGCTCTGACGATGAAGTTGTGGTCCCTGCTAAGGCCAGGCGTACCCGACCCCGTTCTGATGTTGTTGAGCAGCAAGAACCGCAGGACCCTTGTATGGAGCAGAGAAGTACTAGCGCCGCTATTCCTTCTGGTGAACTGGCAAGCACCAGCGGCCTATTACACCCTGGTCGTTCATCCAGCACTGCAGTATCACGTGGTGACGTGGCGAGTCCCATAAGTGCAGTTCAAGCTGGCGAGGTGGCAAGCACAAGTAGTGTCCCGCTGCCACCAAGAAGAAGACAAAGACAGGCCCGTCGTGCCCATAGTGCCCTTCATGCAGAATTCACCTATCCTGATTGGGTCCCCACCATTTCTGCAGCACCCGTACTTCCCCCATTCACTGGCCAACCCGGTATTCAGGTGGATACAGTTGATTTTACGTCACTTGATTTCTATTCGCTGTATTTCACGGAAGATCTCTATGGATCTATTGTGGACCAGAGTAATTTATATGCTGGTACCTACCTAATCCCCAGTCTCTCCTTGCCAAAGAATGGAAACCAATTACGGTTTCCGAATTTAAGACCTTTCTGGGCCTTACCATCAACATGGGCATACACAAATTTCCGAAGTTGTGGATGTATTGGTCCACACATCCAATTCACAATATGCCCATATTTTCTGCTCACATGGCCAGGAATCGATACGAGGCGATCCTGCGGTTCCTGCATTTCAGTGACAATGCACTTTGTCATCCGCGTGGAGACCCTGAATTTTCTACAAAATTCGGCCCCTCATAAACCATTTCAACGAACGTTATGCAGCCTTGTTTAATCCCCAGCAAGTTGTATGCATTGATGAGTCCCTGATTAAATTTTCTGGCCGCTTGTCTTTCAAGCAGTTCCTTCCGAGCAAGCGTGCCAGATATGGGGTCAAGTTATATAAGCTTTGTGACAGGGCCACAGGCTACATATGGAGCTTTAGGGTTTATGAGGACAAAGATAGTCAGGTAGAGCCGGAGTTATGCCCAGATTACATGGGGAGCGCTGGCAAGATCGTGTGGGACTTGGTGTCACCCTTATTCGGAAAGGGGTACCACTTGTATGTGGACAATTATTACAGCAGTGTGCCACTTTTTAGTCACTTGTTTGATCGTCAGATTGGAGCATGTGGCACCGTGCGACCTAATCGCCGGGGCTTTCCCCAGCAGCTTGTAGATTACCGTCTTAGGCTGGGGGCGAGAGCCTGCTGCAAGTGTAATAATTTGCTCGCTGTGAAGTAGCGGGACAATAAGAATGTTTTCGTTCTTACCACCCTTCACGCAGACACGACAGTACAAATTTGTACGGCGACTGGTGTTGTGGAGAAACCCCTCTGTGTCCACGAATATAACCAAAATATGGGAGGGGTGGACCTCAACGACCAGTTGATGGCGCCGTATCATATTGCCCGTAAGGCGAGACGCTGGTACAAAAAAGTGTCTCTTTATTTATTCCAACTGACTCTACTGAATGCTTTTGTCTTATACAAAGTTTCAGGATGGAATGGATCCTTCCTTGAATTCCAGGAGGAGATCATCACAGAACTCCTGTATCCAGGCGGTTCTACACCTCACCATCCCCTACCAAATGCAGTAAGCCGACTGCATGAGAGGCATTTTTCAGATGCCCTCGAGAGTACCCCTACCCAACGAGCCCCCCAAAGAAAATGTTGTGTCTGTACCAAGCGCGGATTTAGGCGTGACACCCGTTATTTTTGTCCCCAATGTCCTGCCGATCCTGGTCTTTGTATTGGTGAATGTTTTGAACGCTTCCACTCACGAGTGAAGTATTAGCGTAGGGTAAAACATTTCACAGGCTAGGCACACTTACACAGGGTCTCCCAAGATGCCATGCCATCGCATTTTGAGAGACCCAAACCTGGAACCGAAAAGTTGAACAGTTACAGTTACAAAGAAAAGTGTTAAAAAAAAAGTAAAAAAAAAAACACAAACAAATTATAAAAAAAATAGTTGTCGTTTTATTGTTCTCTCCCTCTCTATTCTCTCTCTATTGTTCTGCTCTTTTTTACTGTATTCTATTCTGCAAAGTTTTATTGTTGTTATGTTTTTTTCATGCTTGCTTTTCAGGTATGTAATTTACTTTACTGTTTTCAGGTACGCCATTCAGCTGTTGCGCGGACTTATTTATCTTGACAGCAATAGCGTTTGCTCCCACAATATATAAAGCCGTGACTCCAGTGCTGTAGGAGGTGATTTCACCACCACAGTTAAAAAAAGAGCATATATGTCGAAGCATGGGGGCATTAGGGGCGGAGGAGCGATTTTGCTCCTAATGCCGCGTATATACGGTCGTCATTCCTACGGAGGATTGCCCGTGGAACTTTTTTTGTGGGAGGATGCCCCCATGCTTCGGGATATATATATATTTTAGGCACAGGTTGCGTTAATTTTTTTTTTTTTTTTTACTATGTTTTTTTTTTGGTATTTGCTTTGCAGGTATGGTATGATCTTACTGGTATACTGTAATGTTAATTTGTTTTAATGTTAACCATCATTTGCTTAGCAGGTACGCCATTCAGTTGCAGCGCGGATTTATTTAGCGTGACAGCAACAGCGTTTGCTCCCCCGATATATAAAGCAGTGACTCCAATGCTGTAGGAGGTGATTTCACCACCACAGTTAAAAAAGAGCATATATGCCGAAGCATGGGGGCATTAGGGGCGGAGGAGCGATAACCCTAAGGGCTTTGTCTTCAAGTGGTTAGAAGAGTGGGTGATGTGTGACATAAGCTTCTAAATGTTGTGCATAAAATGCCAGGGCAATTCAAAACCCCCCCTAATGACCCCATTTTGGAAAGTAGACACCCCAAGCTATTTGCTGAGAGGCATCTCGAGTCCATGGAATATTTTATATTTTGACCCAAGTTGCGGGAAAAATATATATAATTTTTTTTTTGCGCAAAGTTGTAACTAAATGATATATTGCTCAAACATGCCATGGGCATATGTGGAATTACACCCCAAAATACATTCTGCTGCTTCTCCTGAGTACGGGGATACCACATGTGTGAGACTTTTTGGGAGCCTAGCCACGTATGGGACCCCAAAAACCAATCACCATCTTCAAGATTTCACTCCTCACTACCTATCACAGTTTTGAAGGCCATAAAATGCCAAAATAGCACAAAAAAAACTAAATGACCCCATTTTAGAAAGTTGACACCCCAAGATATTTGCTGAGAGGCATGTCGAGTCCATGGAATATTTTATATTTTGACACAAGTTGCGGGAATATGAAAAACTGATTTTTTATTTGCACAAAGTTGTCACTAAATGATATATTGCTCACACATGCCATGGTTATATGTGGAATTGCACTCCAAAATACATTCTGCTGCTTCTCCTGAGTACGGGGATACCACATGTGTGGGACTTTTTGTGAGCCTAGCCGCGTACGGGGCCCCGAAAACCAAGCACCGCCTTCAAGATTTCTAAGGGCATACATTTTTGATTTCACTCCTCACTACCTATCACTACCTATCACAGTTTTGAAGGCCATAAAATGCCAAGATGGCACACAACCTCCCCAAATGACCCCATTTTGGAAAGAAGACACCCAAGCTATTTGCTGAGAGGCATGTTGAGTCCATGGAATATTACATTTTTTGGCCCCAAGTGATTGAATAATGACCAAAAAAATAATAATTTACAAAACGTTGTCACTAAATGATATATTTCTCACACATGCCATGGGCATATGTGGAATTACACCCTAAAATACATTCTGCTGCTTCTCCTGAGTACGGGGATACCACATGTGTGGGACTTTTTGGGAGCCGAGCCGCGTACGGGACCGCGTACGGGACCCCAAAAACCAATCACCACCTTCAAGATTTCTAAGGACATAAATCTTTGATTTCACTCACACAAATCTTGAAGGCGGTGATTGGTTTTGGGGTCCCGTACGCGGCTAGGCTCCCAAAAAGTCCCACACATGTGGTATCCCCGTACTCAGGAGAAGCAGCAGAATGTATTTTGGGGTGTAATTCCACATATGCCCATGGCATGTTTGAGCAATTTATCATTTAGTGACAACGTTTTGTAAATGTTTTTTTTTTGGTCATTATTCAATCACTTGGGGCAAAAAAAAAAAAAAATATTCCATGGACTCAACATCTTCTTTACAAAATGGGGTCATTTGGGGGGGGGGGTGTGCCATCTTGGCATTTTATGGCCTTCAAAACTGTGATAGGTAGTGAAATAAAAAATGTATGCCCTTAGAAATCTTGAAGGCGGTGCTTGGTTTTCGGGGCACCGTACGCGGCTAGGCTCCCAAAAAATCCCACACATGTGGTATCCCCGTACTCAGGAGAAGCAGCAGAATGTATTTTGGGGTGCAATTCCACATATAACCATGGCATGTGTGAGCAATATATAATTTAGTGACAACTAAATGTCATTATTCAATCACTTGGGACAAAAAATAAAATATTCAATGGACTCAACATGCCTCTCAGCAGTTTCCTTGGGGTGTCTACTTTCCAAAATGGGGTAATTTGGGAGGGTTTTGTACTGCCCTGCCATTTTAGCACCTCAAGAAATTAGATAGGCAGTCATAAAATAAAAGCTGTATAAATTCCAGAAAATGTACCCTACTTTGTAGACGCTATAACTTTTGCAAAAACCAATAAATATACGCTTATTGCGATTTTTTTACTAAAGACATGTGGCTGAATACATTTTGGCCTAAATGTTTGACTAAAATTTAGTTTATTCAATATTTTTTACTTTTTGTTTTAAGAACAATCAATTTTTGTCAAAAATTATGGTCTTTTTCCTTTTATATCGCAAAAAATAAAAATCGCAGAGGCAATCTAATACCATCAAAAGAAAGCTCTATTTGTGGGAAGAAAAGGACGCAAATTTTGTTTTGGTACAACATTGCATGACCGCGCAATTACCAGTTAAAACAGCACAGTGCCAAATTGTAAAAACACCTCTGGGCATTAAGCTGCATATTAGTCCGGGGCTTAAGTGGTTAAGAAAGCTATTGAAAAAATAAAACCATTTTCTGAAATTAAAAATGCAAATGTGATAGAAAAGTAAATATTTAAAAAAAAAAATCTGTGCATAAGCATATCCTTGATGTCAGAAGAATACATAGGTGGTATTCATTGAAATCTACGGCTAAAGTTATAAATTGTGAAGTCACTGGGATAGAGATGTTGAAATCACATTATGGGGTTATAGAATGGCATTAAGCACTGTGACGGTATCGGTATGATATCCCCGTCAAGCATTCCCTCCTCTCCATACAAGAACATCACAGGATCCCCCACACATGAGTCAAGACTGGATGCTGGAACCAAGACTGAGTTTAATATTATAACACACAGCTTATATGTCATTTCCAAAACTGTTACAATGACAAATCTCCGCCCCCCTCACACTGGGGCTTCCATACAGATGAGTAGGCAGACACGACGGAGCCGAGTCTGAAAACACATTTTCTTTAGATAATGACATCAGTGGAGTTGAGTACTAGTTGTACTAAATACATTAACTAGACAACTCGACCCCGCATATAGAGAGATAATTACCACAATGAAGCAATCAGAATAATTAACACAAGCCAAATAAACACAGATCTCCTTCACACAACACAATAGATCAATTAACCTTTAGAAATAGTGAGGGGACATTAGCACTTCAATAACCGGATGGTAATCACAATGGCAAGCAGGGAGCATTAAACTGAGACATATAGGCAAATGTATCACAATGGCCCCCCTTTTTCTCCCTGCTCCGGAAAACCCGGTTGGACCTTCCCTGGTCCAGTAGGGTTGACGGGTTCAGAGCTTTTAGTCCGAGGTTAACTCCGTTTGGCGTGACTGACCTCCCTTGGCAACTGCTTCAGACTCAGGTATGCCACCGGGTCGTCAGATCACACGCCGGTCAGTCCCCAAGTCTTTGTGCGATCTGCAAAGTCACCAGAAGTCAGTGTGAAAACGGCGAATGGGTCTGTGCGCCGCCATCTAGGTGTCCCGCTATGGGAGGGGCAGGTTATGGCTCTGAAGTGACAGTCACAGGAGATTCATAAAAAGAAAAAGTTATATTTGTTGAAATGCTGTAGCACTGGTGCTCAGAGTCCGGGGGGGGGGACTCAGAGCCCCATAAGGTCAGCCACCCCCTGCTCCCTCCGCAGCCGCCGGTTCTCCTCTTTGAGCTTCTCCATCTCCAGTTCATGGAGCCTGGGGGGGTCAGCCCGCTGTGACCTCAGGTGGTTGTTCTCCTCCTCCATGCGGCTTATGCACTCCTCCAGCTCTATGCACTCACGGATCAGATCCTGCTTGCTCATGTCCTGCAGGCTCTCCACGTGGTCCTTCATCATCAGGAACTGGGTGGTGGTGTAAGGGGCCACCGGTGGGCCCTTGGCGAACATCTCGGCCCGCATCTGGGGCGCCCGCTGCGATTCCATCTCCTCCAGTCGCTTCTTCTCCTCCCAGGTCCGCTGGTTATATGACTTCCAGGACCTCTTCTTCTTGGAGGGTAGCTGGCGGTGCCTCTTTCTGCCCAGCTCCCTCCAAGGCCCCTCCGGCTCATGGCTGTCGCCCATGACCAGCTGACAATGGTGTTCCCTGTTGTCCGTAATAACAGATTGTACCAGGAGGGCTTCGTAAGGGGTGCCCAATGGTTCTTCCTGACCCAGCCCCTGGGGATCCCAAGCCGAGTCTACACAATGGGCTGCTGCTGGTGGGCGGTACCCAGGTTGAGACCAATTTGACCTGGTGTTGTCATTCATGGGGCAATTCTGCTTGAAGTGACCCAACTGTTTGCACCGGAAGCAGCGTTGTTCGTTGTCCTCCTGGCGTGGGTAGCGAGGGCTAGATGTCATCGGTCTATTAGGCGGTTGGTATCTAGCAGCTGGTGGGTGTGAGGGCGCCGTTGGTTGTGGAGGTTGTACCCATGGTGTGACCTGGTTTGTCTTGCGAGTATCAGCATATTCATCCGCCAACTTCGCGGCCTCTGGTAGAGTCATGGGCCTGCGATCTCTCACCCAATCTTTGACGTCCGTCTGGATGTGATTGTAAAATTGCTCCAGGAGCATTAGTTGCAAAATGTCCTCTGCGGTGGTGGCCTGGCTGCTGTTAACCCAGTTAGAGGCCGACAGGGACAACTGGCATGCCCACTCCGCGTAAGAGTCTTTCGTGGTTTTGCGTGAGTCCCTGAACTTCTGTCGGTGGGACTCTGGGGTTACTGCATAACGAGCCAGGAGCACTTCTTTAACCCTGGCGTAGCTATGGATATCCTGATCTGGCACGGTCCGGAAAGCATCAGAAGCTTTGCCTGACAGTTTGCCTGACAATATTGCAACCCACTCTCTTCTAGCTATTCGGTGCAGGTTACATTGTCGCTCAAAATCCGCCAGGTAGTTATCAATTTCACAGTCCTTTTCATCAAAAGCTTTAAAAGCGCTAAACGGAATCTTCCTTGTGTCTGCTGTGCTGTACTCACTGTTCGGAGAAGGTGCGGCTGCTTGTTGGACTGCTGCCAGTTTTAACTGTAGTTCTGCGTCCCTTATTTGTTTATCCTCCTTCGCTAACAGGTCCATCACTCTCAGCACCACATCTGCCGTTGGGTTCGGGCCGAACCACGCTAGCTTCTCTCTCATTAGCTTGTTGGCTGGCAATTCCTCCTCCTGAATCACTGGTGTCTCCATCTCTTGTACTGCTGGCGTTGCTGCAATCCCGTCCTCCTGGTCTATCTCCATTGATTCTGCTATGATGACCCGCTCGGTTTTGTTGCTAGCAATCCTTCCACGAACTTCCAGTAGTTCTTCCAGTGTCTGCTTGGAATCCCGGGTGTAAAGGAGAGTAGAAGGGAAAATCCCACTGCTACCAACCAATTGTGATGGTATCGGTATGATATCCCCGTCAAGCATTCCCTCCTCTCCATACAAGAACATCACAGGATCCCCCACACATGAGTCAAGCCTGGATGCTGGAACCAAGACTGAGTTTAATGTTATAACACACAGCTTATATGTCATTTCCAAAACTGTTACAATGACAAATCTCCGCCCCCCTCACACTGGGGCTTCCATACAGATGAGTAGGCAGACACGACGGAGCCGAGTCTGAAAACACATTTTCTTTAGATAATGACATCAGTGGAGTTGAGTACTAGTTGTACTAAATACATTAACTAGACAACTCGACCCCGCATATAGAGAGATAATTACCACAATGAAGCAATCAGAATAATTAACACAAGCCACATAAACACAGATCTCCTTCACACAACACAATAGATCAATTAACCTTTAGAAATAGTGAGGGGACATTAGCACTTCAATAACCGGATGGTAATCACAATGGCAAGCAGGGAGCATTAAACTGAGACATATAGGCAAATGTATCACAGGCACCATGTAAAAGAAGAAGCTACTTCTTAAAAAATGAGTTTCCGTATATACTCGAGTATAAGCAGAGTTGTTCAGTATTTTTTAAGGCTGAAAATACCCCCCTCTGCTTATACTCTAATCAGTGTACCTGAAATTCTTTACAGGCTGCGGGCGTCCATTGTTTAAAAGTCGCGGTCTCCTCCTGGTCCCTTCCGTAATAGGCATTTCCCAGCAGACACTGTGTTCAGTGTTCCGCATATCACGGACGTTCTCTCATCCTCGGACTCAGTTTCCAGCAGACACTGTGTTCAGTGTTCCGCCAATCACGGACGTCCTCTTGTCCGAGGATGAAAGGGCGTCCATGATTGGCACGGAACAGGACCAGGAGGAGACCATGACTTTTAAACAACGAATGGATTCCCGCAGCCTGTCATGAATTTCAGGTACACTGACTCGAGCACAGCGAGGCTGAAATGGGCACAGTGAGGTTGGGCACAGTGAGGTTGCAATGGGCACAGTGAGGTTGCAATGGGCACAGTGAGGTTGCAATGGGCACAGTGAGGCATGCAAATGGGCACAGTGAGGCGTGCAAATGGGCACAGTGAGGCATGCAAATGGGCACAGTGAAGCTTAAAATGGGCATTGTTGACCCTCTTTTTCGCTTACAGTAGCTTCTGCATTCTCACCCTAGGCTTATACTCGAGTCCATAAGTTTTCCCATTTTTTTGTGGTAAAATTAGGTGCCTCGGCTTATACTTGGGTCGACTTATACTCAAGTATATACGGTAAATAGAAGGTAAGGGCCAGATCCACAGCAGGCGGGTGTAACTTAAATATAACTTAAATATTCGGATTTAAGTTACACCGCAGGAAAATTTCTACCTAAGTACCTAGAAATTTTCTGCGGTGTAACTTAAATCCAGCCGGCGCAAGGCGTGCCCAATCTAATGGGGCGAGTCCCATTTAAATTAGGTGCGCTCCCGCGCCCGACGTACTGCGCATGCCCCCGACGCGATTTTCCCGACGTGCCTTGTGCGAAATTACGTTACGCCGAGTTTTGTGAATCGCGCCGGGTAAAAAAAGTTGCGTCGCGAAAAAAAAGTGATGCGGCGGGAAAAAAAAAATAAAAAAAAATTTTGACAGCGTCGCGGGAAAGAAGGGTCTACTTTTACATGGTGTACTAACTTTACACTTTGTAAAAGTAGTCCTAACTAACAACTTACAGAGACTTCACGAAGGGAAACCGCTTCGTGGATCTCCATAAGTGCTAATTTGCATACCCAACGCGGCATTTCGACGAGAAATGCCCCCAGCGGCGGCCGCGGTACTGCATCCTAAGATCCGACAGTGTAAAACTATTACACCTGCCGGATCTTAGGAATATCTATGCGTAACTGATTCTGTGAATCAGTCGCATAGATAGAAACAGGGATATTACGGCGTATCAGTAGATACGCCGGCGTATCCCTTTTGTGGATCTGGCCCCAAGTCTCCACATCTTCTTACTGAGAGGAGATGATGTGAAAAGGGGATTTTTATGTGCCACATGGATTACCACACAAATACAATTTGTTCTAAAAATCATACGTTGTATTTATACAAAAGTCCTTAAAACAAGTATATCAGAACATACAGTGCCCTGAGAAAGTATTCATACACCTTGAAATTGTTTCACATGTTGTCATGTTACAATCAAAAACTTACATTTTATTGGGATTTTATGTGATAGACCAACACAAAGTGGCACATAATTGTAAAGTGGAAGAAAAATGATAAATGGTTTTAATTTTTTTACAAATAAATATGCATTTATATTCAGCCCCCTTTACTCGGATACCCCTAACTAAGATTTAGTAGAACCAAATGCCCTCAGAATTCACTGAATTAGTAAATACAGTCCACCTGTGTGTAATTTAATCTCAGTATAAATACTGCTGTTCTGTAAAGTCCTCAGAGGTTTTTTAGAGAACCTTAGTGAACAAACAGCATCACAAAGGCCAAGTAACACACCAGACAGGTCAGGGATAAAGTTATGGAGAAGTATAAAGCAGGGTTAAGTTATAAAAAAAATACCCCAAGCTTTTAACATTTTACGGAGCTCTGTTCAATCCATCATTTGAAAATGGAAATAGTATGGAACAACTGCAAACCTACCAAGACATGGCTGTCCACCTAAACTGACAGGCCGGGCAAGGAGAGCATTAATCAGAGAAGCAGCCAAGAGGCCCATGGTAACTCTGGAGGAGCTGCAGAGATCCACAGCTCAGTTGGGAGAATCTGTCCACAGGACAACTATTAGTCGTGAACTCCACAAATCTGGCATTTATGGAAGAGTGACAAGAAGAAAGACATTGGGGCAGATCCACGTACATTGGCGCATATTTGCGTTGGGGCGTAGCGTATCTCTGATACACTACGCCGCCATTACTTAATTTTTTTTTTCAAATCCCCAAAGAATGCGCCGGCCGGACGTACGTTCGTGGATCGCCGTATCTAGCTAATTTGCATAGCGGCCGGTGGAAAAATGCACCTACGATCCGACGGTGTACTAAGACGAACACTAGTCGGATCGAGCCCAGATGCAGTCGTATCTTGTTTTGTAGATACGACGCGGAAACTTTGAAATTACGCGGCATATCAATAGATACGCCGGCGTAATTCTTCTGTGGATCTGGCCCATTGTTGAAAGAAAGTCAAACTGTTTGCAGTTTGCGAGAAGCCATGTGGGGGAGGGGACACAGCAAACATGTGGAAGAAGGAGCTCTGGTCAGAGAAAACCAACATTTTACTTTTTGGCCTAAAAAAAAACACAATGTGCGGCAAACAACTATAACTGCACATCACCCTGAACACATCATCCCCACTGTGAAACATGGTGGTGGAGGCATCATGTTGTGGGGATGCTTTTCTTCAGTAGGGACATAGGTGGTCAGAGTTGATGGGATGATGGATGGAGCCAAATACAGGGCAATCTTAGAATAAAACTTGTTAGAGTCTGCAAAAGACTTGAGACTGGGGTGGAGGTTCACCTTCCAGCAGGACAGTGACACCAAACATACAGCCAGAGCTACAATGGAATGATTTAGATCAAAGCATATTCATGTGTTAGAATGGCCCAGTCAAAGTCCAGACCTTAATCCAATTGAGAATATGTGGCAAGATTTGAAAATTGCTGTTCACAGACGCTCTCCATCCAATCTGACAGAGCTTGAGCTATTTTCTAAAGAAGAATGGGCAAACATGTCACTTTCAATTGTGTCCTTTTATGAAAGTGAGAACAGCGGCGATCCCGAGTCTCAGGTCATGAACAGTTTATGAAGCTGAAGTAATCAGCTGAGAACATGTTCTCCACTGATTATCGCAGCACAGTGAGAATCTGTAACTCACTGTCACAAAAACGGGCAGTTTATGAAGGTGCGATCTCAGCACCTCACTGGCGATCTGTGACAGAATTCTTACTTTCTGATTCACCATCTCGGAGGTGGAGAATCAGAGAGAGAAGCGCAAAGCTAGCTGAGTATTGTGGAGGAAGAAGGAAGTGTTTTGACTTCACACACGAGCAGCCATACAGTCAGAACATATCTTTATATATATATATATATATATATATATATATATATATATATATATATATATATATATATATATATACACATACACACACACACACACATATATATCTCTACGGGCGTTGGAAAACTTCAGCTGTTCAGAATGAGGCAATTAAGGCCTCTATAAATAATCCAGAGGATTACCACTGATTTGCTGCATCCTGAGGCTTTCTGAGTGAAGGAGAGCAGTAGCTGAAAGTCTTTTGAGGAGGTGAGGTGGTCATTGATTTTTCTGTGTGATAAAAATCAAAAAGAGACTAGTGTTTTTCTGCTGTATGACCAGCAGTGTCTGCCCAGCACTAGGCTGTGCCAGACTCCCTAGCTAGGTTCCTGTGTGGTGAAGGTAGACGCCCCAAGTGGCCAGGGTTTATTTTATGTTTGATTTGTTTATGCTGTTTGGATGCTTGCACTTGTTTCCAGCAAGATGGAAGAATAAATCAAAATCTTTGTTTTCAACCGTCTTTGACTGCCTGTCTGTATAAGTTCAGTGCGTAGTGAACCCATCCAGGGGGTCACACACCCCGCTACCGAGCTAACCCCTTACACATGGTGGAGAATGCGGGCAGTTAAAGTAAACCCAAAATGGAGGAGATACTGAAACAGCTGGCTTTAGCAAATGCAAATCAACAACAGGCAAATGCAAATCAACAACAGACAAATGCAGGTTTGCAGCGGAGCATTTCAGCTCAACAACAGGCTCACGCAGCTCAACAACAGGCTCACCAAGAGAGCATTGCAGGCTTGGAACAGAGACACCAGCAGCAAATGGAGGCCATCGTGAAACAGCTTTAGAGACAGCAGACCGAGGCTGGGAGTCAGGCCAGTAAAATACTGACTTTTCGGGTAAGACACTTATTGCCAAAGATGATTGCAGATGAGGACCCTGAGATGTTTCTGACCACGTTTGAGAGAGCAGCGGAAAGAGAGAGTTGGCCTAAAGAACAGTGGGCTGGACTAGTGGCCCCCCTATTATCTGGAGAAGCCCAAAAGACATATTTTGATTTGGAGCTTGCAGACGCAAAAAACTATGATCAATTAAAAGAGGAAATATTGGCACGTTTCGGTGTAACCATGGATGTCCGTGCTCAGCGGGTTCACAATTGGAGTTGTCAGCAGAGGAAGCCACCTCGGTCGCAGATGTATGACCTCATCCATTTGGCTAGGAAATGGCTGCAGCCAGAAACTCTGTCCGGACCAAAAATGTTGGAGCGAGTAGTCATGGACAAATTTCTTAGGTCTCTTCCTAACACAATGCAGAAATGGGTGAACCATGGTGGTCCAGAAACCGCAGACAAACTTGTAGACCTGGTCGAAAGGTACCTAACAACAGAGAATTTGTCCTCTTCCACCAGAGACGTACAGACTTTTCACCCCAAGACCAGACCCTCCCCACCTATAGGTAAGACTGCATCAAGGGATGGGGGTGGAGAGAGGTACCAAGGAGCAACTAGAGGAATTATCGGGACTACTGCTAATGTTTGGCGAGAGTGGCCTGGAAGACCCATCCCACAGGAGAGGACCAGAATGTTGATTTGTTACTGTTGCCGGGAAGAAGGACATGTAGGAGCGGTTTGCCCAGCGGGTGATGAACCCATGCAGTGTGACTTTCTGACAGAGAGACGACAGTCCCTTTTTGCAACCACATGCACTGCAGTAAAGGGAAATGAGAATGCTTTATATAGAATGTGCTTAGATGGTAAAAATGTTGTGGTATTGTTGGATTCAGGTAGCCTGGTCACCTTAGTGAAAAGTGATCTAGTGGTGGGAAAAACCTTACATCCTAGGAAAATGGCTGTAGTTTGTGTACATGGGGACACTCAAGAATATCCGATGACTACGGTATCCTTTGAAACCTCCCTCGGTAACTTGTGTCACCAGGTGGGTTTAGTTCCCAAACTGCCACATGACGCCATTGTGGGAAGGGATTTCCCAAAATTCTGGGAACTTTGGGACTGCCCAGATTCCCCAGTAGGTGGTTCTTCTGAGTCTGAACCATCTACTCCAGAAACCTATAACTGTGAGGATTCTCCTGAGTTTCCATTCTCAGTATTAGCAGGGGAAACACCAGTCCCTAGGGAGGAGCCTGCTACCTCAGAAGAGGAACAGCGGCCAATAGGGTTTGATGGCCTTGAGGTGCACAGAGAAAATGTTGTCACTGAGCAATTGAGGGAACCCACATTGCTAAGAGCCCGGGAGAATGCAGTGAAGATAGATGGGGAGTTAGTTAACCCTGACGAGAGGATTGCCCTCTCTTACTTCATTATTGAAAGGGACCTGTTGTATTGAGTGTCACAGAGGATAGAGGACACCATTGAGCAACTGGTAGTGCTTAAACCGTACCGCAAGATGGTTCTGGAACTGGCCCATGGGCACATTCTTGGGGGACATTTGGGAGCAGAAAAAACCGGGAGAGGATCACCCAGAGGTTTTATTGGCCTGGGATCACTAAGGAAGTGGAATGTTACTGCTCTTCCTGTCCAGTGTGTCAGATTACTGCACCCATGCCACGTTTCCGCAGTCCGTTGGTACCCCTACCCATTATCGAGGTCCCTTTTGAGAGGATCGCCATGGACTTGGTTGGCCCCTTACTGAAGTCCACTAGAGGGCACCAGCACATCTTGGTAATAATGGACTATGCCACCCGTTACCCAGACGCGATTCCTCTCCGAAACACCTCTGCTAAAACCATTGCCAAAGAGTTGTTTCAGGTTTTCAGCCATGTGGGTCTTCCTAAGGAAGTCCTAACTGACCAGGGCACCCCGTTTATGTCTAGGGTGATCAAAGAACTTTGTAAACTCCTGAAAGTGACCCAATTATGTACATCAGTATATCACCCTAAAACAGACAGGTTAGTGGAAAGGTTTAATAAAACCTTAAAACAAATGTTGAGGAGGGTGGTGGATAAAGACGGAACTAATTGGGATTATCTGCTCCCTTATCTGATGTTTGCCATTAGAGAGGTTCCCCAATCGTCCACAGGGTTTTCTCCGTTTGAGCTACTGTATGGGAGGCACCCCCGGGGCCTACTGGACATTGCCAGGGAAACATGGGAGAGTGAGAGTTCCCCTCATCGAAGTGTGATTGAACATGTGGCCCAAATGCAAGATAGAATTGCCCAAGTGATGCCGATTGTGAGGGAACATTTAGCCCAAGCCCAATTGGCTCAACAAAGGATTTACAATCGTGGGGCCCAGGTCCGTTCCTTTGCACCTGGTGATAGGGTATTGGTGCTGGTCCCCACGGTCGAAAGTGGGTGAATTATAAAATTATCCAACCGGGAAGACGAAAACCTGAGCAACTCTATCACGTGAACTTGCTGAAACCATGGAAGGATAGAGAGTCCTTGGTCGCCAAGACTACCCGATTTTCTGCTCCATTTAACCTGGCTGTCCCTGAAGTTGGAATAGCGGAGACTCTATCCAAAACTCAGCAACAGGAGGTTAAAGAATTTGTGCTTCGTAATAAGGAGAAGTTTTCAGACCTGTCAGGTTGGGTCTACGGAGTTGAACATGACATTATCACCACACCAGGGCATAAGGTCAAGTTAAAGCCTTATAGAATTCCAGAAGCCTGGCAAGAGGCAATTCCCCAGGAAGTAAAACAAATGCTTGAGCTGGGGGTGATAGAAGAGTCAAATAGTGATTGGTCCAGTCCCATTGTCTTAGTGCCCAAACCAGATAGAAGTTGGCGGTTTTGTAATGACTTTCGCCACCTGAATAAAATCACTAAGTTTGACACCTATCCTATGCCCCGCATAGATGAACTGATTGATCGCCTAGGCACTGCCCGGTACATGACGACGTTAGACCTGACCAAGGGTTATTGGCAAATTCCTCTCTCGGAGTCGGCCAGCAGAAAAACAGCATTTGTAACTCCAGACGGATCTTTCCAATATCGGAGGATGCCTTTTGGGTTACAGAATTCTCCCGCCACATTTCAATGCACCATGGATAAGACCCTTCGTCCTCATCGAGCCTATGCTGCTGCATACCTCGATGACATTGTCATCCACAGTGAGGATTGTAAATCACACTTGCCAAAAGTTCAGGCTGTGTTGGATTCCATCTGGAAAGCCGGGTTTACAGCCAATCCAAAAAAATGTACCCTTGGGCTAGAAGAGGCAAAGTATCTGGGGTATACCATTGGAAGAGGTCTAATCAAGCCCCAAATAAACAAAGTTGAGGCTATTCAGGATTGGCCCTGTCCCACCAACAAGAAACAGGTCTGTGCATTTTTGGGGATCGCGGGCTACTATCGCCGCTTTATCCCTAATTTTGCCTCACAGGCTGCTCCCCTGACCAATTTGACCAAAGGGAAGGAGTCTGTCATGACCAAATGGACTCCCGAAGCAGAAACAGCTTTTCAGACATTAAAGCAGGCCTTATGTAGTCAGCCAGTTTTAAATTCGCCTGATTTTTCACGGGACTTTGTGGTTCAGACAGATGCGTCAAATGTGGGCTTAGGAGCTGTACTGTCTCAGATTATCAAGGGGGAGGAACACCCTGTTATGTACCTCAGCCGAAAGTTGAAGGCCCATAAGGAGAATTATGCCACCATTGAGAAATAATGTTTGGCGGTGTAATGGGATTTGGATTCTCTCCGGTACTACCTCGTGGGTAGACAGTTTGAACTGGTGACAGATCATGCCCCATTGAAGTGGATGGCACAGAACAAAGAGACCAATAGGAGAATAAATAGGTGGTTCCTGGCCCTCCAGGAATTTAGTTTTGTGGTAACGCATCGCCCCGGTACTAAAATGGGGAATGCAGATGGGTTGTCCCGAGTGCATGCCTGCCTGGCAACCTGTGTCCCAACCCTAGGGTTGAAACAAGAGGGGGGGGTATGTGACAGGAAGTCAGGTAAATATGTGGGTGTTGTCACAGATGGGACATACATTTATGCCTTGTTTAGACAATACACCACTTGTTATTAGGCGTCGGCTGCAAAAGTAGCCAGAAAAGGTCTAAGGGCGTTGGAAAACTTCATCTGTTCAGAATTAGGCAATTAAGGCCTCTATAAGTAATCCAGAGGATTACCACTGATTTGCTGCATCCTGAGGCTTTCTGAGTGAAGGAGAGCAGTAGCTGAAAGTCTTCTGAGGAGGTGAGGTGGTCATTGATTTTTCTGTGTGATAAAAATCAAAAAGAGACTATTGTTTTTCTGCTGTATGACCAGCAGTGTCTGCCCAGCACTAGGCTGTGCCAGACTCCCTAGATAGGTTCCTGTGTGGTGAAGGTAGACGCCCCAAGTGGCCAGGGTTTATTTTATGTTTGATTTTGTTTATGCTGTTTGGATGCTTGCACTTGTTTCCAGCAAGATGGAAGAATAAACCAAAATCTTTATTTTCAACAGTCTTCGACTGCCTGTCTGTATAAATTCAGTGTGTAGTGAACCCATCCAGGGGGTCACACACCCCGCTACCAAGCTAACCCCTTATAATATATATATATATAAATATATATTATTCTACCTGCATTAAAATGCTATTATTAAAGTCATAAGTCATTTGTATATCATTTTTAATTTATTAGTAAAAAAAAAAAAATGTAAACCCTAAAATATGGTTTTACCCATGGACTGTTTATATTTGTATACTTTATTAAAATAAATAAATAATGATTATAAATGTATTTTTCATGTATATGAATGGTTTATAGCTATATTACATATGTGGGATTCCATTCATTTACTATACACCATTCACATTTAACCACTTCGTTACTGGGCACTTAAACCCCCTTCGTGCCCAGACCAATTTTCAGCTTTCAGCGCTGACGCATTGTGAATGACAATTGCGCGGACATACAACACTGTACACAAATTAAATTTTTATCATTTTTTCCCACAAATAGAGCTTTATTTTGGTGGTATTTGATCATCTCTGCAATTTTTATTTTTTTGCGCTATAAACATATTTTATAAACAATATTTTTTACTTTTTGTTATAATAATATCCCAATTTAAAAAAAAAAAAAAATTCCCTTGGTTTAGGCAGATACGCATTCTTCTACATATTTTTGTTAAAAAAATCAGCAATAAGCGTATATTGATTGGTTTGCGCAAAAGTTATAGCGCCTACAAAATAGGGGATAGATTTATGATTTTTTTTTTACTAGCAATGGCGGCGATCTGCGAATTTTTTGTCAGACCTGCGATATTGCGGCGGATGTATCGGACACTTTTGACACAATTTTGGGACCATTCACATTTATACAGCGATCAGTTCTATAAAAATGCACTAATTACTGTATAAATGTGACTGGCAGTGAAGGGGTTAACACTAAGGGGTGAAGAAGGGGTTAAATGTGTTTTCTGGGTGTATTATAACTGTGTGGGGGGAGGAAACTTACTGGGGTAGGTGACTGATGCTGTGTCCCTATGTACAAGGGACACAGATTGGTCTCCTCTCTCCCTGACAGGACGTGGAGCTCTGTGTTTACAAACAGAGCTCCTTGTCCCTGCTGTCACCGCCGATCACGGGTACTTGGCGGACATCGCGGCTGCCATGCACACGCATCGGCTCCCCAGCGATGCGCCGGGCACGTTGTTTCCCCGCTGCGCACCCCCAGCAGTACGCACGGGGAATGTCAACAAGAGGACATCCAAAGACGTCCACTCGGCACTTGAGAGCCACGCTGTGGACGTCTTTCGTCCATAGCACGGATCCCAAGTGGTTAAATAGGCACATGTATGAGCTTTAAATATTGATAAACTGTTTTTTAATAATTAGGTTAATGTATATTGTTAGGTGGGAATGTAACTTTATTATTTTATTAATATGTGGTGTATAATGTGTGCTGATTCGTGTTCAACTTTTGTATTTTCACTTCCTCATGCTGTAATCCCGCTACATCACGCAAGATTACAGTGAGAGGAGCCGTTCTCAGGAGTTCCCGGCGTTTGTAGATCGCTTCTCATCTCAACATGAGAAGCGATCTACAGAGCTTCATAAACAGGCACTCAGAGGAGAGCGATCTCCTCTGAGAATGCCTGAGAACTGAATAGCGGTATTTTACCGCAGTTTCATAAAAGGACACCTTTATGTGAAAAGCTGGTAGAGACATCCCCAAAAATACTTGCAGCTGTAATTGCAGTGAAAGGCGGTTCTACAAAATATTGACTCAGGGGGGCTGAATACAAATGCACACCACACTTTTCACATATTTATTTGCAAAAAAAAATTGAAAACCATTTATCATTTTTCCTTCAATTCACAATCATGTGTCACTTTGTGTTGGTCTATCACATAAAATCCCAATAAAATACATTTAGTGTTTTTGGTTGTAACATGACAAAATGTGAAAAATGTCAAGAGGTATGAATACTTTTTCTAGGCACCGTATCAACAAGTACAATCAACATGTTTTATGACCATTTTGTGCAGTCAAAGAGTGGTTTTGATACATATGGATCGGCTATGGATTGACTTGTTTCACCCAAATGAGGGGCTTCCTCAGGATCCACGTTTAAATATAATTAAATCTAAATACTGATAAAAAACTCATGCAATACATTATTCAAACAAAATACATAAAACATATGCCTATGCAGTACATATCAAAATAGATTATATTATTTATGTTATTATAGTATAGCTGAAAACAACCATGTCCAATAGGGAAGAAAAAGAGGGGAAAAGAAGGGAGGGAAAAGAAAGGGAAAACATAAATAAAAATCTGAAACAATATGGAGGACATTATAGAGTACATAGATCGGGGGAAGTAGAGCTTTATTAGATGGTGATCATTTAGTGGCAACTCTTCATTTGGTTTTAATGAGCATGGGCATATTGGTGTACATATATCTCCTGTGTGACTGTGGCCCTATAGAGTGTGATGAATCGGTCACATTTGGTGATCTATATCGAAATTATTTTACCAATTTTTTGTTGTGATGATAACAGCCTTCCTCTCTCTTTGTTTGTCTCTCCTTCCCCCAATCTGCCGACTCTATAATGTCCTCCATATTGTTTCAGATTTTTATTTTTGTTTTCCCCTTCTTTCTCTCCCTTCTTTCCACCCTGTTTTTTTTCCCCTATTAGACATGGTTATTTTTAGCTATACTATAATAACATATATAATGTAATCTATTTTGATATGTACTATATAGGCTTATGGGATATAAAGTGAAACAATAAAAAATAAATATTCCTTTAAATATTGTGCCTGGGGGTCCCTTTAGTCTGCCTGTAAATTGGTGCATCTGTGTGATGTGTTTTAATGACATTTATAAAGAAAACATGTCATTTAAAATTGCTTGCGGCTGTAATGTATTGCCGGTTCCCTTCAGGTCTGGTATGGATTTTAAGGGAAACTCCACGTCAAAAATAGAAGAAAAAAAAACATTGTGGGGGTCCCCCTCAAAATCCATACAAGCCCCTTAGGGTCTGCCATTGATTTTAAGGGGAACTCCATGCCCAAAAAAAATAAACAATTGGCCTCCTGAACCAAAGCATCTTGTCCCCGTGTTGATGGGGACAAGGGCCTCGTCCCCACAACCCTGGCCTGGTGGCGGGGGGCTTATCACAATCTGGAAGCCCCTTTAACCACTTAACCACTTAACCACTTAACCAATATGCTGGCTAAAGACCCAAGGTGTTTTTACTGTTCGGGACTGCGTCGCTTTAACAGACAATTGCGCGGTCGTGCGACGTGGCTCCCAAACAAAATCGGCGTCCTTTTTTCCCCACAAATATAGCTTTCTTTTGGTGGTATTTGATCACATCTGCGGTTTTTAGTTTTTGCGCTATAAACAAAAATAGAGCGACAATTTTGAAAAAAATTCAATATTTTTTACTTTTTGCTATAATAAATATCCCCCAAAAACATATATAATTTTTTTTTTCCTCAGTTTAGGCCGATACGTATTCTTCTACCTATTTTTGGTAAAAAAAATCGCAATAATCGTTTATCGGTTGGTTTGCGCAAAATTTATAGCGTTTACAAAATAGGGGATAGTTTTATTGCATTTTTTTTTTTTACTACTAATGGCGGCGATCAGCGATTTTTTTGTGACTGCGACATTATGGCGGACACTTCGGACAATTTTGACACATTTTTGGGACCATTCTCATTTTCACAGCAAAAAATGCATTTAAATTGCATTGTTTATTGTGAAAATGACAGTTGCAGTTTGGGAGTTAACCACAGGGGGCGCTGTAGGAGTTAGGGTTCACTTTGTGACTGTTTACAACTGTAGGGGGGTGTGGCTGTAGGTGTGACGTCATCGATCGTGTCTCCCCTATAAAGGGGATGACGCGATCGATACGCCGCCACAGTGAAGCACGGGGAAGCCGTGTTTACACATGGCTCTCCCCGTTCTTCAGCTCCGGGGACCGATCGCCGCACTCGAGCGGCGATCGGGTCCGCGGGACCTGCGGTCCCCGTCCCGGAGCTTCGGACCGGGTCGCGGGAGCGCGCCGCGGGCGCGCGCCTGCGACCCACGGCTGGGTACAAGTACAGGACGTATATATACGTGCTTGTGCCCAGCCGTGCCATTCTGCCGACGTATATGTGCAGGAGGCGGTCCTTAAGTGGTTAAGGACCTTGCCTGTTTTTAAGAATCAGTGTTTACACGTTAAAAACACCTTTTTTTTTTGCTAGAAAATTACTTAGAACCCCCAAACATTATACATTTTTTTCTAACATCCTAGAGAATAAAATGGCGGTCATTGCAATACTTTTTATCACACCGTATTTGCTCAGCGGTCTTACAAGTGCGCTTTCTTTGGGAAAAAATGACTATTTTGAATAAAAAAAAGTTAGCCCATTTTTTTTTTATTTGTGAAAGGTAATGTTACACTGAGTAAATTGATACCCAACATGTCACACTTCAAAATTGTGCCCGCTCGTGGAATGGCGTCAAACTTTTACCCTTAAAAAAATGCATTTTACAACTTACAACTCCATCCACAGCTCTGCCCCCAACTACATTTTAACCTAGTCTCAAAATACCAACCAAATTGTTCTCTAATGCCGCGTACACACCATCACTTTATGTGATGAAAAAAAATTACATTTTTAAAAACGTCACTTTAATTGACTGTGTGTGGGGGAAAACGTTGTTTTATGTCTTGTAAAAAACGACCAAAAAAAATTGAAGCATGCTTCAATTTTATGTGTCGTTTTTCAAAAGTGCACTTTTTACTTCACAGAAATTGACCGTGTGTAGCAAAAAACGTCGTTTTCTAAGACGTTTTTTCATCCACGCATGCCCAGAAGCTACTTATGAAGCAAGCTTCAATGGAAAAACGTGGTGAACGTAACCTCGCTTTGCAAGAACATTGTGAGAAAAACAATGGTGTGTAGGCAACTTCGTCTTTGAAAATTGAAGTTTCAAAAACGTAATTTTTTACTTCACAGAAAGTGTCGTTTTTTTTCATCACATAAAGTGATGGTGTGTACGCGGCATAATTCCTCCCAAAATCTTCTGCTCTATAGTTCCATCTTCCCCTCTCCCCATGCTCGCCTCCAGGACTTACATACAGATATACTGTATCTAGGATTGCAAAAATATTTATTTGGCCAGGATGGCTCATTGCCAGCTAATGCATGTAAGTATATCCTTCTTGCCAGAAGTATACATATCTGTTATACTGTGACTCACATGGTTGACTGTGTGGGTTGTTATAAAATCACTGGGGTAGAGAAGCTAAAACCGTATTTTTGAATTATAGGGTGTCATTATGTAACTAGAACAGGGTGATTCTATAATTTTCACAACTCACATCCTGTCCCTTAAATATTAGAACCTGCCTTGACACATTTCATGGTGATTGGATTAAGGCGTCCCTTCTACCTGTATGGATATAAATTCTGGGGATTCATATCACTCATTACAGCTGAAGAAGTGGCTTGGAAAAATAAAACAAAAAAGATCTTTAATGGTACAGAACAATTCCAATGAAATGTCACTAACTACTACTAGCTTTAGAGCCGGTTCACACTAGGGCGACTTGCGATCCGACTTCATGTCGCCTCAAGTCGTCCCAAGTCGCGCTGTAGAGAAAAACAATGGAAGTGAATGGGAGCGGTGTTAATACACACGACTCAAGGCGATCCGACTTCAGAAAAGGTTCCTGTACTACTTCAATCCGACTTGTAGGCGATTTGTACCCATTGATTTCAATGGAAGTCGCTTCAGAAGTCGGATCACTGTCTTAACTTTACCTCGGACTGCCAAAATACCAAATCACTCGCCTGCAAGTCGTTCAGAATACGGGCCGCCAGACTTGTGACTGGGAAAAAAACATGGGAATCAATCTCACCTTCGTTGAGAACCCTTCACTGGTTGCCAGTAAAGGACAGAATTACTTTTAAAGCACTCTGTCTGACACATAAGTGCATCCATGGGAACGCTCCGCAATATCTTTGCGACAAGATAGAACCCCACAATTCTAATCGCCTTCTGCGATCAACTAACCAAAACCTGGTCAAAATACTCAAAGCCAGATACAAGTCCAAAGGAGAAAGAAGGTTTGCATTCCAAGGTCCAAGATTATGGAACGCTTTACCAACCAGCATTCGGTTGGAGGAAAACCACCTGGCCTTCAGAAGACAGATTAAAACTCTGCTCTTTTGATGTCAAGAGACAGGAACAACAAGCGCCCAGAAGCGATTCAGTTCGCATGTGCCGCGCTATATAAGTTTTTCATTCATTCATTCATTAACTGAAGTGACTTTCCAGGAAGATAACATACATTTCTCAGGCAAACCTCTCCTGCCCCCTCCCTCCCCCTCCCTCTCCCAGAGCTGATTGTTGTTTTATTGGCCACTGGAAAGTCTCCTGTCCTGGAGACGACTTCAAGTTGTGTTGTAAATCGCCCCAGATCGCCCTGTGGTTCATGCTCAAGTCGTGTCGGAGTCGCCTCTGAAAGTCGCGCTGGAAGTCGTGTCGCCCTAGTGTGAAACGACTCTCACTGTGACTTGGATCAACGAGAACCTTCAGAGTCGGTTCACACTAGGGCGACACGACTTCCAGCACGACTTTCAGAGGCGACTCCGACACGACTTGAAAATGAACCACAGGGCGATCTGGGGCGATTTACAACACAACTTGAAGTCGTCTCCAGGACAGGAGACTTTCCAGTGGCCAATAAAACAACAATCAGCTCTGGGAGAGGGAGGGGGCAGGAGAGGTTTTCCTGAGAAATGTATGTTATCTTCCTGGAAAGTCGCTTCAGTTAAGACAGTGAGAGCCGGTTCACACTGGGGCGACTTGCGATCCGACTTCATGTCGCCTCAAGTCGTCCCAAGTCGCGCTGTAGAGAAAAGCAATGGAAGTGAATGGGAGCGGTGTTAATACACACGACTCAAGGCGATCCGACTTCAGAAAAGGTTCCTGTACTACTTCAATCCGACTTGTAGGCGATTTGTACCCATTGGGCCAGATTCAGGTAGATCCGTGCAATATTTGCGTGGGCAAAGGGCAACGAGTTTTGATCTGCGCCCACGCAAATATTTTGAAATGCCCGCGATTCACGGAGCAGTAACTCTGTAAATTGCGCGGGCGATATGCTAAATAGCCGGGCGTAAGGCTGCCTAATGTAAATGATCCCGCCTGGGGCGGGAATCATTTAAATTAGGCGCGCTCCCGCGCCGAGCTAACAGCGCATGCTCCGTCGGGAAACTTTCCCGACGTGCATTGCGGCAAATGACGTCGCAAGGACGTCATTTGCTTCTAAGTGAACGTGAATGGCGTCCAGCGCCATTCACGATTCACTTACGTAAACGACGTGAAATTTTAATTTCGCGAGCGGGAAGCGCAGCTATACTTTAGCATTGGTTGCCCCTGCTACAGCAGGAGCAACCTTGCGCTAAAGTCGCCGTACGGAAACTCCGTACCTTGCGTGCGCAGGGCCCGCGCAACTTTTGTGAATCGGTGGTAGTATGCAATTTGCATACTATACGCCGATCACAATGGCCGCGCCCCCTAGCGGCCAACGCAAGAATGCAGCCTGAGATATGAAGGCATAAGGAGGCTTATGTCTGTCATATCCTAGGCTGCAGTCGGTGTAACGAGGTTCCTGAATCAGGAGCACTCGTAACACCGGAGCAAGTAAGCACTTGCGCCGCGCAACCTATGGTTGCACGGGCGCAAGTGCTTCTTGAATCTGGGCCATTGATTTCAATGGAAGTCGCCTCAGAAGTCGGATCACTGTCTTAACTGAAGCGACTTTCCAGGAAGATAACATACATTTCTCAGGCAAACCTCTCCAGCCAACCCTCCATCCCCCTCCCTCTCCCAGAGCTGATTGTTGTTTTATTGGCCACTGGAAAGTCTCCTGTCCTGGAGACGACTTCAAGTTGTGTTGTAAATCGCCCCAGATTGCCCTGTGGTTCATGTTCAAGTCATGTCGGAATCGCCTCTGAAAGTCGCGCTGGAAGTCGTGTCGCCCTAGTGTGAACCGACTCTTATCCGACTTCTGAGGCGACTTCCATTGAAATCAATGGGTACAAATCGCCTACAAGTTGGATTGAAGTAGTACAGGAACCTTTTCTGAAGTCGGATCGCCTTGAGTCGTGTGTATTAACACTGCTCCCATTCACTTCCATTGTTTTTCTCTACAGCGCGACTTGGGACGACTTGAGGCGACATGAAGTCGGATCGCAAGTCGCCCCAGTGTGAACCGGCTCTTACAGACAATGTTCATGGTACTAACAAACCGATAACCCATAGCAAAAAGAAATAACTACATTCCATATCTATAGAGAAAATTTAAATAATAAAACATGATACAGCAAACAACCAATATTGTCCTTGTAGTTTCTGCATGTAGTAATGTGCAGAAACAATGGTAGAAAATAGGTGATTGGATAAAAGTTGAAATAATAAACATGGAGTTCCCTACTGCTTTCAAATTAAAATTGATAAAGGGTGTGTGTCAGGAGAAATACAATCTAAAAAAATAATTCCTAAAAGATTATTAGCAATCAGATAAATTAGTCATGCAAAAAACAGCCCACCAAGGAGGAGTAAACGTATAAAAGGGTTTCATATCAACTCAATAAATAACAGAGACTAATAATTCCCTGTAAGTGATATATTATTTCCACTAAAGCATTTGATGGCTGATCTTACACTGTTTGCCGGGGATTTTCAAAGTGAACGGTCACATCCAGATGTCATCTCTAACAATGCACATGGAATTGAGGTGCAGTATGTTTGTAGATAAATGAAATTATAGACACATCATAGAATTCCTGTTTTGTGTTTCCATACAGAAGAAGAACTGTAGATGTATAAGTATAAGATGTATAACATTTTTTATCTGCTTCAGAGCCTCTCTCCATTACCTAATTTAACCCGGGGATTTTCCAATATTTATACTGCAATTTGCAACTCAACTCAACTAATGCCAAAAAAGATTGTATTATACATTTGGAATTTGACCTTTTCTGGTTCAGTGTAATATTCCTCACATTTTATACCTGCAATACTGTTAATTTCCAATGTCTAATATCTAACTTCCTGACTATCTGCTGTATTTTCTTCTTTTCTTTAAGGGAAACATCATGTCTTCTTGTATTTATTGTTGTTATTTATGCCCAGGAATAAAAATAAACAATTAAAAATGTAGGTTCAAGTTTGAGTGAAGTAAATTAGAAATAATGCACAGTAATATTTTTTTATTTATTAACGACCAGTTAAAATTTCTTTTTTTTTTAAATGCTTTTTTTGGTATATGCAGGGGGAAAAAAAAAGTCTTGATCGGTTTCCTTTGGTAAGAAGCTGCGGACTATATAGAGAAGACAGTAAGCTGCATAGAAGAAGACTGGCTCTCTGGGTGGAAACAGTTGTCTCTCTGCAGAGGTCCAACTGGAACTTCACATTCAAAAAAGCTCATTCCCCTTGCTGGGTAAGAAGTACTAGCTCTCACTGTCTGGGGGGTATACCAGACATCTGCAGAGAGACCATAGATTCCAAGTATAAGGCAAGGCTCCTTGTCTACAGAATGCTGTCAGAGGACCGACATTTCTACTCAGGCTTTCTAAAGAAAATTAATTTGTAAGATTTGGAATGCTTTGATGCATTGAATTTAGCTGATTTACACTAATTTAACTTTAGGCAAGCTAGGCTGTGGCTAGCCTAAGTTCTGATTGCTATTGTTTTCTACATTATTTGTGTTTGCCCTAAGACTAAAGCCGCGTACACACGATCGTTTTTAATGTACTAGAAAAAAACGTTTTTCTCGTTGTGATTCTTGTCAAGCCTGCCTCTCATACACACGATCGAGCAAAGCACTGTGACGTACAACACGTACGACGGCACTATAAAGGGGAAGTTCCATTCGGATGGCGCCACCCTTTGGGTTGCTTTTGCTGATTTCGTATTAGTAAAAGTTTGGTGAGAGCCGATTTGCGCTTTTCAGTCTTCGTGCTTTTCAGTCTTCGTGCTTTTCAGTCTGTTACAGCGTGATGAATGTGCTATCTCCATTACAAGCGCTAGTTTTACCAGAACGAGCGCTCCCGTCTCATAACTTGCTTCTGAGCATGTGCATTTTTTTCCCGTTGTTAAAGCCTACACACAACGTGAAAAACAAGAACGTGAAAAATGACGCTAAAATTTAGAGCATGTTCTAAATTTTTAATGCCCATTTTTCACGTCGTTGTACACGGCATTAGGCATTGTGTGCTTTTTGTCTACTGTTGGGAAGTGTTCTCCAGTAGATAGAGCAAAAGTTCAAATGTTAGGGGTTCTGAGTATTTACTTCACCCAGCAATTTACTAGGGGGGTTGTTGACAATCATGAGGTCTGAAGAAGGAAATATACAGAGAGCCCTTCTAGAAGAGTCTTTGCCTCTCAGGCTTGGCCTGGAGATGATGCCGGTATAAGAGCTCTTTCCATAGCTTCCCAGGTCTGATGCCTGAAGAGGGTGTGAGGAGTTCAAAGTCGGTTTACCTCCCAGACCTGTTGCCTGTGGAGGAAACGGTTCCAGTGTCATATCTCTCTGCAGATGTCTAATATGTCCACTGCTGAGACTTACGGTACATATAGCTCCACATTCATCAAAACTCAAGCTCCTTTCTGGCTAAAAAGCACCAGCCCTAGCATAAACCTATTATGAACAGGTCTATACTAGGGCCAGGAAAACAAGAAGCTAGGAGCACATTCAGGAATCAAAGATTGCCCAGTCCATTGCCAGTTATGTTTCAAAATCATACAACCTCTACCAGCCTTTGAGAAGGACATATTTCCAGGCAGAGAGAATTCATTGCTGTTTTAACCACTTAACCCCCGGACCATATTACTGCCCAAAGACCAGAGCACTTTTTGCGATTCGTCACTGCATTGCTTTAACTGACAATTGCGTGGGACGTGGCTCCCAAACAAAATTGGCATACTTTTTTTTACCTCAAATAAAGCTTTCTTTTGGTGGTATTTGATCACCTCTGCGGTTTTTCGCTTTTGCGCTATAAACAAAAATAGAGCGACAATTTTGAAAAAAAATTATATTTTTTACTTTTTGCTGTAATAAATATCCCCCAAAAATATATAAAAAAAAATGTCCTCAGTTTAGGCCGATACGTATTCTTCTACATATTTTTCGTAAAAAAAAATCGCAATAAGCGTTTATTGATTGGTTTTCGCAAATGTTATAGCGGGTATGTCGGCAAGCAGTTAAGTAACCTGTAAACCCTCAACTTCTCTTCACTTGACTTTGAGCAAATTGCTTTCGTTCCAAATTTTTTTTTTTTTTTTTTTTATTAAGTTTTGATAATGAGATCAGCAAAAAAAAAACATACAGAAGGCAAGGTGCTGGAAGATAAAATAAAACATACATTACAGCCCGGCACCGAAGCCCAGATCATGTAAACCGTACACAACAGCATACTGTAACTTATAGCATTAATTCGCTCAGCGTGTCCCCACTACCCGGACCCAGGCAAGGACCTAGCAACCTTGCCCTGCGAAAGTATGCCCTATCACATAGGGAGAGGCCCAGGTACCCCCATTCCCCCGGGAGCCCCAAAGGGAACAAGCTGCATCCCAAGAGACGGGGCCACCCGCCCCCCCCCCCTCCCGCCAGATCCTCACCCAAGCCCACGTGCCGAGGGGCTTCCACCTCTCCTAATGATCCTACTCATCAAACATGTGTACGAGGATGCAACCGAAAATCCTCCGTGACAGAGGGTCACCTCAGTTATGCCAAGAGAGGCGACGAAAAGGAAAGAAAGAAAAGGAGAAGATAGGAGAGGGTAGAGGCAAAGTACCGAAACAGGCTATCCCCGTGGGGAGCCGACAGTCAACTCTCCCACTGGCATCCCAGGTATGAGAGAGATGCCATTGTAAGTGGCCCAGGGTTCCCAAATAGAGTTGAATTTCTCCGTTCTATCATCTAGTTTAGCTACTATTTGTTCCTGTACCATGATCCAGGAGACTTTCCTCCGGAACCCTTGAAAGGAGACGGTAGGTTTCTTCCAGGCTCTGGCAACAGTCAATTTCGCCCCTAGCAGTAGAAAGAATGCCAGGGCCTGTGAGTGTTTGGCTAAGTTCGGGATACGATGGTTAAGTAGTGCTACATTAGGATGAGGGGCTATCGTTATCTCCATCACCGAACCAATAGTACGGAATACCTTCCGCCAAAACGGTCTTATGCGAGGGCAGGTCCACCAAACGTGCAGCATTGTGCCTTCAAGATCACAGCCTCTAAAGCAGACCGGGGAGGTTCCTGGATACATTTTTGCCAGCCTGGAAGGAACGTAGTACCATCTTAACAGTACTTTAAGGCTAGCCTCTATAAGGGAGACATTGAGTATACCTTTATATGCTCTAGTAGAAGCACCAAACCACACTTCTGTGTCCCACAAGCCGCCCGTGTCTTCCTCCCAGGCTCGAGCATAGGTCGGCTTGTCCGTCTTTGTCATCAACGCAGTATAGATCAACGAAATTCCTCCCCTCTGATCCACCGCTTCCGCGCACCACTGTTCATAGGGGGTAATAGAGGGGGGCAGAGGTTTGTTGAGCCAAATGGAGTGCAGGAAGTGGGAGATTTGAGTGAACCTAAAGAGCTCTGTGTCAGGCATGTCCAATGTTTTCCTGCAGTGCGAAAGAGAGAGCGGGCCTGTTCGATTGAAAAAGTGCCCGATCCTATATAGACCCTTATCTGTCCACCATTTAAAAGCAACAATATCCAGTCCCGGGGGAAACTCCTTATTATGAAACAAGTGCCTCAAGGACTTCCATGGCGATATCAGGGTTTGTCGGTCATGTAGCTTGGCGCAGAGGGCCACCGAATGTGAGAGAGTTGGCGCCATTATGGCCGGTCTACCTTTAGGTTCGCAACTCAAAAGGTAATCAATGGTGTGTAGTGGGACTGCCTGCCTTTCCATAGATAACCAATCTGGCTTAGAACCCCTGGAAAAGGCTATCGATATTTGAGCCAGTTGTGCAGCCTGGTAATAGTTCCACAAGCTCGGGAGGCCCAGTCCTCCCTGCGTTCTTAGTCGAACCAGAACACCTGAGGGACACCTACACCCCTTTTTACCACAAACGAAGCGAACCATTCCTGACTGCAACCTACAGAGCACTGTTTTCGGGACAGGGATTGGGAGAGAGCGAAATAAGTATAAAAGGCGTGGGAGAAGGGTCATTTTGATTGCGTGTATTCTGCCTAACCAGGACAGTCCCGCTCTGGACCACCTCTCCATATCACCCTGGCACCTAAGGATCAGGGGGGGATAGTTAGCTTTGAAGAGGTTGTTAATATCAGGTGTTAGTTTGATACCCAAATAAGGGATGTGTGAGGGAGCCCACGAGAATGCAAAGTTGTTGGTAAGTAGGGCAATAAGGTCCGGAGGAACCGATATATTCAACGCGAGCGATTTGTCCATGTTAACCTTTAGACCGGACGCTTCACTGAAGATACGCAGCGTCTTCAGGATTACGGGTGTGGAAGTCAATGGGGAAGTTACAAAAAGGAGGAGGTCATCCGCATACAGGGCGCATTTATGTTCCTGTGACCCGCAAGTCACCCCTTTAATATTGGGGTTCGACCGTAGCGCCACCGCCAGTGTCTCTATTGCTACCGCAAATAGGAGGGGGGAGAGTGGGCACCCCTGTCTGGTCCCCCGGCCTATAGAGAAAGAGTCAGAATATCTGCCCATCAAGCGAATCTGCGCAGTGGGGCATGAATAGAGGGAATTGATGAGGTTAAGAAAGTTAGGGCCGAAGCCCCACCTCCCCAGGACAGCAGACAGGTATGCCCAGTCTAAAGAGTCGAAAGCCTTATGTAAATCTATGGAAAGTAAAAACACCTTTTGTGGGGACCCCCCGTCCCATCGTGACTTGAGCAGGGAAACAATGTCAATAGCACGCCGGATCTGATCCGGCCCCTGTCTCCCAGGGATGAAGCCCACCTGGTCCTTATGGACATACTCGGCGATGAAACCCGACAATCTGTTCGCTAGTATTTTGGTCATAATCATAACATCATTGTTAATCAGTGATATAGGCCGATAATTGCCCACCTCGCTAGAGTCCTTATCCGGCTTTGGGATCACCGAGATGTAGGCAGAGTTTAGATCCGCATTCAGGGGGGCTCCATCCCGGAGACAGTTAAACAGTTTCGTCAGATGGGGGGCCAGGCTGGTGCTAAATTTCTTGTAGTAACCATTGGAGAATCCATCTGGTCCCGGGGATGAACCTAGTTTAAGGGCCTTGATGGTATTTAAAACTTCCTCCTGTGTGAACGGACTCTCCAGGAGATCACTGTGATCTTTGGTCAGCCTGGGCAAAGGGAGGTCATCTAGGAATTTATTTCGCGCCGAGTGAGGGGGGGTACTGATAGGCCTATATAAGTCAGAGTAGAAGTGTAAAAAGGCGTCCATTATCTTGGAAGGGTTCTGAGTCAGCTCCCCCGTGGCCACCCGAAGTTTAGGGAAGGCAAGAGTTCGCTGTTTGGGGCTCAGTTTCGTGGCTAGTCTGGCTCCCATCCTGTCCGTGTGCGCGTAAAATCTAGCCCCCGTCCACCTAAGGTGTTGTTCAGCTGCCGTGGTCAGGGATAGGTTCAGGAGGGCCCGGGCCTTGTCTAACTTCTCTAGAGATTCGGGGGTGGGGTGGGCCCTGTGAGCCCTGGCTAGTTTCCGAAAGTCCTCTGTAAGTCTACGCGTGGTCGCATTGTGTTCAGCTTTAAGCCTAGCCGACATCTGAATTAGTTTCCCCCTGATGACCGGCTTATGCGCCGCCCAGACGGAAATAGGGGAGACCCCACTCGTGGCATTATGCTGGAAATATTCACTAATGGACTCCTCCAGTAAGGAGCATTGCCCTGGGTCGCTTAATAGAGACTCCCGCAAGCGCCAACGAGGAGGGCCCCCCGACGCCGTGGGCCTATTTGTCGTCAAAGTGACCATGGAGTGGTCAGAGAGGGAGGACTCCACAATCTTGGAACATTTAATGTTTGGTATCAGCGCTGCACGTACGAAAATGTGGTCTATCCTAGCGAAGGAGTTGTGGGGTGCCGAGAAGTGCGTATAATCTTTGGTGCGCGGATTACATTCCCTCCAAATGTTGACTAGGCCTGCCAAGTTAAGTAGTTTAGCTATACTAACGCTCTGTTTAGTTGGGCGCCTCGGTTTTGAGGACCCGTTCGCTAGTTTGTCAAGGGCGAAGTCAAAGGCCATGTTCGAGTCTCCACCAATAACAACCGTACCTTTAAGGTGGTGTTGTAGCTTCTCAAGCATTGATTCAAAAAATTTCTTTTGCCCCCTGTTGGGTGTATAATATGACACGAAAGTGTAAAGCTCACCATCGATATGCCCAGAGACCAGAATGTAGCGGCCCTGTGGATCTATAATAGTCTCGGGTTGTGATAGGTTGATATTTCTAGCAAAACACACCGCGACCCCTTTGGTTTTGTTTTCAGCTGAAGCCAAAAAAAATTGAAGAAAGCGGTGGTGAAGGAACTTGGGAGTAAAGGTGGATGGGAAGTGGGTCTCCTGTAGTAAGAGAATGTCTGCGTGCATGGTGGAATAAAGTTGCAGAAGCTTCCTGCGTTTGACCGGGGAGTTGAGGCCTTGCGTGTTGTGAGAAACAATCTTAAGAGTTGGCGGAGGGCAGTGTATGTCAGTCATGGATCAGGGTGTAGTGTACTGCGCGGTGCATCTGTAACTTACCTGGATCGAGAGGGGGACATACCCTGAGTGTTCTGAAGAGGCGGAGAGACCATTGCCCGAGACCTGGGAGTGGAGACCAGAGCCGACCGAGGAGCCTGTGGATACCAGAAGCTGTACGAGCAAGAGGGGAAGTACCAAGAGAGAAAGAGAAAGGAGAGAAAGGAAAGAAGAGGACATCATTACATACCTGAGGCAACATTCGAACTAAAATAACAAAACGTAACATTACTCGGGGGTCCCCTGACCCCCTCCCCCTCCTGGGGCGGAGCGGACTAGCCATCCCCAACCCCAAAACCTAAAGGAACCGAGAGTCCCCGGTGTCAGGGATCCCGGAAGCGGAACAGAAGGCACTAAATGTGCCTCTGTACCAATGGAGGGGCATTGAGTCCACCACGACCCCACCCCCCTGTCTACAACAAAACTGAAGGTCTCAAAGAAACCCATGCTCCCGTATGTACCGACCGCCCCTTAACAAAGGGGGAACATGCAGTATAGTAAATGAACACCCTCCGACCACCCCACCGATATGTGGGGTCAGAGATCCGACAGAATCCCCTGTGCAGGAGTTCTGCCGTCCTACACTAGGATTGAGCGTAATATACCCACCAGAGCCGAGGAAAAAACTGTAAGTTCCAGTCAGGGCACCGTTCCGCATAGGCCAGAACCCAACTCTCGACCCCCCGGAAGGGGAGACTTCCTAGCGGCTCTAAACATATAGCAAATAATCAGTAAACTCTAACAGAACCTCTGACCGGAACTTGTATGAAAAACTAGGCAAAAAGAAATAAAACTAACAATACCTTTAAATTTAAATTTAGCCCCCTACTGCAGGGCAGCTGCCAACCCTCCCCCCTGAAACCAGTGACAGGGACCTCCCCCCGTCCCCCCGTCCCCAAGTCCCAGTCCAGGTCGCCCCTATCAGCGGGGGCATATTATGAAAAAAGGAAAAAAGAAAAAAGGGGCCCGATCTAACTTGAGCCATCCTTGCCCGGAGAGCAAGGGCATACCCCAGAGATGTTCCAGGGAAGATGGGCCAGTCCCAGACCAAGTCCCGGAACCACGAACAAGAAAAGGTAACAACAATTTAGAACCAAACAACAAGGTGTGTAGAGCGTTCACGTCGTCAGATTCTCCTTAGACCGTTTGGAGCCGTGTTTCAGCCATGTCTGCTGCAGCGGACTCGCTGGCGGTGGCCTCTTTGATGATGCGGGGGTGCCTCTATTAGCCAGTGCCGGGGATGGGTCCAGGTGGACCAGCCCGAGTTGGGTCAGGAGACGCTCCCCCTCTGCGAACGAGTAGAAGCCAAAGCTCTTGGTTTTGTAGGTGAAGTTCAAGCGGAGAGGGAAGGACCATCTGTAAGTAATTCCTCTGTCCATCAGGACCTGGAGCAACGGTTTAAGCGCCCGCCTCCTCTGAATGGTATATGGGGAGAGGTCCGCAAAAATTTGGATCTTGTGCCCGTGGAGGGTGATATTATCCACCGATCTAGATTTCCTCATTACTTCCTCCTTCACCGAATAGAAATGCGGCTTAACGATAATGTCTCTGGGCAGTCCGTCTGAGCGAGGGGCCTGAAGTGCTCTATGAGCCCTGCCCAACTCAAGACGGTCATCGGGAATGCCAGGGAGTAGATTTTTAATAAGGGATTTAACTGCCGCTTGCACCTCTTTTTCGGATTCGGGGAGCCCCCTCACTCTAAAATTGTATCTTCTCGATCTGTTCTCGAGTTCGTCGATCTTTGCAAACGCAGTCTCTAGCTGATCCTGTACATCTTGGAGTCTGGCTGAGTTCTGGTTAATTCTAAGCACCGCTTGGTCTGCCTTCTGCTCAATGCTGTCCATTCTCATCCCAATCTGTTGTAGATCTGCATGTATAGAGGAGGTAATCTGTGCTGCATTCAGAGCCAGACTTTTTGATAGCATCTGTGAAAAAGCAGACATCATAGAGGGAAAGTCTGTGGGTGTAGTGGCTTCCTCCTGTGCCTCACTCACTGAGAGCAACAGGCCTGTGTGAGGGTCCATCATGGGGGTAGTGGGACAGCCCGCTCCCATCCTACCCAGTAAGGATTCTGTGGATGTCGGGGAGCTGGCTGGCAGCAGCGGGGGGTATTCGGTACCTGGGGAATGCAGTGGCGCCAGGTCCTGGTCGGCTATAGATTCGTCTGCATTACTCACTGCGGGCGAGCCTCGCGTCACCGCCGCCATCTTGGCATAGCTGAGGGGGCCGGGAGCGTCCGCCATCTGGCTCGATAGGTCCCTCCTGACCAGCGGGGATGACATCCGCCTGCTCCTGAAGGTTTCCCCCACTCAGATATCCCGATGATCGGGCCGGTAGTGCGCTCGGTACGCTCTGGGGGTTATCGTTGGGCCGTGGTGGAGCGGAGCTCTAGCAGCCGGTGGCCATCTTGGGAACTGCCGCGCATGCGCCTCCTTGAGCAAATTGCTTTAAGCAAAGGTTGACAGAGTTGATTTCAGCCATTTGGTCCCCACTGGGGGGTTGGTGAGGGAATTGGGGTAGTAGATAGTGCACTAAGATAAAGGTTGGGGAGAGTCTGTCAAATCCAAAGGCTTATTAAGATTTCTTCAATATAGTACAACAGCTCAGCCAACCAGACAAAACTCAGCTGGGTAGTAACATATTGAAGAAGGATCCTAACAAAATGTAATAGATGAATGTCAGACTTTTTGTTTTGCCATACATTTTCTTATTCTTGCAACCTAAATTATTATGCATGTTTATATTCTCTTACCAGGTGGGCTATCACAATAACATCACCTACATTGTACTAACAGGTTTCCCAAATATAAAAAGCATAAAAATTATATTTTTCTTGGTGCTGTGTTTCATATATTGTGTTACTATTTCTGGAAATCTCTTCATTGTGGTTTTATATCATCTGAGTAAAACACTTCAGTCTCCCATGTACCTCTTCATCACCCAACTATCATTGTTTGATATAATCCTGTCTACAGATATTCTTCCCAACTTTCTTTATATCATCTTACATGATGGATGTACCATGTCTCTTGCTGGATGTATTTTGCAGTTATCCTTCTTTGCCCATGCTGAGGCCTCAGAGTGTTTTCTACTGACTGTGATGTCCTATGACCGGTATTTGGCCATCTGTAAGCCTCTGCATTACAACTCTATAATGAACCAATCAAATTGCATTAAATCAGTGATTATCATTTGGGTACTGGGTTTTACAATGGCATTGGTTGATTCAATTTCTTTGTGCAGTTTATACTACTGTGGACCAAACATCATTCATCACTTCTTTTGTGACTTTGAACCCATAATTGAGCTTTCCTGCTCTGATACTACATGGATCCATAATCAGATCTATGTATTAGGTTTCATCTTTGTCATAGCACCGTTTATATTAATTGTTATATCGTATATCTATATTGTTATAACCATCCTCAAAATTAAATCAATTACAGGAAGACAAAAAGCCTTCACCACCTGCAGCTCTCACTTGACCGTAGTGTGCATTTTTTACGGGACTATAGCCGCTGTATATTTGTTTCCAACAAAAGGACAACTAGATATTCTGAACAAGTTCCTCTCCCTCTTTTACACTGTAATGACTCCATTGCTTAATCCGATCATATACACCTTCAGGAACAAGGACTTTAAGAAAGCCACTGAAAAAATAAAATAATTTTCTGAAATTAAAAATGCAAATGTGATAAAAAAGTAAGGGGCAGATCCACATACATCTGCGACGGGCGCAGCGTATCTAAGATATGCTACGCTGCTGTAACTTACTTTTAGTTGGTTTGAATCCTCAACGAATTTGCGCCGTAAGTTACGGCGGCGTAGTGTATCTGTTGCGGCGTAAGGGCGCGGAATTCAAATGGAAGTGATTGGGGTGTGTTTTATGTTAATACGTCATGACCTGACGTAAACAACGTTTTTTTTAACTGCGCATGTGCCGTCCCTGGGGGTATCCCAGTGCGCATGCTCGAAATTAAACCGGAACCAGCCAATGCTTACGACGGTGACGTAATTCTACGCAAATTCCTATTCACGAACGACTTACGCAAACGACGCCAAAAATTGTACGTGGGAAGGACGGCCATACTTAACATTGAGTACACCACCATATATCAGCTTTAACTATACGCCGGAAAAAGCCGAACGCAAACGGCGGAAAAAAATGTGCTGGCCCACGTACGTTCGTGGATCGCCGTAAATAGCTAATTTGCATACTCGATGTGGATTTCAACAGAAACGCCACCTAGCGGCCGCCGAAAAATTGCATCTAAAATCCAAAGGCGTACGAAGACGTACGCCTGTCGGATCAAGCCGAGATGCCGTCGTATCTTGTTTTCAGGATTCAAAACAAAGATACAACGCGGGAATTTTGAAATTATGCTGGCGTATCAGTAGGTACGCCGGCGTAATTTCTTTGTGGATCTACCCCTATATATTTAAAAAAAATCTGTGCATAAGCATATCCTTGATTTTAGAAGAATACATAGGTGGTGTACATTGAAATCTACGGCTAAAGGTATAAATTGTGAAGTCACTGGGATAGAGATGTTAAAATCGCATTATGGGGTTAAAGAATGGCATTATTCACCATGTAAAGAAAGGAGCTACTTCTTAAAAAATGATTTTTCGCATATACTCGAGAATAAGCAGAGTTTTTCAGTATTTTTTAAGGCTGAAAATACCCCCCTCGGCTTATACTCGAATCAGTGTACCTGAAACTCTTGACAGGCTGCGGGCGGCCATTATTTAAAAGTCGCAGTCTCCTCCTGGTCCCTTCCGTGATAGGCATTTCCCAGCAGACACTGTGTTCAGTGTTTCCGCATATCACAGACGTTCTCTCATCCTCGGACTCAGTTTCCCAGCAGACACTGTGTTCAGTGTTCCGCCAATCATGGACATCCTCTTGTTCGAGGATGAAAGGGCATCCGTGATTGGCACGGAACAGGACCAGGAGGAGACCGCGACTTTTAAACAACAAATGGACGACCGCAGCCTGTCAATAATTTCAGGTACACTGACTCGAGCACAGCGAGGCTGAAATGGGCACAGTGAGGTTGGGCACAGTGAGGTTGCAATGGGCACAGTGAGGTTGGGCACAGTGAGGTTGCAATGGGCACATTGAGGTTGGGCACAGTGAGGTTGCAATGGGCACATTGAGGTTGCAATGGGCACAGTAAGGCATGCAAATGGGCACAGTAAGGCATGCAAATGGGCACAGTGAGGCATGCAAATGGGCACAGTGAGGCATGCAAATGGTCACAGTGAGGCATGCAAATGGGCACATTGAAGCTAAAAATGGGCATTGTTGACCCTCTTTTTTGCTTACAGTAGCTTCTGCATTCTCACCCTAGGCTTTTACTCGAGTCAATACGTTTTCTAATTTTTTTGTGGTAAAATTAGGTACCTCGGCTTATACTCCGGTCGGCTTATACTCGAGTATATACGGTAAATAGAAGGTAAGTCTCCACATCTTCTTACTAAGAGGAGGTGATGCAAAAAGGGGATTTTTATGTGCCACAATGAGTACCACACAAATACAATTTGTTCTAAAAACCACATGTTGTATTTATACAAAAGTCCTTAAAACATGTATATCAGAATATACAGTGCCTTGAAAAAGTATTCATACACTTTGAAATGTTTTCACATTTTGTCATGTTACAATCAAAAACTTACATTTTATTGGGATTTTATGTGATAGACCAACACAAAGTGGCACATAATTGTGAAGTGGAAGAAAAATGATAAATGGTTTTAATTTTTTTACAAATAAATATGCATTTATATTCAGCCCCCTTTACTCGGATACCCCTAACTAAGATTTAGTGGAACCAAATGCCCTCAGAATTCACTCAATTAGTAAATACACCTGTGTCTAATTTAATCTCAGTATAAATACTGCTGTTCTGTAAAGTCCTCAGAGGTTTTTTTTTAGAGAACCTTAGTGAACAAACATCAGAAAAAGCCAAGTAACACACCAGACAGGTCAGGGATAAAGTTATGGAGAAGTTTAAAGCAGGGTTAAGTTATAAAAAAATACCCCAAGCTTTTAACATTTTACAGAGCTCTGTTCAATCCATCATTTGAAAATGGAAATAGTATGGAACAACTGCAAACCTACCAAGACATGGCCGTCCACCTAAACTGACAGGCCAGGCAAGGAGAGCATTAATCAGAGAAGCAACCAAGAGGCCCATGGTAACTCTGAAGGATCTGCAGAGATTCACAGCTCAGGTGGGAGAATCTGTCCACAGGACAACTATTAGTCGTGTTCTCCACAAATCTGCCCTTTATGGAAGAGTGACAAGAAGAAAGACATTGTTGAAAGAAAGTCATAAAAAGTACTGTTTGCAGTTTGCGAGAAGCCATGTGGGGGAGGGGACACAGCAAACATGTGGAAGAAGGAGCTCTGGCCTAAAAAAAAAACACAATGGGGCAGATCCACAATGAAGTTACACTGGCGTATCTATTGATATGCCACGTAACTTCTAGGTTGCTCCGGCGTATCTTTGTTTTGTATCCACAAAACAAGATACGCCTGAAGCTGGGCTAGATCCGACTGGCGTACATCTTAGTACGCCATCGGATCTAAGGTGCATATTTACGCTGGCCGCTAGGTGGCATTTCCGTAGATTTCCGCATCGAGTATGCAAATTAGCTAGATACGGCGATCCACGAACGTATGTCCGGCCGGCGATTTTTTTTACGTTGTTTTTTCGGCGTATAGTTACCCCTGCTATATGAGGCGTATCCTATGTTAAGTATAGCCGTCGTTCCCACGTCGAATTTTGAATTTTTTACGTTGTTTGCGTAAGTTGTTCGGGAATAGGGCTTTGCGTAGAATGACGTTCACGTCATAACGTCACGGCTTGTTGCGGGTTAATTTCGAGCATGCGCACTGGGATACCCCCACGGACGGCGCATGCGCCGTTAACCACTTTAGCCCCGGGCCTGTTTTTCAGAGTCGGTGTTTACGAGACAAAACCATTTTTTTTGCTAGAAAATTACTTAAAACCCCCAAACATTATATATTATTTTTTTTTCTAACACCCTAGAGAATAAAATGGCAGTCATTGCAATACTTTTTGTCACACCGTATTTGCGCATCGGTCTTACAAGCGCACTTTTTTGGGAAAAAATTCACTTTTTTAAATGAAAAAATAAAACAACAATAAATTTGGCCCAATTTTTTAATATATTGTGAAAGATAATGTTACGCCGAGTAAAATAATACCCAACATGTCACGCTTAAAAATTACGCCCGCTCGTGGCATGGCGTCAAACGTTTACCCTTAAAAATCTTGATAGGCGACGTTTAAAAAATTCTACAGGTTGCATTTTTTGAGTTACAGAGTAGGCCTTAGGCTAAAATTATTGTTCTCGCTCTAACGATCGCGGCGATACCTCACTTGTGTGGTTTGAATACCGTTTTCATATGCGGGCGCTACTTGCGTATACGTTCGCTTCTACGCACGAGCTCGTCGGGACGGGGCGCTTTAAAAAAAAAAAATCGCATTTATTTTTATTTTTTTTACAATTTTTAACACTGAAAAAAAAAATAAAAAAAATTATCACTTTTATTCCTATTACAAGGAATGTAAACATCCCTTGTAATAGAAAAAAGCATGACAGGTCCTCTTAAATATGAGATCTGGGGTCAAAAAGACCTCAGATCTCATATTTAGGCTTAAATGCAAAAAAAAAGAAAACATTTGGAAATGTAATTTTTTCAAATGACAAAAAAAAAAATGTTTCTTTAAGAGGCTGGGCGGGACTGACGTTTTGACGTCACTTCCGCCCAGCAGAGCTATGGGGACGGGCGAAGGAGATTTTTCCTTTAGTCTCGTCCCCGCTCAGCTAGCGAACGGTCGCGATCCCCTCCGCCGCTACCGACGGCTACGGTAAGCGGCGGAGGGCGCAGGAGAGCGGCGGGAGGGGGGGGCACCTCTCCCGCCACCGATAACGGCGATCTCGCGGCGAATCCGCCGCAGAGACCGCCATTATCGTTTACACGGCCGCCCACAGAAGAGATGAATATCTCGATTGTGGCAGCAGCTGCTGCCGTTACCGAGATATTCATCTTTAAAATGAGGACGTATAACGACGGTGGGCGGTCGGCAAGTAGTTAAAAAAACGTCATTTACGTTGGGCCAAGACGTATTTACATAAAACACGCCCCCATCACATCCATTTGAATTGCGTGCCCTTACGCCGCCAAAGTTACACTACGCCGCCGTAACTTACGGCGCAAATTCTTTCTGGATAAGGAAATTACGCTGTAAGTTACGGCAGCGTAGTGTATCAGAATGACGCTACGCCGGACGCAACAATGCGCCGATGTACGTGGATCTGCCCCAATGTGCGGCAAAAATAGAAATAGAACTGTACATCACCCTGAACACATCATCCCCACTGTAAAAAAAAACATGGTGGTGGAGGCATCATGTTGTGGGGACATAGTTGGTCAGAGTTGATGGGATGATGGATGGAGCCAAATACAGGGAAATCTTAGAATAAAACTTGTTAGAGTCTGCAAAAGACTTGAGACTGGGGCGGAGGTTCACCTTCCAGCAGGACAGTGACACCAAACATACAGCCAGAGCTACAATGGAATGATTTAGATCAAAGCATATTCATGTGTTAGAATGTTCCAGTCAAAGTCCAGACCTAAATCCAATTGAGAATCTTTGGCAAGACATGAAAATTGCGGTTCACAGACGCTCTCCATCCAATCTGACAGAGCTTGAGCTATTTTCCAAAGAAGAATGGGCAAACATGTCACTTTCCATGGTGTCCTTTTATGAAAGTGAGAACAGCGGCAATCTTGAGGCTCAGCGCTGATCTCAGGTCATAAACAGTTTATGAAGCTGAGGTAATCAGCTGAGAACATGTTCTCCACTGATTATTGCAGCACAGTGAGAATCTGTAACTGACTGTCACAGATATGGGCAGTTTATGAATATGCGATCTCAGCACCTCACTGGCGATCTGTGACAGAATTCTCACTTTCTGATTCACCATCTCAGAGGTGGAGAATCAGAGAGAGAAGCGCAAAGCTGGCTGAGTATTGTGGAGGAAGAAGGAAGTGTTTTGACTTCACACACGAGCAGCCATACAGTCAGAACACATTTTCCCCACTATTACACACCCCAAAATGAGCAGGTTAGGAATTTATAGTGTATCTATATATATATCTATATATATATATATATATATATATATATATATATATACACACACTGTATATATATATATATATATATATATATATATATATATATATATATATATATATATATATATATATATATATACACATCATCATATAGCATATATATATGTGTGTGTGTGTTTATTTCTATGTGTATATATATATGTCTATATAAAAAAAAATAATGATTAGAAATTATATATATATATATATATATATATATATATAAATATGTATATATATATATATATATATATATATATATATATATATATATATATATATATATATATAAAAATACATTTATAATCATTATTTTTTTTTAAATAAAGTATACAAATATAAACCCTGTATAACTGTAATAGAACAGTCCATGGGTAAAACCATAATTTAGGGTTAGCAATTTTTTTTTTACTAATAAGTTTAAAATTATATAAAAATTACTTTATTAATAGCATTTTAATGCTGGAAAAATTATATATATATATATATATATATATATATATATATATATATATATATATATATATATATATATATATATAATATACATATACACACATATATATATATATATATATATATATATATATATATATATATATATATATATATATATATGTATATATATATATATATATATTATACTACCTGCATTAAAATGCTATTATTAAAGTCATAAGTCATTTTTATATCAATTTCAATTTGATAGTAAAAAAAAAAAAAATGTAAACCCTAAAATAGGGTTTTACCCATGGTCTGTTTATATTTGTATACTTTATATATAAATAAAAAAATAAAAATAATGATTATAAATGTATTTTTCATTTATATGAATGGTGTATAGCTGCATTACATATGTGGGATTCCATTCATTTACTATACACCATTCACATTTAAATAGGCACATGTATGAGCTTTAAATATTGATAAAAACAGTTTTTTAATAATTAGGTTAATGTATATTGTTTGGTGGGAATGTAACTTTATTATTTTATTAATATGTGGTGTATAATGTGTGCTGATTCGTGTTCAACTTTTGTATTTTTCACTTCCTCATGCTGTAATCCCGCTACATCACGCGAGATTACAGTGAGAGAAGTCGTTCTCAGGAGTTCCCGGCGTTTCTAGATCGCTTCTCATCTCAACATGATAAGCAATCTACAGAGCCTCATAAACAGGCACTCAGAGGAGAGCGATCTCCTCTGAGAATGCCTGAGAACTGAATAGAGGTATTTTACCGCAGTTTCATAAAAGGACACCTTTATGTGAAAAGCTGGTAGAGACATCCCCAAAAAGACTTGCAGCTGTAATTGTAGAGAAAGGCAGTTCTACAAAGTATTGACTCAGGGGGGCGCCATACAAATGCACACCACACTTTTCACATATTTATTTGCAAAAAAAAATTGAAAACCATTTATCATTTTTCCTTCACTTCACAATCATGTGCCACTTTGTGTTGGTCTATCACATAAAATCCCAATAAAATACATTTAGTGTTTTTGGTTGTAACATGACAAAATGTGAAAAATGTCCAGGAGGTATGAATATTTTTCCTAGGCACCGTATTAACAAGTACAATCAACATGTTTTATGACCATTTTGTGAAGTCAAAGAGTGGTTTTGATACATATGGATCGGCTATGGATTGACTTGTTTCACCCAAATGAGGGGCTTCCTCAGGATCCACGTTTAAATATAATTAAATCTGAATACTGATAAAAAAGACACGCAATAAATTATTCAAACAAAATACATAAAACATAAGCCTATGCAGTACATATCAAAATAGATTATATTATTTATGTTATTATAGTATAGCTGAAAACAACCATGTCTAATAGGGAAGAAAAAGAGGGGAAAAGAAGGGAGGGAAAAGAAAGGGAAAACATAAATAAAAATCTGAAACAATACAGAGGACATTATAGAGTACACAAATCGGGGGAAGTGGAGCTTTATTAGATGGTGATCATTTAGTGGCAACTCTTCATTTGGTTTTAATGAGCATGGGCATATTGGTGTACATATATCTCCTGTGTGACTGTGGCCATATAGAGTGTGATGAATCGGTCACATTTGGTGATCTATATTCGAAATTATTTTACCATTTTTTTGTTGTGATGATAACAGCCTTCCTCTCTCTTTGTTTGTCTCTCCTTCCCCCAATCTGTCGACACTATAATGTCCTCAGATTTTTATTTTTGTTTTCCCCTTCTTTATCTCCCTACTTTCCACCCTGTCCCCCCCCCCCCCCCCCTATTAGACAAGGTTGTTTTTATCTATACCAGGGGTCTGCAACTTTTAAGACATAAAGAGCCACTTGGACCCGTTTCCGACGGGAAAAAAAACAAACTGGGAGCCGCAAAACCATTGTGACATTTAAAACAAATATAACACTGCATATATTGTTTCTTACCTTAATGCTATATACAGGATTGTGCAGTCAGCTGTCAATCTGAAGAAAAAAAGGATGTAATGTAATGTAACACACATGATATAGGAGTCTCTGTTGCCTGTCTATCTTATTTCACTCCTTTTGCATAAAAACATTTACGGTCAGTCAGTGACTCATACCTGCTCTTGCCGACTCTGTGGTGCTGGGCTCTGTGGTTTCCGGTGGTGCTCGCTCTGCGGTGCTGGCTCTGTGGTGCTGTCTCTGTGGTGCTGGCTCTGTGGTGCTGAGCTGTGTGGTGCTGGTCTCTATGGTGCCGGTGGTGCTGGCTCTGTGGTTCCGGTGGTGCTGGGCTCTGTGGTGCTGGGCTTTGTGGTTCCAGTGGTGCTGGCTCTGTGGTTACGGTGGTGCTGGGCTCTGTGGTGCTGGGCTCTGTGGTTCCGGTGGTGCTGGCTCTGTGGTTTTGGTGGTGTTGGGCTCTGTGGTGTTGGCTCTGTGGTTCCGGTGGTGTTGGGCTCTGTGGTGCTGGGCTCTGTGGTACTGGCTCTGTGGTGCTGCTGGGCTTTGTGATGCTGCTGGGCTCTGTGGTGCTTCTGGGCTCTGTGGTGCTGCTGTGCTCTGTTGTGCTGCTGGGCTCTGTTGTGCTGCTGGGCTCTGTTGTGCTTCTTGGCTTTGTGGTGCTTCTGGGCTCTGTGGGGCTGCTGGTCTCTGTGGTGCTTCTGGGCTTTGTGGAGCTGCTGGGCTCTGTGGTGCTTCTGGGCTATGTGGGCGGGCTGTGGCCTGCGGGGTCACTGTGAAAATGATTAATCCCAGCGCGCACAGGCTGAGTGATATCAAATGCACTCCGCCTGTGAAAGAAGACACCGTACAGAGAAAGCAACGGCTGTAGTAGAGAAAAAGCCGCTGCTTCATCTGTACGGCGCCTTCTTTCAGAGGCGGAGTGCATTTGATATCACTCCGCCTGTGCGCGCCGGGACTAAAAAAATGTAGTGGCTGAATCCCACCACTGGTCACACTGTACCTCCCGGGGCCGCGGCAAAGTTTCAAAAGAGCCACATGCGGCTCCGGAGCCGGGGGTTGCTGACATATGATCTATACTATAATCAGCCCTCAAAATTTCCACTCGCCTACTAGCATTTGGCGAGTGGATTTAAGCTGGGGGCCTGCCCCACTCCCCCGGCCCCGACCAATGTAGCTGGAGAGCAGAAAGTAATGAGTGAGGTGGAGGATTGCAAAAATGACCACTCCGGTGCAACGCTCACTGAAAGTTGCTCTGACATGAGAGCGGCAGCCTTCTAGTTTGTGCAGTTTTCTTCTCCTTGTGCTCTATGTAAGTGTCCAACAGTTTAGCCTGAGCACTGTGAACAGACTGGTCTCAATGTGTGCTGTGCGCTATCAGTGTGCGCTGTGCTATGGTGTCAATGGCTGTGCAGTTGTGTGGATCTCAGCACTGGATTGTACTTCCTCCCGCTGTGCTGCAGCTCCTCTCCTCTCGGCCAGCCTGAATAAAAGGGGGAAGAGGGGACATGCAAGCGTGGAGCCGCACACACAGGCTCCTGATGATGAGATGAATGGGAGAGAGAGAGAGGATGGATGGGAGTTGCAGAGGAGACAGCAAGAGAATGGGGAATAGACCCAGTTCTAGTGCCCTGTCCCTCTGGTCTGCCCCCAGTGCCCCGTCCCTCTGGTCTGCCCCCAGTGCCCTGTCCCTCTGATCTGCCCCCAGTGCCCTGTCCCTCTGGTCTGCCCCCAGTGCCATGTCCCTCTGGTCTGCCCCCAGTGCCCTGTCCCATTTTGTTAAAGTTGTTGTTGGTATTTTTTAATTTTGTAACTTGATTCTGCATAAAACATTGTCATTCCATGAGATAATCTACGAGGGCGTGTTTACGGGTGCAATTAGGCGCAGGGCAGTGTATGAATTAGGTGGGGCAACTGGTGACGAGTAACTCTTGAGGTCTGGCTAGTAGCTCAGGACTTGAAATTTTGACCCCTGCTATAATAACATATATAATGTAATCTATTTTGATATGTACTATATAGGCTTATGGGATATAAGATGAAACAATAAAAAATAAATATTCCTTTAAATATTGTGCCTGGGGGTCCCTTTAGTCTGCCTGTAAATTGGCGCATCTGTGTGATGTGTTTTAATGACATTTCTAAAGAAAAAATGTCATTTAAAATTGCTTGTGGCTGTAATGTATTGCCGGCTCCCTTCGTGTCTGGTATGGATTTTAAGCGAAACTCCACGGCAAAATTAGAAATAAAAAACAGTGTGGGGGTCCCCCTCAAAATCCATACCAGGCCCTTAATGTCTGCCATTGATTTTAAGGGAAACTCCATGCCAAAATAATAAAAAAAATGGCCTCCTGAACCAAAGCATCTTGTCCCCGTGTTGATGGGGACAAGGGCCTCGTCCCCACAACCAGTTGGCCTGGTGGCGGGGGGCTTATCACGATCTGGAAGCCCCCTTTAACCACTTAAGGACCTTGCCTGTTTTTAAGAATCAGTGTTTACACGTTAAAAACGAGTTTTTTTGCTAGAAAATTAATTAGAACCCCCAAACATTATATATTTTTTTCTAACACCCTAGAGAATAAAATGGCGGTCATTGCAAAACTGTAACGATCAGGGGTTAACAAGGTTTACGATACTCCATTCCACCAACCCAATACAGGTTATCCGATACTCCACAATCCAGCAGACAAGATCCATATGGATTTTTCCAGAATAACAAAACACAAGCTCTGTTCTCTGGTTCCAAACGAATGAATCCTTTAATGGTAAACTCAGCTCTTCTTATACAGTTAGCAACCAAATATGGACAATGACTCAACTCCACCCACAACATGACACAAGAATACCTATTCCTTGAGATAATGACATTCAGATAATCTACATGAACTAATTACTAGTCATTTACCCAGACGTTCTGACTCCGCAATAAGTTATTCTCACCTGATACACAATACACATTCCTTTAGTGAACATAAGTCAGACGTCTGACCTCTAGAGTGTGTTAACTCACAACACATATTAGCATCAATAGAACTTTCACACAATACAGGGTTAGTTAGCATAGCACCATGAAATATCTTAGGAGCCAGGCGTAATTAACTCAATAGACAATAGAATGCAATCACAGCAAACTTTCATCACTACAGCCAGGTAGCTGGAGGTGATTAACATCAATTAGCATCTCAACAGTCTATGTACCACATTGAATGAGTCACTCTCCTATTGACATGTTGGGGTCAGAATTAACAACTTGTAATATTTCAAAATATCCCGCAATACATGAATTATCATTATTGTCCCATCTCATGTAATTCATGATATCATTTCTCAGTCATCCTATGCCCCTATTGGACATAGGCTGACCCTAGACCCAAGAGTCATTAGTGAAGCTGGCACACGAGTACCTCGCATCCTTCAAAAGTCTCTGGGTATCACGGGCCATTCTGTTACAAATACTTTTTGTCACACCATATTTGCACAGCGGTCTTACAAGTGTGCTTTCTTTGGAAAAAATGACTATTTTGAATAAAAAAAATAAGACAAAAGTAAAGTTAGCCCATTTTTTTTATATTGTGAAAGATAATGTTATGCCGAGTAAATTGATACCCAACATGTCACACTTCAAAATTGCGCCCGCTCGTGGAATGGCGTCAAACTTTTACCCTTAAAAATCTGCATTTTACAACTTACAACTCCATCCACAGCTCTGCCCCAACTACATTTTAACCTAGTCTCCAAATACCAACCAAATTGTTCTCTAATTCCTCCCAAGATCTTTTGCTCTATAGTTCCCTCTTCCCCTCCCCCCATGTTCACCTCCAGGACTTACATACAGATATACTGTATCTAGGATTGCAAAAATATTTATTTGGCCAGGATGGCTCATTGCCAGCTAATGCACATAAGTATATCCTTCTTGCCATAAGTATACATATCTGTTATAAATTGAATCCAATGGTTGACTGTGTGGGTTGTTATAAAATCACTGGGGTAGAGAAGCTAAAACCACATTTTTGAATTATAGGGTGACATTATGTAACTAGAACAGGGTGATTCTATAATTTTTGCAACTCCCATCCTGTCCCTTAAAAATTAGAACCTGTCTTGACACATTTCAGGGTGATTGGATTAAGGCGCCCCTTCTACCTGTATGGATATAAATTCTGGGGATTCATATCACTCATTACAGCTGAAGAAGTGTCTTGGAAACATAAAACAAAAAAGATCTTCAATGGTACAGAACAATTCCAATGAAATGTCACTAACTACTACTAGCTTTACTGTGACTTGGATCAACAAGAACCTTCACAGACAATGTTGATGGTACTAACAAACCGATAACCCATAGCAAAAATAAATAACTACATTCCATATCTATAGAGGGAATTTAAATATTAAAACATGATACAGTAAACAACCCATATTGTCCTTGTAGTTTCTGCATGCAGTAATGTGCAGAAGCAATGGTAGAAAATAGGTGATTGGATAAAAGTTGAAATAATAAACATGGAGTTCCCTACTGCTTTCAAATTAAGATTGATAAACGGTGTGTGTCAGGAGAAATACAATCCAAGAAAATAATTCCTAAAAGATTATTAGCAATCAGATAAATTAGCCATGCAAAAAACAGCCCACCAAGGAGGAGTAAATGTATAAAAGGGTTTCATATCAACTCAATAAATAACAGGGACTAATAATTCCCTGTAAGTGATATATTATTTCAACTAAAGCATTTGATGGCTGATCTTACACTGTTTGCCGGGGATTTTCAAAGTAAACTGTTACATCCAGATGTCATCTCTAAAAATGCACATGGAATTGAGGTGCAGTATGTTTGTAGATACATGAAATTATAGACACATCATAGAATTCCTGTTTTGTGTTTCCATACAGAAGAAGAACTGTAGATGTACAAGTATAAGATGTATACAATTTTTATCTGCTTCAGAGCCTCTCTCCATTACCAAATTTAACCAGGGATTTTCCAATATTTATACTACAATTTGCAACTCAACTCAACTAATGCCAAAAAAGATTGTATTATACATTTGGAATTTGAGCTTTTCTGATTCAGTGAAATATTCCTCACATTTTATACCTGCAATACTGTTAATTTCCAATGTCTAATATCTAACTTCCTGCCAATCCGCTGTCTTTTCTACCTTCCGTTAAGGGAAACATCACGTCTTCTTGTATTTATTGTTGTTATTTATGCCCAGGAATAAATATTAACAATTTAAAATGTAGGTTCAAGTTTTAGTGAAGTAAATTAGAAATAATGCACAGTAATATTTTTTTTATTTATTAACGCCCAGTTCAAATATTTTTTTTTTAAATCAGCTAAATGCTTTTTTAGGTATATGCAGGAAAAAAAAATAGGCTTGATCGGTCATTCCCCTTGCTGGGTAAGAAGTACTAGCTCTCACTGTCTGGGGGTGTACCAGACATCTGCAGAGAGACCATAGATTCCAAGTATAAGGAAAGGCTCCTTGTCTACAGATTGCTGTCAGAGGACCGACATTTCTACTCTGGCTTTCTAAAGAAAATTAATTGTACAATTTCGAATGCTTTGATGCATTGAATTTAGCTGATTTACACTAATTTAACTTTAGGCAAGCTAGGCTGTGGCTAGCCTAAGTTCTGATTGCTATTGTTTTCTACATTATTTGTGTTTGCCCTAAGCCTAAAGCCACGTACCCACAATCGTTTTTAAACGTACTAGAAAAAAAAGTTTTTCTTGTTGTGATTCTTGTCAAGCCTGCCTTGCATACACACGATCGTGAAAGAAATATGCTCGAGCAAAGTGTAGTGACGCACAACACGTACGACGGCACTATAAAGAGGAAGTTCCATTCGGATGGCGCCACCCTTTGGGCTGCCTTTGCTGATTTCGTATTAGTAAAAGTTTGGTGAGAGACGATTTTTGCTTGTCAGTCTTCATGCTTTTCAGTCTGTTACAGCGTGACGAATGTGCTATCTCCATTACAAATGCTTGTTTTACCAGAACTAGCGCTCCCGTCTCATAACTTACTTCTGAGCATGTGCATTTTTTTCCCGTTGTTAAACAATCGTTTTTAACGTACTAGAAAAAAAAGTTTTTCTTGTTGTGATTCTTGTCAAGCCTGCCTTGCATACACACGATCGTGAAAAAAATATGCTCGAGCAAAGTGTAGTGACGCACAACACGTACGACGGCACTATAAAGAGGAAGTTCCATTCGGATGGCGCCACCCTTTGGGCTGCTTTTGCTGATTTCGTATTAGTAAAAGTTTGGTGAGAGACGATTTTCGCTTGTCAGTCTTCGTGCTTTTCAGTCTGTTACAGCGTGACAAATGTGCTATCTCCATTACAAATGCTAGTTTTACCAGAACGAGCGCTCCCGTCTCATAACTTGCTTCTGAGCATGTGCATTTTTTTCCCGTTGTTAAAGCCTACACACAACGTGAAAAACGACAACGTGAAAAACGTGGCGAAAATTTAGAGAATGATCTAAATTTTTAATGCCCATTTTTCATGTCGAGAAAAATGCTCTGGAGCCCACACACGATCATTTTTAATGATCATTTTAAAAAATTGCATTTTTCATGTCATGAAAAGCGGTTGTGTGTACGCGGCATTACGCATTGTGTGCTTTTTGCCTACAGTTGAGAAGTGTTCTCCAGTAGATAGAGCAAAAGTTATAATGTTAGGGGTTCTGAGTATTTACTTCACCCAGCAATTTACTAGGGGGGTTGTTGACAATCATGAGGGCTGGAGAATGAGATAAATATATACAGAGAGCCCTTCTAGAAGAGCCTTTGCCTCTCAGGCTTGGCCTGGACATGAGGCCGGTATAAGAGCTCTTTCCATAGCTTCCCAGGTCTGATGCCTGGAGAGGGTGTGAGGAGTTCAAAGTCGGTTTACCTCCCAGACCTGTTGCCTGTGGAGGAAACAGTTCCAGTGTCATATCTCTCTGCAGATGTCTAATATGTCCACTGCTGAGACATACGGTACATATAGCTCCATATTCATCAAAACTCAAGCTCCTTTCTGGCTAAAAAGCACCAGCCCTAGCATAAACCTATTGTGAACAGGTCTATACTAGGGCCAGGAAGACAAGAAGGTAGGAGCACGTTCAGAAATCAAAGATTGCCCAGTCCATTGACAGTTTTGTTTAAAAATCATACAACCTCTACCAGCCTTTGAGAAGAACATATTTCCAGGCAGAGAGAATTCATTGCTGTTTTAAGTAACCTGTAAACCCTTAACTTCTCTTCACTTGACTTTGTGCAAATTGCTTTAACCTCCCTGGCGGTATGATTATTTCAGATAAAAGGTGCTGAAAGCGGTACCATTATTTGCAAGGAAATTTGGCGTTTTATACTGTAGGCCTGTAATTCTTAGGAATAACTCACTTAAATCTGTCCAAACAAGAGTCTAGTAGGCATCCCGGGTATGCATTTTTTTAAAAACAAAATTATAAATTATAATATAATAAATAATTATAAATAATTATAACAAATAATAATATAATTATAATAAAAATTATTCAATAATGTAATCAACTCAAAATCACTGAAAGTTGCTCAGTTGCAGAATTGTCGTTGTCATTACTTTTATTTTTTTTATGACGAATTTCCCCACAAATCGCTATCGCACAATTCTGCAAGTGATTATAATTTATTATCGCTGTTTTCTAGCTGCTCTAAAACCATTTTTGACATAAAGGGACACTTTTGGTTGCTATGGACAATCTACAGTTTGCAGGCAGAAAGAACAGTTTTTATTATATAAAAGTACATGTAGGACACTGGGCAGACCACTAAGGACAATGGGGGTGTGTATTTTTTACATACAGTACTGTAATCTATAAGATTACAGTATACTGTATGTAAGGTGTTTGTTTACCATTTTGAATTTGGCACCGTTCTCCGCCCCCGTGCGTCGTAACGTTACAGGGAACGGAGATCGGCAGCACACAGAGGCACTGTGTGAATCGAGCGAGGTCCCGCTCGCTCACACAGCGCGGTGGCATCGCTGGATCCAGGGACAAGGTAAGTAACGTTGTCTCTGGCTGCAGCGTGGCGAGCCCGAGTCTGACTTGGGGATACCGATTTTGGTATAAAAATCCCACCCCGAGTCAGACTCGGGAATACCGCCCAGAGGGTTAAGCAAAGAATGACAGAGTTGATTTCAGCCATTTAGGTCCCCACTGGGGGGTTGGTGAGGGAATTGGGGTAGTAGATAGTGCACTAAGATAAAGGTTGGGGGAGTCTGTCAAATCCAAAGGCTCATTAGGATTTCTTCAGTATAGTACAAAAGCTCACCCAACCAGCCAAAACTCAGCTGGGTAGTAACATATTGAAGAAGGATCCTAACAAAATGTAATAGATGAATGTCAGACTTTTTGTTTTGCCATACATTTTCTTATGCTTGCAACCTAAATTATTATGCATTTTTATATTCTCTTACCAGGTGGGCTATCACAATAATATCACCTATATTGTACTAACAGGTTTCCCAAATATAAAAAGTATAAAAATTCTATTTTTCTTGGTGCTGTGTTTCATATATTGTGTTACTATTTCTGGAAATCTCTTCATTGTGATTTTATATCATCTGAGTAAAACACTTCAGTCTCCCATGTACCTCTTTATCACCCAACTAGCATTGCTTGATATAATTCTGTCTACAGATATTCTTCCCAACTTTCTTTATATTATCTTACATGATGGATGTACCATGTCTCTTGCTGGATGTATCATCCAGTTCTTCTTCTTTTCCCATGCTGAGGCCTCAGAGTTTTTTCTACTGACTGTGATGTCCTATGACCGGTATTTGGCCATCTGTAAGCCCCTGCATTACAACTCTATAATGAACCAATCAAATTGCATTAAATCAGTGATTATCATTTGGGTACTGGGTTTTACAATGACATTGGCTCATTTAATTTCATTGTGCAGTTTATACTACTGTGGACCAAACATCATTCATCACTTCTTCTGTGACTATGAACCCATAATTGAGCTTGCCTGCTCCGATACTACACGGCTCCATATTCAGACCTATGTGTTAGTTTTCATCTGTATTGTTGCACCTTTTATATTAATTGTTATATCGTATATCTATATTGTTATAACCATCCTCAAAATCAAATCAATTACAGGAAGAAAGAAAGCCTTCACCACCTGCAGCTCTCACTTGACCGTAGTGTGCATTTTTTACGGGACGCTAATCGCTGTGTATTTGTTTCCAACTAAAGGACAACTGGATATTCTGAACAAGGTCCTCTCTCTCTTTTACACTGTAATGACTCCATTGCTTAATCCCATCATATACACCTTCAGGAGCAAGGACTTTAAGAAAGCTATTGAAAAAATAAAACCATTTTCTGAAATTAAAAATGCAAATGTGATAGAAAAGTAAATATTTAAAATCTGTGCATAAGCATATCCTTGATGTCAGAAGAATACAAAGGTGGTATACATTGAAATCTACGGCTAAAGGTATAAATTGTGAAGTCACTGGGATAGAGATGTTGAAATCACATTATGGGGTTAAAGAATGGCAAGAACCATGTAAAGAAAGGAGCTACTTCTTAAAAAATGAGTTTCCGTATATACTCGAGTATAAGCCGAGTTTATCAGTATTTTTAAGGGCTGAAAATACCCCCCTCGGCTTATACTTGAATCAGTGTACCTGAAATTCTTGACAGGCTGCGGGCGTCCATTGTTTAAAAGTTGCGGTCTCCTCCTGGTCCCTTCCGTGATAGGCATTTCCCAGCAGACACTGTGTTCAGTGTTCCACCTATCACGGACCTTCTCTCATCCTCGAACTCAGTTTCCCAGCAGACACTGCGTTCAGTGTTCCGCCTATCACGGACCTTCTCTCATCCTCGGACTCAGTTTCCCAGCAGACACTATGTTCAGTGTTCCTCCAATCACGGATGTCCTCTTGTCCGAGGATGAAGGGACGTCCGTGATTGGCACGGAACAGGACCAGAAGGAGCCTACACATTTTAAACAATGAATGAACACCCGCAGCCTGTCAAGAATTTCAGGTACACTGACTCGGGCACAGTGAGGCTGAAATGGGCACAGTGAGGTTGGGCACAGTCAGGTTGAAATAGGCACAGTGAGGTTTGGCACAGTGAGGTTGCAATGGGCATAGTGAGGTTGGGCACAGTGAGGTTGGGCACAGTCAGGTTGCAATGGGCACAGTGAGGTAGCAATGGGCACAGTGAGGTTGCAATGGGCACAGGGAGGCATGTAAATGGGCACAGTGAGGCGTGCAAATGGGCACAGTGAAGCTGAAAATGGGCATTGTTGACCCTCCTCTTCACTTACAGTAGCTGCTTCATTCTCACCCTAGGCTTATACTCCAGTCAATAAGTTTTCCCATTTTTTGTGATACAATTAGGTACCTCGGCTTATACTCGGGTCGGCTAATACTCGAGTATATACAGTAAATAGAAGGTAAGTTTCCACATCTTCTTACTGAGAGGAGGTGATGTGAAAACTGGATTTTTATGTGCCACAATGAGTACCACACAAATACAATTTGTTCTAAAAACCACATGTTGTATTTATACAAAAGTCCTTAAAACATGTATATCAGAACATACAGTGCCTTGAAAAAGTATTCATACCCTTTGAAATGTTTTCACATTTTGTCATGTTACAATCAAAAACTTACATTTTATTGGGATTTTATGTGATAGACCAACACAAAGTGGCACATAATAGTAAAGTGGAAGAAACATGATAAATGGTTTTAATTTATTTTACAAATAAATATGCATTTATATTTAGCCCCCTTTACTTGGATACCCCTAACTAAGATTTAGTGGAATTAAATTCCTTCAGAATTCACCCAATTAGGAAATAGAGTCCATCTGTGTGTAATTTAATCTCATTATAAATACCGCTGTTCTGTGAAGTCCCCATAGGTTTGTTAGAGAACCTTGATAAGCAAACAGCATCACAAAGGCCAAGGAACGCACCAGACAGGTCACGGATAGAGTTGTGGTGAAGTTTAAAGCAGGGTTAGGTTATAAAAAATTACCCCAAGCTTTGAAAATCTTACGGAGCTCTGTTCAATCCATCATCTGAAAATGGAAAGACTATGGCAAAAATTCAAGCCTACCAAGACATGGCTGTCCACCTAAATGGACAGGCCAGGCAAGGAGAGCATTCATCAGAGGAGCAACCAAGAGGCCCATGGTAACTCTGGGGGAGCTGCAGAGATCCACAGCTCAGGAGAGAGAAACTGTCCACAGGACAACTATTAGTCGTGTTCTTCACAAATCTGCCCTTTATGGAAGAGTGGCAAGAAGAAAGACATTGTTGAAAGAAGGGTCAGATGAGACCAAAATGTAACTTTGTGGACTTAGGGCAAAATGCTATGTGTGGCAGAAAACTGGCACTGCACATCACCCTGAACACACCATTCCCACCGTGAAACATGGTGGTGGCAGGAATGTTGTGGGAATGCTTTTCTTCAGCAGGGACAGGGAAGGTGGTCAGAGTTGATGGGAAAATGTATGGGGCCAAAAACAGGGCAATCTTACTAGAAAACTTGTTCGCAAAAGATTTATGACTGGGACAGAGGTTCACCTTCCAGCAGGACAACGACCCTAAACACACAGCCATAGCTGCAATGGAATGATTTAGATCAAAGCATATTCATGTGTTAGAATGGCCAGTCAAAGTCTAGACCTAAATCCAATTGAGAATCTGTGGCAAGACTTGAAATTTGCTCTTCACATATTCTCTCCATACAATCTTACAGAGCTTTAGTTATTGTGAAAAGAAGAATGGGACAAAAATGTCACTCTCTAGATGTGAAAAGCTGGTAGAGACATCCCAAAAAGACTTGCAGCTGTAATTGCAGTGAAAAGTTGGTTCTACAAGTATTGACTTAGGGGGCTCTATAAAAATGCACAACACACTTTTCAGATATTTGTTTGGAAAACAATTAAAACAATTTATCATTTGTCCCTCACTTCACAAATATGTGACTATTTAAGTTGGTCTAAACCATAAAATCCCAAAATCCCAATAAAATACATAAATGTTTTTGGTTGTAACATGACAAAATTTGGAAAATTTCAAGGGGTATGAATACTTTTTCTAGGCATTGTATTAGAAAGTTCAATCAACATGGTAACTGACCATTTTGTGCAGTCAAAGCATGGTTTTGATACATATGGATTGGCTAGGTCTGGATTGACGTGTTTCGCCCAAATGAGGGGCTTCCTCAGGATCTATGTTTTAATATAATTAAATCTAAATACTGATAAACAACATGAGAAATACATTATTCAAACAAAATACATACAACATAAGCCTATGCAGTACATATCAAAATAGATTATATTATTTATGTTATTATAGTATAGCTGAAAACAACCATGTCTAATAGGGAAAAAAACAGCGATGATGTAAAACACAACGACGTGCTGAAAACAATGAAGTTCAATGCTTCCAAGCATGCGTCGACTTGATTGTGAGCATGCATGGATTTTTAACCGATGGACATGCCTACAAACGATCGTTTTTTTTTCTATCGGTTAGGTATCTGTTGGTTCATTTTAAAACAAGTTTCACATTTTTTAACCGATGGATAAATAACCAATGGGGCCTACACACGATCGGTATGGTCTGATGAAAATGGTCCATTAGACCGTTCTCATTGGATTGACCGATCGTGTGTACGCGGCATAAGTGTAAAAAAAGAGGAGTGCATAGCCCAAAAATGTGTGTAAAGTGTAAAAAAAAAAAGAAGGATTGCATAGCCAAGCAATTGGCCATGAAAATTAAAATATTATTACTGTGCAAAAAAAGAAGTATACATATCTGTTATACATTGACTCACATGGTCGACTGTGTGGGTTGTTATAAAATCACTGGGGTAGAGAAGCTAAAACCGTATTTTTGAATTATAGGGTGACATTATGTAACTAGAACAGGGTGGGGAGCTGCGGTGGCTCAACGCGATTGGCACTGCGCTGACAAGCCATTCACCTCTGCAGCTAGAGGTTCGGATCCCGGTCTCAGCTGCATGTGAATTGAGTTTGGTGGTCTCAGCCCGGCTCCCGGTGGGTGTGCTATGCGAGGTAAGGTTGCGCTTAGTACGCCCACCCCCTCCCACAAAAACCACCACACTTACACGCACTCGAAATTGGGTTAACATGCACGCACTTTGACCACGCGGTCTCTAAAAAGAGAGGCAAAGGACTAACGGGGCTGGTTGAGCGGGCTAGATCCTCTCACTCCCTTATAGGGAGTCCCTCTGCCCCGTTGGGCTTCAAAGCGGAGAAGGTAGGGCGGGCTGTGTGGGAGGACCCCCTCACACACCCACCATTGCCACCCGGGGGATGGAGAAAGGTGGCAGATTGCCTCTGGGGGAGGCCTGCCTACTCCCAACTCCTGCAGTCCGGCTCCTCTCTCGAGTACACGCACAAAATACACTTTAACCCCTTCCCGACTGCCGCATGTACATATACGTCGGCAGAATGGCACGTACAGGCACATTGGCGTACCTGTACGTCCCTGCCTAGACGTGGGTCGGGGGTCCGATCGGGACCCCCCCCCGCGACTTGCGGCGGTCGGGTCCCCTCGGGGAGCGATCTGGGACGACGGCACGGCTATTTGTTTATAGCCGCTCCGTCGCGATCTCTCCCCGGAGCTGAAGAACGGGGAGAGCCTTATGTAAACACGGCTTCCCCGTGCTTCACTATGGCGCTGCATCGATCGAGTGATCCCCTTTATAGGGAGACTCGATCGATGATGTCATTCCTACAGCCACACCCCCCTACAGTTGTAAACACACACACAGTGTACACCAAATCCTACAGCGCCACCTGTGGTTAACTCCCAAACTGCAACTGTCATTTTCACAATAAAGAATGCAATTTAAATGCATTTTTTGCTGTGAAAATGACAATGGTCCCAAAAATGTGTCAACATTGTCCGAAGTGTCCGCCATAATGTCGCAGACACAAAAAAAAAATCGCTGATCGCCGCCATTAGTAGTAAAAAAAAAAAATTTATAAAAATGCAATAAAACTATCCCCTATTTTGTAAACGCTATAAATTTTGCGCAAACCAATCGATAAACGCTTATTGCGATTTTTTTTACCAAAAATAGGTACAAGAATACGTATCTAAACTGAGGAAAAAAAACATTTTTATATATGTTTTTGGGGGATATTTATTTTAGCAAAAAGTAAAAAATATTGCATTTTTTTCAAAATTGTCGCTCTATTTTTGTTTATAGCGCAAAAAATAAAAACCGCAGAGGTGATCAAATACCACCAAAAGAAAGCTCTATTTGTGGGGAAAAAAAGGACGCCAATTTTGTTTGGGAGCCATGTCGCACGACCGCGCAATTGTCTGTTAAAGCGACGCAGTCCCGAACTGTAAAAACACCTTGGGTCTTTAGGCAGCAATATGGTCCGGGGCTTAAGTGGTTAAAAAAAAAAAAAAAATAGAACAGGGTGATTCTATAATTTTCACAACTCCCATCCTGTCCCTTAAATATTAGAACCTGTCTTGACACACTTCAGGGTGATTGGATTAAGGCATCCCTTCTACTTATATGGATATAAATTCTGGGGATTCATATCATCATTACAGCTGAAGAAGTGGCTTGGAAACATGAAACAAAAAAGATCTTCAATGGTACAGAACAATTCCAATGAAATGTCACTAACTACTACTAGCTTTACTGTGACTTGGACCAACAAGAACCTTCACAGACAATGTTGATGGTACTAACAAACCGATAACCCATAGCAAAAAGAAATAACTACATTCCATATCTATAGAGGAAATTTAAATATAAAAACATGATACAGCAAACAACCAATATTGTCCTTGTAGTTTCTGCATGCAGTAATGTGTAGAAACAATGGTAGAAAATAGGTGATTGGATAAAAGTTGAAATAATAAACATGGAGTTCCCTACTGCTTTCAAATTAAGATTGATAAAGGGTGTGTGTCAGGAGAGATACAATCTAAAAAAATAATTCCTAAAAGATTATTAGCAATCAGATAAATTAGCCATGCAAAAAACAGCCCACCAAGGAGGAGTAAATGTATAAAAGGGTTTCATATCAACTCAATAAATAACAGAGACTAATAATTCCCTGTAAGTGATATATTATTTCCACTAAAACATTTGATGGCTGATCTTACACTGTTTTCCGGGGATTTTCAAAGTGAACGGTCACATCCAGATGTCATCTCTAACAATGCACATGGAATTGAGGTGAAGTATGTTTGTAGATAAATGAAATTATAGACACATCATAGAATTCCTGTTTTGTGTTTCCATACAGAAGAAGAACTGTAGATGTACAAGTATAAGATGTATAACATTTTTATCTGCTTCAGAGCCTCTCTTTCCATTACCTAATTTAACCAGGGATTGTCCAATATTTAGGGGCAGATTCACAGAGATCTGCACCCGTGCAGCGTATCAGAGATACGCTACGCCGCCGTACCTTACCTGGCTTTAAATCGAATCCATAAATATTTTGCGCCGTAAGCTACGTCGGCGTAATGTACCTCAAGCGGCGTAACGGCGTGGAATTCAAATGCGGTGAGTAGGGGGCGTGTTTCATTTAAATGAAGCACGTCCCCGCGTCGAACGAACTGCGCATGCTCCGTTCCTGAATTTCCCGCCGTGCATTGCGCTAAATGACGTCGCAAGGACGTCATTGTTTTGACGTGGACGTAAATTACGTCCATCCCGATTCACGGACGACTTACGCAAACGAAAAAAATAAATCAAATTAAACGCGGGAACGACGGTCATACTTAACATATCAGGTGTAACTATAGGCCACGAAATAGCAGCTTTAACTATACGCCGGAAAAAGACGAACGGAAACAATGTAAAAGAATGCGACGGCCGCTCGTACGTTCGTGGATCGTCGGAAATAGCCAATTTGCATACTCGACGTGGAAAACGACGTGAACGCCACCCAGCGGACGCCGAAGAATTGCTTCTTAGATCTGAAGGCGTATGAAGACGTACACCTGTTGGATCTAACTCAGATGCCGTCGTATCTTGTTTTGAGGATTCAAAACAGAGATACGACGCGGGTAATTTGAAAGTACGCCGACGTATCAGTAGATATACACCGGTGTACTCGCTCTGTGGATCTGCCCCTTATACTGCAATTTGCAACTCAATTCAACTAATGCCAAAAAAACGATTGTATTATACATTTGGAATTTGAGCTTTTCTGGTTCAGTGTAATATTCCTCACATTATACCTGCAATACTGTTAATTTCCAATGTCTAATATCTAACTTCCTGACTATCTGCTGTATTTTCTTCCTTCCTTTAAGGGAAATATCATGTCTTCTTGTATTTATTGTTGTTTATTATGCCCAGGAATAAAAATTAACAATTTAAAATGTAGGTTCAAGTTTTAGTGAAGTAAATTAGAAATAATGCACAGTAATATTTTTATTTATTAACGCCCAGTTCAATTTTTTTTTTTTTTAAATAAGCTAAATGCTTTTTTAGGTATATGCAGGAAAAAAAATAGACTTGATCGGTTTCCTTTGGTAAATAGCTGCGGACTATATAGAGAAGCCAGTAAGCTGCATAGAAGAAAACTGGCTCTCTGGGTGGAAATAGTTGTCTCTCTGCAGAGGTCCAACTGGAACTATAGCTTCACATTCAAAAAAGCTCATTCCCCTTGCTGGGTAAGAAGTACTAGCTCTCACTGTCTGGGGGTGTACCAGACATCTGCAGAGAGACCATAGAGTCCAAGTATAAGGCAAGGCTCCTTGTCTACAGAATGCTGTCTGAGGACCGACATTTCTACTCTGGCTTTCTAAAAAAAATTAATTGTACAATTTAGAATACTTTGATGCATTGAATTTAGCTGATTTACACTAATTTAACTTTAGGCAAGCTAGGCTGTGGATAGCCTAAGTTCTGATTGCTATTGTTTTCTACATTATTTTTTGTTTGCCCTAAGCCTAAAGCCGCGTACACACGATCGTTTTTAATGTACTAGAAAAAGTTTTTCTCGTCGTGATTTTTGTCAAGCCTGCCTTGCCTACACACGATCGTGAAAAAAAAATGCTCGAGCATGTCCACTGCTGAGACATACGGTACATATAGCTCCACATTCATCAAAACTCAAGCTCCTTTCTGGCTAAAAAGCACCAGCCCTAGCATAAACCTATTATGAACAGGACTATACTAGGGCCTGGAAAACAAGAAGGTAGGAGCACGCTCAGGAATCAAAGATTGCCCAGTCCATTGCCAGTTTTGTTTAAAAATCATACAACCTCTACCAGCCTTTGAGAAGGACATATTTCCAGGCAGAGAGAATTCATTGCTGTTTTAAGTAACCTGTAAACCCTCAACTTCTCTTCATTTGACTTTGAGCAAATTGCTTTAAGCAAAGGTTGACAGAGTTGATTTCAGCCATTCGGTCCCCACTGGTGTATTGGTGAGGGAATTGGGGCAGTAGACAGATAGTGCACTAAGATAAAGGTTGGGGGTTCCTGTCAAATCCAAAGGCTCATTAGGATTTCTTCAGTATAGTACAAAAGCTCAGCCAACCAGACAAAACTCAGCTGGGTAGTAACATATTGAAGAAGGATCCTAACAAAATGTAATAGATGAATGTCAGACTTTTTTTGTTTTGCCATACATTTTCTTATGCTTGCAACCTAAATTATTATGCATTTTTATATTCTTTTACTAGGTGGGCTATCACAATAATATCACCTATATTGTGCTAACAGGTTTCCCAAATATAAAAAGCATAAAAATTATATTTTTCCTGGTGCTGTGTTTCATATATTGTGTTACTATTTCTGGAAATCTCTTCATTGTGATTTTATATCATCTGAGTAAAACACTTCAGTCTCCCATGTACCTCTTCATCACCCAACTATCATTGCTTGATATAAATCTGTCTACAGATATTCTTCCCAACTTTCTTTATATTATCTTACATGATGGATGTACCATGTCTCTTGCTGGATGTATCTTCCAGTTCTCCTTCTTTGTACATGCTGAGACCTCAGAGTTTTTTCTACTGACTGTGATGTCATATGACCGGTATTTGGCCATCTGTAAGCCTCTGCATTACAACTCTATAATGAACCAATCAATTTGCATTAAATCAGTGATTATCATTTGGTTACTGGGTTTTACAATAACATTGGTTGATTCAATATCTTTGTGCAGTTTATACTACTGTGGACCAAACATCATTCATCACTTCTTCTGTGACTTTGAACCAATACTTGAGCTTTCCTGCTCCGATACTTCATGGATCCATAGTGAGATCTATGTATTAGGTTTCATCTGTATTGTAGCACCTTTTATATTAATTGTTATATCGTATATCTATATTGTTATAACCATCCTCAAAATTAAATCAATCACAGGAAGACAAAAGTCCTTCACCACCTGCAGCTCTCACTTGACGGTAGTTTGCATTTTTTACGGGACGCTAATTGCTGTGTATTTGTTTCCAACAAAAGGACAACTGGATATTCTGAACAAGGTCCTCTCTCTCGTTTACACTGTAATGACTCCGTTGCTTAATCCAATCATATACACAATCAGGAACAAGGATTTTAAAAAAGCCACTGAAAAAATAAAATCATTTTTTTAAATTAAAAATGCAATTGTGATAGAAAAAAAATTTGCGCATAAGCATATCATTGGTGTCAGAATACTACATACCGTAGGTGGTATACACTGAATCATATAGCTAAAGGTCTACATTTCAAAATCACAGGGACAGAGATGTTGAAACCATGTTATGGGGTTATAGGATGGCATTAATGTGGTTGTAAACCCTTACAGACCACTTAGACCTACAGGTGAGCCTAGATTAACGCTTACCTGTACTGTAGGTGCAAGAAATATCTCCTTAACCTACACAGAGATATTTGCAAGAAAGACGGCACCGATGTCTACGGAGCATATGCACCTTAGAAAATGGCGCAGCCGCGCACTGAGCATGCCGTTTCTGAATGGGACCCTGCCGTCCCTGACGGATCCCGCGCGCATGCACTGGAGTGACGTCATCGCAGCTCCGGCCAGTCACAGCGCCGGATCCACGATACAAGGAAGTAAGATGGCGGCGGTGGAGGAGAGGAACGAGGGCCGCTGCGGGGGCTTTGATCTCAGGTACTATACTGCATGATGTAAATAATGTACAACTACTGTATATATCTTTTATTGAATACTGTATTTCTAATAAAATATTTTTTTTCTACTTTAATTTCATTGGTTTTCCAGTCACTTATAAAGTCCCATCATATACACATTCAGGAACAAGGACTTTAACCGGTTAACGACCGCCGCATGTATATGTACGTCCACAGAATGGCACGTACAGGCATATGGGCGTACATGTACGTCCCTGCCTTTCCCAGGGTCGGGGGTCCGATCGGGACCCCCTCCGGTACATACGGCTGTCGTTTCTATCGTGGGAGCGATCTGGGATGAGGGGGCGGCTATTCGATTCTAACCACCCCCTCGCAATTGCTCCCAGCAAATCCGCTTCCTCCTCTGCCCACCCTGCCTGTGTAAGTGTAAACACAGGCAGGGAGGAAGTGATGTCATCTCTCCTCTGGCAGTCTTTTCGTCCAGATCCAGAGGAGAGAAGACATCAGTACAGTGAGTTGCACCAAGCACCACACTGACACAGTACACATAGGCACATAACCCCCCGATCACCCCCCGATCACCCCCCTGTCACAGTCTCACTGATTGCAGTGATCATTTATTTTCTGATCACTGCATTTAGTGTCATTTGTGACAGAAAAAAGTGTTAGGGCAGTTAGCTTTAGGCCCCTTTAGGTCCAGGGTAGCCCCCTACCCCCCCTAATAAAGGTTTAACCCCTTGATCACCGCCATAGTTAACCCTTTCACCCCCTATTGCCAGCGTCGCTAAGCGATCGGTTTTCTGAGCTGTATTAGTGTCACTGTTGCCGCTAGGTAGCTTTTATTTTTTTAGGTTCGCCGCCAGGTTTCTATAGCGTTACGTACCCCCATAAATAAAGGTTTTAACCCCTGATTGCCCCTAGAGTTCACCCTTTCACCAGTGATCACCGTATAAGTGTCACTGGTTAGGCAGTTAGTTATTTAGTTATTTTAGGTTCGCCGCCAGGTTTTTAGAAAGTGTCAGGTACCCCCATATATTACCTAATAAAGGTTTTAACCCCCTGATTGCCCCCTAGTTAACCCTTTCACCAGTGATCACCGTATAAGTGTTACGGTTGACGCTGGTTGGTTAGTTTGCTGTTTATAGCATCAGGGCACCCGCCATATATAACCCAATAAAGGTTTAATCCCCTGATTGCCCGGCGGGTGATATCAATTACATTTTAGTGTCAGTCAGGGTCTGCGTCGCCCCAGGCAGCGTTAGGTTAGTGCCAGTAACGCTTACACCCACGCGCAAAGCATACACCCCCCTTAGTGGTATAGTAGCTGAACGGATCGATACCTGATATGATCAGATCTATACTAGTTTACCCAGCAGTTTAGGGTACCCAAAATCGCATTGTTCGCGGAATCAGCCCAGATACCCGCTAGCACCTGCGTTTTGCCCCTCTGCCCAGCCCAACCCACCCAAGTGCAGTATCGATCGATCACTGTCACTTACAAAACACAAGACACATAACTGCAGCGTTCACAGAGACGGGCCTGATCCCTGCGATCGCTAACAGTTTATTTTGAAGCTTTTTCTTTGTTTGCTTTTCTACAGATCAGGTGCTTTTTTTACCTGTGAATCCTTACTATTGTACCACTAAATTTAGAGCCCAAAATGGCAAAGCGAATGTACAATAGTAAGCAGGCCTACGAGTTCATGAGCATGACAGATAGTGAAGAGGAGGAGGTCACGCATCTGTCAGAATCTGTCTCAGAATACGAACCCATTTACGACAGCGGCTCCATGTCAGATAGCTCTGATGACGAAGTTGTGGTCCCTGCTAATGCCAGGCATACCCGACCCCGTTCTGATGTTGTTGAACAGCAAGAATCGCAGGACCCTTGTATGGAGCAGAGAAGTACTAGCGCCGCTATTCCTTCTGGTTAACTGGCAAGCACCAGCGGCCTAGTACACCCTGGTCGTTCATCCAGCACTGCAGTATCACATGGTGACGTGGCGAGTCCCATAAGTGCAGTTCAAGCTGGCGAGGTGGCAAGCACAAGTAGCGTCCCGCTGCCACCAATAGGACCCTTCCTGCAAAATTCACCTATCCTGATTGGGTCCCCACCACTTTTGCAGCACCCGCACTTCCCCCATTCACTGGCTAACCCAGTATTCAGGTGGATACAGTTGATTTTACGTCACTTGATTTCTATTCGCTGTATTTCACAGAAGATCTCTATGGATCTATTGTGGACCAGAGTAATTTATATGCTGGTACCTACATCGCCGCTAATCCCCAGTCTCTCCTTGCCAAAGAATGGAAACCAATTACAGTTTCCGAATTTAAGACCTTTCTGGGCCTTACCATCAATATGGGCATACACAAATTTCCAAAGTTGCGAATGTATTGGTCCACATATCCAATTCACAATATGCCCATATTCTCTGCTCACATGGCCAGGAATTGATACGAGGCGATCCTGCGTTTCCTGCATTTCAGTGACAATGCACTTTGTCGTCCACGTGGAGACCCTGAATTTGACCGGCTCTACAAAATTCGGCCCCTCATAAACCATTTTAACGAACGTTATGCAGCCTTGTTTAATCCCCAGCAAGTTGTATGCGTTGATGAGTCCCTGATTACATTTTCTGTCCGCTTGTCTTTCAAGCAGTTCCTTCCCAGCAAGCGTGCCAGATACGGGGTCAAGCTCTATAAGCTTTGTGACAGGGCCACAGGCTACATATGGAGCTTTAGGGTTTATGAGGGCAAAGATAGTCAGGTAGAGCCGGAAGGATGCCCAGATTACACGGGGAGCACTGGCAAGATCGTGTGGGACTTGGTGTCACCCTTATTCGGAAAGGGGTACCACTTGTATGTGGACAATTATTCCAGCAGCGTGCCACTTTTAGTCACTTGTTTGATCGTCAGATTGGAGCATGTGGCACCGTGTGACCTAATCGCCGGGGCTTTCCCCAGAGGCTTGTAGATTCCCGTCTTAGGCTGGGGGCGAGAGCCTGCTGCAAGTGTAATAATTTGCTCACTGTGAAGTGGCGGGACAATAAGAATGTTTTCATTCTTACCACCCTTTACGCAGACACGACAGTACAAATTCGTACGGAGACTGGTGTCGTGGAGAAACCCCTCTGTGTCCACGAATATAACCAAAATATGGGAGGGGTGGACCTCAACGACCAGTTGATGGCACCGTATCATATTGCCCGTAAGGCAAGACGCTGGTACAAAAAAGTGTCTCTATATTTATTCCAAAAAAAAAAAAAATTGTTGTTGTTTTATTGTTCTCTCCCTCTCTATTCTCTCCCTATTGTTCTGTTTTTTTTACTGTATTCTATTCTGCAAAGTTTTATTGCTGTTATGTTTTTTTCAAAGCCGTGACTCCAGTAGGAGGTGATTTCACCACCACAGTTAAAAAAAAGAGCATATATGCCGAAGCATGGGGGCATTAGGGGCGGAGGAGCGATTTTGCTCCTAATGCCGCGTATATACGGTCGACATTCCTACGGAGGCTTGCCAGTGAAAAATTCTGACCGTGTGTACGCGTGATAACTTTTTTTGCGGGAGTATGCCCCCATGCTTCGGCATATATATATTTTAGGCACATGTTGCGTTAAAAAATGTTTTATTTTTTACTATGTTTTTTTTTGGTATTTGCTTTGCAGGTATGGTATGATCTTACTGGTATACTGTAATGTTACTTTGTTTTAATGTTAACCATTTGCTTAGCAGGTACGCCATTCAGTTGCAGCGCGGATTTATTTAGCATGACAGCAACAGCGTTTGCTCCCACAATATATAAAGCCGCGACTCCAACGCTTCCTAAGGGAAGAGCTACGAACGGGACGGATTGCACATCCGAATGAGGAGACACATCGTATGCTGAGCAGCCAAATGAGGATTGTTTGTTTGCTGATATTAATCGGTGGATTCGTGAGTGTGACCTATCTCAAGCTTGTCAAAATTGTTTCCATATGGTTGTGTGTTATCTGCACAATGAGGATTTCTCTTTTTGTCTCTCTGTTTTTCACATGAGCTGCACAACTGTGGAAGATCTGATACTCACATGTGAAGCAAATCAGCTTGGAGTCTGTAGAATTTGATCATCCCATACTTATCTTTCAAGCCAGTACACAGCACTTGCACTCAGGAGGTGTATTGTAGTTGCATGCTCAGTAGCATGCATTTGGACTAATTATTTTTATACACATGTACTGAATTTGAATCACCTATGGTTTGTGGTTCCGGTTCACATCACAGAAGTTAATACTCAGCGCATATTATTATTATTGACTCCTCACTACCTATCACTACCTATCACAGTTTTGAAGGCCATAAAATGCCAAGATGGCATACAACCCCCCCAAATGACCCCCTTTTGGAAAGAAGACACCCCAAGCTATTTGCTGAGAGGCATTTTGAGTCCATGGAATATACATTTTTTGGCCCCAAGTGATTGAATAATGACCAAAAATAAAATAAAAATTTACAAAACGTTGTCACTAAATGATATATTTCTCACACATGCCATGGGCATATGTGGAATTACACCCTAAAATACATTCTGCTGCTTCTCCTGAGTACGGGATACCACATGTGTGGGACTTTTTGGGAGCCTAGCCGCGTACAGGACCCCGAAACCAATCACCACCTTCAAGATTTCTAAGGACATAAATCTTTGATTTCACTCACACACATCTTGAAGGTGGTGATTGGTTTTCGGGGTCCCGTACGCGGCTAGGCTCCCAAAAAAGTCCCACACATGTGGTATGCCCATATTCAGGAGAAGCAGCAGAATGTATTTTGGGGTGTAATTCCACATATGCCCATGGCATGTTTGAGCAATTTATCATTTAGTGACAACATTTTGTAAAATTATTATTTTTTTGGTCATTATTCAATCACTTGGGGCAAACAAAAATAATATTCCATGGACTCAACATGCCTCTCAGCAAATAGCTTGGGGTGTCTTCTTTCCAAAATGGGGTCATTTGGGGGGGTTGTGTGCCATCTTGGCATTTTATGACCTTCAAAACTGTGATAGGTAGTGATAGGTAGTGAGGAGTGAAATCAAAAATGTATGCCCTTAGAAATCTTGAAGGCGGTGCTTGGTTTTCAGGGCACCGTACGCGGCTAGGCTCCCAAAAAGTCCCACACATGTGGTATCCCCGTACTCAAGAGAAGCAGCAGAATGTATTTTGGGGTGCAATTCCACATATAATCATAGCATGTGTGAGCAATATATCATTTGGTGACAACTTTGTGCAAAAAAAAAATCAGTTTGTCATATTCCCGCAACTTGTGTCAAAATATTAAATATTCCATGGACTTGACATGCCTCTTAGCAAATAGCTTGGGGTGTCTACTTTCCAAAATGGGGTCATTTGGGGGGGGTTTTGTGCTATTTTGGCATTTTATGGCCTCAAAACCTTGATAGGTAGTGAGGAGTGAAATAAAAAATGTGTGCCCTTAGAAATGCTGAAGGCGGTGCTTGGTTTTTGGGGCCTCATACGCGGCTAGGCTCCCAAAAAGTCCCAAACATGTGGTATCCCCGTACTCAGGAGAAGCAGCAGAATGTATTTTGGGGTGCAATTCCACATATAATCATAGCATGTGTGAGCAATATATCATTTAGTGACAACTTTGTGCAAAAAAAATCAGTTTGTCATATTCCCGCAACTTGTGTCAAAATATTAAATATTCCATGGACTTGACATGCCTCTCAGCAAATAGCTTGGGGTGTCTACTTTCCAAAATGGGGTCATTTGGGGGGGTTTTGTGCTATTTTGGCATTTTATGGCCTCAAAACCTTGATAGGTAGTGAGGAGTGAAATCAAAAATGTGTGCCCTTAGAAATGCTGAAGGCGGTGCTTGGTTTTTGGGGCCTCATACGCGGCTAGGCTCCCAAAAAGTCCCAAACATGTGGTATCCCCGTACTCAGGAGAAGCAGCAGAATGTATTTTGGGGTGCAATTCCACATATAACCATGGCATGTGTGAGCAATATATCCTTTAGTTTTTTTTTGTCATTATTCGATCACTTGGGACAAAAAAAAAATATTCAATGGACTCAACATGCCTCTCAGCAGTTTCCTTGGGGTGTCTACTTTCCAAAATGGGATAATTTGGGGGGGGGTTTGTACTGACCTGCCATTTTAGCACCTCAAGAAATGAGATAGGCAGTCAAAATAAAATCTGTGTAAATTCCAGAAAATGTACCCTAGTTTGTAGATGCTATAACTTTTGCGAAAACCAATAAATATATGCTTATTGTGATTTTTATTACTAAAGACATGTGGCTGAATACATTTTGGCCTAAATGTTTGACTAAAATTTAGTTTATTCAAAATTTTTTACTTTTTGTTTTAAGAACAATCAATTTTTTTCAAAATTTACGGTCTTTTTCCATTTATATCGCAAAAAATAAAAATCGCAGAGGCAATCTAATACCATCAAAAGAAAGCTCTATTTGTGGGTAGAAAAGGACACAAATTTAGTTTTGGTACAACATTGCATGACCGCGCAATTATCAGTTAAAGCAGCACAGTGCCAAATTGTAAAAACACCTCTGGGCATTAAGCTGCATATTGGTCCGGGACTTAAGTGGTTAAGAAAGCTATTGAAAAAATAAAACCATTTTCTGAAATTAAAAATGCAAATGTGATAGAAAAGTAAATATTTAAAAAAAATCTGTGCATAAGCATATCATTGATGTCAGAAGAATACATAGGTGGTATACATTGAAATCTACGGCTAAAGGTATAAATTGTGAAGTCACTGGGATAGAGATGTTGAAATCACATTATGGGGTTAAAGAATGGCATTAAGCACCATGTAAAGAAAGGAGCTACTTCTTAAAAAATGAGTTTCCGTATATACTCGAGTATAAGCAGAGTTTTTCAGTATTTTTTAGGGCTGAAAATACTCCCCTCGGCTTATACTCTAATCAGTGTACCTGAAATTTTTTACAGGCTGAGGGCGTCCATTGTTTAAAAGTTGCGGTCTCCTCCTGGTCTCTTCCGTGATAGGCATTTCCCAGCAGACACTGTGTTCATTGTTTCCACATATCACAGACCTTCTCTCATCCTCTGACTCAGTTTCCCAGCAGACACTGGGGCAGATTCATCAAGAGATACGACGGCGGATCTCCTGATCCACCATCGTATCTGTGAGAGCCGACGGTCGGATCTGTGAGATCCCACGGTCGGAGCTATGCGACTGATTCATAAGAATCAGTTCCACATAGATCTCCCTTAGATCCGACTGGTGTAAGTGACTTACACCAGTCGAATCTTAGGCTGTAATCTCCCGCCGGCCGCTAGGTGTCGTTGCTTTTTTTTACACGTTGCATATGCAAATAAGGAGAACCGCTGATTCACGTCCGTACGCCCGCCCGTCGCTCTTTTTCAACGTCGTTTGCGTTCGGCTTTTTCTGGCGGATAGCTACCCCTGCTAATATGAGGGGTAGCTAATGTTAAGTATGGCCGACGTTCCCGTGCCGAGTTTTAAATTTGTTACGTCGTTTGCGTAAGTACATCGGGAATACGGATGGCCGTAAGTAACCTAGCCGCCGAAAACAATGACGTCCTAGCGACGTCATTTGGAGCATGCGCACTGGCCTTTTTTGCCGGCGACGCATGCGCAGTTAAATCGGCATGGGAACGCACCTGATTTAAATTGTACACTCCCCCTAGCCGCGGAATTTGCATTCCGCCGGGGGGAGTTAGGATCCGACGGTGCAATTTGCGAGGTAAGTGCTTTATGAATCATGCACTAGCCTCGCTAAATTGCTCCGGCGGATCGTAAAACAGGTAGATCTGGCGGATCTAAAGATCCGCTGATCTACATGAATCTGGCCCAGTGTGTTCAGTGTTCCGCCAATCACGGACGTCCTCTTGTCCGAGGATGAAAGGGCGTCCATGATTGGCACGGAACAAGACCAGGAAGAGACCGGGACTTTTAAACAATGAATGGATGCCCGCAGCCTGTCAAGAATTTCAGGTACACTGACTCAAGCACAGTGAGGCTGAAATGGGCACAGTGAGGTTGCAATTGGCACAGTGAGGTTGGGCACAGTGAGGTTGCAATGGGCACAGTGAGGTTGGGCACAGTGAGGTTGCAATAGGCACAGTGAGGTTGCAATGGGCATAGTAAGGCATGCAAATGGGCACAGTGAGGCGTGCAAATGGGCACAGTGAGGCATGCAAATGGGCACAGTGAAGCTAAAAATGGGCATTGTTGACCCTCTTTTTTGCTTACAGTAGCTTCTGCATTCTCACCCTAGGCTTTTACTCGAGTCAATACGTTTTCTCATTTTTTTGTGGTAAAATGAGGTACCTCGGCTTATACTCTGGTCGGCTTATACTCGAGTATATACGGTAAATAGAAGGTAAGTCTCCACATCTTTTTACTGAGAGGAGGTGATGTGAAAAGGGGATTTTTATGTGCCACAATGAGTACCACACAAATACAATTTGTTCTAAAAACCACATGTTGTATTTATACAAAAGTCCTTAAAACATGTATATCAGAACATACAGTGCCTTGAAAAAGTTTTCATACCCTTTGAAATGTTTTCACATGTTGTCATGTTACAATCAAAAACTTACATTTTATTGGGATTTTATGTGATAGACCAACACAAAGTGGCACATAATTGTGAAGTGGAAGAAAAATGATAAATGGTTTTAATTTTTTTACAAATAAATATGCATTTATATTCAGCCACTTTTACTCTGATTCCCCTAACTAAAATCTAGTGGAACCAAATGCCCTCAGAATTCACTCAATTAGTAAATAGAGTCCACCTGTGCGTAATTTAATCTTAGTATAAATACTGCTGTTCTGTGAAGTCCTCAGAGTTTTTTTTAGAGAACCTTAGTGAACAAACAACATCACAAAGGCCAAGTAACACATCAGACAGGTCAGGGATAAAGTTATGGAAAAGTTTAAAGCAGGGTTAAGTTATAAAAAAATACCCCAAGCTTTTAACATTTTACGGAGCTCTGTTCAATCCATCATTTGAAAATGGAAATAGTATGGAACAACTGCAAACCTACCAAGACATGGCTGTCCACCTAAACTGAGAGCATTAATCAGAGAAGCAGCCAAAAGGCTCATGGTAACTCTGGAGGAGATGCAGAGATCCACAGCTCAGGTGGGAGAATCTGTCCTCAGGACAACTATTACAAATCTGCCCTTTATGGAAGAGTGACAAGAAGAAAGAAAGTCATAAAAAGTCCTGTTTGCAGTTTGCGAGAAGCTATGTGGGGGAGGGGACACAGCAAACATGTGGAAGAAGGAGCTCTGGCCTAAAAAAAAACACAATGGGGCAGATCCACAAAGAAGTTACGCTGGCGTATCTATTGATATGCCGCATAACTTCTAGGTTGCTCCGGCGTATCTTTGTTTTGTATCCACAAAACAAGATACGCCTGAAGCTGTGCTAGATCCGACTGGTGTACGTCTTAGTACGCCGTCGGATCTAAGGTGTATATTTACGCTGGCCGCTAGGTGGCGTTTCCATCAATTTCCGCATTGAGTATGCAAATTAGCTAGATACGGCGATCCACGAATGTACGTCCGGCCGGCATATTTTTTTATGTCATTTCCGTAAGGCTTTTTTCTGCGTATAGTTAACCCTTGCTATATGAGGTGTATCGTATGTTAAGTATAGCCGTCGCTCCCGCGTCAAATTTTGATTTTTTTACATCGTTTGCGTAAGTCGTTCGCGAATAGGGCTTTGCGTAGAATGACGTTCACGTCGTAACATCACGGCTTGTTGCAGGTTAATTTCGAACATGCGCACTGGGATACCCCCATGGACGGCGCATGTGCCGTTAAAAAAAACGTAATTTACGTTGGGTCAAGACGTATTTACATAAAACACGCCCCCAACACATCCATTTGAATTGCGCGCCCTTACGCCGCCAAAGTTACACTACGCCACTGTAACTTACGGTGCAAAATCTTTCTGGATAAGGAAATTACGCTGTAAGTTACGGCGGCGTAGTGTATCAGAGATGCGCTACACCGGACGCAACAATGCGCCAATGTACGTGGATCTGCCCCAATGTGCAGCAAAAATAGAAATAGAACTGCACATCACCCTGAACACATCATCCCCACTGTAAAAAAAACATGGTGGTGGAGGCATCATGTTGTGGGGACAGAGTTGGTCAGAGTTGATGGGATGATGGATGGAGCCAAATACAGGGAAATCTTAGAATAAAACTTGTTAGAGTCTGCAAAAGACTTGAGACTGGGGTGGAGGTTCACCTTCCAGCAGGACAGTGACACCAAACATACAGCCAGAGCTACAATGGAATGATTTAGATCAAAGCATATTCATGTGTTAGAATGGCCCAGTCGAAGTCCAGACCTAAATCCAATTGAGAATCTTTGGCAAGACTTGAAAATTGCTGTTCACAGACACTCTCCATCCAATCTGACAGAGCTTGAGATATTTTCCAAAGAAGAATGGGCAAACATGTCACTTTCCATGGTGTCCTTTTATGAAAGTGAGAACAGCTGCAATCTTGAGGCTCAGCGCTGATCTCAGGTCATAAACAGTTTATGAAGCCGAGGTAATTAGTGGAGAACATGTTCTCCACTGATTATCGCAGCACAGTGAGAATCTGTAACTGACTGTCACAGATACGGGCAGTTTATGAAGGTGCGATCTCAGCACCTCACTGGCGATCTGTGACAGAATTCTCACTTTCTGATTCACCATCTCAGAGGTGGAGAATCAGAGAGAGAAGCGCAAAGCTGGATGAGTATTGTGGAGGAAGAAGGAAGTGTTTTGACTTCTATACTTCACACACAAGCAGCCATACAGTCAGAACACATCGGTCCAGATTCACAAAGGAGATACGACGGAGTATCTCAGATACTCCGTCGTATCTCTCAGGCCCCGTACACACGGCCGAGGAACTCGACGTGCCAAACACATCGAGTTCCTCGGCCAGTTCAGCCCTGAAGCCGCCGAGGAGCTCGGCGGGCCGAGAGCTCCCATAGAACTACGAGAAAATAGAGAACATGTTCTCTATTTTCTCGACGAGTTCCTTGGCGGCTCCATCGGGCCGAAAGTGTACACATGACAGAGTTTCTCGGCAGAATCCGGCTCTGAGCGAGTTTCTCGCCGAATTCTGCCGAGAAACTCTGTCGTGTGTAAGGGGCCTCAGAGTATCTATGCGACTGATTCATAGAACCAGTTACGCATAGATATCCCTAAGATCCGACAGGTGTAATTGTTTTACACTGTCGGATCTTAGGATGCAGTACCACGGCCGCCGCTGGGGGGAGTTTGCGTCGTAAACCAGCGTCGGGTATGCAAATTAGGAAAAACACTTCAAAAATTGCGCTCATGGCACTCTAAAGTTCATAGAAACAAGGATATGGAATGGTTGTATGTAATAACATGGTCCATTTATTATAAGAAAACTCCAAAAGTATATAAAAACAGTCTATAGTAAAAGTTAAAAATATTGGCTCCACAACTTCTATCCTAAAGCTCAAGAGATTACGCTCTCGCAGTTCCAGAGAACAGTCCCTCCAGAAAAAAGTCGCTGTTACAATACCTTGGAAGGCAGATGGTGAAGTAGCCGTGATGAGGAGAGGGCGATGGGATCCTCAGGTGGAACCTATGTCCTGGCGTTCCACACTGCTGTTAGATTCCCTAAAGGAGGGGGGCATCTAGATCGTCCAAAGAGTGACCCGATCGGGGCCACAGCTCAGCTGGATCCCAAGAGAGACGCGCTGCTGCTCATTCCGTCCATCAGGGGATGGCATCATACGTCACCGTCGGGTCTGGATAGAGGCGTACAGCCGCTCGTTCCGTCTGTCGGGGATGGCGTGATGCGTCACCGCTGGGTCTGGAGGGAGACGTATGACTGCTTGATTCGATCCGTCGGAGATGGCGTCGCACGTCTGAAACTCCGAACTCCTGCCGAATCAGAGCACAAGCCGGTACTGACAGTGTGAATGTACACTGTCAGAGTGCATACAAAGTTGTTACTGCCCTCTGGTGGAGAACCTTAGGTCCCGAGCTCAGGCGAAAAAATAGTGAAGTCAAAAATAGGAGTAAAAGAGTAAATCTTATTGCAAATGGATGAAACAAATATTAAAAATTATGTATGTAGGTAGCCTTGACGACGCGTTTCGCGCTTCAGAGCGATTTTTTCGCCTGAGCTCGGGACCTAAGGTTCTCCACCAGAGGGCAGTAACAACTTTGTATGCACTCTGACAGTGTACATTCACACATATATATATATAGATATATAGATATATACACATCATCATATAGCATATATATGTGTGGGTGTGTGTTTATTTCTATGTGCATATATCTATATAAAAATATATAAAAATATAATGATTATAAATGTATTATATATATATATATATATATATATATATATATATATATATATATATATATATATATATATATATATATATATATATATACATATACACACACATATATTTATATATATATTATACTACCTGCATTAAAATGCTATTATTAAAGTCAAAAGTAATTTTTATATCAATTTTAATTTGATAGTAAAAAAAAATGTAATCCCTAAAATATGGTTTTACCCATGGTCTGTTTATATTTGTATACTTTATAAAAAAAAAATATTGATTATAAATGTATTTTTTTAATTTATATGAGTGGTGTATAGCTGCATTACATATGTGGGATTCCATTCATTTACTATACACCATTCACATTTAAATAGGCACATGTATGAGCTTTAAATATTGATAAAAACAGTATTTTAATAATTAGGTTAATGTATATTGTTTGGTGGGAATGTAACTTTATTATTTTATTAATATGTGGTGTATAATGTGTGCTGATTCGTGTTCAACTTTTGTATTTTTCACTTCCTCATGCTGTAATCCCGCTATATCACGCGAGATTACAGTGAGAGGATCCGTTCTCAGGAGTTCCCGGCGTTTGTAGATCGCTCCTCATCTCAACATGAGAACCGATCTACAGAGCTTCATAAACAGGCACTCAGAGGAGAGCGATCTCCTCTGAGAATGCTTGAGAACTGAATAGCGGTATTTTACCGCAGTTTCATAAAAGGACACCTTTATGTGAAAAGCTGGTAGAGACATCCCCAAAAATACTTGCAGCTGTAATTGCAGAGAAAGGGGGTTCTACAAAGTATTGACTCAGGGGGGCGCCATACAAATGTACCCCACACTTTTTACATATTTATTTGCAAAAAAAAATGAAAACCATTTATCATTTTTCCTTCACTTCACAATCATGTGCCACTTTGTGTTGGTCTATCACATAAAATCCCAATAAAATACATTTAGTGTTTTTGGTTGTAACATGACAAAATGTGAAAAATGTCAAGAGGTATGAATAATTTTTCTAGGCACTGTATCAACAAGTACAATCAACATGTTTTATCACCATTTTGTGCAGTCAAAGAGTGGTTTTGATACATATGGATCAGCTATGGATTGACTTGTTTCACCCAAATTAGGGGCTTCATCAGGATCCACGTTTAAATATAATTAAATCTAAATACTGATAAAAAACACACGCAATACATTATTCAAACAAAATACATAACAAATAAGCCTATGCAGTACATATCAAAATTGATTATATTATTTATGTTATTATAGTATAGCTGAAAACAACCATGTCTAAATAGGGAAGAAAAAGAGGGGAAAAGAAGGGAGGGAAAAGAAAGGGAAAACATAAATAAAAATCTGAAACAATATGGAGGACATTATAGAGTACACAGATCGGGGGAAGTAGAGCTTTATTAGATGGTGATAATTTAGTGGCAACTCTTCATTTGGTTTTAATGAGCATGGGCATATTGGTGTACATATATCTCCTGTGTGACTGTGGCCATATAGAGTGTGATGAATCAGTCACATTTGGTGATCTATATCGAAATTATTTTACCATTTTTTTGTTGTGATGATAACAGCCTTCCTCTCTCTTTGTTTGCCTCTCCTTCCCCCAATCTGCCGACTCTATAATTTCCTCCATATTGTTTCAGATTCTTATTTTTGTTTTCTCCTTCTTTCTCTCCCTTCTTTCCACCCTGTTTTTTTCCCCTATTAGACATGGTTGTTTTTAGCTATACTATAATAACATATATAATGTCATCTATTTTGATATGTACTATATAGGCTTATGGGATATAAAATGAAACAATAAAAAATAAACATTCCTTTAAATATTGTGCCTGGGGGTCCCTTTAGTCTGCCTGTAAATTGGCGCATCTGTGTGATGTGTTTTAATGAAATTTCTAAAGAAAAAATTTAATTTAAAATTGCTTGCGGCTGTAATGTATTGCTGGCTCCCTTCGGGTCTGGTATGGATTTTAAGGGAAACTCCACGGCAAAATTAGAAAAAAAAACAGCGTGGGGGTCCCCCTCAAAATCCATACCAAGCCCTTAGGGTCTGCCATTGATTTTAAAGGGAACTCCATGCAAAAAATAAATAAAACATTGGCCTCCTGAACCAAAGCATCTTGTCCCCGTGTTGATGGGGACAAGGGCCTCATCTCCACAACCCTGGCCTGGCTTATCGCAATCTGGAAGCCCCCTTTAACGAATTAAGGACCTTGCCTGTTTTTTAAGAATCAGTGTTTACATGTTAAAAACATGTTTTTTGCTAGAAAATTACTTAGAACCCCCAAATATTATACATTTTTTTCTAACACCCTAGAGAATAAAATGGCGGTCATTGCAATACTTTTTGTCACACCTTATTTGCGCAGCGGTCTTACAAGTGCGCTTTCTTTGGAAAAAATTGACTATTTTGAATAAAAAAATAAGATAACAGTAAAGTTAGCCCATTTTTTTTTATATTGTGAAAGATAATGTTACGACGAGTAAATTGTTACCCAACATGTCACACTTCAAAATTGCGCCCGCTCGTGGAATGCGTCAAACTTTTACCTTTAAAAATCTGCATTTACAACTTACAACTCCATCCACAGCTCTGCCCCAACTACATTTTAACCTAGTCTCAAAATATCAACCAAATTGTTCTCTAATTCCTCCCAAGATCTTCTGATCTATAGTTCCCTCTTCCCCTCCCCCCATGCTCGCCTCCAGGACTTACATGCAGATATACTGTATCTAGGATTGCACAAATATTTATTTGGCCAGGATGGCTCATTGCCAGCTAATGCACATAAGTATATCCTTCTTGCCAGTAGTATACATATCTGTTATAAATTGAATCACATGGTTGACTGTGTGGGTTGTTATAAAATCACCGGGGTAGAGAAGCTAAAACCATATTTTTGAATTATAGGGTGACATTATGTAACTAGAACAGGGTGAATCTATAATTTTCACAACTCCCATCCTGTTCCTTAAATATTAGAACATGTCTTGACACATTTCAGGGTGATTTGATTAAGGCGTCCCTTTTACCTATATGGATATAAATTCTGTGGATTCATATAACTCATTACAGCTGAAGAAGTGGCTTGGAAACATGAAACAAAAAAGATCTTCAATGGTACAGAACAATTCCAATGAAATGTCACTAACTACTACTAGCTTTACTGTGACTTGGATCAACGAGAACCTTCACAGACAATGATGATGGTACTAACAAACCGATAACCCATAGCAAAAAGAAATAACTACATTCCATATATATAGAGGAAATTTAAATATTTAAACATGATACAGCAAACAACCAATATTGTCCTTGGGAAAGGAAAGGGAGTAGCCGTTTAGGCTCTCCTTTCCTTATGGGTCCACGGCATGGGCAGCAGTTAGCTGGTTAAAGAGGTCAGCTACAGGTCAGTGAGGACAGGCAAGGTCAGTAGGAGCAGGCGGTGTAAGGGTTAATGATGATTAGCTAGGCCTCACAGCTGGGTTAGCAGGTTCCAGAAGTAGGGACAGGTTAGGTCAGGGATTGGTTACAGGAATCAGGTGACTAGAGAGAAGGTGCTAGAAACGGCCTGGGCATATATATAGGCCCGGTTCCGTTAGACAGGTGACCGTTTTTTCCACAGGTAACCCAGTCGGAAGAGCTCCCCACCCTACCATCCCCCCGTCGTGGCCAGATTCATGTGGTATTACCTTCAGGTATGCTGCCTGATAGGAGAGTTGATTAAATTTATTTGGTACAGCTCGAGTCTCAAGTGGCTGGGCTGTGTGTGATGGTTATGGAAATTAATAAGTGAATGAGATACGTTATTGATATGAGATATTTAATGGTTGTTATATGATAATTTTTAAACCAATGAATCAGGCCGTGGCCAAGTTTAATTCCAAACATATATGGTGATAATATATGTTGTGTAATCCTTATACTTAATACATTTTTGAAAGAAATAATTTGTTGGGTTTTTATTTCCTCTCTGCACGTTTTGGTTTGGTTTATGCATAATGCCTGTGGTCCCATGTAGTTTCTGCATGCAGTAATGTGCAGAAACAATGGTAGAAAATAGGTGATTGGATAAAAGTTGAAATAATAAACATGGAGTTCCCTACTGCTTTCAAATTAAGATTGATAAAGGGTGTGTGTCAGGAGAAATACAATCTAAAAAAATAATTCCTAAAAGATTATTAGCAATTAGATAAATTAGCCATGCAAAAACATCCCACCAAGGAGGAGTACATGTATAAAAGGGTTTCATATCAACTCAATAAATAACAGAGACTAATAATTCCCTGTAAGTGATATATTATTTCCACTAAAGCATTTGATGGCTGATCTTACACTGTTTGCCGGGGATTTTCAAAGTAAACTGTTACATCCAGATGTCATCTCTAACAATGCACATGGAATTGAGGTGCAGTATGTTTGTAGATAAATGAAATTATAGACACATCATAGAATTCCTGTTTTGTGTTTCCATACAGAAGAAGAACTGTAGATGTACAAGTATAAGATTTATAACAGTTTTATCTGCTTCAGAGCCTCTCTCCATTACCTAATTTAACCGGGGATTTTCCAATATTTATACTGCAATTTGCAACTCAATTCAACTAATGCCAAAAAACGATTGTATTATACATTTGTAATTTGAGCTTTTCTGGTTCAGTGTAATATTCCTCACATTTTATACCTGCAATACTGTTAATTTATAATGTCTAATTATCTAACTTCCTGACTATCCGCTGTATTGTCTTCCTTCCTTTAAGGGAAACATCATGTCTTCTTGTATTTATTGTTGTTATTTATGCCCAGGAATAACAATTAACAATTTAAAATGTAGGTTCAAGTTTTAGTGAAGTGAATTAGAAATAATGCACAGTAATATTGATTTTGTATTAGTAAAAGTTTGGTGAGAGACGATTTGCGCTTTTCAGTCTTCGTGCTTTTCAGTCTGTTACAGCGTGACAAATGTGCTATCTCCATTACAAACGCTAGTTTTACCAGAACGAGCGCTCCCGTCTCATAACTTGTTTCTGAGCATGTGCATTTTTTTACCATTGTTAAAGCCTACACACAATATGAAAAACAACAACGTGAAAAACGACGTGAAAATTTAGAGCATGTTCTAAATTTTTAATGCCCATTTTTCACATTGAGAAAAATGCTCTGGAGCCCACACACGATCATTTTTAATGATCATTTTAAAAAATTGCATTTTTCACGTCATGAAAAGCGGTCGTGTGTACACGGCATTAGGCATTGTGTGCTTTTTGCCTATTGTTGGGAAGTGTTCTCCAGTAGATAGAGCAAAAGTTAAAATGTTAGGGGTTCTGAGTATTTACTTCACCCAGAAATTTACTAGGGAGTTGTTGACAATAATGAGGGCTGCTGGAGAAGGAGATAAATATATACAGAGAGCCCTTCTAGAAGAGTATTTGCCTCTCAGGCTTGGCCTGGAGATAATTCCGGTATAAGAGCTCTTTCCATAGCTTCCCAGGTCTGATGCCTGGAGAGGGTGTGAGGAGTTCAAAGTCGGTTTACCTCCCAGACCTGTGGAGGAAAAGGTTCCAGTGTCATATCTCTCTGCAGATGTCTAATATGTCCACTGCTGAGACATACGGTACATATAGCTCCACATTCATCAAAACTCAAGCTCCTTTCTGGCTAAAAAGCACCAGCCCTAGCATAAACCTATTATGAACAGGTGTATGCTAGGGCCTGGAAAATAAGAAGGTAGGAGCACGTTAAGGAATCAAAGATCCTTTGAGAAGGACTGGACATATTTCCAAGCAGAGATAATTCATTTCTGTTTTAACTTCCCTGGCGGTACGATTCTTTCAGAAAAAAGATACTGAAAGTGGTACCATTATTTGCAAGGAAATTTGGTGTTTTATACTGTAGGTTTGTAATTTTTAGGAATAACTCACTTAAATCTGACCAAACAAGAGTGTAGTAGACATCCTGGGTATGACATTTTTTAAAAACAAAATTATAAATTATAATATAATAAATAATTATAAATAATTTTTTATGACGAATTTCACCACAAATCGCTATCGCACAATTCTGCAAGTGATTATAATATATTATCACTGTTTTCTAGCTGATCTAAAACCATTTTTGACATAAAGGGACACTTTTGGTTGCTATGGACAATCTACAGTTTGCAGGGAGAAAGAAAGGTTTTTATTATATAAAAGAACATGTAGGACACTGGGCAGACCACTAGGGACAAGGGGTGTGTGTATTTTTTACATACTGTACTGTAATCTATAAGATTACAGTATACTGTATGAAATGTGTTTGTTTACGTTTTTGAATTTGGCGCCGTTCTCTGCTCCCGAGCGTCGTAACATCGCAGGGAACGGATATCGGCGGCACAGGAGGACGCTGTGTGAATCGAGTGAGGTCCCGCTCGCTCACACAGCACAGTGGCATCGCTGGATCCAGGGACAAGGTAAGTAACTTTGTCTGCTGCTGCAGCGAGGCAAGCCCGAGTCTGACTCGGGGTTACCGCTTTTGGTATGAAAATCTCACCCCGAGTCAGACTCGGGAATTCCGCTAGGAGGGTTAAGTAACCTGTAAACCCTCAACTTCTCTTCACTTGACTTTGAGCAAATTGCTTTAAACAAAGGTTGACAGAGTTGATTTCAGCCATTTTGGTCCCCACTGGGGGGTTGGTGAGGAAATTGGGGCAGTAGACAGATAGTGCACTAAGATAAAGGTTGGGAGATCCTGTCAAATCCAAAGGCTCATTAGGGGGTCTTCAGTATAGTACAAAAGCTCAGCCAACCAGCCAAAACTCAGCTGGGTAGTAACATATTGAAGAAGGATCCTAACAAAGTTTAATGGATGAATGTCAGACTTTTTGTTTTGCCATACATGTTCTTATTCTTGCAACCTAAATTATTATGCATTTTTATGTTCTTTTACCAGGTGGGTTATCACAATAACATCACCTACATTGTACTAACAGGTTTCCCAAATATAAAAAGCATAAAAATTATATTTTTCTTGGTGCTGTGTTTCATATATTGTGTTACTATTTCTGGAAATCTCTTCATTGTGATTTTATATCATCTGAGTAAAACACTTCAGTCTCCCATGTACCTCTTTATCACCCAACTAGCATTGCTTGATATAATTCTGTCTACAGATATTCTTCCCAACTTTCTTTATATCATCTTACATGATGGATGTACCATGTCTTTTGCTGGATGTATCATCCAGTTCTCCTTATTTTGCCATGCTGAGGCCTCAGAGATTTTTTTACTGACTGTGATGTCCTATGACCGGTATTTGGCCATCTGTAAGCCTCTGCATTACAACTCTATAATGAACCAATCAAATTGCATTACATCAGTGATTATCATTTGGTTACTGGGTTTTACAATACAATTGGCTGATTCAATTTCTTTGTGTAGTTTATACTACTGTGGACCAAACATCATTCATCACTTCTTCTGTGACTTTGAACCAATACTTGAGCTTTCCTGCTCCGATACTTCATGGATCCGTAATGAGAACTATGCATTAGGTTTCATCTGTGTTGTAGCACCTTTTATATTAATTGTTATATCATATATCTATATTGTTATAACCATCCTCAAAATTAAATCAATCACAGGAAGACAAAAATCCTTCACCACCTGCAGCTCTCACTTGACCGTAGTGTGCATTTTTTATGGGACGCTAATTGCTGTTTATTTGTTTCCAACAAAAGGACAATTGTATATTCTGAACAAGGTCCTCTCTCTATTTTACACTGTAATGACTCCATTGTTTAATCCAATCATATACACAATCAGGAACAAGGATTTTAAAAAAGCCACTGAAAAAATAAAATCATTTTTTTAAATTAGAAAATGCAATTGTGATAGAAAAAATATCTGTGCATCGGAGGCGCATGCGCGGGGTCTAGCTGATCGGTCATGCCGAGCTAGAGCTCCGCTCTGTGAGGGAGAAACACCACGGATAACCAGCGGACAGCGGAGACATGAAAGAGCAGGACACAGTGTTTATAGCTCCGGGAGGTGAGGGGTACAATATAATACCAAAATGGTGTTAGGGGGTGCCAGAAATAAGCCCAAATCGAACCCCTGTAGCACAGCCCAGCAAACTAAGGGCACAGCCAAAAAGGCGCTAGTCACCTCAGCCACCTCAGAGACTCTCCTCACAGGGAAAGACAAAAGGCGCACAGCTAAGCACATGAAGCCTGTCATTTCTCAGGGGACATTAAGCTCGGATAGTGAAAATGAGGGGTTATCTGACACCTCAAAAACAACTGTACAAAGCACAGCAGTCCCCTCAGAGCTATTACACCAATTTGAAAGAATGCTGAATAAAGCACATAAGCGCACCTCAGACCAAATCACCTCAAATCTCACCAAAGAGATAAGGGATTTGGGTAGCCGCACTGAGACTTTAGAATCCAAAGTGGAAGAAATAGAAATGATCACACAGGATTGCCAGTCTGAAATTGACACTCTCAAGGAGGAAAATGTATCTCTTCAAAACAGACTGGAAGATTATGAGAATCGCGCCAGGAGATCAAATTTGAGGTTCAGAGGTATACCAGAGACAGTTTTAGATCTTCCAGGAACTATATTAGCAATATGCCAAGAATTGCTGCCAGGTTTGGCAATAGAACGGTTGGAATTTGACAGAGTCCACAGGGCTCTTGCCCCAAAGAAAGCAGAGGGACCCCCCAGAGATATTATTGCCAAATTCCACTACTATAGGACAAAGGAACAGATTCTAGAAGCTGCCAGAGAAAAGAGCAGCCTGTCATTCCAAGGGAACAGCTACCAAATATTTGCTGACATATCACAGCTGACTATTATAAAAAGGTGAGCAATGAAGCCCCTCTTAATGAAACTTCAGCATCATCAAATCAAGTACCAATGGGGGTTCCCTTTTTCCCTACGGTTCACATACCAGGGAACAAAAATTGTATGTAGGTCGCCTGACCAGTTACATCAAGCCCTTCTAGATCTCAAGCTTATTGAGCGTACTACAATAACCAACACCTCTCGCAGAAGAACAGCATCTGCATCCTCCCACAGCATTCCAGTCCAGCCTGAGAAGAACAATGGCATACAACACACCAATAAGCGGGGCAGATTTGCACCCCAATCCCAAGATCAAGAGGACACTATGGACTGACCACTTTTCAGAAGAACCTCTAATCCACGCCACACCCTATCCGCAACTGTAACCTAGGAGAAGAGTTTTACATCCTGAATGGACAGAAAAACGTCTTATTCTCAGCCTTTTATTTTTATATTTATTTATATTTTTATTTTTAATATTAAGTTTTATTATTTTATTTTTTCTCCTTGCTCTCCTTTCTTCCCCCCCTCTTCGCCCTTGGGCGGGGGGGTAATCTCAAATCTGTCATCCACCCTTCGGTGTTTCCCTAATTCTTTTCTTTCCCAGCAATTTGTAGGCACCTTCAATGCCCTCTCCCTTTCCTCTTTCTACACTCTATGCCTATATCCTTTTTGCCTCACTCTGCTGATTCTTGTATCCCCTGTACTATAGGAACCTGTCCTATAACATCCCCTCAGGTGCATTGCCCACCCCTCTATTACACTTACAATGAGTAAGTCCACCTAGAACTTAGTCACACTTCCCCCATTATCTCCTCAAGAAAGCTGCAACAATGCAGAAACGTGTCAAAGAATCGCCAATTGGCAGCCACTCTAATAATCCAGATTAGTATTGGTTACTGGACACTAATCTAAATTAAATCACAACAAAATAGGCACGCCCATATCCAAATTTATGTTGTCAGTTGGCCGTAATCAGAATCTCTGTGATTGCGTAGTCTGCAAAGTTACAATGATATTCCCTCAGGACCTAAATATTACCCCAACGTCCTGACACAATATCACCAACAGGCACGAAAATAGGTCAAGATGCTTGGCGAAATAGCCGGGCATTACACCGTTGCAATCCTTTCCCTCTCACATGCACTATGCAGTGCATGATACTAGCAACATTCTGCTCGAAATTTTTG